>NC_133986.1:21830000-22430000 GCF_047716275.1 Strix uralensis
GCTACCACCAGCTCACTGCGCGTGCAGCAGAGAGGCAACAGACCCAAACTGTGCCGGAGAGCTGTCACCGCTGGCACACCAGCTGTCCCTCGTGGCCATCACTTCTCACCTTTCAGATTTTATTGATCACCTCTTTTTCTTTCGATCAGTGCTTTTAAAATACTGAAGTGACAGATGCCAGGGACAGAAATGAAGAGTATCTGATGCAGAACCAATTAGGCAGATAAACAGTTACCCAGACAATGAGAATCAAGGGAATAAGGAGATTTTTTTTCTGTGTTAAAAATCACTTGAGATTCCAACTGCATTGTTGGAAGTGAGGCCTCCTTAGGTAACTGTCAGAAAGGTGCCCCCCTCCTGAAGGAAAAAGGCTTCATTAATCACAAACACAGGTCCACAGGGACCTGGAGGTTTGGGCAGGTGTCCCCTAAGCGGGGGCACTGTGGTGGAGAGGGGGCTGGAAAGAGCCTTAGGGAACAGAACACTGCACGCCCGCTGGCAACAGAGGAGAGGAGACCAGAACACTTCAGCTAGCGCTGCATCTTGCTGACGTTTTGCTGCTACGTGCTCTTCCCACCTTCCCTCCCCTCCTGCGCCCAGTACTGAGCCTCCCCCCTCCCCAGTCCGTCCCCTCTCCCACCCATCTCGGAGCAGGCAGCAGCAGCTTCCCCACCGCCTGCCCCTACAGCCGCCATCTCCTCTCCACTCCCCCGCGCTGAAGCCCTGCCTCCCTCAGGAGCTCTCCTCAGATTCACCGTCTCCCTGCCCGCACCCACCCCGTTCCCTCCTCCTGCTCTCCCTGTCCTCTGCCTGCTGCCATTCTCCTCCCTCACGGTTGTCCCTGCGCTGTGCCCCACTTCCCTCCTGCTTTCCCATCCACCTCAGGCTCCTGTTGCAGCCTCTCACACCTTCCTTACTCACTTCCTTGGCTCTTGCAAAACCCTCTCATCCTGTTGCTTGGCCCAAAGAAGCCCCACTGATTTTATCACCCAGACACAGGCATCGCCACACTCCTTGCACGAGGTGTCCTTGGAGAGGATGCCCCAGGCGAAGGCGGAGGCCCCCAATCCCAGACCTTCTACAGAATCGTACTCTCCTGTTTTTCATCCCCTGCTTCTCTTTCACAATACTGCACCATTTTTACCAATGTCTTCCTGACTATCTTCACGCTCACACTCAGATAGTTTTTTCCGTTCTTCTTCTCTGTTCTCTTGTCTGGTGTCCATTTTGTCCTCAATAGTTTGCACACTTGCTTCCACACCTGGTGAGATGATCAACACTGAATCTTTGCTTGTTTTCTGTTCAATACTGCTCTTACTTGGCTCAGTGCACACTCCATCTGCCCTGGAAACCACATGATTTTCCTCACGGTCCTCCTCCATCTTTTCCTTGGGAGGCACTGCCTTTTTGTCCAGACCCATTGCAATAATGCACCTATAAAACAACAAGGAGAATTGGAAAGTATCATGTTTTTCTTTGTGTGAACAATGGAAGTGAGCTGTTCAGCTCATTATCAGCAGTGAAACCGGGTACCCATCTGCCCCTGCGCTGCCACACAGACCACACGGGTACTGATAACCACTCCCTTGGAGAAGCACCCTGAAGTTCTCAAGAGCTCCGCTATCACAGATACAGTTCTTCCTTGAAGGAGAGTAACACCTAAAGGTGACGGTTGAAGTATAAACAGATTAAAATCAAAATGATCATAAGTGTCCATTAATTTCAAGCTACACCAACACTGATCTCTGAAGATATAACCACTGAGAAGGGCAGGCAAGCGCCAAGGCAGATGTGTGCTGGATCCTGATCCTGCTGCAACACCCACTACAGTGATAACTCTGGTTTTGTTTTTTAATTTGTCTGCTGGGTCTAATAACGGCGGGGGAAGAGGCAGATTGAAACTGAATTCTTTCCAGTTTCTGTTCTGTTTTTCCTACCTAACAGAAACCCAAACAGTTGGAAAACGACTTGTGAGACTGCTCCTCTTGTATAAAATGGAGTGGCAGCCTCTGTCTCATGGCTGGGAGGCTCATCTGAGAGACCAGGGCTCCTGGTCCTGATTTAATGTTACCTGCAGACACGAAGAGCCACCCCACACCACCCACGAGTGTCGGGACACTGTGCTCTATGTAGTGTGTCGATTCAAATCTGCAAGCAGAGGGAGACACTGAAACCGGAACTTTCACCTTAGCTAACCACAAGTCTCTCTGGAAAACTGTATTTTCTTCACAGACAAGGATGTCTTTTTTTTATGTAAGGCTTGATTGCAATTCCCCTCACATTCCAGCTGTTTACAAACTACCGTGAAACATCCTACAGTCATTCAGTCTAGAAATCTTGTAGTTTTGCAGGCATCAAATGTAAACGTGACAATTTCTGCAGAGAGTCCTACTTTTTAATTATTTGTTCTTGGTATTTTTTTCAGGGACCTTTGAGATATTGAAGCATTTCTGCTGTACAGAAACGCTGGACCTAGGCCAGCAGAGAACTCGGTGCAAGGATCACAGCATCGGTGTAGAAATCACAGGGCATCACCTCTCTGTGAACCACAGCTGACACCCAACAGGGACACTCAGCTGGGATTGTTACTGAGAATCAGGGTGGGGATTTAATGGGTGGATGTGGTGTCACACTCAAAGCGGGAAACAAATACAACTGCATTTGACCTGAAGGAGATGTGAAAAGAGTTGTCATTTATGGGGAAAACCTGGTTAATGGAGATGGTTTTTAGTCACCAGATAAAGTTGGCTGGACTGACAAGAAGACAGGAAACAGAGACATCACTAAGAGGGGAGACGGGACAGAAAGTGGGGGCACCTCAGGAAGAAACGAAACAATTTCTGGAGACTATACTCATTAGAAAATTTACTTCAAATCCTTCTAGAAATCACACAATAGCTGAGATTTGGGCATTTCCTAAACTCGGTAGCCACTATATCCATTCTGAATTCAGATGCTTTTCACTGCTTCAAAGATACTAAGTAATACATTTACATAAATCATGTCCAATGGTGGATTGGAGTAGAAAAAATATGGCACGATAAAGTAGATTTTTTTTTTCCTCAGAATTCAGTCCGTATCTGAAAAATAAGAGCATAGTTCTGTGGAGATTCTCTTCTTCCAACTGCTTGCTGATCTTTCAAAATTACTTACAAAAAGAACAAAAATGTTTTAAAATTATCCATGTGTACAGAATTTTACTTGCCTGGCACGACTTAACAATCACACAAAAGGAAGATTTTATCAAAATTAAAGCTTCTTGGCAAACCCACAGCTGTTGCTCACATTGACTTTTGCCCAAACCCTAGAATCTCCTGCACAGATTTGCTTTCTGAAAGATGGCTAACATTCAGTACTGTCTTAATCTGCAGCAGGGGTATTACAGCAGAATCCCACCTTCGAGGCAGAGCTGTTTAAAAATAAATTATCCCGTTCTCACAGTCACAAAGAAACCCCTCGAAACTACAGTTAAGTAAGCAGCGCTCTTCATACTTATTTCACCAGCACTTGCAGGAGAAGCAGGCAAGGGGTGTATGTGAGCACCCCCCGGCCACCGCTCCGCTCGGGGCTGAGGAAGAGCTGCAGGGTGCCCCAAAGATGACAAAAGAGGAAACAAGGGATAAACTCGAACACTGGGCTGTGAGGGCCTTGCGAGCAAAGCGCACTTATCTCCATACCTGTGGCAAGGAGATGCTCCCTCCACACTGAGAAACCTGAAGTTTCCGTGTCTGCCTCCCACCGTGGAGGGCCTCTGGTGTCTGTGCTCACAGCAGCAACTCAACCTGTCCACTGGCAGCCCATTGAGAAGAAAGGTGAGGCTGAATGGGAAATCTTGGTGCCTCCTTGAGATGAACTGAAAGGTCTCTGCAGTCACAGAAAGGATTCAAAGAAAAAAAGTTCTGCTTTGCTGCCAGCCTGTTGCAATCATTGTGTCTCACCTACAGCCCTCCAAGGTCAGGTACTCTGGTTCTCGGCTACATTAATTAGTTGGTAATACCCCACCTCCTCCCCACACAACAGCCTCGTCTCTCTCCAACCCCAGAGTGCCAAGCTGCACACCCCTGTGACAAGCCACTCAGTTTGGCCACTCACAGCTACAGCAGAACAGAGAGCAGAGCCTCCCATCTCCACAAAATTAACTCCGCCCTTGCCTTACAAGAGTGGGCATCGTGCACAGGAGGTTTAGGATTCCTGGCACGTGCCTACCCGGTGCAGGGCAGCAGCATGTCAGAGCCCCCGCAGTGGGACACTCCTTGCAGGGAGCAGCCGACGCTCCAGATGAGCACAGCTCAGCACCAGCGGCTCTGGGCCTGCACGGACACGGCTGGGCTCAGGGAACACCGGGCACCTGAAAGATGCTGCTTCTGGAGCCGGTTCAGGCTGCTCTGCAAGGGCACTGCTTGGCATCCAGGCCGTGAAGGCACCGAGGCGGCCACCCCGCTCCGTGCTGGGGGGATGGGGTTGTACCCCCTCTACACCGGTCACTCCCTCAGGCGTGTGAGCGGGGCTGGGGACAAGAGGAGCAGGCACAGAGGACACAGCGGGGAGCCAGTCGCAGCAGCCCTGTGAGCTGATCTGCAGGCACGCCGCTCTGCACCCACAGCCTCGGGGACGGGCGGGAGCGCAGGGAGCTCTGCACCATCTTCCCACACCCGCTGAAAATGCCAGCACAGGGGTTCTGTGAGCTGGAATGAGGTGTGTCATCGGTGGAATCACTCTTCCTCATAAAATCCACTGCATCGAATCACCCAAAATTGCAGGGACCATGACCCGTATCGTCCCTCCCAATCTGGGGTTCCTACAATTTCCTTTACAGGAGTCAGAACTGGCTGGAGATACAGTGTAACAGAGGAAGTTTTCATACACTCAAGGCATTTCACATACCCCTCTGAAGTTCTGGTACCAGATATGGTCAGAGACAGGATCAGATTGACTAAACCAGAAGGCTTTAAGTAAGAGTTCCCATGGTTTTTCTGTTCAAGCACCCTTTTTCCCCCCAGCTGATCAAAACCACCAAATGTTTTAGTATATAGAGAGATGGGTGGCAGTTACTGTGGTGGTTTGACCTTGGCTAAATGCCAGGTACCCACCAAGTCGCTCTATCACTTCCCCCCCCCTTCCTCTTTTTTCTCAATAGGGCAAAGAGGCGAAAGAAAATAACCAACCCTTGTGGGTAAAACAAAAGCAGTTTTAATATAAGCAAAGCGAAGCAAAGGTCCACGCGTGGAAGCAAAAAAAAGAAAACAGATTTATTCTCTACTTCCCATGAACAGGCGATGTCGGGCCTTCTCAGGAAGCAGGGCTCCAATACGCGTAGTGGTTGCCTCGGAGGACCAAGGGTGACCCCACCCCCTTCCTCCTTTCTCCCAGCTTTATACTGAGCAGACATCATATAGTCTGGAATATCCCTTTGGTCAGTTGGGGTCAGCTGTCCTGGTTGTGTCCCCTCCCAAGATCTTGCCCACCCCGTCCCACTGTGGAGGGGGAAATGTCAGAAAGAGCCTTGGTGCTGTGTAAGCACCACTCAGCAGTAGCCACACCACCAGTGTGCTATCAACACCCTGCCAGCTCCCAACATAAAACACAGCACCATGAGGGCTGCTACAGGGGAAAACCAATTCTGGCTCAGCCAGACCCAGTACAGTTACATATTTTAATAGTTATGAATTTTATTTCTTTCAAAAATTCAGTGAATCTTTATGCAAACTAGGTATACACATCTTTCAGCATTAGGCAAATACATGAACAAGGAAGATTATATACCTGTACATAAACAGAGAAGTAGACAGAGCTAACTTACCTTCCTTGGAGGTGGCTCTGTGTCAGTGGGTACAGTGATGGGACGCAGTTGTCTCCCTCTGGTTACCCCACCTCTCACTGTGTTTCCACCTTTTTGCTGGGGCGGAGGTGGCGCTGGTGTCAGACCGGTGTTAATGATGGGAGATATATTGGTCACGTATTCCACCGCCTTTGGACCCTTGACTTCACTCCTCTCCTCCTGTGAAAACATTCTAACCAGGTTAAATAGGTTATGCAAAACCAGCGACCGAGCGTATTGAACCAAGCCTGTTTGACGGCTCTTTACACCGAGTAAGACGCATACTTCTAGAACAATTCCGTAACTCGGTGCTTGCAATTTTGTTCATGAAAAGATTTCTGTGCTAAAACCCTTTGTTTTAATTTGCAAGGCAACAGGCAGACTGCTTGGAAGCGTCACCCCCACAGGTATATACAGCACTGTGAGCCGTGTGCTACTTGTAACCGTGCCGAGTTCTGATCCCCAGCAGACAGAACCCCACGGCACTGCTGCGCTCCCTCCGCTGGCAAGCGAGTTCCAAAGCAGCCGGAGTCTCCCAACAGTAACATCATTTGGCATCAATTATACAAGATGTGGTTCAAAACGCTTCCCTCCCGTTTGTAGTGGAGGTCTAGTCCTCCTTCAGGATGAAATGCCAACAGAGGCCCAGGGCCCTGAAAAGCAAAAGACACCTCTAGAGAATAAATTCTGCAAACGTCGCGTGCTCTGGGTCTGAGCTCTGCGTCACGTCTGCACAACCTGTGACTGATCCGGCTGTTTTGTCAGCAGGGAGCATTAATAGAAAGTGCCAGCAAATTCTTGGAGAAGGGATCGTGCCCATCACAATACAGAGCAAATGCAGAAGGGAGATATTCGTAGTGTCTGCCAGGCAGCGGTCACAGCCCCATTCCAAAATCCCCCAGTCCCATGGAACTCCTAACACAAAACCAATTACACCATGCTTTTCTAGAACAGAAGTCCAAATCTCACCTGAAAGTAACTGTGTACGTATCAAGATCATGTCTGGCTACTCCAAAAAGCTCTCATTCTCTGAACCTGCTAGTGTGACTTAGCAAGAGGAACGGTAAAAAAAATAAAGGAGTTTATTTGCTACTTTGAAGCTGTAGATGAAGATGAAAACTTGTAAGACTGTGAAAATATTCCTGAGTTCTTGGTGTTAACCAGGTGGCTGCCTCCCTCTCTACATAACAGATAGTCTATGTGGAGGGAGAAAATTATGCATGCAGAGATTTTATACTATAAAAGATAAGTCACCACATTTTTCCTCACTGTGATCAAGAACTGGGCATTAGACCAGTAAGCCAATGTCTTGAAAATTAAGGGGAGGTTAAAAAGGAGAGTTTAAATAAAAGCTGATCACCATTTGGAAGGCATGTTGCCTGCAGTATACAGTTCTGGGAACTACAGCACTAAAGCAGTATTATAAAGCTGTCCCTAAAATTACGTTGTTTTCAGAATGAAATATGGCCTCACCCTGCCGGCAGGCTGTCAATTGAGTTCAGGTGATGGGCACTTCTTTTCAGAGGATGAAGTATTTACAGCCTCTGCTGCAGCACAGATGGGAAGTGGTGGGAAACGGAATGAGGGCTGCAGATACCCTGGAGCTGTATGTGGCTGCCTGGAAGTCTAGAAAAGGAAAAAGAAAACAGCTACAAAATCTCAGTGTATAGTTTCCAGTGCAGAGCAGCACCATAAGGAAAAAAAAAAAAAAAAAAAGCACTGATTGAGATATTTGGAAGTGGTGAGTGATTCTCAGGTACCTTCAGGAAATTAAATTTTCTAGTCTGCCTCCGAAGAGCCAGGCCCCTCTAGGCATCTCTCATTGAACATCCAAATACTGGAGCATCCAAAATAACTCCTGACCATAAATACCATAAATACAGGTTTTGTTACTGTCTCCTCACAGTGCAGCCTTGAAGCAAACACGTGAACTCACGGACACTCACAGGAACGCGGCCGTGTGCTGCCTTTTGGTGACTTCAGCACACGCACACTAAGAGAACGCACCACCAAAGCAGGCCTATTTTTGTTCAATAATCAGCATTTTTATGACTTTTTTAGTTCATCTTTTCCTTTTATACCCTTCAGAATACCAAGTTAAAATGTTAAAAGCTAAAAACCCTGTTTATCTGGGTTAACTAGCTGCCCACAAGGGAATGTGGGGGGATGTGGGGACAGTCTGCGGCATGGGACATGGGACCATGTGGGGTGCGGGGACAGCGTGGGGACATGGCGACCATGGTGGGACTTGGGGGGGCATTGGGTCCATGGGGGACAGTGTGGGGATGTGGGGACAGCGGGGGGGACAGGGACATGGGGACAGTGTGGAGATAGTTTGGGGATAGTGTGGGGACTCGGGCACCGTTGCTGCCACCGTGATCAGGACCCCAGGACCCTTGGGGTGACACAGGTGACAAGTCCCCAGCTGGGTCTGGCGCGAGTGCTCGTTCAGGGGCTTTCCTAACCCCAAGGCTCGGCTCACACTGACTCCAAAAGGCAGTTTATTGCCACAGAAAAGGGCCGTTGCCACCGTGACTCCACCGGGAATTCCACCGGGACGTGGGTGGCACCAACCTCAGAGGGTGTGGCAGGAGGCTGAGGGCATCCCTGCCTGTATGTGGGGGTGGCAATGTCACCGTGGCCATGGTAACCTGCCAGGGGTGTCCTTGCCCATATATGGGGTCCCAATGTCACAACGGCCGCTGTGACCACGGAAACAAGCCTATAGAGAGGATCGCTGGGCTCCAGCCGTGCGTCAGTGCGACCTGGGAGGTGAGGAGAGCGCAGGGGAGGGATGGGGCTTGCGGGGGGCTGCCGAGGGAGGAGGGGGGGTCCCACACCTCAGGGCACTGGGGCTGTGCTGAGAGCTGACCCACGCCCCACTTCTCCCTCAGAGTCAGCCGAGGAGCATCTGGGAGAGACACCCCGGTGCTGCTGGGACACGGACGCTCCCAACGCTCGCAGTGGTCGTGCGCCATGTCTGAGAGGGAAGAGGAGGAGGCCCCCGACTTGATGGAGAAGGGTGAGAGCAAAGTTTCCCTCCTGCAGCACAGCAGAGGGGCTGTCGGGGCAGTCAGTGTGGGACCGAGCGCGGTGGCAGGGGGAGGCAGTGCCTGCGAAGCCCCTTCCTTGCCACGGCCCCCAGCCCTTCCCCTCAGCCCCTCAGGGACGGAGCAGGCCCCTGGGGGACAATCCCTCAGGGACGCTTCACCGGGCCCACAGAGGTGCTCATTCCCGCCGGCATTTGCTCTCTCCCCTCCAGCGTGTGTGCTGTGCGGCCGGGCAGTGGCGGACCCAGTTCTCTGCGGGCAGAAAATGAAGATTGAAGATTTATGTGCCCATTTCTTCTGCCTGGTGAGTGCCCCGGGGCTCCCTCCAGCTCGCTGACAGGCACTCCCTGCCACACGCTCCTCATTAGCTCCTCCTCTCTTCTCTTCTGCAGATGTTTGCCAGTGAGCTTTCTTACTGGCAGGACGAGGAATCAGGGATCATGCTATTTGACCCTGACGACATTTGCCGCACAGTGGAGCGGGCAGCGCAGAAGGTGAGGACCTGACAAGGTCAGGGAGATTTGTGTCAGGAGAGGTTTGGGGGAGCTTAGCCCAGAGCCCAGGAAAGAAATCCCAGCCCCTCCAAGCAGCTCTGGGACAAAAGCCTTGCTCCCAGCAGCTCCAGCCCAGGAGCCTCGTGCGCCGGGCGGATCTGTGGGCTGTAGCCCAGCAGCGGCCACATCCTGCACCCTGCCCGGAGGTGTGGGGCTGGCTGGGGAGGCCCTGAGGCTGTTGCTGAGGGGGGCTGCTCTGCTCTTTCCAGCAATGCTTCGTCTGCGGTGAGAACGGGGCCGCCATCACCTGCTGCCAGGAGGGCTGCGACCGCAGCTTTCATCTCCCCTGTGCCATGGAGGGTGAATGTATCACCCAGTACTTTTCTCTATACAGGTACCTCCTCCCCCCTCCTCGCCCCCATTGGGGAAGGACCCAGCGCTTTTCACCTCACCCACCCCTTCCCTCTTCCCCCAGGTCCTTCTGCAGGGAGCACCGCCCAGAGCAGGAGGTGGAGGCGGCTCCGGAGAAGGACACTGACTGCCTCATCTGCCTGGAGCCTGTGGAGGACAGAAAGTCCTACTGCACCATGGTGTGCCCTGCCTGCAAACACGCCTGGTTCCACCGGGGCTGTATCCAGGTAGGAGCCGTTCTCTCACCCCCGGGGCATGGCAGGAGCTGGGCAGAACCAGGGCCTCACTCCTGCTCCTTTTGTTTCCGCTGCAGGGCCAGGCTTGCTACGCTGGCATTGGTTCCTTCAGCTGCCCCCTCTGCAGGGACAGGCGTGACTTTATCATGAACATGGTCACCATGGGCATCCGAATCCCCTTGAGGTTGGTGTCCTGCCGGCTCACAGGACAGGAGGCTGCAAGCCCTGGGCCATGCCAGGGGCTGCCCCTGCAGTCCTGGTCCTCCGCTGTCCCGTCAGCCTGGGCTTCAGCTTCACGGAGGATCTGTAAACCGGGTAGCGGGGAGGAGCAGGGCTGCCCTGCATCGGCCTTATGCCGGGGCCGCAGGGGCTCAGCGATTTCCCTCTCTCCATCAGAAATCCATCACAGGACAACGGGCCTCCAGACGGAGCACTAATCCAGAGGCACAGCCGCTGCGATGCCCGCGAGTGCCTTTGTCCCAGAGGCAGGGAGCAGGCAGAGGAACGGGGGTAAGTTGCCAAAGCGGCACCCTGGGCTCTGCACGGGATCTCTGTCTCGCCAAGAGCTCGAAGCGGAAGGACTGAGAACAGGAGCTGTGCCGCACAATCCTGTGCTGCGGTCACTTTGTCCTCACAGCCATGAACCCTTTTGCTTCCCCAGGCCCTGGGAACTGCTCCTGTGCAGCTCCTGCGCTGCCGAGGGCACCCACCGGCGCTGCTCCAACTTGGGGACCAGCAGCACCAGCTGGGAGTGCGAGAGCTGTGCTGGCCAGGGCACTGGTAAGAGGCAAAGCACCTTCATGGCCCTGGGCTGGGGACAGGGCCCAGGCAAGGCCTGGTAGCAGGTGCCCAGGCTGGGCTTGGCAGAGCCTCTCTGCCCCAGGAGGACTGGGAGCACTGCTCTGGCCTCTCCACAGTGACCTCTGTACCCGTGACCTTCCTGCTTCCCCTTACAGACTCCAGTGACAGCTCAGAGCTCGCTGGCTCTGGCACTGGGCCAGCCAACGACTCCCCAGCACGTGAGGGCAGCAGCAGCTCCAGCTCACCTGGGCCCGACCACAGGCAACGCCGTTCCCGGGTGCAACGTCGGGCCCAGACGCCCTACAGCTGGCCCAGGAGGCGCCGGGAGAGGAGCCGCGCACCAGCACCAGGTGCTGAGAGCAGCACCCCTGGCCAGGCAGCACTGGGGATGTCCCACGGCTCCCCAGTACCAGCGACCAGCAGCCCCAGCACCGCCAGCCAGCTGCCGTCTCCAGCGCCCGAGAGTGGCAGCAGCTCCAGCCACCATGGGCCCGTGCGGATGAGGGACCGCTCCCGTGTGGAACATCGGGCCCAAAACCCTTACAACCGGCCCGCACACAGACACGGTAGCAGCCGTGCGCCGTCCCCTCGTGCTGGCCCTGATCCCCCTCCACCGGCGCAATAAAGTGAGCCGTTAATCTCTGCCCTGGGAGACACGACGCTCATTTGTTGGCTTCCTCCCCCTCTCCCTTTCTCGAGGGGCAGGGTTAGGGGTGGGCCCAAAGGGTTTTCTTCCTCCGGGGCCTGGCAGCCCCTTGCCCAGCCCTCCCTCCTTGCGGGCTGGCCTTGGCCGGCTGCCCAGCGCCATGGCCGTGTGCTTTGGGCCTCGCTGGCCCCGCAGCCGGCTCAGTCTCCCCGGGGAAGGTTCACACCAGTGGCAAAGCTACTTTTCTTCATAAGTTCCGCTCAGTGTCACGGCTGGAGTTGTGACATGGAGATTGCTGTAGATGGTCCTGCGACAGTAGCTGAAGGGCATTCCCCATTGCCCAGTTCCAGGTCCTGTTGCCCACCCTGATTGCTGCTGTACCAGACCCATCCAAACACACCATCAGCTCAGGCCACACAGAAGGTCCTAGGAAGGAATGTTGTCCCCGGCCTTCACCAGCCCTTGGCAGCCTGTTCAGCCCAAGAGCAAACCTGGGGCTCTGCGCTTGCTCAGCCCCTTGTCGTGCTTTGAACTCGCCCGGCAGCCAAACCCCACGCAGCCAATCGCTCACCCTCCCCCTGCCCGGGAACTGGGGGACCCATTGGAGGGACAAAGGGAGACTCATGGGTTGAGATAAGAAACAGTTTAGTAATTGTAATAAAACAATAACAATGATAGAAAGGACAAACGGGTAATGCACCCTGTGATTGCTCACCACCCGCCGCCTGATACCCAGCCCCTCCCAGCCAGCGATCCCCAAAAACCGAGACCCCGCAATCGCAATCCCAGATGCAGGAGAGAACCTCCTGCTTCCCAGCCGCCCCTCCTTGACATCCTGAGCATGACGTTACAGGATATGGGATATTCCACTGGATAATTTGGTGCTCTGGCTGTGCCCCCTCCCAGCTTCCTGTACACCTGCGCATGGACAGGACGTTGGGAATTGGAGAGACCTCGATCTCTTACATCAATCCCTGTATTATCAGCAATCTTCTCATAGCAAATCCCGCACTGAATCCAAAACACAGCGCTGTTCTAGCTACTAAGAAGAAAAATTAACTCCTCCCAGCTGAAACCAGGACAGGCTCCACCCCTTATGTTCTACCATTTACAAACCATTTACGTTAGGCTCAGGTTTCCAATACATTCTAAGGAATCCCCATCCCATTCCCTGGTCTCAAGTGTATCTCCACAGATCTCATTCCCTTCGTCTCTGGGCCATCCCTCCAAAATGTGTAGTGAGATCATTTAGTGCATAACTTCGGCTTCCATCTGTCATGACAGTCTTTTAAGGCAGGAGGGATGAGGCGGAGTTGGCTCCGTCAGCGGAGCGGGTGACCTTGGGCTCAGCGGGACGATGGCGTGAAGTCTCTGCTACAAGTGGAGCTGGTGCAACTGGCACGGTCCCTGCTCACAGTCTGCAGGCCGAAGATGTCCATCTCCAGAGTGTTGCTGGGCATCAGCTGCTGAAATCAGTCCTGACCCTACCAGAGTTCATCTTTTTTATTAATGTGATGCCATTAGTGTAAGATCTATCCACCATAGCGATGACATGATGCAATAACAGGCTTATCATAGAATCACAGAATCATTCAGGTTTGAAAAAGACCCTTGGGATCATCGCGTCCAACCATCACCCCAACTCTACACTACACCCCAACATCTCATCCAAAAGACCCTTAAACACACCCAGGGATGGGGACTCCACCCCCTCCCTGGGCAGCCTATTCCACTCTCTGACCACTTTTCTGTCAAAAATTTGTTCCTCATGTCCAGTCTGAACCTCCCCTGTTGCAGTTTAAAGCCGTTCCCTCTTGTTCTGTCACTAATCACCTGTGAGAAGAGACCAGCACCAACCTCTCTACAACGTCCTTTCAGGGAGCTGTAGAGAGTGATGAGGTCTCCCCTCAGCCTTCTCCTCCTCACACTGAACAGCCCCAGCTCCTTCAATCTCTCCTCACAGGATTTATTCTCCAGGCCCTTCCCCAGCCTCGTTGCCCTCCTCTGCACTCGCTCCAGCACCTCGAGATCTCTCTCGTATTGAGGTGCCCAAAACTGGACACAACACTCCAGGTGTGGCCTCACCAGTGCAGAGCACAGGGGGACTGTCACCTCCCTGCTTCTGCTGGTCACACTATTTCTAATACAAGCCAGGATGCCGTTGGCTTTCTTGGCCACCTGGGCACACTGCTGGCTCATGTTCAGCTGCTTGTCAATGAGAACCCACAGACCCTTCTCTTCCAGACAGCTCCAATCACACCTCCCCAAGCCTGTAGCCATGCAGGGGGTTTTTGTGGCCCAAGTGCAGGACCTGGCACTTGTCCTTGTTGAAGCTCATCCCATTAACGTTGGCCACCGATCCAATCTATCCAAGTCTCTCTGTAGAGTCTCCCTGTCCTCATGCAGATCGACACTCCCGCTTCACTTGGTGTCATCTGCGAATTCACTGATGATACACTCTGTGTCCTTATCAAGATCATCAGTAAAGATGTTGAACAGAAATGGTCCCAACACCGAGCCCTGAGGAACACCACTTGTGACCGGCCGCCAGCTGGATTGAGCTCCACTGACCACCACTCTCTGGGACCGTCCAGCCAGCCAGTGCTTGACCCAGCAGACCGTTCGCTCCTCCAGGCCATGGGCAGACAGTTTTTCTATGAGAATTCTACGGGGAACTGTGTCGAATGCTTTTCGAAAGTCCAGGTAGACAATATCCACAGCCTTTCCCTGGTCCAATACTTGGGTCATCTTGTCATAGAAGGAGATCAGGTTTGCCAGGCAGGACCTGCCTTTCATAAACCCATGCTGACTAGGCCTGATCCCCTGGTTGTCCATCATATGACTTGTAATGGCATTTGAGATGACCTGCTCCATGACCTTCCCTGGCACCGAGGTCAGACTGACAGCTCTATAGTGTCCTCGATCCTCCTCTCTGCCTCTCTTCGAGATGGGTGTCACATTTGCCATCCTCCAGTCCAATGGGACCTCCCCAGTTAGACACGACTTCAGGTAAATCATGGAAAGCGGCTTGGCGAGCACATCTGCCAACTCCCTCAGCACCCTTGGGTGTAACCCATGCGGTCCCACAGACTTGTGTGCATCCCAGTGGTGTAGCAGGTCTCTGACCACCTCCTCTTCAACTGTGCTGACCTCAATCTGCTTCCCCTCCCCATCTCCCAGCTCATGAGGCTGGGTGTCCAGGGAACAACCAGTTCCACTGCTAAAGTCGGAGGCAAAGTAGGTGTTGAGCGCCTCAGCCTTTTCCTCATCCTTAGTTACCATGTTTCCCTCTGCATCTGGTAAAGGAGGCAGATTTTCCCTAATCCTCCTTTTGCTGTTAATGAATTTATAGAAACATTTTTTATTATCTTTAACAGCTGTAGCCAGGTTGAGCTCTAGCTGCGCTAAATGCCACAAGTGGTCCTTCCCTCCAACTTCTCCAGGACAAGAAAAAAAAAACCCTGATGTGCTTTACCTGGTCCACAACAGCTTGGTTGGCATTTGCAGCTTCTGGCATCACTTGGCAGCTCCATTTGCAGTGGGACGGGTCTCCTTGGCTCCTGGCTTCACAGCAAATCGGTCATCCAAAGCCCCAGCAGGTCCAGTACCTCTCCTGCAGGGCACTTGCAAACACCAACATCTGGTTCTGTGATTTGAAGCAAAGCAGAGGAACATTAGAAAAAACAAGAGTTGTAAGTGGGACACAGGGAAGGGACAAACCCAGCCCGTGACATGCATTTCAGCCTCAGCCCACAGGAGCCCCAGGCACAGTCACGGCAGCTACAAAGCACCACAGCTGTGGTGGTTTAGTCCCTGCCGGGGTCTGAGACCACGCAGCCGCTGCCCCTCCCCCACAAATGGAGTGAAATACAAAACCCCGGGGCTGAGATAAGGAGAGGTTTAATACAACAGTGCAACAGCAACACAACAAGCAACAACAATAACAATAACAGTAATAACAATGAATAGAGCAAGATATGTACCGATACAGCAGTAAGGAGAGCGATGGCACAAAACACGCCTTCACCGATTCTCCTGCGCTCCTGCGCTTCGGCGCCAGGAGGTGACGTCAGCATGGTATTGAATAACACGGCTAGAGCTTCCCCCCCACTGCTGGGGAAACTTAACCCTATCCTGGCTAAACCAGGACAACAGCGTGTTCAGAAGCAGTGCTGGGGAAGGAGAAGCTTGCTTTCTTTATGCCTTGTGAAGCACTGAAGGGACAAGCTGGTCTCCTTGCCACTGCCAGGCCACCGGCTGCAGCTCCCTGCAGCACATGGGCTGTGCCAAGAGGTGCTGGGGCAGCCTGAAGGCACCAGCTCTGCTGGGGGAGGAAGTTACAATGTGAGCAGGCATCAAGAAAAAAGGCAAAGTGGAATGTGGCTTTACCTGCTCTGGGCAGTTGCCTTCACAGCCTTAATACAACCATGCAACAGCCACAACTGCAGTGAGTCAGCAGTGTGCCCAGGTGGCCAAGAAGGCCAATGGGATCCTGGCTTGTGTCAGCACTAGCGCGGCCAGCAGGGACAGGGAAGGGATCTGACCCCTGGACTCGGCACTGGTGAGGCCGCCCCTCGATGTGTGGGTTCAGTTTTGGGCCCCTCACTCCAAAAAGGCCATTGAATGACTCGAGCGTGTCCAGAGAAGGGCAACGGAGCTGGTGCAGGGTCTGGAGCACAGGTCTGATGGGGAGCGGCTGAGGGAACTGGGGGGGTTTAGTCTGGAGAAGAGGAGGCTGAGGGGAGACCTCATGGCCCTCTACAACTCCCTGAAAGGAGGGTGCAGAGAGGGGGGATGAGTCTCTTGAGCCAAGGAACCAGCGCCAGGACAAGAGGGAATGGCCTCAAGCTGCGCCAGGGCAGGGTCAGACTGGCTCTTAGGAAGGATTTCTTTGCAGAAGGGGTTGTTGGGCGTTGGAATGGGCTGCCCAGGGCAGGGGGGGAGTCCCCATCCCTGGAGGGGTTGAAGAGTCGGGTTGACCCAGTGCTGAGGGATCTGGTGGAGTTGGGAATGGTCAGGGTGAGGTTAATGATTGGACTGGAGGATCTTCAAGGGCTTTTCCAACCGAGATGATTCTGTGACTCTCTAACCCTTGCACACATCCTGTCTCCCTATGCTTGCCCTCCTTGACTTAACTGTCCCCTTGAGCCCACAGAAAAATTTCAAGGCCTAGAAACACCTGGTATGAAATGAAAGCAAAGGTCAGATATCAAGTGCAACCTCTCCTGGGGATGCACGCCCAACAAGAACCCCTCTCATTATGGTCATAATCCAGGTAAGCCTGAAACAGCTGCTCTTGAGGAAAGAAGCAGTACAAGGAGCTCCTCCCCAGCACATCACTCCCAGAGCTCTGCTTGGTCCCCGGGCAGGGCAGGGGCTGCTGCCAGCATGGGCTCCCTGCCTTCCCAAATTCCCCCCTCGACATTCCCACTTGCCCCAAGTCCACATACAGGTTCATCTGGACACTTCACAGCAACAGCAGCTGTCTTTCCAGTCAAATAAATTCATCTAGAAGAGGAAAGGCAGCTAGCATCTGCTCCCTGGCACAGCTTGCAGCAGACAGCAATATTGCCACATTTTACATGTTTTATAATGCTTTTTTCTCTTCCTTTCACTCCTCATAAAGCAGACTGCATGGGTCATCAGCAGAATCAGGCGCAGAAACATGGAAAAATTAAGGAGGAAGAGACTTTGGATGTCTCTGGTCCAACCCCTCTGCACAAAATGGACAATTTCACAGTTAAAACAGATTGTGCAGGGATGTGTCCAGCAGTGTGAAACATCTCCCAGGATGGAGATTCCCCACCTCTCTGGATCACGATAAGCCTTTACCTGCCCTTAAAGTCACCAGACGTTTGTCCTCAGCTACAGCACAGGCCCCAAGATATACTGTGTGTTGTGACCCGGCAGCCTTTGTTCTGGAAGTGAACCTCAGCACGTGCCTTCAAAGTATTTGGCTCCTGGAAAAGAAGAGAAAGTCTCCTGGTTTGGGTGTTTTTTGTTTGTAAGCAGCCATCTGCTGAACTATTGTCTGAGACCAAAATGCCAGCTGCTTCACACCGCAGACGAAAGGCAGCGTACAGCAGAAAGGCACTGAGGTCATCTGCCTTGTGCATACGAGTGCCAGAAGATGTGCAACGGACCAACAACCCCATGGGAATAAAACCAGCCCTTTTTAGCAGCCTTTACCTTTGGCCCTGCACATCTAGCAAGATACCTACCTCTTCTTCCTGGTCTCTTGCAGTCCACCAGCACCAAGAAGTCCCCGGTTACAACATGTCAAACAAGCTGAGCCTTAAGGTGGAAGAACCACCAGGGCTCTGCTGGTAAAAGAATAGTTCAGTGCCACTGTTTTAAGGAACTGCTAGCTCTTTAACTAGCAGCAGGAGACACAGTATGGGCTGGGTTATCCAACATCCTCCCACGACAAGCCTTTGCACCTTGCTCTGAAAAAGCTGGTTGCATCCAGCACATGGGTTCCACAAAGCTTCACCACCATCCAGACTGGCAGCTCTGTGCTCCTTGGGGTGGGGAGGCAGGTGATGGCGGTACGAGGGTCATCCCTGTGGCAACACTGCCCACGGGCAGCGAGCATGGCTAGCACACCCTGAAGCCCCACAGCTGCAGTAATCTTTGAAAGGGTACTTCATTCAGCCCTGCTGCTACTACAAGGTGAACAGGTAACACTTGCCCTTAAATACGGGTGATTGCAGCAAATGGGTGCAGACTTGTCTCTGCTCCAAGCAGATAAGGTACTCTGAAGTGCTAACAGCTGCCCCGGGGCCTTTTCAGTAAGAAGCCCTTGGAGACACAGGCTGCCAGACTTGTGCCAGCCAGAAGAGGAGAGGGCAGCATGTCAGTGATTCTGGCTGAACTGGCTCTCGTCACAGAGTCGGGAGGAAGAGTTTCATTTTTTTGGTGCTACATCTCTTTGTGCTTCTCTTTCCTGGAAAAACTAAAGGTGATGGTTGGAGCAGTGACACAGACAGGGCACGTCCCAGTCTCAGTCAGGGTCACCTACGTTATAGGAATGGTAAAGTCTGGTCCCCCAACACCACCCGCAGCTCCCTGCAGTGGTAGGAGGGGGTTAACTGGGAAGCTCCGATGCCTGTTCCACTTCCTGGTCTGCCAGCTGAGTACAGACAGAGCAAGTCAGAGATGGACATCCAGACAGACAGTTGCTTGGACAAACCAAAGTGTTTCAGCCAGAAAATACTGAAGAGAGGCCAGAGTCCCAAACAACCTGATAGTAGAGCATGTGGTAAATGGGCTGATGGGAAGGAAAGGAGGAAAAGGGTTCCTGAAGCCCCCAAGGCCCACGGGGCAGGAAAAGTCAGAAAGCAGGCAGCATTCCTGAGAGTCAGGCCAGCTGTAAGTGAGCCCAGCTCATGGGCTCAGAAAAGCAGAGCTGTAACTCGTACTGAGCGCCAAGATCTGCTCAGCTAAGATATGTCAAACACTCGATAAAACAGCAGTTCTGGTTTGGGGTTTTGTCCACTGAATGAATAATCTTTTCTATCGGGATGCAACCAGGAACCCAACTCCAATGTGGCTGGGACAGCCTCTCCTCTGATCAGGAACCTGGAAATCTCAGCTCAGCCACTCACAAGTTTCTCGCTCGCAGGGAGACTGCTTATAACAGCGCAGCAGATTAAACACAACAAGCAGTCGCTGCAAAAATCAAGGCAAACCCAGAGCTGCTGCTTGCCAGCAGAGCATTTTAGTTGAGGGAGCAGAGCAAAGGATCCTCCTTTCACTGATCCCTTGAAAGTATGCAACTGCTTTCCATCACTCATCTCCACCCAGACTGAGAAGGCTGAAGGGGTTCAGTTCTTCCTGCAGTCAGGGCCAAATAACGGGCACTTGTCACCACACATCTGCACTTGGGACTTGTCCACATCTGACTGACACAACCACTGCAGTAACACAGCGCAACACCCAAAGTCTGTCCTAACACTGGATAACCACGCCTAGAGGGCACAGCTCATGGAACAGCAGGGCCAACCCTGAAACAGAGATCTGCCCAGGGCATGGGGGAGAACGGGGAGGAAGATGCAGAGCTGGAAGCACTGGGTTCCTGAAGCTAACAGCAGCACGGATGCAATCTAGACCAAAAGCTCTGCCTGCTGCATTCCCATTGAGTAATTAGTGGGAGGTTTAGCTTCTGTATTTGTAAGGTTGTCCTGTACCTGGCTAGAGGGGTATGTCTCGTGCAGATCTGCAGTAGGGGATGTCCCAGTTCACTCAGCCCTGGCAAATCAAAGCTGTATCCTCAGGACAGAAAGCAGAGCTGAGCTGAGAGATGGGACCACTGTGAAAGCCACTGCCTGACGTCCAGGACAGAAGAGCAGAGGTCTCCAGTCTCCATCACAAGGGGCCACTCCCAAAGTGCCTCCTACCTTCTGGTCAGTAAAGCCGTAACTTACAGACCGGTGACATCTTTGAGAAAGGGTCTGAAACCTCCACTGCGAACAGCAGACGAGCCCCAGATGTCTTCAGCACAGGGTTGGCTGGATTATTCACAGCCAGGGAATCAGCTAAATGCAGTTTAAGTCATTTGCCTGTTTAATCCAGAGCACTTTTAAATCCCCATACACTGATCCAAGGTGCCAGGGGTATTTTAACCCTTGAGACCCCAAGACGCTAAACACTGGTTAAGAAAGCAATTTTAAATGTACAAATCTAATTTCCTTCAGTGCTTCAGTAACTGTGAATGAACTCCTCATCCATCCTGGCTACCAGCTCTTGCTAGAGGAAAATTTATTTGGCTCCATCTTGCTTAAAATACTGAGCTGAATCAGCAAATCCTGTCCTGGAGGAACAGGTAACCCTGCCCTGAACCTCTGTGCAGCCCCAATTTGTCTCTGCAGATTAAGGGCCAGAAGCAAAACACAAACAGGACAAAGAATAAACTGACGAACTGCTGGATTTGGAGGCCTGGTATCCCCTCCCAAAAGACACGTCCAAGACACCCGGGCTAAAGGATTGTTCCTTCAAGTACAAGAGGTAATACAGTAAACCCCCTTCTTTTCTCTGGGATTTGGTCACCAGAGAGCTGCCCACCAGCCCCTGGACAGAAGAGCACACACCCTAATTAAAGGCAACACATAAAAGCCCACAGCAACAAGGTGGCATCTGGCAAGTGACAAAGATACAGCAGCTTTTGGGAACAGTTCTTTGAAGGGAAAGCCAGAGTTGATAGGCATCCCCGCTGGAAGGCTCTTACAGAGGAGAGTGTTAAACAGCGTCAACTGGCAGGTTTAAGCATTGTCTGGGAAATGTCAAACACTGTCGAGATACCACAGAGCTCTCTGCAGCCAAGCCCCAGCGAGGGACTCCTGTGGGCTCATCTCTGAGAACACAGACCGATGGGCCACCAGCCCTGCCCACAGAAAACACCTTATCAGCAGCTGGTGCAGAGAGTACAGCGCCCTCAAAACAACCAAACCAGCCAGGTCAGCCCACCCAGACACCCAGCATCTCCCCGCAGTACCTGCAGCCACATCTGCAGCCCAGCCCTGCTGTCAGGATCCTCTCGGACTGGTCGGGTCAGCGCTCCCAGCCTTCCAAACCCCGGCCTTCTGGGAGCTGCACTCAGCCCAGCCCAGAGAAAAAAGATGAAGACACCCCTTAACTCTATTTGGAGACTTCCAGGATTTCTCCCACCTCAGGGAAAAGGAAATGGAACGAAAATTTTTCTTCAGTTTTTCCAAAGCAAAATAAAACCCAACCACTGCAGCAGCGAGACAGCTGTCACAGGAGTAGAGATCTTCAAAGCCCTGAAATAAATAGTCTTGCCTCTGGCTTCCAGCTGCATGGGATTGCTTTATAGCACCTTACACAAAACCCACAATAAAATGCCTCCGACAAGTTACCAAAAAAACACCATTAAGGTTGTCCACAGGATTAGGCATTGGCTTCTAAACCCCGTGTTCTTTGGTACCTTCAGCAAACGGCCAGCTCTGATTCAGCCCTCGGTTGGTTTCTGAAAGGGTGACAAAAGCAGCTTCAGCAAGATCAGAGTCAGACCACAAAATCTGCTTCCTTTAGAGATCAGGCCCTGCTGTCTCTGAGCAGCTCAGATCCCCCAACAGCCGCTGGGCCTGCAGGAACTGAACAGCTCGAGTCTGACCAGGGGACGAGGCAAAGCCTGGGGAAGAAGGGCAGCTGTGAAACAGTTTGACAGAGAAGAGGGGAGAGAGAAAATGTGGGGCAATAGAGCTTCCGAAGGAGATTAAAAGAATCAGGGCTTCACAAACCCAATCCATGAACTAGAGGTTTTGTATCTGTACAGATGTTACTGTACTCGGAATGGCAGAACACTAAAATCCACTGCCCAGGGGGAACAGAGAAGCTTTGGAGATGAGCACAGAGCACAGCGCTGCCAACTCTTTAACAGCCAGCAGAGCACACCTCCTCCCGGGGGGGCAACTCTAACTGCCACACTGCTGCCCAGGGAGGACAGGGGAGGAGAGTCAGGACAGCTGCAAAAAGTTCATGAGACTTCTCAAAGGGGAAAAAAAGGAAACAGAAAATAACCAAGATCTTTTCACCAGGCTGTCTGTGACACGAGCCATCAAAACATGAGAGTGGGTGATGGACAGCTGGGGAGAACAGTCAGGATTCGACAAAACAGTTCAGGCTGCATGAAATCAGAATGAGAATGAACATTCATTAAAAAAAATCTCTTAGTATTTTGCTTTGCCCAAGAGGTACCTCTGTGTCACAAGGTAAATATCCCATTCCGCTGCCCAGATGCAGATTTATTCCAACAGAGAATTATTCCACTAACCAAGGGCTTTTCTACACAATAACCTCTGCAGCCTGGGGCAATGCAGCCGTGCATTCGAGTACATGCACACCCAGTATGTGCAGGCTGGCAGCTCAAACCTTTGCATACTTCTCTCTTCATTGCTGCTGAAACATTCTGACTCCCCAACCCTACACTCTGGTTCTGCAACAATTCCCCACACAGTCAAACTACAGTCTCAGGCACATCCCATTGCCTGCCCAGGATGGAATCCCCAAAGTGCGACTGTTCCCAATTCCATTTTTCCCGTAGGAAACAATGGGATAGAGAGGAATGTGTGCAGGCACTTCAGCAATGCACACAGCCGAACCACACAGGAACAGCTGGTGTGATGTGGAAGGTGGTGAGACAGAAGTGAGACCTCTGGGGTTGTCAGCTGCCACTTCAACACCTGGGAATGACAGAAGTAGTAGAGGAAATTCTAACTGCTTTTAATATACCAAGAAATACCTGCTACTTGCCCGAGGTTTAGAGTGGAAAATCCCTTTATAACACAAAATTAAACTTCATGATGTCCTGGTGACCCTGTGTGACCCCTCTTCAAACAGATCACCATTCTGAAACCTCTCAGCTGCTTCTCCTGTGACACTGAACACCTGACAACTCTCTCACTGCCAGTGGTCCTGCTGCCTCTCCTGATCCATCACATTTTCATCACCACCTTCAGATGCCTGCTGCTCAGCAAGGTCAGTGAAGGATGAAGGAAAACAGGACCATGACAACAGTAACCAGAGCAGGGTATTAAGGAACTGATAGCAGAGCTCTGAAACAGAAGGCACAGACAGCAAGGCATTACTGTGCACAAGCCTTCACAGTGCAGACGCAGTATAGACAGGGTAGGAATCAGCTCCCCAGCTCTGGAAAACCCAATCCCCTCAGCAGCAGCACTACTGACACCTGCAAGCTTCCTTCCTTAAGTTCTAAGGACAGAGGAGCATCCCCTGGATCCAGATGCAGCCCCCCTCTGAGTACTGCCATTCTGAGGTGTTGCATTTCTCATATCGATCAGCAATAACTTATAAAGCAAGATTTCAGTTAACTGTCCGAAAACCTCAATCCCCAACAGGAATTGCCTCAAAAGGTTGATCAGAGACGAGCCGGCTCCACCTGCTGCATGGCCTCCCCTGACCACCACACACAAAGCTCAAGCCCTCCCCAGCCTGTCCCAGCCAGCGCCCCAGGAAGGTGCTGTCAGACCTCTCCGCTCCCCTGACAGCCCCCCGGCCAGCTCCCCGGCACAGGGCACACGCCGGCTGCAGGCCGCCAGCCAGCCTTAGGGACAGGGAGTCACCTCAGGAAAACTCACGTTTTCCCCAAAGACCAGGTTCTGCTCCGAACCCGAGCTACCGCCGCGAGCCCGCAGCACCCTGCCTCTCCGCAGCACCCGAGGTGTGCAAACCCCGACCCGGAGCAGACACCAGCCCTGTCCCACCTGCTTCACACGGCATCCCTGCAGCCACAGGCACCTCCTGAAAGGGGGGAACCTGCGAGAGCAGTTTCTAAATGTGTTTCCACGAAGACCAGGCAGTTACAGAAAACAGATTTCACAGGGACAAAACCAGGGAAAAGGAGGAGGAGGAAGTCGGTCTGCCTGGCTACATGAAATGGGGATGAGAACAAGCAGAGATGCAGGGCACAGCAGAACTGTCTGTGTCTGTGCACTGCGTCCGCACAGTGTCTGTGCACTGATTCAAACCCCCTGTTGCACCAATGTTACAAATCTCGACAAATCGAACACCATGTCCCGTTGCATTTCCAAACATTTAAAAACATTACATCAAATCGCCATAGCTGCTGATGGATTTTCACTTTCTGACCTGTTTAGGTGGATACCATCCTTAAAATTTGCCCTGGTTTGAGCCCAGAGGGCAACTGCGCACCACGCAGCCGCTCACTCACCCCTTCCCCCCCAGCGCTGGGAAGGAGAAATGAAGCAAAAAGCTCAGGAATCGAGATAATGACAGGGAGGGCTGGCTCACCCATTACAGTCACGGGCAAAAGACAGACTTGTTAGGGGAAGAAAACAAGAATATCACTTGAATTCAAACACTAACAACAACACCACTTAACAGACACAGTGGGACAGTGAAAAGCGTTACGATAGCACACCTTAAAACCCCCTCGCCCCACCCCTCCCTTCTTTCTGGGGTCAGTTCCATGGATAACGTCCTTGGCTCCACGGGGCTGCCCTTCTCCTCACCCTGTCCTTCTAGCACTCCTGCCCCACGGAATGCACTGAAACAACCCCTGAGAACAGGTTACCTCAGGGCAGGGTGTCTCTCCTCCACTGATGCTTCTACCCCCTGTCCCTGTAAGTGGCAGCCTGCGAGTCTGCAGAGGGGGGAGGAGGAAGGCAGCTGCTGCAGCAGACACGATGCTGTTGCACTCCTGGAACAAGACACAGCAGACAGAGCCAGCAGTGCCTTTTAGTGTGTGCAGCGCACACCAGGTGCCACCAGGAAGGACCTGCAATTTCACACCTGAAGCATAACGGTGATTTCTGGTGAGTCACGTGAACTTCTTTCACTGGAACCATGACTGCCTGCACACTCTAAAATGATTAGTCACACTCATTGCTTAATAGTTCCTCAAAGTCTACTCACAATCTGCTGGTTTAAGCAGTTATGGATGTATCAAAGGGAGGTTATCAAGCAGACCAAAAAAAGAGAATACCAAAGCAAAACGGACAAGGCTACGGAAGATTTCTTCCTAGGTTCTTCCATGACAGTGCTTCTGATGGTCTCAGTCAATGGCACAAACATTGGAAGAAGTTACTGAAGGGGAACAAAACCTGCTTAGAGATGTAGAGCACCAAAAAAATAATTTCTATAACGCTATCCAAGTAGCACTTCC
This sequence comes from Strix uralensis, assembly GCF_047716275.1. Taxonomy (NCBI): domain Eukaryota; kingdom Metazoa; phylum Chordata; class Aves; order Strigiformes; family Strigidae; genus Strix; species Strix uralensis. The sequence goes on from NC_133986.1 coordinate 21,855,120, forward strand.
TCTCTCTCTGCCTCCAGTATCACTGACACAAGAACACCCCATCGTTCTCTCTCACACGCACACTCGAGACGCTTGTTGCGGAGACAAACCCCTGCAGACGAGCAAAGCCTCAGCTCCTCGTGGAGGCAGATCAGATGCAGCAGTCCTGCCATCCAGACCCCTCTCAGCACAGGCCTCCCAACAGCTCTTCAGACACCCCAGCAGAATTCCTACTTCCTAACTGATAAAATTGCTGATGTCTGAATTGTTTTCCCTTGGCTCTTACAGCCAAGACAATCATACACAATTAATATATCTGTAGGCTTAATGGCAAGTCTTCAGTCAGAACATGGCAAATTCACTCCCCCCGCCACTAGCACACCTGCCAAAATATCCAGGTGTGTGCTCACAAACATGAAAGAAAACATTTTCAAAAATCCCCACACAGCTCAAGTGATACAGATGAGGTTCGTGTGCTACAGAATTCACTTGTTGGGTACACAAATGCTACCGAGCTGGCTGGGCAGACTCAGTGTTCTCAGAGCAGACTATCTGGCTTCACCTTCACTGGAACCCCAGTAAGTGCCTATTTTTTAGGGTCTGCAGTGAAAGCTGGCCCTCAGCCCGTGGCGCTGGCCATAGATACCCATCTAACACTGGAGACATCAGGCTCAAAACACTGACCCCACTGAACCGATGAGGGAAATTCCTGCCGGGGTCAGCGCAGCCTGAACCTCACCCCAGGACAAGTCCTGCAGCTCAGGGCTGGCACACGGGCTCTGCCAGAGGAGCAGCACTGAGCCTCCAGCTCTTCCCTTTTGCTGGAGATCAACACCAGGACCAGAGGGGCAACAAGAGCAACTGTGCAGCGTTTTTTCAGCTCCCCCAGGTTCACAGCGCTGACGTGCTGGAGTGTGCCAGCCAGCTTCACGCTGCGTGAGCTGAGGAGCAGCAGCTGCTGGCTGCTGTTGCTGTGCTGACAACCTCCAGAGAAGGGAGACGAGCCACGGGCAGCAACACCTTCCACCACGGCTGCTGAATCCAACAGACTCCTCAGAGCCACAGAGCAGGTCCCCGCCAGGTGGAAGAGAAGGCGGCAGCCACTGAGACACGAGAACACAAAGACAAATGCTCGAAGGCTGTATATGCTTGGATCTGCCAAAACCAAAAGGGCCAGGATCGGAGAGAAGAAAGAAGCCCTAAGATCCATTTTTTTTTTTCTTCAGGAAGCCCCGGTCTGCACAAAACCACCACCTTCCTGGTTATGTTCAGCCCTACCAAAATAAAAGCACGCTTACACACTTCAGTGAAGCTCCAGTGCCCTTCTGTGCCTCCTGGAAAAAAAAGAATTTGCTAAATCGTGGTTGACACACTTTGGGGTTTTTTGAATGTTGAAGTCTACAAATAACTGGACACAGACAACATAAAACTACCACAGAATCTGACACAGCTGGCAGATGTCCTGACCCTGCCTGAGGCCAGGAGGCCAGACGAGGCGACAGCCCACGGCCCCGTCCAAGCCCACGGAGCTGCGTGTGGCAGCCCTGAGCCTCCCCACGGGGCCCTGCAGAGACACTGCAGAAGGACAGAGCTCACCCCGCTGACCTGGGACAGGAAGGCAGACACGCGCCCAGGACACCTCCGGGTACAAGGGCAAAATTCTCAGGCCACAGAACAAATCTCAAAACCAGAAGCTTGATGAACTGTTTTTCTCCCTCTCCTTTTAGAATCCCTACACACGCACACACAGTTTTAATATGATTCCAGGAATTTGAAATGTATGTAAAAATAACTTCTTACAGCTATTATCTCCATACTACAGGTTTGACAGGGAACTCTGTACAGTGCCTTAAAACTGCAAAATAACTTGTCATCAGCTCCATCCACATTTCTCCTCTTACGAGCCTTCCCACCCCGCTCCTACTTCCTTATTTTCTTTCTTTTCTTTTTTGTTCCTAAACTGTGGAGTTATAGCGAAAAGCAAGATGACCAAAGATGATTAGATGAAGGTCACAAGCTGAAGTATGAGAGATTTGCTATCAGCAGGGTTAAATACATCAGGGAGGAAGGAGATATATTGACAGCTGAAAGGTTTGTTCATTTGAGTTCACTTCTACTGCAAATTTTCTGCTAGATCCACTTGTGAGAAAGTCAGAATGTAATAAACAGAGTCATTCTCTGTAGGGTTATTGATGAGGGAAAAAAAAGAGTTATAAGTAGTATTGATTTGGGGTGAAATGGCAGAACGTGACAATCAACAGAGCTTAGTCAGATATAAAATGGAAGGAGTCACACCAGTCATGACAGGATTGTTACAGGAGCCAAATCCTGGTATCAGCCGAGCAAGGGAAGAAGCTCTAAATGGGATCCCCAATGTAAGCCGTGGATCACTTTACAGAAAAAATAACCCTAAACTATTCATTTTCCTTTTTAACACGTGAGATGGTTTGTATTTCAGCATATTGTCACTGCTGTTTTTCTAAAGCTTTTGAAACAAATTCTTTCCTCCTCCATAGTATTGTCATTAAATGTCATCAACGCTCTTTTCAAATCTCTGTGAGAAGTACGATTCTCCTGATTTAACAGGTAACGAGAAGATGGAAAGAGATTGGGGCTACATTTTCCTGAGCAGTCAGTAATGCTGGATATGCAAATCCATAAAACGAGAGCCCTAAAGAAAGGAGATTTTCAAAGGTGCTGGGAAACTCTGACTTTGGTCGATGTCAACGGCTGCTTCCAAGTTCTCAAACTCTGGGTCAGAGCCTGGGGGGCCAAAAGCGGAGCCTTCACAGCAAGCTGTGTACGCACAGCAAGCTCGCTCCCAGCTACCCCAGAGCCTAAACCGGGAGGGAACCTAACTGACAGTCCTCTCTTCTAATTACAGAGCTCATTAATTTTACCACTCGAATGACTCGGGGTGAAAAAAGCCCAACAACCACACATTACACCCCGTGAAAGTTCTGTACATTTACCAGTATTTATATAGCGCCTCACTCCCGAGCACAGCCACACCAGAAAACAACAGCAATAACAACTTCAGAACAGCAAGGAATGAGTATTTCTCACCGGTTATTTCACCCACGCACCATCGCTCAGCTTATTGCCTTTTCCTAGACTCTGGACTGCAAAAAAATAATTCTTGAAAGATCCTAAAATGCCTCACAAATGGCATTTGACACAGAAGTAGTTACAGCCCCGAGGTGAACGGCAGCGGTGCTGATAACGATCAACATCCCGCCAGGACTCCCTGCAGGCTGTGATGAACCTGCTGCACCCAAGGGAGACACAAACCCTGTTGGGAAGAACCTCTGGCACCCATCAGCTACAGAAATGCCGACAGTCAGCCTGGGGGATGTGCACAGCCTCGGGGAGGAGGGGCCTTGGGACAGTCTCGTTTGTAGGAGCGGAGCCGTGAGCAGGAGGTTGGGGAAGGACAGGGGCTCCCCCAGCTCCGACTGCGAGGAAGGCACAGGACAGGCAGAACGGCCCCGCCACGCCGAAAGGCGAGCTGGCCGGGAAACCGAGGGGAATGGGGAAAAGAGCCACTGATTAATAACGAGGGATTGGTAGAGACTGCGATGGGTTAAACGCTTGTTTAGCTGGAATCCCATTTCTGTTGGAAAATGGCATTATCACCCCCAGATTGAAAATTCGGAGTGAATCCCATCAGGAGGAGGATGGGTCAGAGCTGCCTGGGCTGAGGCGCTCACGGGAGGAAACTCTGCCCTAAGCTCTGGCAGGAGAAGCAGCCCAGGCAGTTTTTCCCTTGGGCTCTGTCTGCCATCAGCGATGGGATTCAACCATCAAATGGCTCCTTCCCCCACACCAATATCTCTCCCCGTGCCGCAGTAGGGATGGGAAGCTGCTCCCAGTGCCCAGCCAAGGCCATCTGGCAGCAGAGCAGTTTAGGCCTTTCCCAGCAATCCCAGTCTCCCTCCGGAATCCATCGGAAGCAGTTTGTAACTAAAGGTACCTGCTGGAGATACCTCCCGGGCTCAGGGATTTACAGGGAGAGAGGCAAAATGGAATTAAAACGGCCAGATGAGGCTGGGTCGCTCCTCCACCAGGACAGTGCTGACGGACGTTGCCTTTCCAGCCCCAAACCGCTGCTCCCCCCCCCCCCCCCCATTTCAGCTTCCTCCGGGAATTCAGCACCAAGAGCCACCGGACAGCTCGAAGGGGGGGTGAAGCCGCTTTTCTGTTTTTTTTTCCCTTTTCCCCACCAAAGCTCCCGCCGTTTCAGGGTCCCGCTGTACTCACCCAGAGCGGCTGCTCCCTCGCAGGGGCCGGGCGAGCCTCCCTCCTCCCGGGGGTCCCCGCGGGGGGGCCGGAGGCGGCGGGGGCTGGGGGGGGGCAGGACGGAGCGGCGCTTCACTCCCTCGGAGGGCGCCGGGCGCGGGGGGGGCAGTTTCGCCGCTCGCCCCTCCCGGGGTTGGGGCTGTGGGGGCGGCAGGGGGGGGCGGTTCTCGGCGCGGAGCCGGGACGCAGCTTCTGCCCGGCACCGAGAGAGCCGCTCCGCTCCGCCCGCTCCGCTCCCCCCGCCCGCCACGGGGCACGCCACGCCCGCCCCGCCGGGGCCCTCCCGGCCCCGCCGCCGCTGCCGGCCGAGCCCCCCCCTCCCCCGCCAGCGCCGGCCCCGGCCCCCGCGGGAACCTCCGCAGCTGCTGCCACCGCCTCCGCCGCTGGGATCGGGCTGAGGGGAGGGGCGGGAAAGGAGCCCATTGGCAGCTGGAGGGGAGGGGGCGGGATCAGCAGCCTCATTGGCAGCTGGAGGGGAGGGGGCGGGGCCAGCAGCCCCATTGGCAGCTGGAGGGGAGGAGGTCTCTGCCGAAAGCACCTGAGAAGGGTCTGGTAGGGAATGGGGCCCACGCTCACAAAAAGCTGTTGGATTCATGAGCTCATCTCAAGTGCATCTATACCAATGCACCAGTATGAGCAACAACCAGGGGGAGCTTGAGGCCATGATGCAGCACGAGAACTATGACATAGCCGCTATAACAGACACGTGGTGGGATGCCTCACACGACTGCAGTGCTGCCATCGATGGCTGCAAGCTCTTCAGGAGGGACAGACAGGGAAGGAGAGGCGGTGGAGTGGCCCTGTATGTAAGAGAATGCTGTGACAGCTCAGAAATCAAGTACAGTGATAACGGAGTTGAGAGTGTTTGGATTAGGTTAAGGGCCAATAAAGCAGATCTTGCTGTGGCAGTCTGCTATAGACCTCCCAACCAAAGCAGTGAGGGGGATGAAGCTTTCTATAAACATCTGGGAGAAATCTCGCGGTCACTTGCTGTTGTTCTTGTGGGGGCTTTAACCTCCCGGGTATCTGCTGGGATCACAGCACAGCAGAGGGAACAATCCAGGATAACTTCCTCACACAGCTGGTGAGTGAGCCGACCAGGGAAGGTGCCCTCCTGGACCTGCTGCTTGTGAACAGGGAAGAGCTTGTGGGGGAGGTAAAGGTCGGAGGCTGTCTGGGGTGCAGCGATCATGAGATGATTGAGTTTTCGATCCTTGGAGAAACAAAGAGAGGGGTCAGTAAAACTGCCACCTTAGACTTCCGGAGGGCAGACTTTGACCTGTTCAAAATGCCTTGACAAAATCCCTTGACAAAATCCTTTGGGAGGCTGCCCTGAAGGATATGGGAGTCCAGGAAGGCTGGATGTACTTCAAGATCGAAGTCTTAAAGGCACAGGAGCGGGCTGTTCCCGCGTGCCGGAAAACAAGCAGGTGGGGAAGGAGACCGGCCTGGCTAAACAGGGACCTTTGGCTGGATCTCAAGAACAAAAGGAGAATCTATGACCTGTGGAAGAGGGGCCACGTCTCTCATGAAGACTATAAAGATGTAGTGAAGTTATTCAGGGAGAACATTAGGAGAGCCAGAGCACAGCTAGAGCTCAACCTGGCTACAGCTGTTAAAGATAATAAAAAATGTTTCTATAAATTCATTAACAGCAAAAGGAGGATTAGGGAAAATCTCCCTCCTTTACTGGATGCAGAGGGAAACATGGTAACTAAGGATGAGGAAAAGGCTGAGGTGCTCAACGCCTACTTTGCCTCAGTCTCTAGCAGTGGAACTGGCTGTTCCCTGGACACCCAGCCTCATGAGCTGGGAGATGGGGAGGGGAAGCAGATTGAGGTCAGCACAGTTGAAGAGGAGGTGGTCAGAGACCTGCTACACCACTGGGATGCACACAAGTCTGTGGGACCGCATGGGTTACACCCAAGGGTGCTGAGGGAGTTGGCAGATGTGCTCGCCAAGCCGCTGTCCATGATTTACCTGAAGTCGTGTCTAACTGGGGAGGTCCCATTGGACTGGAGGGTGGCAAATGTGACACCCATCTACAAGAGAGGCAGACAGGAGGATCCAGGAAACTATAGAGCTGTCAGTCTGACCTCGGTGCCAGGGAAGGTCATGGAGCAGGTCATCTCAAATGCCATTACAAGTCATATGATGGACAACCAGGGGATCAGGCCTAGTCAGCATGGGTTTATGAAAGGCAGATCCTGCCTGGCAAACCTGATCTCCTTCTATGACAAGATGACCCAAGTATTGGACCAGGGAAAGGCTGTGGATATTGTCTACCTGGACTTTCGAAAAGCATTCGACACAGTTCCCCGTAGAATTCTCATAGAAAAACTGTCTGCCCATGGCCTGGAGGAGCGAACGGTCTGCTGGGTCAAGCACTGGCTGGCTGGACGGTCCCAGAGAGTGGTGGTCAGTGGAGCTCAATCCAGCTGGCGGCCGGTCACAAGTGGTGTTCCTCAGGGCTCGGTGTTGGGACCATTTCTGTTCAACATCTTTACTGATGATCTCGATAAGGACACAGAGTGTATCATCAGTGAATTCGCAGATGACACCAAGTGAAGCGGGAGTGTCGATCTGCATGAGGACAGGGAGACTCTACAGAGAGACTTGGATAGATTGGATCGGTGGCCAACGTTAATGGGATGAGCTTCAACAAGGACAAGTGCCAGGTCCTGCACTTGGGCCACAAAAACCCCCTGCATGGCTACAGGCTTGGGGAGGTGTGATTGGAGCTGTCTGGAAGAGAAGGGTCTGTGGGTTCTCATTGACAAGCAGCTGAACATGAACATGGTCGGGCTTTTTCTGGCTGCCAGGCATTTGGCTGAGATCAACGCACCACACGTGGGTCCCTTCTTTTCCTCAGGGAAAGAGCACAGAAGGCACAAACAAAAGTAATTGTATTAGTGATGAGCAGAGTACCAGCAGACAATGGTCTCTGAAGTTCAGAGATCTGTGAAAATCTGGAAGATGGCTCTTTGTCCCCAGAATGAGAATTAAAGCGTTGTGTGGTGATTCGTACGCGTATAATGACCGATTAGAAGATTTTGTCATCGCTTGGGTGAGCGCTGAAACTACATCTCAAGTGAGGGGAGGTTGCTGCAGGCGCAGCGCTGCCCTGAAGGACCCAGGCACCCAGGAAGCGGGGGAAAGGGGACCTCCCGCTTAGGGCTACCCTACCTGCAACGTTTGGGACTCGTACAAACGCGTGTGCAAACACGTGTGCAAAGTTTGGAGATTGTTCAAAGGCCTGTGCGATGCTCAGGCTTGTACAAAAGCACGTGCCACGTTTGGGGCTGGTGCACATGCTGGTGCAATACCCGGGACTTGTGCAAGCCCTGGTGCGTGTCCAAAAGCCTCGGGACATGGAGGGACAGGGCTGCACTGGGGGGCACTGGGATGAACTGGGAGCACTGGGAGTTCATTGTGTTATTAACAGCAGGTGGGTGCAGATAGTTAGAAGTGACCCCTGGGTGTGGGCAGCCTGTGAAGTGGATCCTGGGACCCTTGGGGACATCAGGGTGCACCCAGGTCACCCCCTGTCCCCCCAGCCCAGAGGGGTCCCAGCACACTGGAGAACACTGGGAGACATCGAGGGGGGACATGGGGAAACTGGGGGACATTCAGGGACACTCTGGGAACCCCCAGGCCATCCTCTATGTCCCCATAGAAGGGTGCCAGGACACTGGGGGACACTGGGGGAACACATGGGGACACTGGTTGACCCCAGGGACATGGAGGGACTCCCCCAGGCCAACCCCTGTCCTCATAGAGGGGTCCCGGGACATTTGGGGATGCTGGAAGACACTGGGGGACACACATGGGGACACTGGGGGATGCTCAGGGACATTTTGGGGATCCACAGGCCACTGTTTGTGTCCCCACAGAGGGGTCCTGGGACACAGGGGGACACAGGAGGGGAACCCATCCACATAGAAAGGTCCCAAGAACACATGGGGACCCCTAAGTTGCATGGGGACACTGCAGGGGAGAACATGGGGACACTGGGGGACCCCCAGGCCACCCCCTGTCCTTATAGAGGCATCCCAGGATACTTGGAGACCTGGGGGGGGACACTGGGGGGCCCCCAGGACACTCCCCAGCTCCATAGAGAGGTCCTGGGACAGTTGGGGACCCTGCAGGGGTGACATGGGGAGAGCAGAGGACCACCAGGCCACCCCCTGTTACCAGCAGCAGGGTCCCCGTGGGGTCACTGGGCAGACTGGGGGGACTGTGCCACTGCCCGGGGATCCTGTTTGCTTTCCCAAAGGAGGAGGGGGGCAGTTGTGGACTGTCCCCAGGCTCTGATTTGGGGGAGACAGCACTGGAGGCGGAGGCAGAGGAGGCAGTTTGAGTGCTGGGGTGGTGTCACTGGTGGGTGTCCCAGTGTCCCCCTTGGTGTCACTGGTGGGGGACAGGGACAACATGTTGTACTTTTGGATGCTGCTGGTGACAGTGGCACTGGGGACCGTGGGTGCTGCTGACACCAGTTTGACCACAGGCTGGACACTGGGGACAGTGGTGGTGCCAGGGGAGGTGGCCCGTGGGCACCGGGCTGCGGCTGAAGGTTGTCACGTGTGGGGCAGGGGGACAGCGTGGGGCACGGGGACAGTGTGGGGCATGGGCACACGGGGGGTTGGGCACAGGCACCATCAGGGGTGTGGGGACCATGGGGGGACATGGGACAGTGTGGGACAAGGGAATGTGGGGGGACATGGGGACAGTCTGGGGCACGGGACGTGGGATCATGTGGGGATGTGGGGACAGTGTGGGGACTTGGGCACCGTTCCTGCCACCGTGATCAGGACCCCAGGACCCTTGGGGTGACACGGGTGACAAGTCCCCAGCTGGGTCTGGCGCGAGTGCTCGTTCAGGGGCTTTCCTACCCCCCAAGGCTCGGCTCACACTGACTCCAAAAGGCAGTTTATTGCCACAGAAAAGGGCCGTTGCCACCGTGACTCCACCGGGAATTCCACCGGGACGTGGGTGGCACCAACCTCAGAGGGTGTGGCAGGAGACTGAGGGCGTCCCTGCCTGTATGTGGGGGTGGCGATGTCACCGTGGCCATGGTAACCTGCCAGGGGTGTCCCTGCCCATATATGGGGTCCCAATGTCACAACGGCCGCTGTGACCACGGAGACAAGCCTATAGAGAGGATCGCTGGGCTCCAGCCGTGCGTCAGTGCGACCTGGGAGGTGAAGAGAGCGCAGGGGAGGGATGGGGCTTGCGGGGGGCTGCCGAGGGAGGAGGGGGGGTCCCACACCTCAGGGCACTGGGGCTGTGCTGAGAGCTGACCCGCGCCCTGCTTCTCCCTCAGAGTCAGCCGAGGAGCATCTGGGAGAGACACCCCGGTGCTGCTCGGACAGGGACGCTCCCAACGCTCAGTGTGGACACGTCCATGTCTGAGAGGAGAGAGGAGGAGGCCCCCGACTCGATGGAGCAGGGTGAGAGCAAAGTTTCCCTCCTGCAGCACAGCAGAGGGGCTGTCGGGGCAGTCAGCGTGGGGCCGAGCGCGGTGGCAGGGGGAGGCAGTGCCTGCGAAGCCCCTTCCTCACCACGGCCCCCAGCCCTTCCCCTCAGCCCCTCAGGGACGGAGCAGGCCCCTGGGGGACAATCCCTCAGGGACGCTTCACCGGGCCCACAGAGGTGCTCATTCCCACCGGCATTTGCTCTCTCCCCTCCAGCGTGCGTGCTGTGCGGCTGGGCAGCGGCGGACCCAGTTCTCTGCGGGCAGAAAATGAAGATTGAAGATTTATGTGCCCATTTCTTCTGCCTGGTGAGTGCCCCGGGGCTCCCTCCAGCTCGCTGACAGGCACTCCCTGCCACACCCTCCTCATTAGCTCCTCCTCTCTTCTCTTCTGCAGATGTTTGCCAGTGAGCTTTCTTACTGGCAGGACGAGGAATCAGGGATCATGCTATTTGACCCTGACGACATTTGCCGCACAGTGGAGCGGGCAGCGCAGAAGGTGAGGACCTGACAAGGTCAGGGAGATTTGTGTCAGGAGAGGTTTGGGGGAGCTTAGCGCAGAGCCCAGGAAAGAAATCCCAGCCCCTCCAAGCAGCTCTGGGACAAAAGCCTTGCTCCCAGCAGCTCCAGCCCAGGAGCCTCGTGCGCCGGGCGGATCTGTGGGCTGTGGCCCAGCAGCGGCCACATCCTGCGCCCTGCCCGGAGGTGTGGGGCTGGCTGGGGAGGCCCTGAGGCTGTTGCTGAGGGGGGCTGCTCTGCTCTTTCCAGCAATGCTTCGTCTGCGGTGAGAACGGGGCCGCCATCACCTGCTGCCAGGAGGGCTGCGACCGCAGCTTTCATCTCCCCTGTGCCATGGAGGGTGAATGTATCACCCAGTACTTTTCTCCATATAGGTACCTCCTCTCCCCTCCTCGCCCCCATTGGGGAAGGACCCAGCGCTTTTCACCTCACCCACCCCTTCCCTCTTCCCCCAGGTCCTTCTGCAGGGAGCACCGCCCAGAGCAGGAGGTGGAGGCGGCTCCGGAGAAGGACACTGACTGCCTCATCTGCCTGGAGCCTGTGGAGGACAGAAAGTCCTACTGCACCATGGTGTGCCCCGCCTGCAAACACGCCTGGTTCCACCGGGGCTGTATCCAGGTGGGAGCCGTTCTCTCACCCCCGGGGCATGGCAGGAGCTGGGCAGAACCAGGGCCTCACTCCTGCTCCTTTTGTTTCCGCTGCAGGGCCAGGCTTGCTACGCTGGCATTGGTTCCTTCAGCTGCCCCCTCTGCAGGGACAGGCGTGACTTTATCATGAACATGGTCACCATGGGCATCCGAATCCCCTTGAGGTTGGTGTCCTGCCGGCTCACAGGACAGGAGGCTGCAAGCCCTGGGCCATGCCAGGGGCTGCCCCTGCAGTCCTGGTCCTCCGCTGTCCCGTCAGCCTGGGCTTCAGCTTCACGGAGGATCTGTAAACCGGGTAGCGGGGAGGAGCAGGGCTGCCCTGCATCGGCCTTATGCCGGGGCAGCAGGGGCTCAGCGATTTCCCTCTCTCCATCAGAAATCCATCACAGGACAACGGGCCTCCAGACGGAGCACTAATCCAGAGGCACAGCCGCTGCGATGCCCGCGAGTGCCTTTATCCCGGAGGAAGGGAGCAGGCAGAGGAACGGGGGTAAGTTGCCAAAGCGGCACCCTGGGCTCTGCACGGGATCTCTGTCTCGCCAAGGGCTCAAAGCGGAAGGATGAGAACAGGAGCTGTGCCGCACAATTCTGTGCTGCGGTTACTTTGTCCTCACAGCCATGAACCCTTTTGCTTCCCCAGGCCCTGGGAACTGCTCCTGTGCAGCTCCTGCGCTGCCGAGGGCACCCACCGGCGCTGCTCCAACTTGGGGACCAGCAGCACCAGCTGGGAATGCGAGAGCTGTGCTGGCCAGGGCACCGGTAAGAGGCAAAGCACCTTCATGGCCCTGGGCTGGGGACAGGGCCCAGGCAAGGCCTGGTAGCAGGTGCCCAGGCTGGGCTTGGCAGAGCCTCTCTGCCCCAGGAGGACTGGGAGCACTGCTCTGGCCTCTCCACAGTGACCTCTGTACCCGTGACCTTCCTGCTTCCCCTTACAGACTCCAGTGACAGCTCAGAGCTCGCTGGCTCTGGCACTGGGCTGGCCGACGACTCCCCAGCGCGTGAGGGAAGCAGCAGCTCCAGCTCACCTGGGCCCGACCACAGGCAACGCCGTTCCCGGGTGCAACGTCGGGCCCAGACGCCCTACAGCTGGTCCAGGAGGCGCCGGGAGAGGAGCCACGCGCCAGCACCAGGTGCTGAGAGCAGCACCCCCGGCCAGGCAGCACTGGGGACGTCCCACGGCTCCCCAGTAACAGCGACCAGCAACCCCAGCACCGCCAGCCAGCTGCCGTCTCCAGCGCCCGAGAGTGGCAGCAGCTCCAGCCACCACGGGCCCGTGCGGATGAGGGACCGCTCCCGTGTGGAACATCGGGCCCAAAACCCTTACAACCGGCCCGCACACAGACACGGTAGCAGCCGTGCGCCGTCCCCTCGTGCTGGCCCTGATCCCCCTCCACCGGCGCAGTGAAGTGAGCCGTTAATCTCTGCCCTGGGAGACTCCACGCTCATTTGTTGGCTTCCTCCCCCTCTCCCTTTCTCGAGGGGCAGGGTTAGGGGTGGGCCCAAAGGGTTTTCTTCCTCCGGAGCCTGGCAGCCCCTTGCCCAGCCCTCCCTCCTTGCGGGCTGGCCTTGGCCGGCTGCCCAGCGCCATGGCCGTGTGCTTTGGGCCTCGCTGGCCCCGCAGCCGGCTCAGTCTCCCCGGGGAAGGTTCACACCAGTGGCAAAGCTACTTTTCTTCACAAGTTCCGCTCAGTGTCACGGCTGGAGCTGTGACATGGAGATTGCTGTAGATGGTCCTGCGACAGTAGCTGAAGGGCATTCCCCATTGCCCAGTTCCAGGTCCTGTTGCCCACCCTGATTGCTGCTGTACCAGACCCATCCAAACACACCATCAGCTCAGGCCACACAGAAGGTCCTAGGAAGGAATGTTGTCCCCGGCCTTCACCAGCCCTTGGCAGCCTGTTCAGCCCAAGAGCAAACCTGGGGCTCTGCGCTTGCTCAGCCCCTTGTTGTGCTTTGAACTCGCCCGGCAGCCAAACCCCACGCAGCCAATCGCTCACCCTCCCCCTGCCCGGGAACTGGGGGACCCATTGGAGGGACAAAGGGAGACTCATGGGTTGAGATAAGAAACAGTTTAGTAATTGTAATAAAACAATAACAATGATAGAAAGGACAAACGGGTAATGCACCCTGTGATTGCTCACCACCCGCCGCCTGATACCCAGCCCCTTCCCAGCCAGCGATCCCCAAAAACCGAGACCCCGCAATCGCAATCCCAGATGCAGGAGAGAACCTCCTGCTTCCCAGCCGCCCCTCCTTGACATCCTGAGCATGACGTTACAGGATATGGGATATTCCACTGGATAATTTGGTGCTCTGGCTGTGCCCCCTCCCAGCTTCCTGTACACCTGCGCATGGACAGGACGTTGGGAATTGGAGAGACCTCGATCTCTTACATCAATCCTTGTATTATCAGCAATCTTCTCATAGCAAATCCCGCACTGAATCCAAAACACAGCGCTGTTCTAGCTACTAAGAAGAAAAATTAACTCCTCCCAGCTGAAACCAGGACAGGCTCCACCCCTTATGTTCTACCATTTACAAACCATTTACGTTAGGCTCAGGTTTCCAATACATTCTAAGGAATCCCCATCCCATTCCCTGGTCTCAAGTGTATCTCCACAGATCTCATTCCCTTCGTCTCTGGGCCATCCCTCCAAAATGTGTAGTGAGATCATTTAGTGCATAACTTCGGCTTCCATCTGTCATGACAGTCTTTTAAGGCAGGAGGGATGAGGCGGAGTTGGCTCCATCAGCGGAGCGGGTGACCTTGGGCTCAGCGGGACGATGGCGTGAAGTCTCTGCTACAAGTGGAGCTGGTGCAACTGGCACGGTCCCTGCTCACAGTCTGCAGGCCGAAGATGTCCATCTCCAGAGTGTTGCTGGGCATCAGCTGCTGAAATCAGTCCTGACCCTACCAGAGTTCATCTTTTTTATTAATGTGATGCCATTAGTGTAAGATCTATCCACCATAGCGATGACATGATGCAATAACAGGCTTATCATAGAATCACAGAATCATTCAGGTTTGAAAAAGACCCTTGGGATCATCGCGTCCAACCATCAGCCCAACTCTACACTACACCCCAACATCTCATCCAAAAGACCCTTAAACACACCCAGGGATGGGGACTCCACCCCCTCCCTGGGCAGCCTATTCCACTCTCTGACCACTTTTCTGTCAAAAATTTGTTCCTCATGTCCAGTCTGAACCTCCCCTGTTGCAGTTTAAAGCCGTTCCCTCTTGTTCTGTCACCAATCACCTGTGAGAAGAGACCAGCACCAACCTCTCTACAACGTCCTTTCAGGGAGCTGTAGAGAGTGATGAGGTCTCCCCTCAGCCTTCTCCTCCTCACACTGAACAGTCCCAGCTCCTTCAATCTCTCCTCACAGGATTTATACTCCAGGCCCTTCCCCAGCCTCGTTGCCCTCCTCTGCACTCGCTCCAGCACCTCGAGATCTCTCTCGTATTGAGGTGCCCAAAACTGGACACAACACTCCAGGTGTGGCCTCACCAGTGCAGAGCACAGGGGGACTGTCACCTCCCTGCTTCTGCTGGTCACACTATTTCTAATACAAGCCAGGATGCCGTTGGCTTTCTTGGCCACCTGGGCCCACTGCTGGCTCATGTTCAGTTGCTTGTCAATGAGAACCCACAGACCCTTCTCTTCCAGACAGCTCCAATCACACCTCCCCAAGCCTGTAGCCATGCAGGGGGTTTTTGTGGCCCAAGTGCAGGACCTGGCACTTGTCCTTGTTGAAGCTCATCCCATTAACGTTGGCCACCGATCCAATCTATCCAAGTCTCTCTGTAGAGTCTCCCTGTCCTCATGCAGATCGACACTCCCGCTTCACTTGGTGTCATCTGCGAATTCACTGATGATACACTCTGTGTCCTTATCGAGATCATCAGTAAAGATGTTGAACAGAAATGGTCCCAACACCGAGCCCTGAGGAACACCACTTGTGACCGGCCGCCAGCTGGATTGAGCTCCACTGACCACCACTCTCTGGGACCGTCCAGCCAGCCAGTGCTTGACCCAGCAGACCGTTCGCTCCTCCAGGCCATGGGCAGACAGTTTTTCTATGAGAATTCTACGGGGAACTGTGTCGAATGCTTTTCAAAAGTCCAGGTAGACAATATCCACAGCCTTTCCCTGGTCCAATACTTGGGTCATCTTGTCATAGAAGGAGATCAGGTTTGCCAGGCAGGACCTGCCTTTCATAAACCCATGCTGACTAGGCCTGATCCCCTGGTTGTCCATCATATGACTTGTAATGGCATTTGAGATGACCTGCTCCATGACCTTCCCTGGCACCGAGGTCAGACTGACAGCTCTATAGTGTCCTCGATCCTCCTCTCTGCCTCTCTTCGAGATGGGTGTCACATTTGCCACCCTCCAGTCCAATGGGACCTCCCCAGTTAGACACGACTTCAGGTAAATCATGGAAAGCGGCTTGGCGAGCACATCTGCCAACTCCCTCAGCACCCTTGGGTGTAACCCATGCGGTCCCACAGACTTGTGTGCATCCCAGTGGTGTAGCAGGTCTCTGACCACCTCCTCTTCAACTGTGCTGACCTCAATCTGCTTCCCCTCCCCATCTCCCAGCTCATGAGGCTGGGTGTCCAGGGAACAGCCAGTTCCACTGCTAAAGTCGGAGGCAAAGTAGGTGTTGAGCGCCTCAGCCTTTTCCTCATCCTTAGTTACCATGTTTCCCTCTGCATCCAGTAAAGGAGGGAGATTTTCCCTAATCCTCCTTTTGCTGTTAATGAATTTATAGAAACATTTTTTATTATCTTTAACAGCTGTAGCCAGATTGAGCTCTAGCTGCGCTAAATGCCACAAGTGGTCCTTCCCTCCAACTTCTCCAGGACAAGAAAAAAAAAACCCTGATGTGCTTTACCTGGTCCACCACAGCTTGGTTGGCATTTGCAGCTTCTGGCATCACTTGGCAGCTCCATTTGCAGTGGGACGGGTCTCCTTGGCTCCTGGCTTCACAGCAAATCGGTCATCCAAAGCCCCAGCAGGTCCAGTACCTCTCCTGCAGGCACTTGCAAACACCAACATCTGGTTCTGTGATTTGAAGCAAAGCAGAGGAACATTAGAAAAAACAAGAGTTGTAAGTGGGACACAGGGAAGGGACAAACCCAGCCCGTGACATGCATTTCAGCCTCAGCCCACAGGAGCCCCAGGCACAGTCACGGCAGCTACAAAGCACCACAGCTGTGGTGGTTTAGTCCCTGCCGGGGTCTGAGACCACGCAGCCGCTGCCCATCCCCCACAAAGGGAGTGAAATACAAAACCCCGGGGCTGAGATAAGGAGAGGTTTAATACAACAGTGCAACAGCAACACAACAAGCAACAACAATAACAATAACAGTGGTAACAATGAACAGAGCAAGATATGTACCGATACAGCAGTAAGGAGAGCGATGGCACAAAACACGCCTTCACCGATTCTCCTGCGCTCCTGCGCTTCGGCGCCAGGAGGTGACGTCAGCATGGTATTGAATAACACGGCTAGAGCTTCCCCCCCACTGCTGGGGAAACTTAACCCTATCCTGGCTAAACCAGGACAACAGCGTGTTCAGAAGCAGTGCTGGGGAAGGAGCAGCTGGCTTTCTTTATGCCTTGTGAAGCACTGAAGGGACAAGCTGGTCTCCTTGCCACTGCCAGGCCACCGGCTGCAGCTCCCTGCAGCACACGGGCTGTGCCAAGAGGTGCTGGGGCAGCCTGAAGGCACCAGCTCTGCTGGGGGAGGAAGTTACAATGTGAGCAGGCATCAAGAAAAAAGGCAAAGTGGAATGTGGCTTTACCTGCTCTGGGCAGTTGCCTTCACAGCCTTAATACAACCATGCAACAGCCACAACTGCAGTGAGTCAGCAGTGTGCCCAGGTGGCCAAGAAGGCCAATGGGATCCTGGCTTGTGTCAGCACTAGCGTGGCCAGCAGGGACAGGGAAGGGATCTGACCCCTGGACTCGGCACTGGTGAGGCCGCACCTCGATGTGTGGGTTCAGTTTTGGGCCCCTCACTCCAAAAAGGCCATTGAATGACTCGAGCGTGTCCAGAGAAGGGCAACGGAGCTGGTGCAGGGTCTGGAGCACAGGTCTGATGGGGAGCGGCTGAGGGAACTGGGGGGGTTTAGTCTGGAGAAGAGGAGGCTGAGGGGAGACCTCATCGCCCTCTACAACTCCCTGAAAGGAGGGTGCAGAGAGGGGGGATGAGTCTCTTGAGCCAAGGAACCAGCGCCAGGACAAGAGGGAATGGCCTCAAGCTGCGCCAGGGCAGGGTCAGACTGGCTCTTAGGAAGGATTTCTTTGCAGAAGGGGTTGTTGGGCGTTGGAATGGGCTGCCCAGGGCAGGGGGGGAGTCCCCATCCCTGGAGGGGTTGAAGAGTCGGGTTGACCCAGTGCTGAGGGATCTGGTGGAGTTGGGAATGGTCAGGGTGAGGTTAATGATTGGACTGGAGGATCTTCAAGGGCTTTTCCAACCGAGATGATTCTGTGACTCTCTAACCCTTGCACACATCCTGTCTCCCTATGCTTGCCCTCCTTGACTTAACTGTCCCCTTGAGCCCACAGAAAAATTTCAAGGCCTAGAAACACCTGGTATGAAATGAAAGCAAAGGTCAGATATCAAGTGCAACCCCTCCTGGGGATGCACGCCCAACAAGAACCCCTCTCATTATGGTCATAATCCAGGTAAGCCTGAAACAGCTGCTCTTGAGGAAAGAAGCAGTACAAGGAGCTCCTCCCCAGCACATCACTCCCAGAGCCCTGCTTGGTCCCCGGGCAGGGCAGGGGCTGCTGCCAGCATGGGCTCCCTGCCTTCCCAAATTCCCCCCTCGACATTCCCACTTGCCCCAAGTCCACATACAGGTTCATCTGGACACTTCACAGCAACAGCAGCTGTCTTTCCAGTCAAATAAATTCATCTAGAAGAGGAAAGGCAGCTAGCATCTGCTCCCTGGCAGAGCTTGCAGCAGACAGCAATATTGCCACATTTTACATGTTTTATAATGCTTTTTTCTCTTCCTTTCACTCCTCATAAAGCAGACTGCATGGGTCATCAGCAGAATCAGGCGCAGAAACATGGAAAAATTAAGGAGGAAGAGACTTTGGATGTCTCTGGTCCAACCCCTCCGCACAAAATGGACAATTTCACAGTTAAAACAGATTGTGCAGGGATGTGTCCAGCAGTGTAAAATATCTCCCAGGATGGAGATTCCCCACCTCTCTGGATCACGATAAGCCTTTACCTGCCCTTAAAGTCACCAGACGTTTGTCCTCAGCTACAGCACAGGCCCCAAGATATACTGTGTGTTGTGACCCGGCAGCCTTTGTTCTGGAAGTGAACCTCAGCACGTGCCTTCCAAGTATTTGGCTCCTGGAAAAGAAGAGAAAGTCTCCTGGTTTGGGTGGTTTTTGTTTGTAAGCAGCCATCTGCTGAACTATTGTCTGAGACCAAAATGCCAGCTGCTTCACACCGCAGACGAAAGGCAGCGTACAGCAGAAAGGCACTGAGGTCATCTGCCTTGTGCATACGAGTGCCAGAAGATGTGCAACGGACCAACAACCCCATCGGAATAAAACCAGCCCTTTTTAGCAGCCTTTACCTTTGGCCCTGCACATCTAGTAAGATACCTACCTCTTCTTCCTGGTCTCTTGCAGTCCACCAGCACCAAGAAGTCCCCGGTTACAACATGTCAAACAAGCTGAGCCTTAAGGTGGAAGAACCACCAGGGCTCTGCTGGTAAAAGAATAGTTCAGTGCCACTGTTTTAAGGAACTGCTAGCTCTTTAACTAGCAGCAGGAGACACAGTATGGGCTGGGTTATCCAACATCCTCCCATGACAAGCCTTTGCACCTTGCTCTGAAAAAGCTGGTTGCATCCAGCACATGGGTTCCACAAAGCTTCACCACCATCCAGACTGGCAGCTCTGTGCTCCTTGGGGTGGCGAGGCAGGTGATGGCGGTACGAGGGTCATCCCTGTGGCAACACTTCCCATGGGCAGTGAGCATGGCTAGCACACCCTGAATCCCCACAGCTGCAGTAATCTTTGAAAGGGTACTTCATTCAGCCCTGCTGCTACTACAAGGTGAACAGGTAACACTTGCCCTTAAATACCGGTGATTGCAGCAAATGGGTGCAGACTTGTGTCTGCTCCAAGCAGATAAGGTACTCTGAAGTGCTAACGGCTGCCCCGGGGCCTTTTCAGTAAGAAGCCCTTGGAGACACAGGCTGCCAGACTTGTGCCAGCCAGAAGAGGAGAGGGCAGCATGTCAGTGATTCTGGCTGAACTGGCTCTCGTCACAGAGTCGGGAGGAAGAGTTTCATTTTTTTGGTGCTACATCTCTTTGTGCTTCTCTTTCCTGGAAAAACTAAAGGTGATGGTTGGAGCAGTGACACAGACAGGGCACGTCCCAGTCTCAGTCAGGGTCACCTACGTTATAGGAATGGTAAGGTCTGGTCCCCCAACGCCACCCGCAGCTCCCTGCAGTGGTAGGAGGGGGTTAACTGGGAAGGGCCGATGCCTGTTCCACTTCCTGGTCTGTCAGCTGAGTACAGACAGAGCAAGTCAGAGATGGACATCCAGACAGACAGTTGCTTGGACAAACCAAAGTGTTTCAGCCAGAAAATACTGAAGAGAGGCCAGAGTCCCAAACAACCTGATAGTAGAGCATGTGGTAAATGGGCTGATGGGAAGGAAAGGAGGAAAAGGGTTCCTGAAGCCCCCAAGGCCCACGGGGCAGGAAAAGTCAGAAAGCAGGCAGCATTCCTGAGAGTCAGGCCAGCTGTAAGTGAGCCCAGCTCATGGGCTCAGAAAAGCAGAGCTGTAACTCGTACTGAGCGCCAAGATCTGCTCAGCTAAGGTATGTCAAACACTCGATAAAACAGCAGTTCTGGTTTGGGGTTTTGTCCACTGAATGAATAATCTTTTCTATCGGGATGCAACCAGGAACCCAACTCCAATGTGGCTGGGACAGCCTTTCCTCTGATCAGGAACCTGGAAATCTCAGCTCAGCCACTCACAAGTTTCTCGCTCACAGGGAGACTGCTTATAACAGCGCAGCAGATTAAACACAACAAGCAGTCACCGCAAAAATCAAGGCAAACCCAGAGCTGCTGCTTGCCAGCAGAGCATTTTAGTTGAGGGAGCAGAGCAAAGCATCCTCCTTTCACTGATCCCTTGAAAGTATGCAACTGCTTTCCATCACTCATCTCCACCCAGACTGAGAAGGCTGAAGGGGTTCAGTTCTTCCTGCAGTCAGGGCCAAATAACGGGCACTTGTCACCACACATCTGCACTTGGGACTTGTCCACATCTGACTGACACAATCACTGCAATAACACAGCGCAACACCCAAAGTCTGTCCTAACACTGGATAACCACACCTAGAGGGCACAGCTCATGGAACAGCAGGGCCAACCCTGAAACAGAGATCTGCCCAGGGCATGGGGGAGAACGGGGAGGAAGATGCAGGGCTGGAAGCACTGGGTTCCTGAAGCTAACAGCAGCACGGATGCAATCTAGACCAAAAGCTCTGCCTGCTGCATTCCCATTGAGTAATTAGTGGGAGGTTTAGCTTCTGTATTTGTAAGGTTGTCCTGTACCTGGCTAGAGGGGTATGTCTCGTGCAGATCTGCAGTAGGGGATGTCCCAGTTCACTCAGCCCTGGCAAATCAAAGCTGTATCCTCAGGACAGAAAGCAGAGCTGAGCTGAGAGATGGGACCACTGTGAAAGCCACTGCCTGACGTCCAGGACAGAAGAGCAGAGGTCTCCAGTCTCCATCACAAGGGGCCACTCCCAAAGTGCCTCCTACCTTCTGGTCAGTAAAGCCGTAACTTACAGACCGGTGACATCTTTGAGAAAGGGTCTGAAACCTCCACTGCGAACAGCAGACGAGCCCCAGATGTCTTCAGCACAGGGTTGGCTGGATTATTCACAGCCAGGGAATCAGCTAAATGCAGTTTAAGTCATTTGCCTGTTTAATCCAGAGCACTTTTAAATCCTCATAGATTGATCCAAGGTGCCAGGGGTATTTTAACCCTTGAGACCCCAAGACGCTAAACACTGGTTAAGAAAGCAATTTTAAATGTACAAATCTAATTTCCTTCAGTGCTTCAGTAACTGTGAATGAACTCCTCATCCATCCTGGCTACCAGCTCTTGCTAGAGGAAAATTTATTTGGCTCCATCTTGCTTAAAATACTGAGCTGAATCAGCAAATCCTGTCCTGGAGGAACAGGTAACCCTGCCCTGAACCTCTGTGCAGCCCCAATTTGTCTCTGCAGATTAAGGGCCAGAAGCAAAACACAAACAGGACAAAGAATAAACTGACGAACTGCTGGATTTGGAGGCCTGGTATCCCCTCCCAAAAGACACGTCCAAGACACCCGGGCTAAAGGATTGTTCCTTCAAGTACAAGAGGTAATACAGTAAACCCCCTTCTTTTCTCTGGGATTTGGTCACCAGAGAGCTGCCCACCAGCCCCTGGACAGAAGAGCACACACCCTAATTAAAGGCAACACATAAAAGCCCACAGCAACAAGGTGGCATCTGGCAAGTGACAAAGATACAGCAGCTTTTGGGAACAGTTCTTTGAAGGGAAAGCCAGAGTTGATAGGCATCCCCGCTGGAAGGCTCTTACAGAGGAGAGTGTTAAACAGCGTCAACTGGCAGGTTTAAGCATTGTCTGGGAAATGTCAAACACTGTCGAGATACCACAGAGCTCTCTGCAGCCAAGCCCCAGCGAGGGACTCCTGTGGGCTCATCTCTGAGAACACAGACCGATGGGCCACCAGCCCTGCCCACAGAAAACACCTTATCAGCAGCTGGTGCAGAGAGTACAGCGCCCTCAAAACAACCAAACCAGCCAGGTCAGCCCACCCAGACACCCAGCATCTCCCCGCAGTACCTGCAGCCACATCTGCAGCCCAGCCCTGCTGTCAGGATCCTCTCGGACTGGTCGGGTCAGCGCTCCCAGCCTTCCAAACCCCGGCCTTCTGGGAGCTGCACTCAGCCCAGCCCAGAGAAAAAAGATGAAGACACCCCTTAACTCTATTTGGAGACTTCCAGGATTTCTCCCACCTCAGGGAAAAGGAAATGGAACGAAAATTTTTCTTCAGTTTTTCCAAAGCAAAATAAAACCCAACCACTGCAGCAGCGAGACAGCTGTCACAGGAGTAGAGATCTTCAAAGCCCTGAAATAAATAGTCTTGCCTCTGGCTTCCAGCTGCATGGGATTGCTTTATAGCACCTTACACAAAACCCACAATAAAATGCCTCCGACAAGTTACCAAAAAACCACCATTAAGGTTGTCCACAGGATTAGGCATTGGCTTCTAAACCCCATGTTCTTTGGTACCTTCAGCAAACGGCCAGCTCTGATTCAGCCCTCGGTTGGTTTCTGAAAGGGTGACAAAAGCAGCTTCAGCAAGATCAGAGTCAGACCACAAAATCTGCTTCCTTTAGAGATCAGACCCTGCTGTCTCTGAGCAGCTCAGATCCCCCAACAGCCGCTGGGCCTGCAGGAACTGAACAGCTCGAGTCTGACCAGGGGACGAGGCAAAGCCTGGGGAAGAAGGGCAGCTGTGAAACAGTTTGACAGAGAAGAGGGGAGAGAGAAAATGTGGGGCAATAGAGCTTCCGAAGGAGATTAAAAGAATCAGGGCTTCACAAACCCAATCCATGAACTAGAGGTTTTGTATCTGTACAGATGTTACTGTACTCGGAATGGCAGAACACTAAAATCCACTGCCCAGGGGGAACAGAGAAGCTTTGGAGATGAGCACAGAGCACAGCGCTGCCAACTCTTTAACAGCCAGCAGAGCACACCTCCTCCCGGGGGGGGCAGCTCTAACTGCCACACTGCTGCAGTGAGGACAGGGGAGGAGAGTCAGGACAGCTGCAAAAAGTTCATGAGACTTCTCAAAGGGGAAAAAAAAGAAACAGAAAATAACCAAGATCTTTTTACCAGGCTGTCTGTGACACGAGCCATCAAAACATGAGAGTGGGTGATGGACAGCTGGGGAGAACAGTCAGGATTCAACAAAACAGTTCAGGCAGCATGAAATCAGAAAGAAAATGAACATTCGTCAAAAAAATCTCTTAGTATTTGGCTTTGCCCGCGAGGTACCTCTGTGTCACAAGGTAAATATCCCATTCCGCTGCCCAGATGCAGATTTATTCCAACAGAGAATTATTCCACTAACCAAGGGCTTTTCTGCACAATAACCTCTGCAGCCTGGGGCAATGCAGCCGTGCATTCGAGTACATGCACACCCAGTGTGTGCAGGCTGGCAGCTCAAACCTTTGCATACTTCTCTCTTCATTGCTGCTGAAACATTCTGACTCCCCAACCCTACACTCTGGTTCTGCAACAATTCCCCACACAGTCAAACTACAGTTTCAGGCACATCCCATTGCCTGCCCAGGATGGAATCCCCAAAGTGCGACTGTTCCCAATTCCATTTTTCCCGTAGGAAACAATGGGATAGAGAGGAATGTGTGCAGGCACTTCAGCAATGCACACAGCCGAACCACACAGGAACAGCTGGTGTGATGTGGAAGGTGGTGAGACAGGAGCGAGACCTCTGGGGTTGTCAGCTGCCACTTCAACACCTGGGAATGACAGAAGTAGTAGAGGAAATTCTAACTGCTTTTAATATACCAAGAAATACCTGCTACTTGCCCGAGGTTTAGAGTGGAAAATCCCTTTATAACACAAAATTAAACTTCATGATGTCCTGGTGACCCTGTGTGACCCCTCTTCAAACAGATCACCATTCTGAAACCTCTCAGCTGCTTCTCCTGTGACACTGAACACCTGACAACTCTCTCACTGCCAGTGGTCCTGCTGCCTCTCCTGATCCATCACATTTTCATCACCACCTTCAGATGCCTGCTGCTCAGCAAGGTCAGTGAAGGATGAAGGAAAACAGGACCATGACAACAGTAACCAGAGCAGGGTATTAAGGAACTGATAGCAGAGCTCTGAAACAGAAGGCACAGACAGCAAGGCATTACTGTGCACAAGCCTTCACAGTGCAGACGCAGTATAGACAGGGTAGGAATCAGCTCCCCAGCTCTGCAAAACCCAATCCCCTCAGCAGCAGCACTACTGACACCTGCAAGCTTCCTTCCTTAAGTTCTAAGGACAGAGGAGCATCCCCTGGATCCAGATGCAGCCCCCCTCTGAGTACTGCCATTCTGAGGTGTTGCATTTCTCATATCGATCAGCAATAACTTATAAAGCAAGATTTCAGTTAACTGTCCGAAAACCTCAATCCCCAACAGGAATTGCCTCAAAAGGTTGATCAGAGACGAGCCGGCTCCACCTGCTGCATGGCCTCCCCTGACCACCACACACAAAGCTCAAGCCCTCCCCAGCCTGTCCCAGCCAGCGCCCCAGGAAGGTGCTGTCAGACCTCTCCGCTCCCCTGACAGCCCCCCGGCCAGCTCCCCGGCACAGGGCACACGCCGGCTGCAGGCCGCCAGCCAGCCTTAGGGACAGGGAGTCACCTCAGGAAAACTCACGTTTTCCCCAAAGACCACGTTCTGCTCCGAACCCGAGCTACCGCCGCGAGCCCGCAGCACCCTGCCTCTCCGCAGCACCCGAGGGGTGCAAACCCCGACCCGGAGCAGACGCCAGCCCTGTCCCACCTGCTTCACACGGCATCCCTGCAGCCACAGGCACCTCCTGAAAGGGGGGAACCTGCGAGAGCAGTTTCTAAATGTGTTTCCACGAAGACCAGGCAGTTACAGAAAACAGATTTCACAGGGACAAAACCAGGGAAAAGGAGGAGGAGGAAGTCGGTCTGCCTGGCTACATGAAATGGGGATGAGAACAAGCAGAGATGCAGGGCACAGCAGAACTGTCTGTGTCTGTGCACTGCGTCCGCACAGTGTCTGTGCACTGATTCAAACCCCCTGTTGCACCAATGTTACAAATCTCGACAAATCGAACACCATGTCCCGTTGCATTTCCAAACATTTAAAAACATTACATCAAATCGCCATAGCTGCTGATGGATTTTCACTTTCTGACCTGTTTAGGTGGATACCATCCTTAAAATTTGCCCTGGTTTGAGCCCAGAGGGCAACTGCGCACCACGCAGCCGCTCACTCACCCCTTCCCCCCCAGCGCTGGGAAGGAGAAATGAAACAAAAAGCTCAGGAATCGAGATAATGACAGGGAGGGCTGGCTCACCCATTACAGTCACGGGCAAAAGACAGACTTGTTAGGGGAAGAAAACAAGAATATCACTTGAATTCAAACACTAACAACAACACCACTTAACAGACACAGTGGGACAGTGAAAAGCGTTACGATAGCACACCTTAAAACCCCCTCGCCCCACCCCTCCCTTCTTTCTGGGGTCAGTTCCATGGATAACGTCCTTGGCTCCACGGGGCTGCCCTTCTCCTCACCCTGTCCTTCTAGCACTCCTGCCCCACGGAATGCACTGAAACAACCCCTGAGAACAGGTTACCTCAGGGCAGGGTGTCTCTCCTCCACTGATGCTTCTACCCCCTGTCCCTGTAAGTGGCAGCCTGCGAGTCTGCAGAGGGGGGAGGAGGAAGGCAGCTGCTGCAGCAGACACGATGCTGTTGCACTCCTGGAACAAGACACAGCAAACAGAGCCAGCAGTGCCTTTTAGTGTGTGCAGCGCACACCAGGTGCCACCAGGAAGGACCTGCAATTTCACACCTGAAGCATAACGGTGATTTCTGGTGAGTCACGTGAACTTCTTCCACTGGAACCATGACTGCCTGCACACTCTAAAATGATTAGTCACACTCATTGCTTAATAGTTCCTCAAAGTCTACTCACAATCTGCTGGTTTAAGCAGTTATGGATGTATCAAAGGGAGGTTATCAAGCAGACCAAAAAAAGAGAATACCAAAGCAAAACGGACAAGGCTACGGAAGATTTCTTCCTAGGTTCTTCCATGACAGTGCTTCTGATGGTCTCAGTCAATGGCACAAACATTGGAAGAAGTTACTGAAGGGGAACAAAACCTGCTTAGAGATGTAGAGCACCAAAAAAATAATTTCTATAACGCTATCCAAGTAGCACTTCCTCTCTCTCTGCCTCCAGTATCACTGACACAAGAACACCCCATCGTTCTCTCTCACACGCACACTCGAGACGCTTGTTGCGGAGACAAACCCCTGCAGGTGAGTAAAGCCTCAGCTCCTTGTGGAGGCAGATCAGATGCAGCAGTCCTGCCATCCAGACCCCTCTCAGCACAGGCCTCCCAACAGCTCTTCAGACACCCCAGCAGAATTCCTACTTCCTAATTGATAAAATTGCTGATGTCTGAATTGTTTTCCCTTGGCTCTTACAGCCAAGACAATCATACACAATTAATATATCTGTAGGCTTAATGGCAAGTCTTCAGTCAGAACACGGCAAATTCACTCCCCCCGCCACTAGCACACCTGCCAAAATATCCAGGTGTGTGCTCACAAACATGAAAGAAAACATTTTCAAAAATCCCCACACAGCTCAAGTGATACAGATGAGGTTCGTGTGCTACAGAATTCACTTGTTGGGTACACAAATGCTACCGAGCTGGCTGGGCAGACTCAGTGTTCTCAGAGCAGACTATCTGGCTTCACCTTCACTGGAACCCCAGTAAGTGCCGATTTTTTAGGGTCTGCAGTGAAAGCTGGCCCTCAGCCCGTGGCGCTGGCCATAGATACCCATCTAACACTGGAGACATCAGGCTCAAAACACTGACCCCACTGAACCGATGAGGGAAATTCCTGCCGGGGTCAGCGCAGCCTGAACCTCACCCCAGGACAAGTCCTGCAGCTCAGGGCTGGCACACGGGCTCTGCCAGAGGAGCAGCACTGAGCCTCCAGCTCCTCCCTTTTGCTGGAGATCAACACCAGGACCAGAGGGGCAACAAGAGCAACTGTGCAGCGTTTTTTCAGCTCCCCCAGGTTCACAGCGCTGACGTGCTGGAGTGTGCCAGCCAGCTTCACGCTGCGGGAGCTGAGGAGCAGCAGCTGCTGGCTGCTGTTGCTGTGCTGACAACCTCCAGAGAAGGGAGACGAGCCACGGGCAGCAACACCTTCCACCACGGCTGCTGAATCCAACAGACTCCTCAGAGCCACAGAGCAGGTCCCCGCCAGGTGGAAGAGAAGGCGGCAGCCACTGAGACACGAGAACACAAAGACAAATGCTCGAAGGCTGTATATGCTTGGATCTGCCAAAACCAAAAGGGCCAGGATCGGAGAGAAGAAAGAAGCCCTAAGATCCATTTTTTTTTTTCTTCAGGAAGCCCCGGTCTGCACAAAACCACCACCTTCCCGGTTGTGTTCAGCCCTACCAAAATAAAAGCACGCTTACACACTTCAGTGAAGCTCCAGTGCCCTTCTGTGCCTCCTGGAAAAAAAAGAATTTGCTAAATCGTGGTTGACACACTTTGGGGTTTTTTGAATGTTGAAGTCTACAAATAACTGGACACAGACAACATAAAACTACCACAGAATCTGACACAGCTGGCAGATGTCCTGACCCTGCCTGAGGCCAGGAGGCCAGACGAGGCGACAGCCCATGGCCCCGTCCAAGCCCACGGAGCTGCGTGTGGCAGCCCTGAGCCTCCCCACGGGGCCCTGCAGAGACACTGCAGAAGGACAGAGCTCACCCCGCTGACCTGGGACAGGAAGGCAGACACGCGCCCAGGACACCTCCGGGTACAAGGGCAAAATTCTCAGGCCACAGAACAAATCTCAAAACCAGAAGCTTGATGAACTGTTTTTCTCCCTCTCCTTTTAGAATCCCTACACACGCACACACAGTTTTAATATGATTCCAGGAATTTGAAATGTATGTAAAAATAACTTCTTACAGCTATTATCTCCATACTACAGGTTTGACAGGGAACTCTGTACAGTGCCTTAAAACTGCAAAATAACTTGTCATCAGCTCCATCCACATTTCTCCTCTTACGAGCCTTCCCACCCCGCTCCTACTTCCTTCTTTTCTTTCTTTTCTTTTTTGTTCCTAAACTGTGGAGTTATAGCGAAAAGCAAGATGACCAAAGATGATTAGATGAAGGTCACAAGCTGAAGTATGAGAGATTTGCTATCAGCAGGGTTAAATACATCAGGGAGGAAGGAGATATATTGACAGCTGAAAGGTTTGTTCATTTGAGTTCACTTCTACTGCAAATTTTCTGCTAGATCCACTTGTGAGAAAGTCAGAATGTAATAAACAGAGTCATTCTCTGTAGGGTTATTGATGAGGGAAAAAAAAGAGTTATAAGTAGTACTGATTTGGGGTGAAATGGCAGAACGTGACAACCAATAGAGTTTAGTCAGATATAAAATGGAAGGAGTCACACCAGTCATGACAGGATTGTTACAGGAGCCAAATCCTGGTATCAGCCGAGGAAGGGAAGAAGCTCTAAATGGGATCCCCAATGTAAGCCGTGGATCACTTTACAGAAAAAATAACCCTAAACTATTCATTTTCCTTTTTAACACGTGAGATGGTTTGTATTTCAGCATATTGTCACTGCTGTTTTTCTAAAGCTTTTGAAACAAATTCTTTCCTCCTCCATAGTATTGTCATTAAATGTCATCAACGCTCTTTTCAAATCTCTGTGAGAAGTACGATTCTCCTGATTTAACAGGTAACGAGAAGATGGAAAGAGATTGGGGCTACATTTTCCTGAGCAGTCAGTAATGCTGGATATGCAAATCCATAAAACGAGAGCCCTAAAGAAAGGAGATTTTCAAAGGTGCTGGGAAACTCTGACTTTGGTCGATGTCAACGGCTGCTTCCAAGTTCTCAAACTCTGGGTCAGAGCCTGGGGGGCCAAAAGCGGAGCCTTCACAGCAAGCTGTGTACGCACAGCAAGCTCGCTCCCAGCTACCCCAGAGCCTAAACCGGGAGGGAACCTAACTGACAGTCCTCTCTTCTAATTACAGAGCTCATTAATTTTACCACTCGAATGACTCGGGGTGAAAAAAGCCCAACAACCACACATTACACCCCGTGAAAGTTCTGTACATTTACCAGTATTTATATAGCGCCTCACTCCCGAGCACAGCCACACCAGAAAACAACAGCAATAACAACTTCAGAACAGCAAGGAATGAGTATTTCTCACCGGTTATTTCACCCACGCACCATCGCTCAGCTTATTGCCTTTTCCTAGACTCTGGACTGCAAAAAAATAATTCTTGAAAGATCCTAAAATGCCTCACAAATGGCATTTGACACAGAAGTAGTTACAGCCCCGAGGTGAACGGCAGCGGTGCTGATAACGATCAACATCCCGCCAGGACTCCCTGCAGGCTGTGATGAACCTGCTGCACCCAAGGGAGACACAAACCCTGTTGGGAAGAACCTCTGGCACCCATCAGCTACAGAAATGCCGACAGTCAGCCTGGGGGATGTGCACAGCCTCGGGGAGGAGGGGCCTTGGGACAGTCTCGTTTGTAGGAGCGGAGCCGTGAGCAGGAGGTTGGGGAAGGACAGGGGCTCCCCCAGCTCCGACTGCGAGGAAGGCACAGGACAGGCAGAACGGCCCCGCCACGCCGAAAGGCGAGCTGGCCGGGAAACCGAGGGGAATGGGGAAAAGAGCCACTGATTAATAACGAGGGATTGGTAGAGACTGCGATGGGTTAAACGCTTGTTTAGCTGGAATCCCATTTCTGTTGGAAAATGGCATTATCACCCCCAGATTGAAAATTCGGAGTGAATCCCATCAGGAGGAGGATGGGTCAGAGCTGCCTGGGCTGAGGCGCTCACGGGAGGAAACTCTGCCCTAAGCTCTGGCAGGAGAAGCAGCCCAGGCAGTTTTTCCCTTGGGCTCTGTCTGCCATCAGCGATGGGATTCAACCATCAAATGGCTCCTTCCCCCACACCAATATCTCTCCCCGTGCCGCAGTAGGGATGGGAAGCTGCTCCCAGTGCCCAGCCAAGGCCATCTGGCAGCAGAGCAGTTTAGGCCTTTCCCAGCAATCCCAGTCTCCCTCCGGAATCCATCGGAAGCAGTTTGTAACTAAAGGTACCTGCTGGAGATACCTCCCGGGCTCAGGGAGAGAGGCAAAATGGAATTAAAACGGCCAGATGAGGCTGGGTCGCTCCTCCACCAGGACAGTGCTGACGGACGTTGCCTTTCCAGCCCCAAACCGCTGCTCCCCCCATTTCAGCTTCCCCCGGGAATTCAGCACTAAGAGCCACCGGACAGCTCGAAGGGGGGGTGAAGCCGCTTTTCTGTTTTTTTTTCCCTTTTCCCCCCAAACCTCCCGCCGTTCCAGGGTCCCGCTGTACTCACCCAGAGCGGCTGCTCCCTCGCAGGGGCCGGGCGAGGCTCCCTCCTCCCGGGGGTCCCCGCGGGGGGGCCGGAGGCGGCGGGGGCTGGGGGGGGGCAGGACGGAGCGGCGCTTCACTCCCTCGGAGGGCGCCGGGCGCGGGGGGGGGCAGTTTCGCCGCTCGCCCCTCCCGGGGTTGGGGCTGTGGGGGCGGCAGGGGGGGGCGGTTCTCGGCGCGGGGCCGGGACGCAGCTTCTGCCCGGCACCGAGAGAGCCGCTCCGCTCCGCCCGCTCCGCTCCCCCCGCCCGCCACGGGGCACGCCACGCCCGCCCCGCCGGGGCCCTCCCGGCCCCGCCGCTCCCCCGGCCCCGCCGCCGCTGCCGGCCGAGCCCCCCCCTCCCCCGCCAGCGCCGGCCCCGGCCCCCGCGGGAACCTCCGCAGCTGCTGCCACCGCCTCCGCCGCTGGGATCGGGCTGAGGGGAGGGGCGGGAAAGGAGCCCATTGGCAGCTGGAGGGGAGGGGGCGGGGCCAGCAGCCTCATTGGCAGCTGGAGGGGAGGGGGCGGGAACAGCAGCCCCATTGGCAGCTGGAGGGGAGGAGGTCTCTGCCGAAAGCACCTGAGAAGGGTCTGGTAGGGAATGGGGCCCACGCTCACAAAAAGCTGTTGGATTCATGAGCTCATCTCAAGTGCATCTATACCAATGCACCAGTATGAGCAACAACCAGGGGGAGCTTGAGGCCATGATGCAGCACGAGAACTATGACATAGCAGCTATAACAGACACGTGGTGGGATGCCTCACACGACTGCAGTGCTGCCATCGATGGCTGCAAGCTCTTCAGGAGGGACAGACAGGGAAGGAGAGGCGGTGGAGTGGCCCTGTATGTAAGAGAATGCTGTGACAGCTCAGAAATCAAGTACAGTGATAACGGGGTTGAGAGTGTTTGGATTAGGTTAAGGGCCAATAAAGCAGATCTTGCTGTGGCAGTCTGCTATAGACCCCCCAACCAAAGCAGTGAGGGGGATGAAGCTTTCTATAAACATCTGGGAGAAATCTCGCGGTCACTTGCTGTTGTTCTTGTGGGGGCTTTAACCTCCTGGGTATCTGCTGGGATCACAGCACAGCAGAGGGAACAATCCAGGATAACTTCCTCACACAGCTGGTGAGTGAGCCGACCAGGGAAGGTGCCCTCCTGGACCTGCTGCTTGTGAACAGGGAAGAGCTTGTGGGGGAGGTAAAGGTCGGAGGCCGTCTGGGGTGCAGTGATCCTGAGATGATTGAGTTTTCGATCCTTGGAGAAACAAAGAGAGGGGTCAGTAAAACTGCCACCTTAGACTTCCGGAGGGCAGACTTTGACCTGTTCAAAGGACTGATTGACAAAATCCCTTGGGAGGCTGCCCTGAAGGAAATGGGAGTCCAGGAAGGCTGGATGTACTTCAAGAGCAAAGTCTTAAAGGCACAGGAGCGGGCTGTTCCCGTGTGCCAGAAAACAAGCAGGTGGGGAAGGAGACCGGCCTGGCTAAACAGGGACCTTTGGCTGGATCTCAAGAACAAAAGGAGAATCTATGACCTGTGGAAGAGGGGCCACGTCTCTCATGAAGACTATAAAGATGTAGTGAAGTTATGCAGGGAGAGCATTAGGAGAGCCAGAGCACAGCTAGAGCTCAACTTGGCCACAGCTCTTAAAGATAATAAAAAATGTTTCTATAAATTCATTAACAGCAAAAGGAGGATTAGGGAAAATCTCCCTCCTTTACCAGATGCAGAGGGAAACATGGTAACTAAGGATGAGGAAAAGGCTGAGGTGCTCAACGCCTACTTTGCCTCCGACTTTAGCAGTGGAACTGGCTGTTCCCTGGACACCCAGCCTCATGAGCTGGGAGATGGGGAGGGGAAGCAGATTGAGGTCAGCACAGTTGAAGAGGAGGTGGTCAGAGACCTGCTACACCACTTGGATGCACACAAGTCTGTGGGACCGCATGGGTTACACCCAAGGGTGCTGAGGGAGTTGGCAGATGTGCTCGCCAAGCCGCTGTCCATGATTTACCTGAAGTCGTGTCTAACTGGGGAGGTCCCATTGGACTGGAGGGTGGCAAATGTGACACCCATCTACAAGAGAGGCAGACAGGAGGATCCAGGAAACTATAGAGCTGTCAGTCTGACCTCGGTGCCAGGGAAGGTCATGGAGCAGGTCAGATATGTAAAGATATGTAAGATATGTAAACTCACTAGTGAAAGACAAAATATAATCAGTAGTGAGGAGAGAATGTATCCAACTTCCCTTGTTCAGCCTTGTTCAGGCTGAGAACCCAAGTATTTGGCCTTGTTAGAAACTCCCTTGGTTCTCCCCTGAGCCCTGGCCAGGCTTTGGGTGGAATCCAACAGGAGGATGAAACCAGATGTTTCCGCTCAAAACAAAGGTGCCAGCTATTCTGGGTGGTTGATTTTTGGTCCCTAAGGCTGGACCCGCTCACAGCGACTTTGGGTGCCTCAGCTATGGGTGGACGCCCCGCGTAGGATTTCCCACTCGCCGGGACAGGCTCAACAAATCCTCGCTGCACCCGGGGCTGCCCAGCGCCTGCGGGGCTGGATGATGATGATGATATATGCAAGTGGTGATGTATTTCTCTTAATCACTATTCTCTCTCTCTCGTGCAGTAATGATTTGATGTATCACTCTGTATTTTCCTGTTTGTTGCTTTAAGTGCACTGTTCTGCTTCTTCTTACTGCATGTTTTCTGTATTACGCTGTTACATTATTTGGTTATCCCCAGTAAAATACGCCTACTCTTTCCGCTCTGGTGTCCGAGTTTAATCGGTATCCTTAATCAGCAGAACAGTGTCACTGGTGGGGGACAGGGACACCACGATGTACTTCTAGATGCTGCCAGTGACAGTGGCACTGGGGACCGTGGGTGCCGCTGACACCAGTTTGACCACAGGCTGGACACTGGGGACAGTGGTGGTGCCAGGGGAGGTGGCCTGTGGGCACTGGGCTGGGGCTGAAGGTTGTCACCTGTGGGGCAGGGGGACAGCGTGTGGCATGGGGACAGTGTGGGGCATGGGGACACGGGGGGACACAGGCACCATCAGGGGTGTGGGGACCATGGGGGGACATGGGACAGTGTGGGACAAGGGAATGTGGAGGGACATGGGGACAGTTTGGGGCATGGGACATGGGAGCATGTGGGGTGTGGGGACAGAGTGGGGACATGGGGACCATGGTGGGACATGGGGGGGCATGGGGTCCATGGGGACAGTGTGGGGATGTGGGGACAGTGGGGGGCACAGGGACATGGGGACAGTGTGGGGATGTGGGGACAGTGTGGGGACTCGGGCACCACTGCTGCCACCGTGCTGGGGACCCCAGGACCCTTGGGGTGACACGGGTGACAGTCCCCAGCTGGGTCTGGCGCAAGTGCTCATTCAGGGGCTTTCCTACCCCCAAAGCTCGGCTCACGCTGACTCCAAAAGGCAGTTTATTGCCACAGAAAAGGGCCCTTTCCACCGGGACTCCACTGGGAATTCCACCGGGACGTGGGTGGCACCAACCTCAGAGGGTGTGGCAGGAGGCTGAGGGCGTTCCTGCCTGTATGTGGGGGTGGCGATGTCACCGTGGCCATGGTAACCTGCCAAGGGTGTCCCTGCCTCTATGTGGGGGTGGCGATGTCACCGTGGCCATGGTAACCTGCCAGGGGTGTCCCTGCCCATATATGGGGGTCCTGATGTCACTGTGGCCGCTGTGACCCACGGGGACAAGCCTATGGAAAGGATCGCTGGGCTCCAGCTGTGCGTCAGTGCGACCTGGGAGGTGAGGAGAGCGCAGGGGAGGGATGGGGCTTGTGGGGGGCTGCCGAGGGAGGAGGGGGGGTCCCACACCTCAGGGCACTGGGGCTGTGCTGAGAGCTGACCCGCGCCCTGCTTCTCCCTCAGAGTCAGCCGAGGAGCATCTGGGAGAGACACCCCGGTGCTGCTCGGACAGGGACGCTCCCAACGCTCACTGTGGACACGTCCATGTCTGAGAGGAGAGAGGAGGAGGCCCCCGACTCGATGGAGCAGGGTGAGAGCAAAGTTTCCCTCCCACAGCACAGCAGAGGGGCTGTCGGGGCAGTCAGCGTGGGGCCGAGCGCGGTGGCAGGGGGAGGCAGTGCCTGCGAAGCCCCTTCCTCACCACGGCCCCCAGCCCTTCCCCTCAGCCCCTCAGGGACGGAGCAGGCCCCTGGGGGACAATCCCTCAGGGACGCTTCCCCCGGCCCCATAGAGGTGCTCATTCCCACCGGCATTTGCTCTCTCCCCTCCAGCGTGCGTGCTGTGCGGCCGGGCAGCGGTGGACCTGGTTCTCTGGGGGCACAAAATCGATCAGGAAGAGCTCTGTGCCCATCTGTTCTGCCTGGTGAGTGCCCCGGGGCTCCTCCAGCTCGCCGACAGGCACTCCCAGCCACGCTCTCCTCATCAGCTCCTCCTCTCTTCTCTTCTCTTCTCTTCTGCAGTTTTTTGCCAGTGAGCTTTCTTACTGGCAAGATGAGGAATCAGGGGTGCTGGGATTTGACCTTGAGCACGTTCGCCGCACAGTCATGCGGGCAGCGCAGAAGGTGAGGACCTGACAAGGTCAGGGAGATTTGTGTCAGGAGAGGTTTGGGGGAGCTTAGCGCAGAGCCCAGGAAAGAAATCCCAGCCCCTCCAAGCAGCTCCGGGACAAAAGCCTTGCTCCCAGCAGCTCCAGCCCAGGAGCCTCGTGCACCGGGCAGATCTGTGGGCTGTGGCCCAGCAGCAGCCACATCCTGCACCCTGCCCGGAGGCGTGGGGCTGGCTGGGGAGGCCCTGAGGCTGCCGCTGACGGGGGGCTGCTCTGCTTTTTCCAGCAATGCTTCGTCTGCGGTGAGAGCGGGGCCGCCATCACCTGCTGCCAGGAGGGCTGCGACCGCAGCTTCCATCTCCCCTGTGCCGCGGAGGGTGAATGTATCACCCAGTACTTTTCTCCATACAGGTACCTCCTCTCCCCTCCTCGCCCCCATTGGGGAAGGACCCAGCGCTTTTCACCTCACCCACCCCTTCCCTCTTCCCCCAGGTCCTTCTGCAGGGAGCACTGCCCAGAGCAGGAGGTGGAGGCAGCTCCAGAGAACAAAACCGACTGCCTCATCTGCCTGGAGCCTGTGGAGGACCGAAAGTCCTACCACACCATGGTGTGCCCTGCCTGCAAACACGCCTGGTTCCACCGGCGCTGCATCCAGGTAGGAGCCGTTCCCTCACCCCCAGGGCACGGCAGGACCTGGGCAGAACCAGGGCCTCACTCCTGCTCCTTTTGTTTGTGCTGCAGGGCCAGGCTCGGTACGCTGGCATTAGTTCCTTCAGCTGCCCCCTCTGCAGGGACAGGCGTGACTTTATCTTGAACATGGTCACCATGGGCATCCGAATGCCCTTCAGGTTGGTGTCCTGCCGGCTCACAGGACAGGAGGCTGCAAGCCCTGTGCCATGCCAGGGGCTGCCCTGCAGTCCTGGCCCTCCGCTGTCCCATCAGCCTGGGCTTCAGCTTCACGGAGGATCTGTAAACAGGGCAGGGGGGAGGAGCAGGGCTGCCCTGCATCGGCCTTATGCCGGGGCAGCAGGGACTCAGCCATTTCCCTTTCTCCATCAGATTGCCATCACAGGACAACGAGCCTCCAGACGAAGCACTAATCCAGAGGCACAGCCGCTGCGACGCCCGCGAGTGCCTTTGTCCTGGAGGCAGGGAGCAGGCAGAGGAACGGGGGTAAGTTGCCAAAGCGGCACCCTGGGCTCTGCACGGGATCTCTGTATCGCCAAGAGCTCGAAGCGGGAGGACTGAGAACAGGAGCTGTGCCGCACAATTCTGTGCTGCGGTCACTTTGTCCTCACAGCCATGAACCCTTTTGCTTCCCCAGGCCCTGGGAACTGCTCCTGTGCAGCTCCTGCGCTGCCGAGGGCACCCACCGGCGCTGCTCCAACTTGGGGACCAGCAGCACCAGCTGGGAGTGCGAGAGCTGTGCTGGCCAGGGCACCGGTAAGAGGCAAAGCACCTTCATGGCCCTGGACTGGGGCCAGAGCCCAGGCAAGGCCTGGCAGCGGGTGCCCAGGCTGGGCTTGGCAGAGCCTCTCTGCCCCAGGAGGGCTGGGAACACCGCTCTGGCCTCTCCACTGTGGCTCTGTACCCGTGACCTTCCTGCTTCCCCTTACAGACTCCAGTGACAGCTCAGAGCTCGCTGGCTCTGGCACTGGGCTGGCCGACGACTCCCCAGCGCGTGAGGGCAGCAGCAGCTCCAGCTCACCTGGGCCCGACCACAGGCAACGCCATTCCCGGGTGCAACGTCGGGCCCAAACGCCCTACAGCCAGCCCAGGAGGCGACGGGAGAGGAGCTGCACACCAGCACCAGGTGCTGAGAGCAGCACCCCCGGCCAGGCAGTGCTGGGGATGTCCCACAGCTCCCCAGTACCAGCGAGTAGCAGCCCCAGCACCGCCAGCCAGCTGCCATCGGGGTCCTCCTGCCCCTCTCCAGCGCCCGAGAGTGGCAGCAGCTCCAGCCGCCGTGGGCCTGTGCGGATGAGGGACCGCTCCCGCGTGGAACATCGGGCCCAAAACCCTTACAGCCGGCGCGGACGCAGACGCGGGAGCAGCCGTGCGCCGTCCCCTCATGCTGGCCCTGATCCCCCTCCACCAGCGCAGTGAAGTGAGCCGTTAATCTCTGCCCTGGGAGACTCCACGCTCATTTGTCGCTTTCCTCCTCCTCTTCCTTTCTCAAGGGGCAGCGTTAGGGCCTGGGCCCAGAGGGTTTTCTTCCCCTGGGGCGTGGCAGCCCCTTGCCCAGCCCTCCCTCCTTGTGGGCTGGCCTTGGCTGGCTGCCCAGCACCATGGCCGTGTGCTTTGGGCCTCGCTGGCCCCGCAGCCGGCTCAGTCTCCCCGGGGAAGGTTCACACCAGTGGCAAAGCTACTTTTCTTCACAAGTTCCGCTCAGTGTCACGGCTGGAGTTGTGACATGGAGATTGCTGTAGATGGTCCTGCGACAGTAGCCGAAGGGCATTCCCCTTGCCCAGATCCGGGTCCTGTTGCCCACCCTGATTGCTGCTGTACCAGACCCATCCAAACACACCATCAGCTCAGGCCACACAGAAGGTCCTAGGAAGGAATGTTGTCCCCGGCCTTCACCAGCCCTTGGCAGCCTGTTCAGCCCAAGAGCAAACCTGGGGCTCTGCGCTTGCTCAGCCCCTTGTTGTGCTTTGAACTCGCCCGGCAGCCAAACCCCACGCAGCCAATCGCTCACCCTCCCCCTGCCCAGGAACTGGGGGACCCATTGGAGGGACAAAGGGAGACTCATGGGTTGAGATAAAAAACAGTTTAGTAATTGTAATAAAACAATAACAATGATAGAAAGGACAAACGGGTAATGCACCCTGTGATTGCTCACCACCCGCCGCCTGATACCCAGCCCCTCCCAGCCAGCGATCCCCAAAAACCGAGACCCCGCAATCGCAATCCCAGATGCAGGAGAGAACCTCCTGCTTCCCAGCCGCCCCTCCTTGACATCCTGAGCATGACGTTACAGGATATGGGATATTCCACTGGATAATTTGGTGCTCTGGCTGTGCCCCCTCCCAGCTTCCTGTACACCTGCGCATGGACAGGACGTTGGGAATTGGAGAGACCTCGATCTCTTACATCAATCCCTGTATTATCAGCAATCTTCTCATAGCAAATCCCGCACTGAATCCAAAACACAGCGCTGTTCTAGCTACTAAGAAGAAAAATTAACTCCTCCCAGCTGAAACCAGGACAGGCTCCACCCCTTACGTTCTACCATTTACAAACCATTTACGTTAGGCTCAGGTTTCCAATACATTCTAAGGAATCCCCATCCCATTCCCTGGTCTCAAGTGTATCTCCACAGATCTCATTCCCTTCGTCTCTGGGCCATCCCTCCAAAATGTGTAGTGAGATCATTTAGTCCATAACTTCGGCTTCCATCTGTCATGACAGTCTTTTAAGGCAGGAGGGATGAGGCGGAGTTGGCTCCGTCAGCGGAGCGGGTGACCTTGGGCTCAGCGGGACGATGGCGTGAAGTCTCTGCTACAAGTGGAGCTGGTGCAACTGGCATGGTCCCTGCTCACAGTCTGCAGGCCGAAGATGTCCATCTCCAGGACGTTGCTGGGCACCAGCTGCTGAAATCAGTATTGACCCTACCAAAGTTCATCTTTTTTATTAATGTGATGCCATTAGTGTAAGATCTATCCACCATAGCGATGACATGATGCAATAACAGGCTTATCATAGAATCACAGAATCATTCAGGTTTGAAAAAGACCCTCGGGATCATCGAGTCCAACCATCAGCCCGACTCTACAAAGTTCTCCCCTACACCACATCCCCCAACAGCTCATCCAAACGACCCTTAAACACACCCAGGGATGGGGACTCCACCCCCTCCAGGAATAGGCAGCCTATTCCACTCTCTGACCACTTTTCTGTCAAAAATTTGTTCCTCATGTCCAGTCTGAACCTCCCCTGTTGCAGTTTAAAGCCGTTCCCTCTTGTTCTGTCACTAATCACCTGTGAGAAGAGACCAGCACCAACCTCTCTACAACGTCCTTTCAGGGAGCTGTAGAGAGTGATGAGGTCTCCCCTCAGCCTTCTCCTCCTCACACTGAACAGTCCCAGCTCCTTCAATCTCTCCTCACAGGATTTATTCTCCAGGCCCTTCCCCAGCCTCGTTGCCCTCCTCTGCACTCGCTCCAGCACCTCGAGATCTCTCTCGTATTGAGGTGCCCAAAACTGGACACAACACTCCAGGTGTGGCCTCACCAGTGCAGAGCACAGGGGGACTGTCACCTCCCTGCATCTGCTGGTCACACTATTTCTAATACAAGCCAGGATGCCGTTGGCTTTCTTGGCCACCTGGGCCCACTGCTGGCTCATGTTCAGTTGCTTGTCAATGAGAACCCACAGACCCTTCTCTTCCAGACAGCTCCAGACACACCTCCCCAAGCCTGTAGCCATGCAGGGGGTTTTTGTGGCCCAAGTGCAGGACCTGGCACTTGTCCTTGTTGAAGCTCATCCCATTGACGTTGGCCACCGATCCAATCTATCCAAGTCTCTCTGTAGAGCCTCCCTGTCCTCATGCAGATCGACACTCCCGCTTACCTTGGTGTCATCTGCGAACTTACTGATGATACACTCTGTGTCCTTATCGAGATCATCAATAAAGATATTGAACAGAAATGGTCCCAACACCGAGCCCTGAGGAACACCACTTGTGACCGGCCGCCAGCTGGATTGAGCTCCACTGACCACCACTCTCTGGGACCGTCCATCCAGCCAGTGCTTGACCCAGCAGACCGTTCGCTCCTCCAGGCCATGGGCAGCCAGTTTTTCTATGAGAATTCTATGGGGAACTGTGTCAAATGCTTTTCGAAAGTCCAGGTAGACAATATCCACAGCCTTTCCCTCGTCCAGTAGTCGGGTCATCTTGTCATAGAAGGAGATCAGGTTTGTCAGGCAGGACCTGCCTTTCATAAACCCATGCTGACTAGGCCTGATCCCCTGGCTGTCCATCATATGACTTGTAATGGCACTCGAGATGACCTGCTCCATGACCTTCCCTGGCACCGAGGTCAGACTGACAGCTCTATAGTTTCCTGGATCCTCCTTTCTGCCTCTCTTGTAGATGGGTGTCACATTTGCCATCCTCCAGTCCAATGGGACCTCCCCAGTCAGCCATTACTTCAGGTAAATCATGGACAGCGGCTTGGCGAGCACATCTGCCAACTCCCTCAGCACAGGGTGTTGGTGTAACCCATGCGGTCCCACAGACTTGTGTGCATCCAAGTGGTGTAGCAGGTCTCTGACCACCTCCTCTTCAACTGTGCTGACCTCAATCTGCTTCCCCTCCCCATCTCCCAGCTCATGAGGCTGGGTGTCCAGGGAACAGCCAGTTCCACTGCTAAAGTCGGAGGCAAAGTAGGCGTTGAGCACCTCAGCCTTTTCCTCATCCTTAGTTACCATGTTTCCCTCTGCATCTGGTAAAGGAGGGAGATTTCCCCTAATCCTCCTTTTGTTGTTAATGAATTTATAAAAACATTTTTTATTATCTTTAACAGCTGTAGCCAGGTTGAGCTCTAGCTGCGCTAAATGCCACAAGTGGTCCTTCCCTCCAACTTCTCCAGGACAAGAAAAGAAAAAACCCTGACGTGCTTTACCTGGTCCACCACAGCTTGGTTGGCATTTGCAGCTTCTGGCATCACTTGGCAGCTCCATTTGCAGTGGGACGGGTCTCCTTGGCTCTTGGCTTCACAGCAAATCGGTCATCCCAAGCCCCAGCAGATCCAGTACCTCTCCTGCAGGCACTTGCAAACACCAACATCTGGTTCTGTGATTTGAAGCAAAGGAGAGGAACATTAGAAAAAACAAGAGTTGTAAGTGGGACACAGGGAAGGGACAAACCCAGCCCGTGACATGCATTTCAGCCTCAGCCCACAGGAGCCCCAGGCACAGTCACGGCAGCTACAAAGCACCACAGCTGTGGTGGTTTAGTCCCTGCCGGGGTCTGAGACCACGCAGCCGCTGCCCCTCCCCCACAAATGGAGTGAAATACAAAACCCCGGGGCTGAGATAAGGAGAGGTTTAATACAACAGTGCAACAGCAACACAACAAGCAACAACAATAACAATAACAGTAATAACAATAAATAGAGCAAGATATGTACCGATACAGCAGTAAGGAGAGCGATGGCACAAAACACGCCTTCACCGATTCTCCTGCGCTCCTGCGCTTCGGCGCCAGGAGGTGACGTCAGCATGGTATTGAATAACACGGCTAGAGCTTCCCCCCTACTGCTGGGGAAACTTATGCCTATCCTAGCTAAACCAGGACAACAGCGTGTTCAGAAGCAGTGCTGGGAAAGGAGAAGCTTGCTTTCTTTATGCCTTATGAAGCACTGAAGGGACAAGCTGGTCTCCTTGCCACTGCCAGGCCACCGGCTGCAGCTCCCTGCAGCACACGGGCTGTGCCAAGAGGTGCTGGGGCAGCCTGAAGGCACCAGCTCTGCTGGGGGAGGAAGTTACAATGTGAGCAGGCATCAAGAAAAAAGGCAAAGTGGAATGTGGCTTTACCTGCTCTGGGCAGTTGCCTTCACAGCCTTAATACAACCATGCAACAGCCACAATTGCAGTGAGCCAGCAGTGTGCCCAGGTGGCCAAGAAGGCTTGTATCAGCACTAGC
Organism: Strix uralensis; assembly: GCF_047716275.1. Classification (NCBI taxonomy): domain Eukaryota; kingdom Metazoa; phylum Chordata; class Aves; order Strigiformes; family Strigidae; genus Strix; species Strix uralensis. The sequence goes on from NC_133986.1 coordinate 21,896,546, forward strand.
GTGGCCAGCAGGGACAGGGAAGGGATCTTACCCCTGTGCTTGGCACTGGTGAGGCCGCCCCTCGATGTGTGGGTTCAGTTTTGGGCCCCTCACTCCAAAAAGGCCATTGAATGACTCGAGCGTGTCCAGAGAAGGGCAACGGAGCTGGTGCAGGGTCTGGAGCACAGGTCTGATGGGGAGCGGCTGAGGGAACTGGGGGGGTTTAGTCTGGAGAAGAGGAGGCTGAGGGGAGACCTCATGGCCCTCTACAGCTACCTGAAAGGAGGGTGCAGAGAGGGGGGATGAGTCTCTTGAGCCAAGGAACCAGCGCCAGGACAAGAGGGAATGGCCTCAAGCTGCGCCAGGGCAGGGTCAGACTGGCTCTTAGGAAGGATTTCTTTGCAGAAGGGGTTGTTGGGCGTTGGAATGGGCTGCCCAGGGCAGGGGGGGAGTCCCCATCCCTGGAGGGGTTGAAGAGTCGGGCTGACCCAGCGCTGAGGGATCTGGTGGAGTTGGAAACGGTCAGGGTGAGGTTCATGGTTGGACTGGAGGATCTTCAAGGGCTTTTCCAACGGAGATGATTCTGTGACTCTCTAACCCTTGCACACATCCTGTCTCCCCACGCTCCTCCTCCTTCACTTAACTGTCCCCTTGAGCCCACAGAAAAATTTCAAGGCCTAGAAACACCTGGTATGAAATGAAAGCAAAGGTCAGATATCAAGTGCAACCCCTCCTGGGGATGTACGCCCAACAAGAACCCCTCTCATTATGGTCATAATCCAGGTAAGCCTGAAACAGCTGCTCTTGAGGAAAGAAGCAGTACAAGGAGCTCCTCCCCAGCACATCACTCCCAGAGCCCTGCTTGGTCCCTGGGCCGGGCAGGGGCTGCTGCCAGCATGGGCTCCCTGCCTTCCCAAATTCCCCCCTCGACATTCCCACTTGCCCCAAGTCCACATACAGGTTCATCTGGACACTTCACAGCAACAGCAGCTGTCTTTCCAGTCAAATAAATTCATCTAGAAGAGGAAAGGCAGCTAGCATCTGCTCCCTGGCACAGCTTGCAGCAGACAGCAATATTGCCACATTTTACATGTTTTATAATGCTTTTTTCTCTTCCTTTCACTCCTCATAAAGCAGACTGCATGGGTCATCAGCAGGATCAGGCGCAGAAAAATGGAAAAATTTAGGAGGAAGAGACTTTGGATGTCTCTGGTCCAACCCCTCTGCACAAAATGGACAATTTCACAGTTAAAACAGATTGTGCAGGGATGTGTCCAGCAGTGTGAAATATCTCCCAGGATGGAGATTCCCCACCTCTCTGGATCACGATAAGCCTTTACCTGCCCTTAAAGTCACCAGACGTTTGTCCTCAGCTACAGCACAGGCCCCAAGATATACTGTGTGTTGTGACCCGGCAGCCTTTGTTCTGGAAGTGAACCTCAGCACGTGCCTTCCAAGTATTTGGCTCCTGGAAAAGAAGAGAAAGTCTCCTGGTTTGGGTGGTTTTTGTTTGTAAGCAGCCATCTGCTGAACTATTGTCTGAGACCAAAATGCCAGCTGCTTCACACCGCAGACGAAAGGCAGCGTACAGCAGAAAGGCACTGAGGTCATCTGCCTTGTGCATACGAGTGCCAGAAGATGTGCAACGGACCAACAACCCCATCGGAATAAAACCAGCCCTTTTTAGCAGCCTTTACCTTTGGCCCTGCACATCTAGTAAGATACCTACCTCTTCTTCCTGGTCTCTTGCAGTCCACCAGCACCAAGAAGTCCCATGTTACAACATGTCAAACAAGCTGAGCCTTAAGGTGGAAGAACCACCAGGGCTCTGCTGGTAAAAGAACAGTTCAGTGCCACTGTTTTAAGGAACTGCTAGCTCTTTAACTAGCAGCAGGAGACACAGTATGGGCTGGGTTATCCAACATCCTCCCACGACAAGCCTTTGCACCTTGCTCGGAAAAAGCTGGTTGCATCCAGCACATGGGTTCCACAAAGCTTCACCACCATCCAGACTGGCAGCTCTGTGCTCCTTGGGGTGGCGAGGCAGGTGATGGCGGTACGAGGGTCATCCCTGTGGCAACACTTCCCATGGGCAGTGAGCATGGCTAGCACACCCTGAATCCCCAGAGCTGCAGTAATCTTTGAAAGGGTACTTCATTCAGCCCTGCTGCTACTGCAAGGTGAACAGGTAACACTTGCCCTTAAATACGGGTGATTGCAGCAAATGGATGCAGACTCCTGTCTGCTCCAAGCAGATAAGGTACTCTGAAGTGCTAATGGCTGCCCCGGGGCCTTTTCAGTAAGAAGCCCTTGGAGACACAGGCTGCCAGACTTGTGCCAGCCAGAAGAGGAGAGGGCAGCATGTCAGTGATTCTGGCTGAACTGGCTCTCGTCACAAAGTCGGGAGGAAGAGTTTCATTTTTTTGTGCTACATCTCTTTGTGCTTCTCTTTCCTGGAAAAACTAAAGGTGATGGTTGGAGCAGTGACACAGACAGGGCACGTCCCAGTCTCAGTCAGGGTCACCTACGTTATAGGAATGGTAAGGTCTGGTCCCCCAACACCACCCGCAGCTCCCTGCAGTGGTAGGAGGGGGTTAACTGGGAAGCACCGATGCCTGTTCCACTTCCTGGTCTGTCAGCTGAGTACAGACAGAGCAAGTCAGAGATGGACATCCAGACAGACAGTTGCTTGGACAAACCAAAGTGTTTCAGCCAGAAAATACTGAAGAGAGGCCAGAGTCCCAAACAACCTGATAGTAGAGCATGTGGTAAATGGGCTGATGGGAAGGAAAGGAGGAAAAGGGTTCCTGAAGCCCCCAAGGCCCACGGGGCAGGAAAAGTCAGAAAGCAGGCAGCATTCCTGAGAGTCAGGCCAGCTGTAAGTGAGCCCAGCTCATGGGCTCAGAAAAGCAGAGCTGTAACTTGTACTGAGTGCCAAGATCTGCTCAGCTAAGGTATGTCAAACACTCGATAAAACAGCAGTTCTGGTTTGGGGTTTTGTCCACTGAATGAATAATCTTTTCTATCGGGATGCAACCAGGAACCCAACTCCAATGTGGCTGGGACAGCCTCTCCTCTGATCAGGAACCTGGAAATCTCAGCTCAGCCACTCACAAGTTTCTCGCTCACAGGGAGACTGCTTATAACAGCGCAGCAGATTAAACACAACAAGCAGTCACCGCAAAAATCAAGGCAAACCCAGAGCTGCTGCTTGCCAGCAGAGCATTTTAGTTGAGGGAGCAGAGCAAAGCATCCTCCTTTCACTGATCCCTTGAAAGTATGCAACTGCTTTCCATCACTCATCTCCACCCACACTGAGAAGGCTGAAGGGGTTCAGTTCTTCCTGCAGTCAGGGCCAAATAACGGGCACTTGTCACCACACATCTGCACTTGGGACTTGTCCACATCTGACTGACACAACCACTGCAGTAACACAGCGCAACACCCAAAGTCTGTCCTAACACTGGATAACCACGCCTAGAGGGCACAGCTCATGGAACAGCAGGGCCAACCCTGAAACAGAGATCTGCCCAGGGCATGGGGGAGAACGGGGAGGAAGATGCAGGGCTGGAAGCACTGGGTTCCTGAAGCTAACAGCAGCACGGATGCAATCTAGACAAAAAGCTCTGCCTGCTGCATTCCCATTGAGTAATTAGTGGGAGGTTTAGCTTCTGTATTTGTAAGGTTGTCCTGTACCTGGCTAGAGGGGTATGTCTCGTGCAGATCTGCAGTAGGGGATGTCCCAGTTCACTCAGCCCTGGCAAATCAAAGCTGTATCCTCAGGACAGAAAGCAGAGCTGAGCTGAGAGATGGGACCAGTGTGAAAGCCACTGCCTGACGTCCAGGACAGAAGAGCAGAGGTCTCCAGTCTCCATCACAAGGGGCCACTCCCAAAGTGCCTCCCACCTTCTGGTCAGTAAAGCCGTAACTTACAGACCGGTGACATCTTTGAGAAAGGGTCCGAAACCTCCACTACGAACAGCAGACGAGCCCCAGATGTCTTCAGCACAGGATTGGCTGGATTGTTCACAGCCAGGGAATCAGCTAAATGCAGTTTAACTCATTTGCCTGTTTAATCCAGAGCACTTTTATATCCTCATAGATTGATCCAAGGTGCCAGGGGTATTTTAACCCCTGAGACCCCAAGATGCTAAACACTGGTTAAGAAAGCAATTTTAAATGTACAAATCAAATTTCCTTCAGTGTTTCAGTAACTGTGAATGAACTCCTCATCCATCCTGGCTACCAGCTCTTGCTACAAGGAGGATTCATTCGGCTCCATCTTGCTTAAAATACTGAGCTGAATCAGCAAATCCTGTCCTGGAGGAACAGGTAACCCTGCCCTGAACCTCTGTGCAGCCCCAATTTGTCTCTGCAGATTAAGGGCCAGAAGCAAAACACAAACAGGACAAAGAATAAACTGATGAACTGCTGGATTTGGAGACCTGGTATCCCCCTCCCAAAAGACACATCCAAAGACACCTGGGATAAGGGATTGTTCCTTCAAGTACAAGAGGAAATACAGTAAACCCCCTTCTTTTCTCTGGGATTTGGTCACCAGAGAGCTGCCCACCAGCCCCTGGACAGAAGAGCACACACCCTAATTAAAGGCAACACATAAAAGCCCACAGCAACAAGGTGGCATCTGGCAAGTGACAAAGATACAGCAGCTTTTGGGAACAGTTCTTTGAAGGGAAAGCCAGAGTTGATAGGCATCCCCGCTGGAAGGCTCTTACAGAGGAGAGTGTTAAACAGCGTCAACTGGCAGGTTTAAGCATTGTCTGGGAAATGTCAAACACTGTCGAGATACCACAGAGCTCTCTGCAGCCAAGCCCCAGCGAGGGACTCCTGTGGGCTCATCTCTGAGAACACAGACCGATGGGCCACCAGCCCTGCCCACAGAAAACACCTTATCAGCAGCTGGTGCAGAGAGTACAGCGCCCTCAAAACAACCAAACCAGCCAGGTCAGCCCACCCACACACCCAGCATCTCCCCGCAGTACCTGCAGCCACATCTGCAGCCCAGCCCTGCTGTCAGGATCCTCTCGGACTGGTCGGGTCAGCGCTCCCAGCCTTCCAAACCCCGGCCTTCTGGGAGCTGCACTCAGCCCAGCCCAGAGAAAAAAGATGAAGACACCCCTTAACTCTATTTGGAGACTTCCAGGATTTCTCCCACCTCAGGGAAAAGGAAATGGAACGAAAATTTTTCTTCAGTTTTTCCAAAGCAAAATAAAACCCAACCACTGCAGCAGCGAGACAGCTGTCCCAGGAGTAGAGATCTTCAAAGCCCTGAAATAAATAGTCTTGCCTCTGGCTTCCAGCTGCATGGGATTGCTTTATAGCACCTTACACAAAACCCACAATAAAATGCCTCCGACAAGTTACCAAAAAAACTGTATTAAGGTTGTCCAGAGGATTAGGCATTGGCTTCTAAACCCCGTGTTCTTTGGTACCTTCAGCAAACGGCCAGCTCTGATTCAGCCCTCGGTTGGTTTCTGAAAGGGTGACAAAAGCAGCTTCAGCAAGATCAGAGTCAGACCACAAAATCTGCTTCCTTTAGAGATCAGGCCCTGCTGTCTCTGAGCAGCTCAGATCCCCCAACAGCCGCTGGGCCTGCAGGAACTGAACAGCTCGAGTCTGACCAGGGGACGAGGCAAAGCCTGGGGAAGAAGGGCAGCTGTGAAACAGTTTGACAGAGAAGAGGGGAGAGAGAAAATGTGGGGCAATAGAGCTTCCGAAGGAGATTAAAAGAATCAGGGCTTCACAAACCCAATCCATGAACTAGAGGTTTTGTATCTGTACAGATGTTACTGTACTCGGAATGGCAGAACACTAAAATCCACTGCCCAGGGGGAACAGAGAAGCTTTGGAGATGAGCACAGAGCACAGCGCTGCCAACTCTTTAACAGCCAGCAGAGCACACCTCCTCCCGGGGGGGCAACTCTAACTGCCACACTGCTGCCCAGGGAGGACAGGGGAGGAGAGTCAGGACAGCTGCAAAAAGTTCATGAGACTTCTCAAAGGGGAAAAAAAGGAAAGAGAAAATAACCAAGATCTTTTTACCAGGCTGTCTGTGACACGAGCCATCAAAACAGGAGAGTGGGTGATGGACAGCTGGGGAGAACAGTCAGGATTCGACAAAACAGTTCAGGCTGCATGAAATCAGAATGAGAATGAACATTCATTAAAAAAAATCTCTTAGTATTTTGCTTTGCCCAAGAGGTACCTCTGTGTCACAAGGTAAATATCCCATTCCGCTGCCCAGATGCAGATTTATTCCAACAGAGAATTATTCCACTAACCAAGGGCTTTTCTACACAATAACCTCTGCAGCCTGGGGCAATGCAGCCGTGCATTCGAGTACATGCACACCCAGTATGTGCAGGCTGGCAGCTCAAACCTTTGCATACTTCTCTCTTCATTGCTGCTGAAACATTCTGACTCCCCAACCCTACACTCTGGTTCTGCAACAATTCCCCACACAGTCAAACTACAGTCTCAGGCACATCCCATTGCCTGCCCAGGATGGAATCCCCAAAGTGCGACTGTTCCCAATTCCATTTTTCCCGTAGGAAACAATGGGATAGAGAGGAATGTGTGCAGGCACTTCAGCAATGCACACAGCCGAACCACACAGGAACAGCTGGTGTGAGGTGGAAGGTGGTGAGACAGAAGTGAGACCTCTGGGGTTGTCAGCTGCCACTTCAACACCTGGGAATGACAGAAGTAGTAGAGGAAATTCTAACTGCTTTTAATATACCAAGAAATACCTGCTACTTGCCCGAGGTTTAGAGTGGAAAATCCCTTTATAACACAAAATTAAACTTCATGATGTCCTGGTGACCCTGTGTGACCCCTCTTCAAACAGATCACCATTCTGAAACCTCTCAGCTGCTTCTCCTGTGACACTGAACACCTGACAAACTCTCTCACTGCCAGTGGTCCTGCTGCCTCTCCTGATCCATCACATTTTCATCACCACCTTCAGATGCCTGCTGCTCAGCAAGGTCAGTGAAGGATGAAGGAAAACAGGACCATGACAACAGTAACCAGAGCAGGGTATTAAGGAACTGATAGCAGAGCTCTGAAACAGAAGGCACAGACAGCAAGGCATTACTGTGCACAAGCTTTCACAGTGCAGACGCAGTATAGACAGGGTAGGAATCTGCTCCCCAGCTCTGCAAAACCCAATCCCCTCAGCAGCAGCACTACTGACACCTGCAAGCTTCCTTCCTTAAGTTCTAAGGACAGAGGAGCATCCCCTGGATCCAGATGCAGCCCCCCTCTGAGCACTGCCATTCTGAGGTGTTGCATTTTTCATATCGATCAGCAATAACTTATAAAACAAGATTTCAGTTAACTGTCCTGAAACGTAAAACAACAACAGGAATTGCCTCAAAAGGTCGATCAGAGACGAGCTGGCTCCACCTGCTGCATGGCCTCCCCTGACCACCACACACAAAGCTCAAGACCTCCCCAGCCTGTCCCAGCCAGCGCCCCAGGAAGGTGCTGTCAGACCTCTCCGCTCCCCTGACAGCCCCCCGGCCAGCTCCCCGGCACAGGGCACACGCCGGCTGCAGGCCGCCAGCCAGCCTTAGGGACAGGGAGTCACCTCAGGAAAACTCACGTTTTCCCCAAAGACCACGTTCTGCTCCGAACCCGAGCTACCGCCGCGAGCCCACAGCACCCTGCCTCTCCGCAGCACCCGAGGGGTGCAAACCCCGACCCGGAGCAGACGCCAGCCCTGTCCCACCTGCTTCACACGGCATCCCTGCAGCCACAGGCACCTCCTGAAAGGGGGGAACCTGCAAGAGCAGTTTCTAAATGTGTTTCCATGAAGACCAGGCAGTTACAGAAAACAGATTTCACAAGGACAAAACCAGGGAAAAGGAGGAGGAGGAAGTCGGTCTGCCTGGCTACATGAAATGGGGATGAGAACGAGCAGAGATGCAGGGCACAGCAGAACTGAACAGGAGCTTGAAGGTGACAGGAAGGAAAAACAGGCAAGATGAACTACACAAGTGTTCTGGACAGGAGACTTATTTTGTTTAAATCTTGATTAATTCTTCCTTATCAATTATTCTGATGATTAATTCTATTTCCACACAGGCATTTTGTCAACATTTAAGAAGATGCACAGGAGACCCCAGGAGAAGCCCCAACACTCACCTAGGAACGAGGTGACGATCTGCAGACTGACAGCACATCGGGCGGGACAAGCTTGAAAAGAAACACGGTGGCAACCAGTTACATCACGTTCACAGCAATCCACAGCCACATGCAGTGAAAAGCGACTATTCTATGCAGAGCTGGTGCAGAGCAGAGAGGTGGAGGTGAAGGAGCAGCTGACGGGGGAGGCTGAAGCAGTGCCACCCACGGCAGGAGCTCTGCCGGCTGTTTGCAGCCTCAGAGCAGGTGGTGCTGCCGGATTTCCCAACCAGAAGCACTCCCAGGATCCCAGCACACAGAAACTTGTCCTTTAATTGCTTTTCAATTACTTCTTCATTCTGCTCTGCCTGTAGATGTCAAGAGATACTTTTCTGAAAGCGGAGAGCAGGTCGTTCCAACTTGAAACAAACAGGATTTGTCTTTTGGGAAAGGTGCAAATTAGAAGCTCAGCACAGAAACTGAACTTTGTCCAGAAAGCCAGAGGAGCAGCAGGGCTCTGCAAAGGGGCTGGGCTCCAGCACACCCCCCTGCTCACCCCCCCACATCTCTCCCAGCACCTCCGAGCTGGGAAAAACTGTCCCACAGCCAGAAGGCAAGAGCCTGCCTGGGCCAGCTCTCGCCCTCGGGCTTAATGCCGGTTTCTGATCAGCACCTCTTGGCTCTGGTGACTGGCACCCTCTGAAGCACCACTCTGAGGGTTTCATCAGACTGAACCCACCCAGCCCAAATCACCACACAGAGCAGAAAATATTAAATGCGTCACTGCTTTCACACTTGAAGTAAAATTAAAGGGCTAAAATTCACTTTCCCTGGGGTAACCTGACAGATAAACCCCGCAGACACAACAGACCCTTACAGACAGCAAAACCCACCAAGTTCAAGGTAAAAGGACAAGCACAGTCACACATCAGAACATCTGAACAGCCCCAACTGTGACAACAAACCTTTTTCTTGAAAAAAAATTAAGAACCATGAAAAATTAATTGGGTTTTTAGACCAAAGCTTTCCCTTCCCCGGCGATCCCACCACCCCCTCCAGGGAAATCGGCCCCAGCCCCTGCACTCACCCACTGCTAGGCCGGGGACACCACCTCTAGTGATGGCTCTGGGGCTGGTGCTGGTTCTGGTACCACCTTTGCAGGAGAAAAATTCCTTCAGCCATCCAGAACAAAGCGAGTGTTTTAAAAGGAGGAATTCCCACTTGCTGGGTGAACCAAATCTCTGCATGGATCATCCCTCAGTGCAGACCCCAGAGAGCTGGAGGACCTCCTGCCTAGGCCGCCCCACTGCAGACCATAGAGCCCTGGCAGACTGTCGGCAGGAAGTAGGCCCTGTGGGGGCCAGGGGGACCCCCGGAGGGGCTCCAGCACGTTGTGTCCCCCCCAGCACCTGCCCACACTCCTGCCTGTGCCGTGAGGGGGGATTGGGGACCTGGGGGGATTCTTGGGGGGGTGTTATTGGGATTCTGTGGGAGTTGTGGGGGTCATTGGGGTGCTGGGGGTGGGATTATTTGGGTCCTAGAGGGAGTGTAATGGCGTTGTGGGTGGTTGCGGGTCCTGGACAGGTTTGGGAGGGTTATTGGGGTCCTTCGGGGGGGGTCTTGAGGGAGATATTGGTGTCCGAGGTGGGGGGATTGGGGACATCCTGGAGGGGGTTCTGGGGGAGATATTGGGGTCCTGGGGGTGTCTTGAGGGAGGTATTTGGGTCTGGGGGAGGTTCTTGGTGCTTGGGGGGTGTTATTGGGGTCCTGGGGGAGTTGAGGGGGTTATTAGTGTCTGGGGGGGGGGTGTCTAATGGGCTCCTGGGGGTGGTTTCTGGGGGAGATATTGGGGGGGTCCTGGGGGACAGTAATGGGGTGCAAGAAGGGTCCAGTGGGGGCTACTGGAGTCCTGGAGGGGATCTTGTGGGGGATCTTGGGGTCCTGGAGATCTCCTGGGGGCGCTAATGGGGCTTAGGGGAGTTCTGGGGGTGGGCTGGTAGGGTCCCGGGAAGATATTTGGGGTCTTTGGTGGTAAAATGGAGAACTGGGGGGCCAATAGGATCTGAGGGGCACTAAGGAGGTGGGGGTGGGGGGGGTGGGGGGCGTGGCTGAGGGTGTTTTGCAGGGACCTGGGGGTGGAAAATGCAGTTTGGGTGGGTTGCAGGGGGGATTTGGGATTCCTGGGAGTCCCAGGGGTACCCCCCCCACCACCACGGGTGCTGCTGCTCCAGGGGTACCCCAAGAGTGTCAGCCCCGACTAACTCCAGTACCAGTGCTGGGACGCCGTGGGGGTGGGGGACGGCACCTCCACCATCACCAGGGCCACCCTCACCTGGGTGCTGTGGGGTGAGTCCCCCTGATCCCAAACCCCCCCTTTTCACCCCAAAATGGCCCTTGGTCCCCAGATCGATGTTTGACCACAAATCCCCCAGTTTTACCCCAGAATTTCTGTTTGATCTGATTCGCGGAAACAGACTCTACAACTCAGAGAGAGTTATACAGCAGGTATGTTTACTCCGGCACTGGGGTGCAAGGGGATTTCTCCACAAAGCTTGCAACCCAACAGCACATTTTACCAGAAACTTCTGGAGTGTGGATATACATATTCATTGATTACATAACACAAACATCCATATACATGAGTGAGGCTGGGTTAGCTGTCGTGGTTAATAATTGTGCCAGCAGCCAGAGTTACCACACATGGGGGGACAGCTGCGAGGCTTTGGGACTTGGTCAAGTGAGACTTTGAATCATGGTCAAGATGACTCTGATTAGCCATAAAAAATTCATCAAGGATAGACTTCGATCTCCAAACCCTAGAAAATCCATAGAACACCCTGGACCATAAAGAGAGTGTCTGGGATTGTGCTGAGGATCAGTTATTTGACAACCTGGCAAAATGGCTAATGGATTAATGAACTTGGCAATGAAACTAACTTTTGAGTGTCCTGAAAGTGAACTGCCTTCATTATAATACTAAAACCACGCCCCCTGCCCAGGTTAAGACCCTTCCCCTGAGCATGCGTAGGAGTAGCAGCATTATGTAAGCTGTATTCTAATTTATGTTAATCACTAACCAATCAGTATCTAATAGGCATGTTAGGAAAAGCACTAACCTCTGCCTTTTGTGTATAAAAGAAACACAAAAACCTGCTGTTGGGGTGTTTGATTTGTAAAAAAGCCCACCCAGCCCCCAGGCCTGACTAAACACAGCACCTCTGCTGAGCGTGTTCAGGGGGGTTATTGCACACCGGGCACCAACCCGCTGTCGGGTAACAGGCTGAACAATTTCTAGTGTTTCCTGCAGAGCGTGAAAGCTGCAAGAATTGTGGGTTCTGCTGCTGAACGTCATCCTGTCCTTCTTTAAGATCATTGTAATCAATGTTAATAAGCAAGTAAGTTAACTTTGAATAGCAACTGAGACCCAGAGGACTGTGGCTGCTAAGCAGGGATGACTTAATCTCTGATCAATAGTGATTTCTCAGGCAGAGGTCCCTACTAGGGTGGTGTCATCTCTCCAGGTGGCAGCTACTCACAGTCTGGAGTTTACGTTGAGGTAGACCTGTACCAAGTGAGGGTTTCTTCTGCACACTGGATTGCAAACTGGCCACTCAGCAGCTCCGCTGTGAATAGCTGAGACATCTCTGCAGAGAGAGGCTTGAAGGATGGCTGGAGGCAGCAGCCACAAAAAGCACCACAAGAGAAATTGTTTCCTCTTGTCCTTCAGACCCCCAAACATATGTTAGGGGGTATTTGCTGCATCGACAAACAGGGACACAAATACATTACAGTGCTTTAAGTATTAGCAGAAAAATGTGAAAAGGGTTTTTGTTATGTAAGGCCATTAAAATGGGTAGAAGTTACGTGCCTGAAATCCTGCCTATAGAAAAACTTTAAAAAGCAGCAACCATAGCCTGTTACCTTCTGATTTTTCTTTCTTTTTTTTTTTTTTTTACCGGCCTGTTGGATGGTTGTCACCAAAAAGTCAGTGCAATGCTGCACGATTTACTCTGAGATCATCAGGATACAGCACAAATACTTCAAATTAAACATCTGTGAAGGAACCCAGACTAATGAAATTATAGAGCATTCACATACTGTAATGGCTGTTGGGATGGATCAGATAAAGGTATGTGCTTATGTCAGATAAAGAGCAGGTGCTTAAACTGTAGCTTTTGTACAGTGCTGGGAGTGTGAAGCTGGTGACAGTAGAACAGCCCATGTTTCAGTTCAGTTTGTTCATTACTAATGGTTAGTTTTGAGCACCTGTGTCGAGGACTCACCCAAAAGGGTTCTGTCCCTGTGCTCAAGATCCACCATAAAGGGAAGCTCCTGCGGGGTGAAGCATCCAGCTCTCCGTCCTGATCAACACCCCAGGTGTGAGCTGCAAACACAGACTGGCCCCTCTCACCCACAGAAGGTGGTGGTCTCGTACCCCCAGGAGACTGGCCAGCTGGTAGTTTTGCTCAAACCAGCAAGTTTAAGTGTTGAAGCACAAACAGATTCTTCTTACTAAGCAAATAAATAAACCAGGGCGTGTAAAACAGAACAGAGTGCTAGCTGGCGTAAGTGACACCACGCTCTGGCAGGCAGTGGAGTGCCCTGTCAGCAGGCTCTCCAAACTTTTGGTTATCTTTTTTATTTTTTGTGTGTGTTTGTGGAATAATTTCAAGCAGAGCTAGGACCACAAGGCAGGGATCTCAGCTCCTTGTTCCTTGCCGTGATCATTAGGCAAGTTCTTCTAAAGGTGAAGTGCTGTGCTGGGATCAGTTCTGCACAGGGTATACACGAAGAACGATGAAGAAGTATTTGGTCTGAGGTGTATCAAGCTGAGTGTTTTCTGCTCTGTTGAGTTTAGTTTCAAAATACACCAAAAACTGTGGCTGTGTCTTGAGTTGCCTCTGGTGTGTGCTGCTCCGCGACTCCTGAGCCCCTGCCTGGGCTGCAGTGCCGTCGGAGGGTCCTGCCTCTCGCTTGGCCACTGATCTCCTGCAAAAGTGGAACAATCAGAAACTGCCGGGTCTGAAGCTGCTGCGGTGCAGCTCGCTTTGATGTCAGCCTTAACCTTTATTTTATCCTGATGTGCGTTTTATGGGTCTGCGGAAGAAAAAGCTAACTCTGAGGTGAGAGGCCATGGTGTAAATCAGAGATGTGTTCTTTATCAGGGACACTATAGTATGTGCGTAGAACAACATCATCAGTGGCACAAACATCACCCTGGGGCTTTGAGTCCAGATCTCTATTACTGTGACGTAAATCTGGAAGAATTGGCAGCTATTTGGTACCTTTGAATGTTTGATCTTATACTGGACTTTAGGACAGAAGAACAGGAAACATAAGAGAAACTGGATCCCCAGAACATGTAAAAAGGTGCTGAAAAAGTAGTTTAAAGGTAAAGCTTAGAAATAGGAATAGAAAGCCTATAATCTTTATCTAACTTGGACAGAAATGATGAGTTAAAAGAAACAGGCTTATCTTTAATATTGGAGTTATTCTGCTGATCGGATGGAGGGAAGGAAGGGGTGGGGAATGGATAAGGGAAGATAAGGAGGTATATTTTAAGGCTGTTGCTGCAGACTGAGTTGAGCTCTTCGAAAGGAACATGTTGCGGGAGACAAACAGAGCTGCTGTGGGGATGATGCCGAGAGAAAAGACGCTGGGGTCCCACCACTGGCTGTGAAAGCAGAGGGTGGGTTACTCAGGTCACTTTAAGAGAGGGTTTGAACCAAGAAGGAAACTGACATGCTCTTAAGGAAAAAAAAAAATCCACCAAAAAACAACACACACACAAAAAACCCCAAGTGATGGCAGAATGGAAGAAAGGGGTGTGTTTGTTAAGAACATCTGCTTTTGGCAGGGGTGAACTTGTGCTGCAGAAATCAGTCCCAAGCATGGACCCTCACGAACGTGATGCTGACTGAGGTTCACTGACAGCTGCTGATTATCACTGCCTGGAACTGCAGCTGAAAGGGGAACCCAGAGGGGAAGGAGTGTGTATTTTATGGCCAGTCTTCTGAACTGCCTGCAAGATATATTTCTAGGAGTTAATCGAAAAATAGCCAATGTGGAAGAGATTTTTTTCTTTCAGACTCCTCGGAAGCTCATTCCTGAAACCTGTCAGTCACCAAGAGAGAAAGAAAGTGGGAGGGAGAGAGTGGCTAAGACAAGCCTGAGGAAGGAGAAATTATGACTAAGAAGAAAAAAAGGAGGAGAATATTTTCAAGATGGAAAAGTTAACAGCTTTCAGTAAGAGACTTTTTTTTTCCTTTTAAAAGATTGTATTTTATTTCCAAGTACCAAAAAAAAAAGTCAGTATAAGTCAGTGTGTGCATAGTGATGATCACAACATGCTCTTAAAATTTCTGAATGGTTTGTGGTTTCCACTTGCTCCAGTACTGGATCTGGACCCCTGCAGGTCCTGTCCCCTGTCTCTAATCAGTGACTCGCTTTCCAAAGAGCAGACAGATCTGTGTGACTTCACAAGACTGACAGGATACGCATTTCATATCAGCTTAACAGGCAGACGTGTTCTGCTTGGTTTGCCTTGTGAGTGCCCCACCTACCACGGCTTGTAGGCACATCGGCAACCAGCTTCCACCGAGCGCAGCTATCGATTGCTCCCAGCACCAGCGACAGAGACTGATGATATTTATCACCATCCTCCTCTCACCAAGTCATTCACAAGGAGTGTTGTCACAGACAGCAGCATTTTGGAAAGTACCTTTCCCAGGCTTCCCACAACATGAGTTCAGCACGCTCCAGTTCATAGAGCTGTGCTGGCTGGGGAAGGAGATCAAAGTGGTCTTTCGTGTGCCCGTCAGTCTCTTCTGTCTGGAGATGTTTGTTTTTAAGCAGAATAAATAGAAACTTATTAAAGCTTGAACACGGGTCTGTATACGAATGGCTGGAAGGTTCACTGGGAAAATTTATCTGGAGAATTCCCAGTGAGAAAATTGCCGATGTTTGTTAAAGGACATAATCTGGAGCAATAACATGTGAATATATAAATACATTAATATATAAATATATATCTAAATAAATCAGTGCCATTACGCAAAACACAAGCCCCCCAAGAGAACTAGGAAAAAAGTATTATCAAAAGATGAGAAGGGTTTTTTTCTGGGTTTTAATACACTGTAGTAACGTATTTTTTCTTTTCCATGATGACAGCAGGTTGGAGAGACAATGAGGCCAGTAGCCCAAACAACAAAACAAACGTGTAATTTGTACTGGTTCACAGGAGCCGGTACAACCTCCTGATGACGGGTGACAGGGACGAACAACACAGCGCCAAGCAGCGGTGCCTCACAAAACAGCACCTGCTGCCTTCTCCATCCTCAGTGATAACACAACTGTTATCGAGGACATCTGCAGAGACAATAAAACGCCAGTGTTGCAGCCCAGAAACAGAAAAAGGCTCTCCCAAAGGCAGCTCTCCTGTGTCCCCAGCGCCAGCTCTTCCCAAACACGACCCGCGTGTATCACACCGACCCCAGCACAGGCTCGCCGCGGGGAATCAGCGCAGCGGCTCCCACTGCCAACCCGCAGCAGGCGCTGGTCATCATTCAGCGACACCCCGGGATCCCGTGCAGCTCCTGGGGGACCAACGCCCTCCAGCCCCCGCTGTGCTCTCCGTCCCGGCACAGAGGAAAAGCAGCTGGCCAGGAGTGAAGCCAGTGAGGAGTCAGCACGGGGCTCCCTGTCCCCCCGCTCTCCTCTCCTTGGCCCTGAGTGACACCTTCCATCCCTCCAAACTGGCAGCAGATACGGCAGGGACAGAGTAGTTGTGGCTTCATCACTGGCATTAGCCAGCCTGTGCCTCAGCTTCCTCCTGCGTGAGCTGGTACCAGGGCAGTTGGTGCCTACATCTGGGGAGCTTTACACCAGGCCAGATAACACTGAAAAGTTGCAGGGGAGTCACAAGGCTGTTTTTGCTCAGAGCAGCCATCAACAGGGTGTAGGTACAGGGCCCAGTGACATCTGGGCTGTGGGTAAGCAAAGGCTGAGGGCAGCCATGGATCTAGGGGCCGGAATGTCCAGGACCCCATTGCCTGCGGAGCGGCTCACAGCCGGCCCCAGGTTACGGGGTGTCGTTAGGGCTGATGTCATAATGGGGCAGATACAAACCACCCGACGACAGGGTGTCAGAGCGTCAGTGCTGCAGCCGCACTGCCCATGGTCACTGCAGACATGCTGCGCTCTGTCCTGGAGCTGCCGGCGGCCTCTGAGCCTGCCCAGCTGCCCCCCATCACCTACCAGCTGCCCCAGGCCAGCGTCTGGCAGGGGGGGCCAGGGCCCATGGAGGCCCCGGGGCAGCTGGTGCAGCTGAAGCCCACGGACCTGCTCGAGCAGGGGCCAGATGCCTTCGCCGAGGCCTCTCCTGAGCAGGCAGAGGACACCACTGCCAGCCATTTCCTCTCCTGGCTCAACACCGCGGACAGCAAAGACACCGTCCCCGATGTCCCCGACAGCCCCAATGTGACGGCCTTCTTCCAGCAGATCCCCTACCTCTCTGCCTACGTGTTGGAGGGCAGCAGCCCCAAGGAGCAGACGGCGGTGGCAAGGCTGGGGGACAGCGAGGACACTGTCCCCGATGTCCCAGACTTGACGGCCCTCCTCAGTGAGCTCCCCGACCTCTCCAGGTAAGTGGAAGCGGGTGGTGGTGGGGGTGGGGAACAGTGAGGACACTGTCCCTGACGTCCCTGATTTCCCCAACAGCCTCACCAACACCGCATGCCTTGATGAGCTCCCCGACCACTCTGTGTACGTGGTGGATGGTGACTGCCCCCAGGACCAAGCGGTGGTGGCGTGTTTAGGGGACAGTGGGGACACCATCTCGACCGCCAATGTCCCCATCTTGCCTGCTGAGGTCCTTGAGGAGCTCCCTGACCTCTGCAGGTACATGGCGGGGGGTGGCTGCCCCAAGGAGCAAGCCGTGGCAGCAGGGCTGGGGGATGGCGAGGACACCGTCCCCAATGTTCCTGATGTCTACAACCTGACCACTTCCCTTAACGAGCTCCCCCACCTCTCGGAGTACAGGGCAGAGGGCAGCTGCAATATCGAGGAAGCGGCAGCGGTGATGCTGATAGAAGGTGAATTCATCTTCCCTGATGTCCGCGACAGCCTCGCCAGCACCACCCCCTCCAATGAAGCCCCCGACTTCTTGGGGTACGGGGCGCAGGGCGACTGGCCCAAGGACCGCCTGGCAGCGGCAATGCTGGGGGACACCGACCCCTTCTGGGGGGTGCCAGCCTCCCCCTTGCAGGACCCCACAGGGCAGCAGGGCAGGATGGAGGCAGAACTGCCCACCTGGCTGCCACTGAGTCCCTCAGAGACATCCGAGGAGAGCTCTGCGGAGACTCCTCTGGAGAGCTCAGAGGAGAGCTCAGAGGAGAGCTCAGAGGACAGTCCTGTGGAGAGTCCCTGGAAGGGTCCCCTAAAGGCTCTTCCAGACAGTCCCCTGCTGAGCACACAGGGGATCCCGCAGCTGAGTCCCCTGCCCAGTCCCTCGCATCCCTCCCGGCGTCACCCGCCCCGCACGGCCTGGCTGATGGAGGAGGCGCTGTGGAAGCAGCCCCGGGTGGTTCTTACCCGCCTGCCCCTGGAGAACGCGCTGAAGGGTCCTGAGGAGAGCCCTCTGCCCAGCTCCTCACACCCCTCCCAGCGTCACCTGCCCCGCACAGCCCGGCTGACGGAGGAGGTGCTGCGGAGGCAGCTCCGGGTGGTTCTGACCCGCCTGCTGCTGCCCTTGGGTGTCAACTGCCGGGGGGTGTCCGGATCGGGCCTGCCGGGAGGCAAGTGGGCCAAGTGCCCCGCACTGGCCAGGAGTGCCGAGGCACAGGAGACCTCCGTGCGGGACAACATCCCACCCAAGAGGAGGAAGATGGTGGTGCGACGGGTGGGAAAACACTCAAAAACCCCACGGGAGGCAAAGTCAGACAGCGACGGCGTGGTGACGGGCAGCAGCAGGCAGCAGGTGGGCAGCAGCAAGCGGAGAGCACCCGATGGCAACAACGTGCCCGCCAAGCGAGCCAGAACCCTGAGGGACGCCACGGGACAGAGTGCCGCCCGCCCCCCCGACCGCTTCTGACAGGCGGACAGAGAAGGCGTGGAGCCGGATCCGTGCCACATGCAGCCTGCACCCGCCCGCTCCAGCCCCAGCCCTCTCCCGTATCTCTAACTCTTTCTTAATTCATTAAAGTTTCAGTGTTTGTTTCACAGCGCCTCTGCCAGCGGTCATTTGTGCAGTGGGAGGTGGGGGGTTAATGCAGCCCCTGCCCCATGAGCCGATACTAACGAAAATTGTCTGGAAGCAACAATCAGCATGTTGATGGGGTGATTGCGCACCAGGTGAAAGAACCCAGTTTTGGGACAACAAACACACACGCACACCCTGACTGCACACCAACACACACACACACACACACACACACACAGAGACACTCCCTGACTGCACACCAACACACACACTCCCATGGACGGCACTCCTCAGCTTCCTGCTGCCACTGCTCCCACCCTCTTGCCGCTCCATCCCCTTCAGTTGCTCCACACTGGAACCCTGTCCCAAGCCCACCAGACCCCCCCCACCCCCAGCTAACCCAGCTCAGCCCTAGAGCTACCCCGCAGCTTTGTCCCAGTGACCCCTCTGGCTAACGGGGCACTGGGGCAGCCAGCTGTGGGCTGGGGAGATGACCAGCCCTGCTCGGAGGGCAGCTCAGTGCAGCCTGGGCTCGGTGCTGGGTGTCCAAGCTGAGGCCTCTTGACAGAAACCCGGACTTGGTCAGGGTGGGACCGTGACACAGCATCATCTCCAGAGCCAGAACAGCTCCCTTCAAACCATGGTCCAGAAGAAGCAAAGGGCGTGCCCCAGTGCCCAGAGATGCCAGCTCAGCTGGAGGTGTGTGGTGCAGCCCTGGGTGGGAACAGAGCTGGGAGCTGCAGCACCATCACGTGCCAGGGGCCAGGAGCGCAGCAAGAGGGGGTTGGGATGGACGGTCCTGGCAGCTTCAGAGGCAGGACCTTGTGCAGCCAGTGCAGAACGGACACGTCTAGGTGGGAAGCAGCTCAGGGTGTGCATGCTTGAGCACGTCCAGGTCCTCCATGACTCCGGGAGGTGGAAATGTGGCCGGCGGTTGGCAGGCCTGGTCCTCTTGTAAGGTCTGTCAGGGGTGCTGGGGCTGATCAGTCAGGGGGGCTGCAAGCACACGCCATCCACAGGACTGAAAGGGTCTCTCTCTCCTCTTGCTCGGGAGCTAGGCCAGCTTCAAGTTCAGCAGGGAATGGCACACGCATGCAGCACTGCCACCCGTAGCTGGCCCTAGACACGGGGTGTTTCCAACTGACAGGTCCCTCTGACCTGTGTTCCCTTCTGCCATCGCTAGCAGCCAGGCCTCGGGAACCACCCCCCCCGGGTACAGAGTGGGGCCACGCAGAAAAGGATTTGGAACTCACGTGTGAGTAGCTCCTTGATCCCCCCTTCTCTCCATTTTCTGTGCTTATACATCCTCCTCATCTTCCCCAACTCCTCCCTTTCTCCGCCCTTATCTCCTCTCACACAAGGGACCCACCCCTGGTTGTTTTTCCCCCTTGCTCCCAGGTTTGCTCCATCTGTGAACACATTTGGTGTTTCAGGTGCTGTTAGTGAGGTCACCTTGGCCTTCCATGGCATTCCTCATGCTGTTTCCTGGGTACTGCTGTCCCTGCCAGATTCCTCTCCCTAAAATGACCCCATCTCTTCCTTCAATTATCTGTGAACTGCGGCCATCTCCCACATCATTCCCCCTTAGCCACCTGCCAAATCTGGTGCTGGAAGAGCAGAGAATCCACGGAAGACAAGATGCCTTCTCTCAGGCCGTCTTCTGCCTGCTCTGAGCAGATCTGGGGCACCACCTTCAGGCCAACTTTCAGAAACCGAAGCGGCCTTGAGTCCAGTTTGGGGCCCAGCCCTGGTGCCTCTGAAGCCGTGCTACACCTCAAGGGCCCTGAGAGCAGCTGTTCCACTTTCAGACGGAGCCTGCCCTGGCATCCTAGGGACCAGGCTGGGCACTCAGCTGTGTGCCTTATGTCTATCCACACAAGCCAGGATGCCAGCAGGGAGCTCCCACAGCTTTCGTGAGCTTTGAGGCTGCCACTCTTCAAGCCACGGCCTCCAGGGACCCAGCCCTGCTCGGCAAAGGCAACGCACGTGGCTGGCTCCTGCTTCTCTCCCGTGACTGCCCTGCACGGCCGCATGTGAGCACGACTCCGCCATACAGCTGCAGAAGGGAGACTGATGAGCTGAGGCCGATCCAGGATTGACCAAAGCCATGGAGAATGGCATGTGGGGCTGAGAGCAGGAGCAGCCTTCTCTGTTTAGGGCTTGCAGTTGCCTGTTGTCGGCCATGTGTACCAGGTGCCACAACCGCCCTTGTCAATGCTGGCCCAGAACAGCAATAGAGCGCACAGACAGCAAGGACAGGAAGCCTGCCAGAGGGGGTTGCTGGGGCTGACATGGCCAGTGTGGACAGTGCTGCATCTGTGCCGGAAAGTTGACACTGCTTGGGTCTGCTCGGTTTATTGCACTCGCACATCACTGCTTGCCTGCTGCGGCTATAACCAGATCGGCTCTGCAACACCCAAAAGTGCGTACTGCCTGTAGTAGTCACGTTCTCTGGTGTATGTTTGTTGGGAAGGACCTGGTGGCAAAGGGCTGCAGAGAGCAGGGGGCAGTGAACTCCCCGAAGAGGCTGTGGTGCCACACTGGGTTTTTTCCTGCTTGCCGTTGGCAGGCGGTGCTGGGTGCCGACGCTGCTGCCTGCCACAGGGCCTGCACACCCCGTCCCGCAAGCCGAGCATTCAGCGGGGTCTGTCGGGGGTGTCTGATCCCAGCTTCTGCCTCCCCTCCTGCTTGGAAACCCCCATGTTTTCCCCCCCCGCCCCTAGAGACCACCGTGCCCAGCCCCCAGAACCAGCGACACTGTGACATCAGCCCCGTTGCCAAGGGCACCACCGGCACCGCGAGCCCTGTGGGCACTCTGTCAGCTGCTGCACTGGTGGTGACAAGCCCTCGGTTCTGGCAGCTGGCACATGCCGCTGGCAGCGATGCGTTTGCTCCCGCTCCTCATCCTGCTGGCCCTGTGCTGGCCTGCGCACGGCGCCTGGGACAGCTGTGGGTAAGTGGCCGAGGCTCTGGGAGGGAGCTTGGCAACCTGATGGGGTTCCCTGGAGGGTGCCTGCTTGTCCCCCGTGGCCACACCACGGCTTCCTCAGCCCCATGCGGGAGCCTCGGCTCCTCGCAGCACCCGGGCTGCTGGCACAACTCGCCTGCGGGGCTAAAGCAGAAACGGGGGCGGCCGCCCACCCACCCCACGGGGCTCCGTGGCCTCACTGTCCATGCAGCACCTCGTGGGGAGGGCAGACGGCTGACCTTCAGCCGGGACAGCAGTAAGCCATAGAGCAGGACGGTGATGAGTTTCTGGTTACAGGACCTGCGGGCTGCGGCCCATGGCTGCTCACTCCGGCACCTCGCGCGTCGTGGGGGGCACAGACGCCCAGCCAGGGGCCTGGCCCTGGATCGTGAGCATCCAGGATCCCTACGCAGCAGGCACGGGGCACATATGCGGAGGGTCCCTCATCAGCCCGCAGTGGGTCCTCACAGCAGCCCACTGCTTCATCAAGGCCAGGTAAGGAGGGCCAGGAACGGGGATATCCCCCCAGCACTCGCAGGTGCCCCGTCCGCAGCATCATGTGCTACTCCCGTCCCCTTTTCTTGCGGTACACCCAGTGCCTGGGCACTGCAGAGCCCCGCTGAGAGGCTGCTCAGGAGAGGGCTGGGCTCCTGCCACGGCTTCCTACAGCCTCCAGCTCGACACGCCATGAGCCCAAGGCATGCAGGGGCAGTCGCAGCTTCCGTAGTGTGCTTTCCTCTCCCCCATGTGAAGCAGGGGGCAGGGAACTGCTGGGCTGCTGCAGCATGTGGCTCCTCTCCCTCTGAGCCCTCTCCCCATCTGCCTTCCAGGCACATCACCATGTGGCGCGTGGTGATCGGGGCCACCCAGTTGACTCATCTGGGCCCGGAGGCCCAAGTGCGCAACATTAAACGGCTTCTGGTTCACGAACACTACAGTAGTATCTCGGAGGAGAACGATATTGCGCTGCTGGAGTTGGACCAGCCTGTCCAGTGCAGCTACTACGTACAGCTCGCCTGCGTGCCCGACGCCTCCCTGCGAGTGTCCAAGCTGACGACCTGCTACGTTAGTGGCTGGGGGTCCACGACGGCGAGAGGTGAGTTCCCAAAAGTGCTCGTTTCCCGAGTGTGAGCTCGGCACACGGGGGAGGTGGGCTTGGCTTCCTGACAGCAGGGCTGAGAGCCAGAGTGCGGCTGCGGGGTCGTGTGCCCATAGAGACATGGGCCTGGCCCAGGGCCCATGGCCAGACAGAAGGGCAACGCCGGTGCAAAGCCAAGCCCCAGGGAAGGGCTCACCCAGACAGGGCAGGAGACCTGGCAACGAGCTGCTGGGTGTTAATTCCTTTCTGTGCTCACAGCCGCAGGATCAACGGATGTCCTGCAGGAGGCCAAGGTTCACCTCATCAACGTCCGCCTCTGCAACAGCAGCCGGTGGTACGCAGGGGCCGTCCACCCCCACAACCTGTGTGCTGGCTACCCGCAGGGCGGCATCGACACCTGCCAGGTAGGAGCCTGCGACAAGGCAGCGCCCAGCGGCACAGGCAGCCCCGGTACAGCCGCCCAGACACACCCCGGCACGGCCTTTGCCTGGCCAGTCGCCCTCCCACCGCTGGGTCCCCACCGCTGGCGGGGCTCACCTCCCCTTCCCCAGCTGCAGGCCCTTGCCCAGGGCCCCACTGGTTCCAGAGGCCCGGGACTCTGTCCAGAAAGCCCATCCAGCGCTCCTGGCAGCCCCGAGGTCCAGATCCCAATCCCAAAACATCCCTCTTGCACACAGCCAGCATCGCTGTGCAGAGATGAGAGAGAGCCCTACCCCACAGGCTTACTACCCTCTCCCTGACAAGGTGCTGCAGGCCTCAGCACTGAGCAGAGCCTCTCTGTGCAGCGGATGCAGCCCTGGCAGGTGCTGGCAGAGAGAAGGAGCCAGCCCTAGTGCTGCCAGTGGCCACCTGACACCACCTGAACCCTCCCTCTCTCCTCTGCTGCAGGGTGACAGCGGTGGTCCTCTTGTCTGCAAAGATAAGAATGCTGACCACTTCTGGCTTGTTGGGGTGACCAGCTGGGGGAAAGGCTGCGCAAGAGCAAAACAGCCTGGAGTCTACACCTCCACTCAGCACTTTTATGACTGGATCCTGGTACAGATGGGGCTGCACCCAGCAGCAACGGCTCCTCCAACGCCACGGCCAGTCTTCACATCAACACCCTTTCAGAAGCCGAGGCCAACAACGCAAGCGGGCAGCTCTACGGCCTGTCCATTTCCACGCCAGAAGCTGGCGGAATTCTTTAAGCTGCTGCAGGAGCTCCTGCAGGGCCTGTGGGGGAAAGAGGCTCCAGCAGCAGCATGAGCAGGACCCAGCTCAAGCTGCAGCGCACCGCGACCATCTGCTGGGGCACTGCCTGCTGATCCAAAGGCAGCCTCAGTGTCAAAGGCTGCTCGGTCCTGCCCACACACACAAATGCTCCAGTTGAGCATTCCAGTTGTTGAAATAAAGTTGCTGGTTTTCACCATGCTGCAGTCCAATTCAGTCTCCTGTGCAAGGCAAGGATTCCATGCCCGGCACCTGCAAAATGAGGCTGCAGGCAGCCAGGTCGGGCACAAAGGGAAAGAGTCACTCCGAAGGGCTGGTCAGAGGGGAGGGTGAGGGTGTGGTGGAAGAGGGGGGCGAAAGGTCTTGGGGACAGCAGTTGGAAACGCAAAGTGTCTTACGCCGGCTACTGGTGGGACTCTTGTGTGTGTGTGCGTGTGTGTGTGCGTGTGCACAATGCACCAGTGAACTTGAAACTGGACTCTCTTGTGACACAGGAGACACAGATCTGGAAAGACCCACGGTTTGCCCCGATGACTGGGTAAGGAGCTTGACATCCAGCCATGGATATTACATGGACTTAATTTCCATACCGTTAGTTGAGGAATCTCTGCACGTGCTGTGCTTATGAATCGAGGGAGTGAAGGTGTGTTTATGTTTCGCTAGTAAACACCCAATCCTGATCATCTGGAAAGGCAGAAAAGGACTGGCCTGTGCTCATGTTTATGTAAGCGGTGGGTACGAGTACATGGGCGCTGGTAAAGGCATCGCTCTGCCTGTGTCAATCTGTTTTGCCGTTCACATTAATTGTGTAACTCTGTGTGTGTGTTTGTTTACGCGCTCTTTGGACGCAGCAGAACGTGGGAACAGCAGCAGCCACATCCATCAGACTGGGACAGGAGAAGCCTCCGGGGTGTGAGAGTCCACCGGTGGGACCGGAGAGTCCACCAGCTCTCGTGGACCTGAAAGGAGAAATCCCCCGTGTTCAGAAGTCTGCTGGATCTGGCTGCTCTGTAACAGAACGGGGAAGGGGGCCCAATGAAACTCTGCAGCAGAGACGATGGTGTGGACAGAGAGGCAGCAGTGCCTGGGCTGTGGAAGCAATGGGGAGGGCTGGCAGCTGGACTGGCACTGGACAGTCACTGGGCTGCCTGCTAACAAAAGGGCAGGAAGGATGCAAGCTCAAAGCTTTATAAAAAAAGTGATTTGGTGTTTGTTTTCTCCAGTAGGTACCATTAAAGCATCTGGGCAGGACCCTTCCCTGCAGGCCCAAGAGTGGCTTAGCTCTCCTGGCAAGCTTTGCCTTGAAGCAGCATGCAGTAACAGCTCAAAGTTTTGATAGCCAGCCAGCCTGTATGCTGGCACAGGAGGATGAGTCCAGATGATCCCCCTGTTCCCACAGAAGCCACAGCTGAAGTAGTTCACACTCCAGACGCTGGCCCGTGAGCCCTGCCCAGGCAGCCGCTCCCTACCTCTTTGGGAGAAGCTGGATTAACTGTTCTGCAGACTGGGCCTCTTCATTTCCTAGTCTGGGTGGAACACAGCAAACAAAGACAAGGCACAGGACTCTCCTGAGCAGTGTCCACTCACACATAGAACACTAAGAATTCACCTACACACAGGTTCTGTCTACAATACGGCTGTAATACCACATCCATATGCCTCAGTCCTCCGGCACAGTCCGTGCGATCCGTGCATTCAAGGCTGGCTTGACACATCCTACAGGAAAGGCTTTTATTAGGCAAGATCTATCATGCCCCAAACCACACCCCTGAACCAAATGAACTTCCCTAGACTGCAGTGGGAGCCCAGACACCTTCTTCAGGTGGACACACCTCGTCATAGCTGCCATGATTTCTACCATGAATGCCAGCAAGGAAGCCCATGTCTGACACTGTACTGATGGAGAACAGCAGGAGGCTGGTCCTGAGGGTATGTGTTCTCTCGCTGATGCTGAGCAGAAAGCATTATGCACTCTGACAGGATGCAGGAGACAGACCACAACCCAGATGACAACAATAATGAGTGCCTAGCTGTCGTTCCTGAGAGGAGGGAATCATCCAGTGATCCGCAGAGGAAGGTGAACAGCTTTGCCAGCAGGTCTGTTTAGACACTGTAGCCCAGAGAAGTACCACAGAACCCTGCAGGCCGAATTACCAATACAAAGGCAGTTACTGACTGTATGGGGGAGGGGAGCCGCATAACAGGTTATGCTCCTTTTCCATCAAGACATCCTGCAATTTTTATCTAGGTACTGCTCCAATCAGCTTTTGAGTTCTTGCTGGGGGAAATGGGCAGTGGGGTAAGGACAGAGTTGGAAGGACATCGCTTGAATAAAATTTAAATGGATCAAATCAGTATTTTTAATTGCTAGCAAAACAAAGAAAAGAACCTGTAAGACAGCATGCAAGGTCAGTAGAGGACCCAGCTATTCATCTGGCAAAATACAGCCCTGAAAGACTAATACTCAAGAACTCATCTGGACCTAACAGATGTATGACATTCCTTCTCAGCCAGGTCAGAATCCTGAGATGTTGAAAGAAGATATACTGGATATACTGAAAGAAGATATCACTGGAAGAGACAAGAAATACAAGGCAGAGTAATCATAAAAAGCACTATACAGGAGAAGTGTCAGCTGGGACCGTTATTTGTCAAACTCCCCCAGATCACAGCTGTGACACTACCCTTACCGTGACACAAGCAGGACCCTTATGGTAATAGGTGCATGGGTGCTCTGGAACCTCTCCTGCCCAGCCGTGTCCCAGAAGTCTGTACACACGAAAACCAAGCTTAGAACGACACAACTTCCCAAGCCCTGCGTTCCTCACAACTTAAAGCCAGGACGCAAAGTCCAGTCCACCTACTCAGGGTCACAAATTAGGTTTCACCTCACTGATCTGAAAGATTCCAGGGCTGAGATTATGCAAAACTAGGGCCTTTTCTTAGCTAGGCTTAGCTATGAGTAGTGCAGACACTGAACATCGCTATAAACATACTAGCAAAAGAGAAGTCATCAGTAGACATGACTTGTAAAGGATAGTAAGACAGAGCTCGTCAAAAGTGCAAAGAGTGATAACAATATACGATACTTTATCACTAGAGATGACAACAGGAAACAACATCTAAACGTCTTGAAACAGCTTGATTTCTGACACAGTGATAAATAGCCAGGTGCCTGCCATGGGAATTGTTCCCTCTCCTTTCACAGGCAGGAGTGGCCTTGGGAGGGGAAGCATTTCCTCCAAACTGCCCGGGCAGGGGAAGGGAAGGTGATCACTGCTGTAGGGCTCGTTCTCTTCAGATCTGATCAAAGCACACTGGGATTTTGACCATTTAATGTAAAGAGCTGTGAATAACGGTATTCTTCTTGTTGTGGTCCTCAGAATCCTGACACTGTGGTCAAATCAAGTTATATTTTCACCCTTCCCAGACTATTAACCCAATCCCAGAATATCGTCAGTGCAACAAACTCTGTATTACCTTATTCATTTAGACCCACAAGATGATATGGCTTAGAGACACAGAACAAAGAACAGGCATTATGCAATGCTAATCCCCTTCAGCAAACAGCAGATTAAAAAACCTCCACAGAGTTCATGGCTGCTTTTTGTCCCTTCATGATTTTAGTAGATTTGTTTTCTTCCATTACAGATAGCAGACACTCTGTTCTACAAAGTGTCCCAAACACCCTACATTTTGGTGGGAGGGTTGCTGAGGGGATCAGGGATGAAGGACAGAAATCTACAGGCAGTGAAGCTTCATTAATTCCACTAATCACAGACCAATTTGTTTACAGGAAAGTTTTGTGGTTTGTTTGTTGTTTGCCTTACAAGGGTGAACAGGTGTCCTAATATCTTCTGTGTGTGGAGTAACAGAGGAGCAGCCACTACTGAGAGCGCTCTGCTCAGCCTCAATTCATGAATGGAAAAGTGATTCTGCATTCGACAGCAAGGATAAAACAGAATCCTGCTGTTCAGTGGGAGACAGAATCTAAGTATCCTGTAATATAGTTTGCTACATCACCACATGTCAGGCTTGACTTTCCTAATTTACACCAGTAAGTTCTTACAGAAGAATAAATCTTTTCAACTCAGGGCTTCTGATTTACACCAGGGCAAATGGAAGTGCAGGAGGCCCTTCTTATCCTAATAAAATGTGTCAGCTACTGTTAAATGCAGTAATGGCAGATACAATAACATGTTAGTATTGTATTGCAAGATAACAATATCAGCACTGGATTGAAAGGGGAAATCAGTTACTGTTTGTTGTTGTCATTTACACCACCATTCTCAAAAATCAATTAATTGGTTGCAGTGCTCTCCAATTCCAGCTGCTTTTTAATTAAAACAATGAATCAAACCACTACTAAAAAGAAATCAGAAGCACCCACTTTGGGGAAAAAGTTTTCAAAGGATGGCTTTAACATACGCTATTGCGTTCAATTTTAGGTGATACAAGGCCACACAGAAGGTATCATTTCCTTCAGTAAAGTCACACCTGAAACTATATGGGGAGTGTTTTTTCTCCTTCCGTTCCCAGATTCTTCCATGGTACAAGGGTGTTTGGCCGCAGATACATAGTTTGTAGAAGACAGTGCCAACAAAACACCAATCACAATGCAAAGACCCCTTGTCTAAATGATTCTCATTAACATTTTAAAAAAAATTATTCCGTTTTTAAACAAAGACAGCCAGTTTAAAGGTGTTTGGGCTAGAGCTTTCAGCACTATTCTCATTTTCAAGCTGAAGTGCCCTCTGCTGGCCACGATTCCAGGTGCCTTTGCTCATACATTTCGTATGGAACTTTTTCTAAACATCAAACTTCGTTAGAAGAGGGCAGACTCCTATAACAATATATCATTTAACTGTTGAAAATGATTTTCCTTTTTACATCAACAGGATCTGCATTAGGGGAAATTATAAAGGGCATTTAAACTTTGCGCCAAGAATCGAAACTTCGTTGGCTTTGCTCAGGTGCTCTGATTCTGTGGATAGATGACAGGCAGGTGAATGAAGAAGAGAACAGCAAAACAGGTGGACCAGTGCTACAAACACAAAAGAGAAGATTAAGTGTGATGGAACAGAGACTGCAGAAGAGATTCAGCATGGAGATTCAAGAAGAGAGAGCATACAAAATCCATCCAGGAACTAAACCGTTAGGCAGCTACATCCTTCCTCTTCTCCATACTGCAAAATGTAGTTGCTAAAGGGTTTGTGCAGGTTTTGGCTGTCACAGCATTCAGAACGACAAAGACAGAGGGGCTAAACCCAAATATACAGGGGAAAAGACCCCCCAAACATTCAAAGAGGTTTTGGAAGAGAAAGTATATCCTGGATCAGTGGAGAAAGGGACAAAGAACACAAGTGACCTCAAATTCAGGTCCAAGATGCACTAGGAGAAAAGAAAGTTAGATATCATTTGAAGGGGAAAAAAAATAAATTAAAAAGTCAATAAAACCAGACTTTCCATTTGGCTAAATTAGATTTCAGCCCTGAACTTACCTAGGATGGTGAGGTCAGATTTCTCCACATCATTTCTCTGGTCAGCAGATGGGTAGGTCATCCTTTATTTCTCCTTCTGAACCTTCTCTCAATCTACAGATGCCTGTAGACTCGAGAGCTGCTTCCTCCGATTCCCTGGCGCTTTGCAGCAATCTAGTTCTTCAGAGCTCAGCGGGGGTAACAGGAGACTTGTCTGTCTTTGAGGACAGAGGACAGCTTCAGCCAAAGAATGTTAGCTTTGTGAAGCAGCAGTAAACTCCTGAGAGGTACCTGCCTGGACCCGAGGAAGAACAAATTACTCCCGAGCTGTTCCATCTTTTCCTGCTCTTACCTTGCCATCCAGATGCTTCGTGAGGAAAACAACGCAGAGGAGACATGTTTTCTTTCCCTTATATATTACAAGCCAAAAATGTGCATTTTTTTTAGGATAGGGTGTTTCTCTGGTAGAGATGAACAACAGCACTGAGGCAGTAAGAAGGATCTGTAATGCTGAGAACCACAATTAAAACTTAAAACTGATCTCAGGCTGCCCTATAAATCTTTCATTTTTCTTACCATTATCATTAGTTAGACTTGTATAACAAAACAAATATCATCTTTCAAAGGGCAGGTGGAGAAATCAGGTTTCATGCTTGCTAACTGAAAGACCTGATAAAGGAGACGAAGTATTAAGATGCATCCAGATCATTAAGTCTTTGTCTTCAAAGGATTTTCGTCATTAGCAAGTTACTTTTCATAGAATTTTTGGGTGCATGTTGAAAATATTTTATTGCCTTCACATTTAACATGAAGCTCAAACACTACAGAAAACTAATTTTCACTGTTTTGCTAAATCTGAAGCAGTTTTAGGATGTTAGGATCAGTCTCCTAGTGCATTACATGAACTTTAATGTCATCAGTGAGAGGGGGGAGGGATAATCAGGCTTAATAGGCTTAGCCAAAATACAGCCACTGGCATTCAACCACATGCCGATAGTTGCCAGCTTTCTGGATCTCTGAGGCTACTGCACCATCTCCAACGCTACTGTACGATAAATCAATTTTTTAAAAATGTAGCCATAAAACCAAGGTCAAACTGATATCCCCATAGCTAAAATGACCTTGCAATAATCAAAAGATGAACAGGTACCCTTCATTTTTCTGCTGAATTTAGACATGCACATAAAAAGATACTCATTTTAGTTCTGCTTTTCTAGCAATAGGTGGCACTATCAAATGCCACTTTCATAATTATCTACTGTTGCACCATAGCATTCTATATTCCAGTGGAAGAACAGCAAGGAACATGGCTGAGGTTATTTTTCTTTCTGCTTCCCCTAACCAGAACAGCAAATGCACCTTGCAGTTGTTTTGTTTTCTGTTTTAAACTGTAATCATGCTCAAATACATTTTTACACCAGTTAGAAACTTGAGAGAAATATGTTATTGTTTTTTAGAGTATGCTACTTTAGACAAGTGGCAAGCAGATAAACATGCTCCATGCTCCACCAATCTCTATGCTAATATTAATATTTTTAAAAATCATGGTTTTAAAAATAGATGTTCTGTCAGCACTTTCAACCACCTTTTTGTGACCTGTTAAAGTACATAATATCACTACTTTTCCCCTCAATTTCCATATTTTCCCAGATTTGTAGATAATACACACGGTTCGCAAATAACACATCTTCTTAGCTTGCAAAAGAAGCACTCTGCTACTCTTCCCCTTCAACTTGTTGACCACCTTTCTCTCTCTTCTTTCTCCAAACTCACCAGTTTCATTCTCTGTGCAACTGCCCGTGCTGCACCTTTCCTTCTCCTGCTCCAGGCATGCTGGCTCTGCAGGCCTGAGTTCAGAAAGATGCTTAACAGCTGCAGCACAGAGTCAGAACCCTGAGCTCAGTATTTTTGAGGCTGATCATGTACAAAACATTGTTTTGGAGATTTGCCACTTCTCCAGTGTAATTTTTGAAGCCCCAACTCTCATAGAACATGCTTCTCACCTGAGCTGTTTGCATAAGGGATAGACTTCATAAGAAAGAAAAGTATTCCAGACTAAGTCTCTTTTGGATTTGAATTTCTTTTGTTTCAAAGTAAAATGCGCTGGAAGCCCAGAAAAAACTTCTGTTTGTCTCAAAGCAAGGAAAGAATTAAACACCAAAGCTGTTTTCTGAAGTCTTTGGGTTATTATGGCAAAAGCATCAAATCGGTCTTAAAATTGCTACGTGCCATTAGGCAACCTTCTACTTTCTCCACAGATCAGCCACTTCCCTGCAATTTCACAGCACTGTCTAAGGCAAAGTGTGCCCAGACTGCACCGACAGCGAGCTGACACGACACACTTCATGTTCCATTGCCCACTGTCCTTAGCTGTTGGTGACTCAACTGCTGTTCCCACAGAATAACGACACGCTTGGCCTCTGCCTGTGACTCACGTGTTGCTACAGGGCTTCTTTTAACTGAAACACACAGCGTGTACTTTCTGTTTTGGAGCAACAGCCAAACATGTGGTAGAGAACTTATTTACAATGCACACAGTGACAAACAGACGGCATCCTAGGAGGAAAAAAAAGGATTTCAATAGATTTTTAAAAAAGTTTTTAATTTACAGTGCAAGTTAAAGGATGCAAACCAAGCAATAAAGCAGATACAACTGACTGTTCTTTTAGAATTGAAAGAAACACTTAAGTGATATTTCTCCTTAGCTACATCATTTAAGGTTCATCTTAATTTAGTCCATGGACTGCAAGATTAGAGGATCAATCTTGTCTCTGTTGGTGTAAATGGCCGTGTTTGCTGTGGCTTTAGTCAGTCAGGGTTATTCCTGACTCCAGTGATTTACATAACACCAGACAGAATGTTTTTCCTTTGTTGCCACAGCAATTCACCTGCTACAGGTTCTGCAGTTTTGGGGGAGGCGACTGCTCAAACATCCACTCAATTCCCCCAGAGCTCAGTGACATTGTTCCACATTTCTGAAATACCGATTGGGTGAACCACGACACTCACGACTTTCTAACAGCAAAAAAATGCAGCGGCTTCCAAAGCACTGCACAAATGGAGAGTGGGAGCAGCGATCTGCACGGCAGCAGGTCTGATCCATGTACACACTGACATGACCAGGAAGTCTGTACAAAATGTGCCTGGAAGTCTTTTTGTAATGCTGATTTCAACTATAAACCTGTCCCTGTCGCTGCAGTATCGGGTGGATTCACGTTATGTTACCTTGTTTTCTGGGTGAAATTAGTATAAAGCAGCTGAAAGAGCTCAGACTATGATATGAATTAAACCCAGACTAACTCTATAGAAAATCTCACGAGATTCTCAGATCTCAGGCATAAACTACAGCACAGCTGCTGTGAAGTGCACACCACATACAGCACCAGGGCCACGCACACACGCCGACACAGCCAGTTCCTTCTGGAAGGAATCCCGCCAGCACAGACTGACGGCGGTGCGCGGTCGCTCCGTGTCAAAGGAAACCGAGCTGCCTACTAGGAAGTGTAATTTGGAGCAGTTG
The DNA here is from genome assembly GCF_047716275.1 of Strix uralensis. Lineage (NCBI taxonomy): Eukaryota > Metazoa > Chordata > Aves > Strigiformes > Strigidae > Strix > Strix uralensis. Next base: position 21,929,147 of record NC_133986.1, read on the forward strand.
CAGTGTTGATGTGTTGAATCTTTTAGAAACTGGTAGGAGAAAAAGCCAACTGCTAACGAACCAACATAATATGAAGTAAACTAGGATAGGAAGCCAACTGATGATTTAAGCAATAGTTTTCCCAATACAATGTCATGCAAATGCCCTAGAACATAGCAAGGAACCTGCTTTGCTTTCAGAAAGAGCCAAAATCCAGTGCCTTTGGTGTAAGAGGCAGCATTCATGTCTAAACTTAGGGCAAGAACATTCTTGCATTTGACAATGCCTTTCTAAGGTCTTGCTGTCATTAAAAAAGACAAATGAATAAAATAAGGCTTTCTGAAATTAGGCAATGCTAGATTATTTTTTATCTAGATTAACTCCCTTATCCCTTCCATGACACAGCTGCACAAATGCTTGTAGTGGCAGAAAGCGAAAGACTAAGATGAAAGGCCAGCTTGGAAAGCAGAGAGGAGAAGACAGATACTACCTTTTTGCAGTAGCAGCGCTGAAACTGTGGCCTGAGACATCTTGCTACTGAAAACTTCAAGTCCTTTTAATCTTGTGCAACATATCTGAAATCAGCCAGAGGTAATGCTGACTGTCCTTGAATTCATCCTGCATTATGCTTACAGAAGCTTAATTAAATTAGCTGTTTGGTGTGCACATGCTCATTACAACTGACTGTACTCTGTGTTTAAAAAACAAACCCAATAATCTTCCTTTGGAAACACATGCTTTCATCAGGTGCACAGGTGATAAATAAAGTAATTTTCAGCAGATTATTGACTTCAGGTTTGTCAGTCAGTTATGTAATTTAGAATTCCAAGCACATACACCAGTGCCCTGAAATCAATCCTGTGGGTCACCACTGTGTCTGTTACAATGCACACTCCCTTTTCGCTGATATACACCTCTGCACCTCCATCCCATCAGAGACAGGCAGCTTTTCACCTCCCCCAGTATAATGCACACGCATTGCCATACTATCAAACCCAAATCCAAGATTTGTTAAATACGCTTCTTTAAAAATCACTGAAACTCTTTCACATCCCATTTAATCTCTGCATTCTTCTTCTCTAAGGGTGAATATAACTTCCCAGCTTCCAGCAGTCTGGAGATAATTCTGGACAAGCCTCTAAGTAATTAGCTGGGGAGCAAACTTTCTTTTTCCATCAGCAATGCTAGTGAGAAAAAAAAAGAAAAATCCTACGGTGCTTTTTGTTAGCTGTAATGGTGGGAAAAGCTGAAAAATTTGTGGTGAGTGTTTGCATGTCAATTAGAAATAAGAAGAAAAACCAGATGATTAGTTATTATTCCTACTATATGTCTCCAAGGTAAATCTAAGCAACAGAAAATGAGAAGTGGAGACAAGATGACTTTAAGAACTGCCAGAAGTGTTTCACGTCCCAGTATACTCACTTGTTTATGGCTCCTTCAGTTCTGCAGGTCAAAGATTCCCAGAAACTTGTAAATCATACTTACCCTAAGTATTGCACATCCCTAAGTGACTACACACCTACAGCCTCTTTGCACTATTTGCTCGAGCCGGTGCTAAATACTCCACTCCTAGGCTAGCAGAAAAGGCAGGTATCTCCGTAGAAACCTGCAGCTTGCTGAAGCGTGTGTGCAGGTGGCACAGAAATATCTACTTCCCACAGGCACTTAACAAGAACATACTTGCTCAATAATTACACACAGTGTAATTTAATTACACACAATGTAATTTAATAAAATATTGCAGTCTGGTAAAGGAGAAGGAAGAGTGCTGAATTTCCCTTTCTTTCCTGATGGTTTGCAGGGAGCCCAGCACAGAGTACCAAGTGCTGAACACGGAACCTTCTGGATGATGCTGGAATTGCTTTCTGCACACGAGCTCTGCTCTCTGCCACGGGAATATCAATGGCAAGACAAATTGTTTTGACCAGCTGAAATAATCTAAGCTTTAATCAACAGTGGTGAAGGACAGTTATATGCTTTGCTTATCCTCGGCATAGTTTCGGGCAGTTTGGAAACAAGTGCTTAATATTAAACAATTCATTTCTTTCCAACAGTCACACAGAGATATTCCCAGAGTCTTATTACTTGAATTTACAGGCAGCAGTATTGCTGAGGTAAAGGACTTTACTCAGCCCCATGGAGTTACAGATGAGGACAGACACTGAAGACTCATCAAGGAAAGCTATTCATTAAAGTTTCAGTGTTTGTTTCACAGCGCCTCTGCCAGCGGTCATTTGTGCAGTGGGAGGTGGGGGGTTAATGCAGCCCCTGCCCCATGAGCCGATACTAACGAAAATTGTCTGGAAGCAACAATCAGCATGTTGATGGGGTGATTGCGCACCAGGTGAAAGAACCCAGTTTTGGGACAACAAACACACACGCACACCCTGACTGCACACCAACACACACACACACACACACACACACACACACACACACAGACACTCCCTGACTGCAGACCAACACACACACTCCCATGGACGGCACTCCTCAGCCTCCTGCTGCCACTGCTCCCAGCCTCTTGCCGCTCCATCCCCTTCAGTTGCTCCACACTGGAACCCTGTCCCAAGCCCACCAGACCCCCCCCACCCCCAGCTAACCCAGCTCAGCCCTAGAGCTACCCTGCAGCTCTGTCCCAGTGACCCCTCTGGCTAACGGGGCGCTGGGGCAGCCAGCTGTGGGCTGGGGAGATGACCAGCCCTGCTTGGAGGGCAGCTCAGTGCAGCCTGGGCTCGGTGCTGGGTGTCCAAGCTGAGGCCTCTTGACAGAAAGCCAGACTTGGTCAGGGTGGGACCGTGACACAGCATCATCTCCAGAGCCAGAACAGCTCCCTTCAAACCATGGTCCAGCTCAGCTGGAGGTGTGTGGTGCAGCCCTGGGTGGGAACAGAGCTGGGAGCTGCAGCACCATCGCGTGCCAGGGGCCAGGAGCGCAGCAAGAGGGGGTTGGGATGGACGGTCCTGGCAGCTTCAGAGGCAGGACCTTGTGCAGCCAGTGCAGAACGGACACGTCTAGGTGGGAAGCAGCTCAGGGTGTGCATGCTTGAGCACGTCCAGGTCCTTCATGACTCCGGGAGGTGGAAATGTGGCCGGCGGTTGGCAGGCCTGGTCCTCTTGTAAGGTCTGTCAGGGGTGCTGGGGCTGATCAGTCAGGGGGGCTGCAAGCACACGCCATCCACAGGACTGAAAGGGTCTCTCTCTCCTCTTGCTCGGGAGCTAGGCCAGCTTCAAGTTCAGCAGGGAATGGCACACGCATGCAGCACTGCCACCCGTAGCTGGCCCTAGACACGGGGTGTTTCCAACTGACAGGTCCCTCTGACCTGTGTTCCCTTCTGCCATCGCTAGCAGCCAGGCCTCGGGAACCACCCCCCCCGGGTACAGAGTGGGGCCACGCAGAAAAGGATTTGGAACTCACGTGTGAGTAGCTCCTTGATCCCCCCTTCTCTCCATTTTCTGTGCTTATACATCCTCCTCATCTTCCCCGACTCCTCCCTTTCTCCGCCCTTATCTCCTCTCACACAAGGGACCCACCCCTGGTTGTTTTTCCCCCTTGCTCCCAGGTTTGCTCCATCTGTGAACACATTTGGTGTTTCAGGTGCTATTAGTGAGGTCACCTTGGACTTCCATGGCATTCCTCATGCTGTTTCCTGGGTACTGCTGTCCCTGCCAGATTCCTCTCCCTAAAATGACCCCATCTCTTCCTTCAATTATCTGTGAACTGCGGCCATCTCCCACATCATTCCCCCTTAGCCACCTGCCAAATCTGGTGCTGGAAGAGCAGAGAATCCACGGAAGACAAGATGCCTTCTCTCAGGCCGTCTTCTGCCTGCTCTGAGCAGATCTGGGGCACCACCTTCAGGCCAACTTTCAGAAACCGAAGCGGCCTTGAGTCCAGTTTGGGGCCCAGCCCTGGTGCCTCTGAAGCCATGCTACACCTCAAGGGCCCTGAGAGCAGCTGTTCCACTTTCAGACGGAGCCTGCCCTGGCATCCTAGGGACCAGGCTGGGCACTCAGCTGTGTGCCTTATGTCTATCCACACAAGCCAGGATGCCAGCAGGGAGCTCCCACAGCTTTCGTGAGCTTTGAGGCTGCCACTCTTCAAGCCACGGCCTCCAGGGACCCAGCCCTGCTCGGCAAAGGCAACGCAGGTGGCTGGCTCCTGCTTCTCTCCCGTGACTGCCCTGCACGGCCGCATGTGAGCACGACTCCGCCATACAGCTGCAGAAGGCAGACTGATGAGCTGAGGCCGATCCAGGATTGACCAAAGCCATGGAGAATGGCATGTGGGGCTGAGAGCAGGAGCAGCCTTCTCTGTTTAGGGCTTGCAGTTGCCTGTTGTCGGCCATGTGTACCAGGTGCCACAACCGCCCTTGTCAATGCTGGCCCAGAACAGCAATAGAGCACACAGACAGCAAGGACAGGAAGCCTGCCAGAGGGGGTTGCTGGGGCTGACATGGCCAGTGTGGACACTGCTGCATCTGTGCCGGAAAGTTGACACTGCTTGGGTCTGCTCGGTTTATTGCACTCGCACATCACTGCTTGCCTGCCGCGGCTGTAACCAGATCGGCTCTGCAACACCCAAAAGTGCGTACTGCCTGTAGTAGTCACGTTCTCTGGTGTACGTTTGTTGGGAAGGACCTGGTGGCAAAGGGCTGCAGAGAGCAGGGGGCAGTGAACTCCCCGAAGAGGCTGTGGTGCCATACTGGGTTTTTTCCTGCTCGCCATTGGCAGGCGGTGCTGGGTGCCGACGCTGCTGCCTGCCACAGGGCCTGCACACCCTGTCCCGCAAGCCGAGCATTCAGCGGGGTCTGTCGGGGGTGTCCGATCCCAGCTTCTGCCTCCCCTCCTGCTTGGAAACCCCCATGTTTTCCCCCCCCGCCCCTAGAGACCACCGTGCCCAGCCCCCAGAACAAGCGACACTGTGACATCAGCCCCGTTGCCAAGGGCACCACCGGCACCGCGAGCCCTGTGGGCACTCTGTCAGCTGCTGCACTGGTGGTGACAAGCCCTCGGTTCTGGCAGCTGGCACATGCCGCTGGCAGCGATGCGTTTGCTCCCGCTCCTCATCCTGCTGGCCCTGTGCTGGCCTGCGCACGGCGCCTGGGACAGCTGTGGGTAAGTGGCCGAGGCTCTGGGAGGGAGCTTGGCAACCTGATGGGGTTCCCTGGAGGGTGCCTGCTTGTCCCCCGTGGCCACACCACGGCTTCCTCAGCCCCATGCGGGAGCCTCGGCTCCTCGCAGCACCCGGGCTGCTGGCACAACTCGCCTGCGGGGCTAAAGCAGAAACGGGGGCGGCCGCCCACCCACCCCACGGGGCTCCGTGGCCTCACTGTCCATGCAGCACCTCGTGGGGAGGGCAGACGGCTGACCTTCAGCCGGGACAGCAGTAAGCCATAGAGCAGGACGGTGATGAGTTTCTGGTTACAGGACCTGCGGGCTGCGGCCCATGGCTGCTCACTCCGGCACCTCGCGCGTCGTGGGGGGCACAGACGCCCAGCCAGGGGCCTGGCCCTGGATCGTGAGCATCCAGGATCCCTACGCAGCAGGCACGGGGCACATATGCGGAGGGTCCCTCATCAGCCCGCAGTGGGTCCTCACAGCAGCCCACTGCTTCATCAAGGCCAGGTAAGGAGGGCCAGGAACGGGGATATCCCCCCAGCACTCGCAGGTGCCCCGTCCGCAGCATCATGTGCTACTCCCGTCCCCTTTTCTTGCGGTACACCCAGTGCCTGGGCACTGCAGAGCCCCGCTGAGAGGCTGCTCAGGAGAGGGCTGGGCTCCTGCCACGGCTTCCTACAGCCTCCAGCTCGACACGCCATGATCCCAAGGCATGCAGGGGCAGTCGCAGCTTCCGTAGTGTGCTTTCCTCTCCCCCATGTGAAGCAGGGGGCAGGGAACTGCTGGGCTGCTGCAGCATGTGGCTCCTCTCCCTCTGAGCCCTCTCCCCATCTGCCTTCCAGGCACATCACCATGTGGCGCGTGGTGATCGGGGCCACCCAGTTGACTCATCTGGGCCCGGAGGCCCAAGTGCGCAACATTAAACGGCTTCTGGTTCACGAACACTACAGTAGTATCTCGGAGGAGAACGATATTGCGCTGCTGGAGTTGGACCAGCCTGTCCAGTGCAGCTACTACGTACAGCTCGCCTGCGTGCCCGACGCCTCCCTGCGAGTGTCCAAGCTGACGACCTGCTACGTTAGTGGCTGGGGGTCCACGACGGCGAGAGGTGAGTTCCCAAAAGTGCTCGTTTCCCGAGTGCGAGCTCGGCACACGGGGGAGGTGGGCTTGGCTTCCTGACAGCAGGGCTGAGAGCCAGAGTGCGGCTGCGGGGTCGTGTGCCCATAGAGACATGGGCCTGGCCCAGGGCCCATGGCCAGACAGAAGGGCAACGCCGGTGCAAAGCCAAGCCCCAGGGAAGGGCTCACCCAGACAGGGCAGGAGACCTGGCAACGAGCTGCTGGGTGTTAATTCCTTTCTGTGCTCACAGCCGCAGGATCAACGGATGTCCTGCAGGAGGCCAAGGTTCACCTCATCAACGTCCGCCTCTGCAACAGCAGCCGGTGGTACGCAGGGGCCGTCCACCCCCACAACCTGTGTGCTGGCTACCCGCAGGGCGGCATCGACACCTGCCAGGTAGGAGCCTGCGACAAGGCAGCGCCCAGCGGCACAGGCAGCCCCGGTACAGCCGCCCAGACACACCCCGGCACGGCCTTTGCCTGGCCAGTCGCCCTCCCACCGCTGGGTCCCCACCGCTGGCGGGGCTCACCTCCCCTTCCCCAGCTGCAGGCCCTTGCCCAGGGCCCCACTGGTTCCAGAGGCCCGGGACTCTGTCCAGAAAGCCCATCCAGCGCTCCTGGCAGCCCCGAGGTCCAGATCCCAATCCCAAAACATCCCTCTTGCACACAGCCAGCATCGCTGTGCAGAGATGAGAGAGAGCCCTACCCCACAGGCTTACTACCCTCTCCCTGACAAGGTGCTGCAGGCCTCAGCACTGAGCAGAGCCTCTCTGTGCAGCGGATGCAGCCCTGGCAGGTGCTGGCAGAGAGAAGGAGCCAGCCCTAGTGCTGCCAGTGGCCACCTGACACCACCTGAACCCTCCCTCTCTCCTCTGCTGCAGGGTGACAGCGGTGGTCCTCTTGTCTGCAAAGATAAGAATGCTGACCACTTCTGGCTTGTTGGGGTGACCAGCTGGGGGAAAGGCTGCGCAAGAGCAAAACAGCCTGGAGTCTACACCTCCACTCAGCACTTTTATGACTGGATCCTGGTACAGATGGGGCTGCACCCAGCAGCAACGGCTCCTCCAACGCCACAGCCAGTCTTCACATCAACACCCTTTCAGAAGCCGAGGCCAACAATGCAAGCGGGCAGCTCTACGGCCTGTCCATTTCCACGCCAGAAGCTGGCGGAATTCTTTAAGCTGCTGCAGGAGCTCCTGCAGGGCCTGTGGGGGAAAGAGGCTCCAGCAGCAACATGAGCAGGACCCAGCTCAAGCTGCAGCGCACCGCGACCATCTGCTGGGGCACTGCCTGCTGATCCAAAGGCAGCCTCAGTGTCAAAGGCTGCTCGGTCCTGCCCACACACACAAATGCTCCAGTTGAGCATTCCAGTTGTTGAAATAAAGTTGCTGGTTTTCACCATGCTGCAGTCCAATTCAGTCTCCTGTGCAAGGCAAGGATTCCATGCCCGGCACCTGCAAAATGAGGCTGCAGGCAGCCAGGTCGGGCACAAAGGGAAAGAGTCACTCCGAAGGGCTGGTCAGAGGGGAGGGTGAGGGTGTGGTGGAAGAGGGGGGCGAAAGGTCTTGGGGACAGCAGTTGGAAACGCAAAGTGTCTTACGCCGGCTACTGGTGGGACTCTTGTGTGTGTGTGCGTGTGTGTGTGCGTGTGCACAATGCACCAGTGAACTTGAAACTGGACTCTCTTGTGACACAGGAGACACAGATCTGGAAAGACCCACGGTTTGCCCCGATGACTGGGTAAGGAGCTTGACATCCAGCCATGGATATTACATGGACTTAATTTCCATACCGTTAGTTGAGGAATCTCTGCACGTGCTGTGCTTATGAATCGAGGGAGTGAAGGTGTGTTTATGTTTCGCTAGTAAACACCCAATCCTGATCATCTGGAAAGGCAGAAAAGGACTGGCCTGTGCTCATGTTTATGTAAGCGGTGGGTACGAGTACATGGGCGCTGGTAAAGGCATCGCTCTGCCTGTGTCAATCTGTTTTGCCGTTCACATTAATTGTGTAACTCTGTGTGTGTGTTTGTTTACGCGCTCTTTGGACGCAGCAGAACGTGGGAACAGCAGCAGCCACATCCATCAGACTGGGACAGGAGAAGCCTCCGGGGTGTGAGAGTCCACCGGTGGGACCGGAGAGTCCACCAGCTCTCGTGGACCTGAAAGGAGAAATCCCCCGTGTTCAGAAGTCTGATGGATCTGGCTGCTCTGTAACAGAACGGGGAAGGGGGCCCAATGAAACTCTGCAGCAGAGACGATGGTGTGGACAGAGAGGCAGCAGTGCCTGGGCTGTGGAAGCAATGGGGAGGGCTGGCAGCTGGACTGGCACTGGACAGTCACTGGGCTGCCTGCTAACAAAAGGGCAGGAAGGATGCAAGCTCAAAGCTTTATAAAAAAAGTGATTTGGTGTTTGTTTTCTCCAGTAGGTACCATTAAAGCATCTGGGCAGGACCCTTCCCTGCAGGCCCAAGAGTGGCTTAGCTCTCCTGGCAAGCTTTGCCTTGAAGCAGCATGCAGTAACAGCTCAAAGTTTTGATAGCCAGCCAGCCTGTATGCTGGCACAGGAGGATGAGTCCAGATGATCCCCCTGTTCCCACAGAAGCCACAGCTGAAGTAGTTCACACTCCAGACGCTGGCCCGTGAGCCCTGCCCAGGCAGCCGCTCCCTACCTCTTTGGGAGAAGCTGGATTAACTGTTCTGCAGACTGGGCCTCTTCATTTCCTAGTCTGGGTGGAACACAGCAAACAAAGACAAGGCACAGGACTCTCCTGAGCAGTGTCCACTCACACATAGAACACTAAGAATTCACCTACACACAGGTTCTGTCTACAATACGGCTGTAACACCACATCCATATGCCTCAGTCCTCCGGCACAGTCCGTGCGATCCGTGCATTCAAGGCTGGCTTGACACATCCTACAGGAAAGGCTTTTATTAGGCAAGATCTATCATGCCCCAAACCACACCCCTGAACCAAATGAACTTCCCTAGACTGCAGTGGGAGCCCAGACACCTTCTTCAGGTGGACACACCTCGTCATAGCTGCCATGATTTCTACCATGAATGCCAGCAAGGAAGCCCATGTCTGACACTGTACTGATGGAGAACAGCAGGAGGCTGGTCCTGAGGGTATGTGTTCTCTCGCTGATGCTGAGCAGAAAGCATTATGCACTCTGACAGGATGCAGGAGACAGACCACAACCCAGATGACAACAATAATGAGTGCCTAGCTGTCGTTCCTGAGAGGAGGGAATCATCCAGTGATCCGCAGAGGAAGGTGAACAGCTTTGCCAGCAGGTCTGTTTAGACACTGTAGCCCAGAGAAGTACCACAGAACCCTGCAGGCCGAATTACCAATACAAAGGCAGTTACTGACTGTATGGGGGAGGGGAGCCACATAACAGGTTATGCTCCTTTTCCATCAAGACATCCTGCAATTTTTATCTAGGTACTGCTCCAATCAGCTTTTGAGTTCTTGCTGGGGGAAATGGGCAGTGGGGTAAGGACAGAGTTGGAAGGACATCGCTTGAATAAAATTTAAATGGATCAAATCAGTATTTTTAATTGCTAGCAAAACAAAGAAAAGAACCTGTAAGACAGCATGCAAGGTCAGTAGAGGACCCAGCTATTCATCTGGCAAAATACAGCCCTGAAAGACTAATACTCAAGAACTCATCTGGACCTAACAGATGTATGACATTCCTTCTCAGCCAGGTCAGAATCCTGAGATGTTGAAAGAAGATATACTGGATATACTGAAAGAAGATATCACTGGAAGAGACAAGAAATACAAGGCAGAGTAATCATAAAAAGCACTATACAGGAGAAGTGTCAGCTGGGACCGTTATTTGTCAAACTCCCCCAGATCACAGCTGTGACACTACCCTTACCGTGACACAAGCAGGACCCTTATGGTAATAGGTGCATGGGTGCTCTGGAACCTCTCCTGCCCAGCCGTGTCCCAGAAGTCTGTACACACGAAAACCAAGCTTAGAACGACACAACTTCCCAAGCCCTGCGTTCCTCACAACTTAAAGCCAGGACGCAAAGTCCAGTCCACCTACTCAGGGTCACAAATTAGGTTTCACCTCACTGATCTGAAAGATTCTAGGGCTGAGATTATGCAAAACTAGGGCCTTTTCTTAGCTAGGCTTAGCTATGAGTAGTGCAGACACTGAACATCGCTATAAACATACTAGCAAAAGAGAAGTCATCAGTAGACATGACTTGTAAAGGATAGTAAGACAGAGCTCGTCAAAAGTGCAAAGAGTGATAACAATATACGATACTTTATCACTAGAGATGACAACAGGAAACAACATCTAAACGTCTTGAAACAGCTTGATTTCTGACACAGTGATAAATAGCCAGGTGCCTGCCATGGGAATTGTTCCCTCTCCTTTCACAGGCAGGAGTGGCCTTGGGAGGGGAAGCATTTCCTCCAAACTGCCCGGGCAGGGGAAGGGAAGGTGATCACTGCTGTAGGGCTCGTTCTCTTCAGATCTGATCAAAGCACACTGGGATTTTGACCATTTAATGTAAAGAGCTGTGAATAACGGTATTCTTCTTGTTGTGGTCCTCAGAATCCTGACACTGTGGTCAAATCAAGTTATATTTTCACCCTTCCCAGACTATTAACCCAATCCCAGAATATCGTCAGTGCAACAAACTCTGTATTACCTTATTCATTTAGACCCACAAGATGATATGGCTTAGAGACACAGAACAAAGAACAGGCATTATGCAATGCTAATCCCCTTCAGCAAACAGCAGATTAAAAAACCTCCACAGAGTTCATGGCTGCTTTTTGTCCCTTCATGATTTTAGTAGATTTGTTTTCTTCCATTACAGATAGCAGACACTCTGTTCTACAAAGTGTCCCAAACACCCTACATTTTGGTGGGAGGGTTGCTGAGGGGATCAGGGATGAAGGACAGAAATCTACAGGCAGTGAAGCTTCATTAATTCCACTAATCACAGACCAATTTGTTTACAGGAAAGTTTTGTGGTTTGTTTGTTGTTTGCCTTACAAGGGTGAACAGGTGTCCTAATATCTTCTGTGTGTGGAGTAACAGAGGAGCAGCCACTACTGAGAGCGCTCTGCTCAGCCTCAATTCATGAATGGAAAAGTGATTCTGCATTCGACAGCAAGGATAAAACAGAATCCTGCTGTTCAGTGGGAGACAGAATCTAAGTATCCTGTAATATAGTTTGCTACATCACCACATGTCAGGCTTGACTTTCCTAATTTACACCAGTAAGTTCTTACAGAAGAATAAATCTTTTCAACTCAGGGCTTCTGATTTACACCAGGGCAAATGGAAGTGCAGGAGGCCCTTCTTATCCTAATAAAATGTGTCAGCTACTGTTAAATGCAGTAATGGCAGATACAATAACATGTTAGTATTGTATTGCAAGATAACAATATCAGCACTGGATTGAAAGGGGAAATCAGTTACTGTTTGTTGTTGTCATTTACACCACCATTCTCAAAAATCAATTAATTGGTTGCAGTGCTCTCCAATTCCAGCTGCTTTTTAATTAAAACAATGAATCAAACCACTACTAAAAAGAAATCAGAAGCACCCACTTTGGGGAAAAAGTTTTCAAAGGATGGCTTTAACATACGCTATTGCGTTCAATTTTAGGTGATACAAGGCCACACAGAAGGTATCATTTCCTTCAGTAAAGTCACACCTGAAACTATATGGGGAGTGTTTTTTCTCCTTCCGTTCCCAGATTCTTCCATGGTACAAGGGTGTTTGGCCGCAGATACATAGTTTGTAGAAGACAGTGCCAACAAAACACCAATCACAATGCAAAGACCCCTTGTCTAAATGATTCTCATTAACATTTTAAAAAAAATTATTCCGTTTTTAAACAAAGACAGCCAGTTTAAAGGTGTTTGGGCTAGAGCTTTCAGCACTATTCTCATTTTCAAGCTGAAGTGCCCTCTGCTGGCCACGATTCCAGGTGCCTTTGCTCATACATTTCGTATGGAACTTTTTCTAAACATCAAACTTCGTTAGAAGAGGGCAGACTCCTATAACAATATATCATTTAACTGTTGAAAATGATTTTCCTTTTTACATCAACAGGATCTGCATTAGGGGAAATTATAAAGGGCATTTAAACTTTGCGCCAAGAATCGAAACTTCGTTGGCTTTGCTCAGGTGCTCTGATTCTGTGGATAGATGACAGGCAGGTGAATGAAGAAGAGAACAGCAAAACAGGTGGACCAGTGCTACAAACACAAAAGAGAAGATTAAGTGTGATGGAACAGAGACTGCAGAAGAGATTCAGCATGGAGATTCAAGAAGAGAGAGCATACAAAATCCATCCAGGAACTAAACCGTTAGGCAGCTACATCCTTCCTCTTCTCCATACTGCAAAATGTAGTTGCTAAAGGGTTTGTGCAGGTTTTGGCTGTCACAGCATTCAGAACGACAAAGACAGAGGGGCTAAACCCAAATATACAGGGGAAAAGACCCCCCAAACATTCAAAGAGGTTTTGGAAGAGAAAGTATATCCTGGATCAGTGGAGAAAGGGACAAAGAACACAAGTGACCTCAAATTCAGGTCCAAGATGCACTAGGAGAAAAGAAAGTTAGATATCATTTGAAGGGGAAAAAAAATAAATTAAAAAGTCAATAAAACCAGACTTTCCATTTGGCTAAATTAGATTTCAGCCCTGAACTTACCTAGGATGGTGAGGTCAGATTTCTCCACATCATTTCTCTGGTCAGCAGATGGGTAGGTCATCCTTTATTTCTCCTTCTGAACCTTCTCTCAATCTACAGATGCCTGTAGACTCGAGAGCTGCTTCCTCCGATTCCCTGGCGCTTTGCAGCAATCTAGTTCTTCAGAGCTCAGCGGGGGTAACAGGAGACTTGTCTGTCTTTGAGGACAGAGGACAGCTTCAGCCAAAGAATGTTAGCTTTGTGAAGCAGCAGTAAACTCCTGAGAGGTACCTGCCTGGACCCGAGGAAGAACAAATTACTCCCGAGCTGTTCCATCTTTTCCTGCTCTTACCTTGCCATCCAGATGCTTCGTGAGGAAAACAACGCAGAGGAGACATGTTTTCTTTCCCTTATATATTACAAGCCAAAAATGTGCATTTTTTTTAGGATAGGGTGTTTCTCTGGTAGAGATGAACAACAGCACTGAGGCAGTAAGAAGGATCTGTAATGCTGAGAACCACAATTAAAACTTAAAACTGATCTCAGGCTGCCCTATAAATCTTTCATTTTTCTTACCATTATCATTAGTTAGACTTGTATAACAAAACAAATATCATCTTTCAAAGGGCAGGTGGAGAAATCAGGTTTCATGCTTGCTAACTGAAAGACCTGATAAAGGAGACGAAGTATTAAGATGCATCCAGATCATTAAGTCTTTGTCTTCAAAGGATTTTCGTCATTAGCAAGTTACTTTTCATAGAATTTTTGGGTGCATGTTGAAAATATTTTATTGCCTTCACATTTAACATGAAGCTCAAACACTACAGAAAACTAATTTTCACTGTTTTGCTAAATCTGAAGCAGTTTTAGGATGTTAGGATCAGTCTCCTAGTGCATTACATGAACTTTAATGTCATCAGTGAGAGGGGGGAGGGATAATCAGGCTTAATAGGCTTAGCCAAAATACAGCCACTGGCATTCAACCACATGCCGATAGTTGCCAGCTTTCTGGATCTCTGAGGCTACTGCACCATCTCCAACGCTACTGTACGATAAATCAATTTTTCAAAAATGTAGCCATAAAACCAAGGTCAAACTGATATCCCCATAGCTAAAATGACCTTGCAATAATCAAAAGATGAACAGGTACCCTTCATTTTTCTGCTGAATTTAGACATGCACATAAAAAGATACTCATTTTAGTTCTGCTTTTCTAGCAATAGGTGGCACTATCAAATGCCACTTTCATAATTATCTACTGTTGCACCATAGCATTCTATATTCCAGTGGAAGAACAGCAAGGAACATGGCTGAGGTTATTTTTCTTTCTGCTTCCCCTAAACAGAACAGCAAATGCACCTTGCAGTTGTTTTGTTTTCTGTTTTAAACTGTAATCATGCTCAAATACATTTTTACACCAGTTAGAAACTTGAGAGAAATATGTTATTGTTTTTTAGAGTATGCTACTTTAGACAAGTGGCAAGCAGATAAACATGCTCCATGCTCCACCAATCTCTATGCTAATATTAATATTTTTAAAAATCATGGTTTTAAAAATAGATGTTCTGTCAGCACTTTCAACCACCTTTTTGTGACCTGTTAAAGTACATAATATCACTACTTTTCCCCTCAATTTCCATATTTTCCCAGATTTGTAGATAATACACACGGTTCGCAAATAACACATCTTCTTAGCTTGCAAAAGAAGCACTCTGCTACTCTTCCCCTTCAACTTGTTGACCACCTTTCTCTCTCTTCTTTCTCCAAACTCACCAGTTTCATTCTCTGTGCAACTGCCCGTGCTGCACCTTTCCTTCTCCTGCTCCAGGCATGCTGGCTCTGCAGGCCTGAGTTCAGAAAGATGCTTAACAGCTGCAGCACAGAGTCAGAACCCTGAGCTCAGTATTTTTGAGGCTGATCATGTACAAAACATTGTTCTGGAGATTTGCCACTTCTCCAGTGTAATTTTTGAAGCCCCAACTCTCATAGAACATGCTTCTCACCCGAGCTGTTTGCATAAGGGATAGACTTCATAAGAAAGAAAAGTATTCCAGACTAAGTCTCTTTTGGATTTGAATTTCTTTTGTTTCAAAGTAAAATGCGCTGGAAGCCCAGAAAAAACTTCTGTTTGTCTCAAAGCAAGGAAAGAATTAAACACCAAAGCTGTTTTCTGAAGTCTTTGGGTTATTATGGCAAAAGCATCAAATCGGTCTTAAAATTGCTACGTGCCATTAGGCAACCTTCTACTTTCTCCACAGATCAGCCACTTCCCTGCAATTTCACAGCACTGTCTAAGGCAAAGTGTGCCCAGACTGCACCGACAGCGAGCTGACACGACACACTTCATGTTCCATTGCCCACTGTCCTTAGCTGTTGGTGACTCAACTGCTGTTCCCACAGAATAACGACACGCTTGGCCTCTGCCTGTGACTCACGTGTTGCTGCAGGGCTTCTTTTAACTGAAACACACAGCGTGTACTTTCTGTTTTGGAGCAACAGCCAAACATGTGGTAGAGAACTTATTTACAATGCACACAGTGACAAACAGACGGCATCCTAGGAGGAAAAAAAAGGATTTCAATAGATTTTTAAAAAAGTTTTTAATTTACAGTGCAAGTTAAAGGATGCAAACCAAGCAATAAAGCAGATACAACTGACTGTTCTTTTAGAATTGAAAGAAACACTTAAGTGATATTTCTCATTAGCTACATCATTTAAGGTTCATCTTAATTTAGTCCATGGACTGCAAGATTAGAGGATCAATCTTGTCTCTGTTGGTGTAAATGGCCGTGTTTGCTGTGGCTTTAGTCAGTCAGGGTTATTCCTGACTCCAGTGATTTACATAACACCAGACAGAATGTTTTTCCTTTGTTGCCACAGCAATTCACCTGCTGCAGGTTCTGCAGTTTTGGGGGAGGCGACTGCTCAAACATCCACTCAATTCCCCCAGAGCTCAGTGACATTGTTCCACATTTCTGAAATACCGATTGGGTGAACCACGACACTCACGACTTTCTAACAGCAAAAAAATGCAGCGGCTTCCAAAGCACTGCACAAATGGAGAGTGGGAGCAGCGATCTGCACGGCAGCAGGTCTGATCCATGTACACACTGACATGACCAGGAAGTCTGTACAAAATGTGCCTGGAAGTCTTTTTGTAATGCTGATTTCAACTATAAACCTGTCCCTGTCGCTGCAGTATCGGGTGGATTCACGTTATGTTACCTTGTTTTCTGGGTGAAATTAGTATAAAGCAGCTGAAAGAGCTCAGACTATGATATGAATTAAACCCAGACTAACTCTATAGAAAATCTCACGAGATTCTCAGATCTCAGGCATAAACTACAGCACAGCTGCTGTGAAGTGCACACCACATACAGCACCAGGGCCACGCACACACGCCGACACAGCCAGTTCCTTCTGGGAGGAATCCCGCCAGCACAGACTGACGGCGGTGTGCGGTCGCTCCGTGTCAAAGGAAACCGAGCTGCCTACTAGGAAGTGTAATTTGGAGCAGTTGCAGTGTTGATGTGTTGAATCTTTTAGAAACTGGTAGGAGAAAAAGCCAACTGCTAACGAACCAACATAATATGAAGTAAACTAGGATAGGAAGCCAACTGATGATTTAAGCAATAGTTTTCCCAATACAATGTCATGCAAATGCCCTAGAACATAGCAAGGAACCTGCTTTGCTTTCAGAAAGAGCCAAAATCCAGTGCCTTTGGTGTAAGAGGCAGCATTCATGTCTAAACTTAGGGCAAGAACATTCTTGCATTTGACAATGCCTTTCTAAGGTCTTGCTGTCATTAAAAAAGACAAATGAATAAGATAAAGCTTTCTGAAATTAGGCAATGCTAGGTTATTTTTTATCTAGATTAACTCCCTTATCCCTTCCATGACACAGCTGCACAAATGCTTGTAGTGGCAGAAAGCAAAAGACTAAGATGAAAGGCCAGCTTGGAAAGCAGAGAGGAGAAGACAGATACTACCTTTTTGCAGTAGCAGCGCTGAAACTGTGGCCTGAGACATCTTGCTACTGAAAACTTCAAGTCCTTTTAATCTTGTGCAACATATCTGAAATCAGCCAGAGGTAATGCTGACTGTCCTTGAATTCATCCTGCATTATGCTTACAGAAGCTTAATTAAATTAGCTCTTTGGTGTGCACATGCTCATTACAACTGACTGTACTCTGTGTTTAAAAAACAAACCCAATAATCTTCCTTTGGAAACACATGCTTTCATCAGGTGCACAGGTGATAAATAAAGTAATTTTCAGCAGATTATTGACTTCAGGTTTGTCAGTCAGTTATGTAATTTAGAATTCCAAGCACATACACCAGTGCCCTGAAATCAATCCTGTGGGTCACCACTGTGTCTGTTACAATGCACACTCCCTTTTCGCTGATATACACCTCTGCACCTCCATCCCATCAGAGACAGGCAGCTTTTCACCTCCCCCAGTATAATGCACACGCATTGCCATACTATCAAACCCAAATCCAAGATTTGTTAAATACGCTTCTTTAAAAATCACTGAAACTCTTTCACATCCCATTTAATCTCTGCATTCTTCTTCTCTAAGGGTGAATATAACTTCCCAGCTTCCAGCAGTCTGGAGATAATTCTGGACAAGCCTCTAAGTAATTAGCTGGGGAGCAAACTTTCTTTTTCCATCAGCAATGCTAGTGAGAAAAAAAAAGAAAAATCCTGCGATGCTTTTTGTTAGCTGTAATGGTGGGAAAAGCTGAAAAATTTGTGGTGAGTGTTTGCATGTCAATTAGAAATAAGAAGAAAAACCAGATGATTAGTTATTATTCCTACTATATGTCTCCAAGGTAAATCTAAGCAACAGAAAATGAGAAGTGGAGACAAGATGACTTTAAGAACTGCCAGAAGTGTTTCACGTCCCAGTATACTCACTTGTTTATGGCTCCTTCAGTTCTGCAGGTCAAAGATTCCCAGAAACTTGTAAATCATACTTACCCTAGGTATTGCACATCCCTAAGTGACTACACACCTACAGCCTCTTTGCACTATTTGCTCGAGCCGGTGCTAAATACTCCACTCCTAGGCTAGCAGAAAAGGCAGGTATCTCCGTAGAAACCTGCAGCTTGCTGAAGTGTGTGTGCAGGTGGCACAGAAATATCTACTTCCCACAGGCACTTAACAAGAACATACTTGCTCAATAATTACACACAGTGTAATTTAATAAAATATTGCAGTCTGGTAAAGGAGAAGGAAGAGTGCTGAATTTCCCTTTCTTTCCTGATGGTTTGCAGGGAGCCCAGCACAGAGTACCAAGTGCTGAACACGGAACCTTCTGGATGATGCTGGAATTGCTTTCTGCACACGAGCTCTGCTCTCTGCCACGGGAATATCAATGGCAAGACAAATTGTTTTGACCAGCTGAAATAATCTAAGCTTTAATCAACAGTGGTGAAGGACAGTTATATGCTTTGCTTATCCTCGGCATAGTTTCGGGCAGTTTGGAAACAAGTGCTTAATATTAAACAATTCATTTCTTTCCAACAGTCACACAGAGATATTCCCAGAGTCTTATTACTTGAATTTACAGGCAGCAGTATTGCTGAGGTAAAGGACTTTACTCAGCCCCATGGAGTTACAGATGAGGACAGACACTGAAGACTCATCAAGGAAAGCTATTCATTAAAGTTTCAGTGTTTGTTTCACAGCGCCTCTGCCAGCGGTCATTTGTGCAGTGGGAGGTGGGGGGTTAATGCAGCCCCTGCCCCATGAGCCGATACTAACGAAAATTGTCTGGAAGCAACAATCAGCATGTTGATGGGGTGATTGCGCACCAGGTGAAAGAACCCAGTTTTGGGACAACAAACACACACGCACACCCTGACTGCACACCAACACACACACACACACACACACACACACACAGAGACACTCCCTGACTGCACACCAACACACATACTCCCATGGACGGCACTCCTCAGCCTCCTGCTGCCACTGCTCCCAGCCTCTTGCCGCTCCATCCCCTTCAGTTGCTCCACACTGGAACCCTGTCCCAAGCCCACCAGACCCCCCCCACCCCCAGCTAACCCAGCTCAGCCCTAGAGCTACCCTGCAGCTCTGTCCCAGTGACCCCTCTGGCTAACGGGGCGCTGGGGCAGCCAGCTGTGGGCTGGGGAGATGACCAGCCCTGCTCGGAGGGCAGCTCAGTGCAGCCTGGGCTCGGTGCTGGGTGTCCAAGCTGAGGCCTCTTGACAGAAAGCCGGACTTGGTCAGGGTGGGACCGTGACACAGCATCATCTCCAGAGCCAGAACAGCTCCCTTCAAACCATGGTCCAGAAGAAGCAAAGGGCGTGCCCCAGTGCCCAGAGATGCCAGCTCAGCTGGAGGTGTGTGGTGCAGCCCTGGGTGGGAACAGAGCTGGGAGCTGCAGCACCATCACGTGCCAGGGGCCAGGAGCGCAGCAAGAGGGGGTTGGGATGGACGGTCCTGGCAGCTTCAGAGGCAGGACCTTGTGCAGCCAGTGCAGAACGGACACGTCTAGGTGGGAAGCAGCTCAGGGTGTGCATGCTTGAGCACGTCCAGGTCCTTCATGACTCCGGGAGGTGGAAATGTGGCCGGCGGTTGGCAGGCCTGGTCCTCTTGTAAGGTCTGTCAGGGGTGCTGGGGCTGATCAGTCAGGGGGGCTGCAAGCACACGCCATCCACAGGACTGAAAGGGTCTCTCTCTCCTCTTGCTCGGGAGCTAGGCCAGCTTCAAGTTCAGCAGGGAATGGCACACGCACGCAGCACTGCCACCCGTAGCTGGCCCTAGACACGAGGTGTTTCCAACTGACGGGTCCCTCTGACCTGTGTTCCCTTCTGCCATCGCTAGCAGCCAGGCCTCTGGAACCACCGCCCCCGGGTACAGAGTGGGGCCACGCAGAAAAGGATTTGGAACTCACGTGTGAGTAGCTCCTTGATCCCCCCTTCTCTCCATTTTCTGTGCTTATAAATCCCCCTCATCTTCCCCAACTCCTCCCTTTCTCCGCCCTTATCTCCTCTCACACAAGGGACCCACCCCTGGTTGTTTTTCCCCCTTGCTCCCAGGTTTGCTCCATCTGTGAACACATTTGGTGTTTCAGGTGCTGTTAGTGAGGTCACCTTGGCCTTCCATGGCATTCCTCATGCTGTTTCCTGGGTACTGCTGTCCCTGCCAGATTCCTCTCCCTAAAATGACCCCATCTCTTCCTTCAATTATCTGTGAACTGCGGCCATCTCCCACATCATTCCCCCTTAGCCACCTGCCAAATCTGGTGCTGGAAGAGCAGAGTATCCACGGAAGACAAGATGCCTTCTCTCAGGCCACCTTCTGCCTGCTCTGAGCAGATCTGGGGCACCACCTTCAGGCCAACTTTCAGAAACCGAAGCGGCCTTGAGTCCAGTTTGGGGCCCAGCCCTGGTGCCTCTGAAGCCGTGCTACACCTCAAGGGCCCTGAGAGCAGCTGTTCCACTTTCAGACGGAGCCTGCCCTGGCATCCTAGGGACCAGGCTGGGCACTCAGCTGTGTGCCTTATGTCTATCCACACAAGCCAGGATGCCAGCAGGGAGCTCCCACAGCTTTCGTGAGCTTTGAGGCTGCCACTCTTCAAGCCACGGCCTCCAGGGACCCAGCCCTGCTCGGCAAAGGCAACGCAGGTGGCTGGCTCCTGCTTCTCTCCCGTGACTGCCCTGCACGGCCGCATGTGAGCACGACTCCGCCATACAGCTGCAGAAGGGAGACTGATGAGCTGAGGCCGATCCCGGATTGACCAAAGCCATGGAGAATGGCATGTGGGGCTGAGAGCAGGAGCAGCCTTCTCTGTTTAGGGCTTGCAGTTGCCTGTCGTCGGCCACGTGTACCAGGTGCCACAACCGCCCTTGTCAATGCTGGCCCAGAACAGCAATAGAGCGCACAGACAGCAAGGACAGGAAGCCTGCCAGAGGGGGGTGCTGGGGCTGACATGGCCAGTGTGGACAGTGCTGCATCTGTGCCGGAAAGTTGACACTGCTTGGGTCTGCTCGGTTTATTGCACTCGCACATCACTGCTTGCCTGCCGCGGCTGTAACCAGATCGGCTCTGCAACACCCAAAAGTGCGTACTGCCTGTAGTAGTCACGTTCTCTGGTGTACGTTTGTTGGGAAGGACCTGGTGGCAAAGGGCTGCAGAGAGCAGGGGGCAGTGAACTCCCCGAAGAGGCTGTGGTGCCATACTGGGTTTTTTCCTGCTCGCCATTGGCAGGCGGTGCTGGGGGCCGACGCTGCTGCCTGCCACAGGGCCTGCACACCCTGTCCCGCAAGCCGAGCATTCAGCGGGGTCTGTCGGGGGTGTCCGATCCCAGCTTCTGCCTCCCCTCCTGCTTGGAAACCCCCATGTTTTCCCCCCCCGCCCCTAGAGACCACCGTGCCCAGCCCCCAGAACAAGCGACACTGTGACATCAGCCCCGTTGCCAAGGGCACCACCGGCACCGCGAGCCCTGTGGGCACTCTGTCAGCTGCTGCACTGGTGGTGACAAGCCCTCGGTTCTGGCAGCTGGCACATGCCGCTGGCAGCGATGCGTTTGCTCCCGCTCCTCATCCTGCTGGCCCTGTGCTGGCCTGCGCACGGCGCCTGGGACAGCTGTGGGTAAGTGGCCGAGGCTCTGGGAGGGAGCTTGGCAACCTGATGGGGTTCCCTGGAGGGTGCCTGCTTGTCCCCCGTGGCCACACCACGGCTTCCTCAGCCCCATGCGGGAGCCTCGGCTCCTCGCAGCACCCGGGCTGCTGGCACAACTCGCCTGCGGGGCTAAAGCAGAAACGGGGGCGGCCGCCCACCCACCCCACGGGGCTCCGTGGCCTCACTGTCCATGCAGCACCTCGTGGGGAGGGCAGACAGCTGACCTTCAGCCGGGACAGCAGTAAGCCATAGAGCAGGACGGTGATGAGTTTCTGGTTACAGGACCTGCGGGCTGCGGCCCATGGCTGCTCACTCCGGCACCTCGCGCGTCGTGGGGGGCACAGACGCCCAGCCAGGGGCCTGGCCCTGGATCGTGAGCATCCAGGATCCCTACGCAGCAGGCACGGGGCACATATGCGGAGGGTCCCTCATCAGCCCGCAGTGGGTCCTCACAGCAGCCCACTGCTTCATCAAGGCCAGGTAAGGAGGGCCAGGAACGGGGATATCCCCCCAGCACTCGCAGGTGCCCCGTCCGCAGCATCATGTGCTACTCCCGTCCCCTTTTCTTGCGGTACACCCAGTGCCTGGGCACTGCAGAGCCCCGCTGAGAGGCTGCTCAGGAGAGGGCTGGGCTCCTGCCACGGCTTCCTACAGCCTCCAGCTCGACACGCCATGAGCCCAAGGCATGCAGGGGCAGTCGCAGCTTCCGTAGTGTGCTTTCCTCTCCCCCATGTGAAGCAGGGGGCAGGGAACTGCTGGGCTGCTGCAGCATGTGGCTCCTCTCCCTCTGAGCCCTCTCCCCATCTGCCTTCCAGGCACATCACCATGTGGCGCGTGGTGATCGGGGCCACCCAGTTGACTCATCTGGGCCCGGAGGCCCAAGTGCGCAACATTAAACGGCTTCTGGTTCACGAACACTACAGTAGTATCTCGGAGGAGAACGATATTGCGCTGCTGGAGTTGGACCAGCCTGTCCAGTGCAGCTACTACGTACAGCTCGCCTGCGTGCCCGACGCCTCCCTGCGAGTGTCCAAGCTGACGACCTGCTACGTTAGTGGCTGGGGGTCCACGACGGCGAGAGGTGAGTTCCCAAAAGTGCTCGTTTCCCGAGTGCGAGCTCGGCACACGGGGGAGGTGGGCTTGGCTTCCTGACAGCAGGGCTGAGAGCCAGAGTGCGGCTGCGGGGTCGTGTGCCCATAGAGACATGGGCCTGGCCCAGGGCCCATGGCCAGACAGAAGGGCAACGCCGGTGCAAAGCCAAGCCCCAGGGAAGGGCTCACCCAGACAGGGCAGGAGACCTGGCAACGAGCTGCTGGGTGTTAATTCCTTTCTGTGCTCACAGCCGCAGGATCAACGGATGTCCTGCAGGAGGCCAAGGTTCACCTCATCAACGTCCGCCTCTGCAACAGCAGCCGGTGGTACGCAGGGGCCGTCCACCCCCACAACCTGTGTGCTGGCTACCCGCAGGGCGGCATCGACACCTGCCAGGTAGGAGCCTGCGACAAGGCAGCGCCCAGCGGCACAGGCAGCCCCGGTACAGCCGCCCAGACACACCCCGGCACGGGCTTTGCCTGGCAAGTCACCCTCCCACCACTGGGTCCCCACCGCTGGCGGGGCTCACCTCCCCTTCCCCAGCTGCAGGCCCTTGCCCAGGGTCCCACTTGTCCCGGGACTCTGCCCAGAAAGCCCATCCAGCGCTCCTGGCAGCCCCGAGGTCCAGATCCCCATCCCAAAACATCCCTCTTGCACACAGCCAGCATCGCTGTGCAGAGATGCGAGAGAGCCCTACCCCACAGGCTTACTACCCTCTCCCTGACAAGGTGCTGCAGGCCTCAGCACTGAGCAGAGCCTCTCTGTGCAGCGGATGCAGCCCTGGCAGGTGCTGGCAGAGAGAAGGAGCCAGCCCTAGTGCTGCCAGTGGCCACCCGACACCACCTGAACCCTCCCTCTCTCCTCTGCTGCAGGGTGACAGCGGTGGTCCTCTTGTCTGCAAAGATAAGAATGCTGACCACTTCTGGCTTGTTGGGGTGACCAGCTGGGGGAAAGGCTGCGCAAGAGCAAAACAGCCTGGAGTCTACACCTCCACTCAGCACTTTTATGATTGGATCTTGGTGCAGATGGGGCTGCACCCAGCAGCAACGGCTACTCCAACGCCACGGCCAGTCTTCACATCAACACCCTTTCAGAAGCCGAGGCCAACAACGCAAGCGGGCAGCTCTACGGCCTGTCCATTTCCACGCCAGAAGCTGGCGGAATTCTTTAAGCTGCTGCAGGAGCTCCTGCAGGGCCTGTGGGGGAAAGAGGCTCCAGCAGCAGCATGAGCAGGACCCAGCTCAAGCTGCAGCGCACCGCGACCATCTGCTGGGGTACTGCCTGCTGATCCAAAGGCAGCCTCAGTGTCAAAGGCTGCTCGGTCCTGCCCACACACACAAATGCTCCAGTTGAGCATTCCAGTTGTTGAAATAAAGTTGCTGGTTTTCACCATGCTGCAGTCCAATTCAGTCTCCTGTGCAAGGCAAGGATTCCATGCCCGGCACCTGCAAAATGAGGCTGCAGGCAGCCAGGTCGGGCACAAAGGGAAAGAGTCACTCCGAAGGGCTGGTCAGAGGGTGAGGGTGAGGGTGCGGTGGAAGAGGGGGGCGAAAGGTCTTGGGGACAGCAGTTGGAAACGCAAAGTGTCTTACGCCGGCTACTGGTGGGACCCTTGTGTGTGTGTGTGTGCGCGCGCGCACAATGCACCAGTGAACTTGAAACTGGACTCTCTTGTGACACAGGAGACACAGATCTGGAAAGACCCACGGTTTGCCCCGATGACTGGGTAAGGAGCTTGACATCCAGCCATGGATATTACATGGACTTAATTTCTATTCCATTAGTTGAGGAATCTCTGCACGTGCTGTGCTTATGAATCGAGGGAGTGAAGGTGTGTTTATGTTTCGCTAGTAAACACCCAATCCTGATCATCTGGAAAGGCAGAAAAGGACTGGCCTGTGCTCATGTTTATGTAAGCGGTGGGTACGAGTACATGGGCGCTGGTAAAGGCATCGCTCTGCCTGTGTCAATCTGTTTTGCCGTTCACATTAATTGTGTAACTCTGTGTGTGTGTTTGTTTACGCGCTCTTTGGACGCAGCAGAACGTGGGAACAGCAGCAGCCACATCCATCAGACTGGGACAGGAGAAGCCTCCGGGGTGTGAGAGTCCACCAGGTTCAGCTCTCGTGGACCTGAAAGGAGAAATCCCCCGTGTTCAGAAGTCTGCTGGATCTGGCTGCTCTGTAACAGAACGGGGAAGGGGGCCCAATGAAACTCTGCAGCAGAGACGATGGTGTGGACAGAGAGGCAGCAGTGCCTGGGCTGTGGAAGCAATGGGGAGGGCTGGCAGCTGGACTGGCACTGGACAGTCACTGGGCTGCCTGCTAACAAAAGGGCAGGAAGGATGCAAGCTCAAAGCTTTATAAAAAAAGTGATTTGGTGTTTGTTTTCTCCAGTAGGTACCATTAAAGCATCTGGGCAGGACCCTTCCCTGCAGGCCCAAGAGTGGCTTAGCTCTCCTGGCAAGCTTTGCCTTGAAGCAGCATGCAGTAACAGCTCAAAGTTTTGATAGCCAGCCAGCCTGTATGCTGGCACAGGAGGATGAGTCCAGATGATCCCCCTGTTCCCACAGAAGCCACAGCTGAAGTAGTTCACACTCCAGACGCTGGCCCGTGAGCCCTGCCCAGGCAGCCGCTCCCTACCTCTTTGGGAGAAGCTGGATTAACTGTTCTGCAGACTGGGCCTCTTCATTTCCTAGTCTGGGTGGAACACAGCAAACAAAGACAAGGCACAGGACTCTCCTGAGCAGTGTCCACTCACACATAGAACACTAAGAATTCACCTACACACAGGTTCTGTCTACAATACGGCTGTAACACCACATCCATATGCCTCAGTCCTCCGGCACAGTCCGTGCGATCCGTGCATTCAAGGCTGGCTTGACACATCCTACAGGAAAGGCTTTTATTAGGCAAGATCTATCATGCCCCAAACCACACCCCTGAACCAGATGAACTTCCCTAGACTGCAGTGGGAGCCCAGACACCTTCTTCAGGTGGACACACCTCGTCATAGCTGCCATGATTTCTACCATGAATGCCAGCAAGGAAGCCCATGTCTGACACTGTACTGATGGAGAACAGCAGGAGGCTGGTCCTGAGGGTATGTGTTCTCTCGCTGATGCTGAGCAGAAAGCATTATGCACTCTGACAGGATGCAGGAGACAGACCACAACCCAGATGACAACAATAATGAGTGCCTAGCTGTCGTTCCTGAGAGGAGGGAATCATCCAGTGATCCGCAGAGGAAGGTGAACAGCTTTGCCAGCAGGTCTGTTTAGACACTGTAGCCCAGAGAAGTACCACAGAACCCTGCAGGCCGAATTACCAATACAAAGGCAGTTACTGACTGTATGGGGGAGGGGAGCCACATAACAGGTTATGCTCCTTTTCCATCAAGACATCCTGCAATTTTTATCTAGGTACTGCTCCAATCAGCTTTTGAGTTCTTGCTGGGGGAAATGGGCAGTGGGGTAAGGACAGAGTTGGAAGGACATCGCTTGAATAAAATTTAAATGGATCAAATCAGTATTTTTAATTGCTAGCAAAACAAAGAAAAGAACCTGTAAGACAGCATGCAAGGTCAGTAGAGGACCCAGCTATTCATCTGGCAAAATACAGCCCTGAAAGACTAATACTCAAGAACTCATCTGGACCTAACAGATGTATGACATTCCTTCTCAGCCAGGTCAGAATCCTGAGATGTTGAAAGAAGATATACTGGATATACTGAAAGAAGATATCACTGGAAGAGACAAGAAATACAAGGCAGAGTAATCATAAAAAGCACTATACAGGAGAAGTGTCAGCTGGGACCGTTATTTGTCAAACTCCCCCAGATCACAGCTGTGACACTACCCTTACCGTGACACAAGCAGGACCCTTATGGTAATAGGTGCATGGGTGCTCTGGAACCTCTCCTGCCCAGCCGTGTCCCAGAAGTCTGTACACACGAAAACCAAGCTTAGAACGACACAACTTCCCAAGCCCTGCGTTCCTCACAACTTAAAGCCAGGACGCAAAGTCCAGTCCACCTACTCAGGGTCACAAATTAGGTTTCACCTCACTGATCTGAAAGATTCCAGGGCTGAGATTATGCAAAACTAGGGCCTTTTCTTAGCTAGGCTTAGCTATGAGTAGTGCAGACACTGAACATCGCTATAAACATACTAGCAAAAGAGAAGTCATCAGTAGACATGACTTGTAAAGGATAGTAAGACAGAGCTCGTCAAAAGTGCAAAGAGTGATAACAATATACGATACTTTATCACTAGAGATGACAACAGGAAACAACATCTAAACGTCTTGAAACAGCTTGATTTCTGACACAGTGATAAATAGCCAGGTGCCTGCCATGGGAATTGTTCCCTCTCCTTTCACAGGCAGGAGTGGCCTTGGGAGGGGAAGCATTTCCTCCAAACTGCCCGGGCAGGGGAAGGGAAGGTGATCACTGCTGTAGGGCTCGTTCTCTTCAGATCTGATCAAAGCACACTGGGATTTTGACCATTTAATGTAAAGAGCTGTGAATCACGGTATTCTTCTTGTTGTGGTCCTCAGAATCCTGACACTGTGGTCAAATCAAGTTATATTTTCACCTTTCCCAGACTATTAACCCAATCCCAGAATATTGCCAGTGCAACAAACTCTGTATTACCTTATTCATTTAGACCCACAAGATGATATGGCTTAGAGACACAGAACAAAAAACAGGCATTATGCGATGCTAATCGCCTTCAGCAAAGAGCAGATTAAAAAACCTCCACAGAGTTCATGGCTGCTTTTTGTCCCTTCATGATTTTAGTAGATTTGTTTTCTTCCATTACAGATAGCAGACACTCTGTTCTACAAAGTGTCCCAAACACCCTACATTTTGGTGGGAGGGTTGCTGAGGGGATCAGGGATGAAGGACAGAAATCTACAGGCAGTGAAGCTTCATTAATTCCACTAATCACAGACCAATTTGTTTACAGGAAAGTTTTGTGGTTTGTTTGTTGTTTGCCTTACAAGGGTGAACAGGTGTCCTAATATCTTCTGTGTGTGGAGTAACAGAGGAGCAGCCACTACTGAGAGCGCTCTGCTCAGCCTCAATTCATGAATGGGAAAGTGATTCTGCATTCGACAGCAAGGATAAAACAGAATCCTGCTGTTCAGTGGGAGACAGAATCTAAGTATCCTGTAATATAGTTTGCTACATCACCACATGTCAGGCTTGACTTTCCTAATTTACACCAGTAAGTTCTTACAGAAGAATAAATCTTTTCAACTCAAGGCTTCTGATTTACACCAGGGCAAATGGAAGTGCAGGAGGCCCTTCTTATCCTAATAAAATGTGTCAGCTACTGTTAAATGCAGTAATGGCAGATACAATAACATGTTAGTATTGTATTGCAAGATAACAATATCAGCACTGGATTGAAAGGGGAAATCAGTTACTGTTTGTTGTTGTCATTTACACCACCATTCTCAAAAATCAATTAATTGGTTGCAGTGCTCTCCAATTCCAGCTGCTTTTTAATTAAAACAATGAATCAAACCACTACTAAAAAGAAATCAGAAGCACCCACTTTGGGGAAAAAGTTTTCAAAGGATGGCTTTAACATACGCTATTGCGTTCAATTTTAGGTGATACAAGGCCACACAGAAGGTATCATTTCCTTCAGTAAAGTCACACCTGAAACTATATGGGGAGTGTTTTTTCTCCTTCCGTTCCCAGATTCTTCCATGGTACAAGGGTGTTTGGCCGCAGATACATAGTTTGTAGAAGACAGTGCCAACAAAACACCAATCACAATGCAAAGACCCCTTGTCTAAATGATTCTCATTAACATTTTAAAAAAAATTATTCCGTTTTTTAACAAAGACAGCCAGTTTAAAGGTGTTTGGGCTAGAGCTTTCAGCACTATTCTCATTTTCAAGCTGAAGTGCCCTCTGCTGGCCACGATTCCAGGTGCCTTTGCTCATACATTTCGTATGGAACTTTTTCTAAACATCAAACTTCGTTAGAAGAGGGCAGACTCCTATAACAATATATCATTTAACTGTTGAAAATGATTTTCCTTTTTACATCAACAGGATCTGCATTGGGGGAAATTATAAAGGGCATTTAAACTTTGCGCCAAGAATCGAAACCTCGTTGGCTTTGCTCAGGTGCTCTGATTCTGTGGATAGATGACAGGCAGGTGAATGAAGAAGAGAACAGCAAAACAGGTGGACCAGTGCTACAAACACAAAAGAGAAGATTAAGTGTGATGGAACAGAGACTGCAGAAGAGATTCAGCATGGAGATTCAAGAAGAGAGAGCATACAAAATCCATCCAGGAACTAAACCGTTAGGCAGCTACATCCTTCCTCTTCTCCATACTGCAAAATGTAGTTGCTAAAGGGTTTGTGCGGTTTTGGCTGTCACAGCATTCAGAACGACAAAGACAGAGGGGCTAAACCCAAATATACAGGGGAAAAGACCCCCCAAACATTCAAAGAGGTTTTGGAAGAGAAAGTATATCCTGGATCAGTGGAGAAAGGGACAAAGAACACAAGTGACCTCAAATTCAGGTCCAAGATGCACTAGGAGAAAAGAAAGTTAGATATCATTTGAAGGGGAAAAAAAATAAATTAAAAAGTCAATAAAACCAGACTTTCCATTTGGCTAAATTAGATTTCAGCCCTGAACTTACCTAGGATGGTGAGGTCAGATTTCTCCACATCATTTCTCTGGTCAGCAGATGGGTAGGTCATCCTTTATTTCTCCTTCTGAACCTTCTCTCAATCTACAGATGCCTGTAGACTCGAGAGCTGCTTCCTCCGATTCCCTGGCGCTTTGCAGCAATCTAGTTCTTCAGAGCTCAGCGGGGGTAACAGGAGACTTGTCTGTCTTTGAGGACAGAGGACAGCTTCAGCCAAAGAATGTTAGCTTTGTGAAGCAGCAGTAAACTCCTGAGAGGTACCTGCCTGGACCCGAGGAAGAACAAATTACTCCCGAGCTGTTCCATCTTTTCCTGCTCTTACCTTGCCATCCAGATGCTTCGTGAGGAAAACAACGCAGAGGAGACATGTTTTCTTTCCCTTATATATTACAAGCCAAAAATGTGCATTTTTTTTAGGATAGGGTGTTTCTCTGGTAGAGATGAACAACAGCACTGAGGCAGTAAGAAGGATCTGTAATGCTGAGAACCACAATTAAAACTTAAAACTGATCTCAGGCTGCCCTATAAATCTTTCATTTTTCTTACCATTATCATTAGTTAGACTTGTATAACAAAACAAATATCATCTTTCAAAGGGCAGGTGGAGAAATCAGGTTTCATGCTTGCTAACTGAAAGACCTGATAAAGGAGACAAAGTATTAAGATGCATCCAGATCATTAAGTCTTTGTCTTCAAAGGATTTTCGTCATTAGCAAGTTACTTTTCATAGAATTTTTGGGTGCATGTTGAAAATATTTTATTGCCTTCACATTTAACATGAAGCTCAAACACTACAGAAAACTAATTTTCACTGTTTTGCTAAATCTGAAGCAGTTTTAGGCTATTAGGATCAGTTTCCTAGTGCATTACATGAACTTTAATGTCATCAGTGAGAGGGGGGAGGGATAATCAGGCTTAATAGGCTTAGCCAAAATACAGCCACTGGCATTCAACCACATGCCGATAGTTGCCAGCTTTCTGGATCTCTGAGGCTACTGCACCATCTCCAACGCTACTGTACGATAAATCAATTTTTTAAAAATGTAGCCATAAAACCAAGGTCAAACTGATATCCCCATAGCTAAAATGACCTTGCAATAATCAAAAGATGAACAGGTACCCTTCATTTTTCTGCTGAATTTAGACATGCACATAAAAAGATACTCATTTTAGTTCTGCTTTTCTAGCAATAGGTGGCACTATCAAATGCCACTTTCATAATTATCTACTGTTGCACCATAGCATTCTATATTCCAGTGGAAGAACAGCAAGGAACATGGCTGAGGTTATTTTTCTTTCTGCTTCCCCTAACCAGAACAGAAAATGCACCTTGCAGTTGTTTTGTTTTCTGTTTTAAACTGTAATCATGCTCAAATACATTTTTACACCAGTTAGAAACTTGAGAGAAATATGTTATTGTTTTTTAGAGTATGCTACTTTAGACAAGTGGCAAGCAGATAAACATGCTCCATGCTCCACCAATCTCTATGCTAATATTAATATTTTTAAAAATCATGGTTTTAAAAATAGATGTTCTGTCAGCACTTTCAACCACCTTTTTGTGACCTGTTAAAGTACATAATATCACTACTTTTCCCCTCAATTTCCATATTTTCCCAGATTTGTAGATAATACACACGGTTCGCAAATAACACATCTTCTTAGCTTGCAAAAGAAGCACTCTGCTACTCTTCCCCTTCAACTTGTTGACCACCTTTCTCTCTCTTCTTTCTCCAAACTCACCAGTTTCATTCTCTGTGCAACTGCCCGTGCTGCACCTTTCCTTCTCCTGCTCCAGGCATGCTGGCTCTGCAGGCCTGAGTTCAGAAAGATGCTTAACAGCTGCAGCACAGAGTCAGAACCCTGAGCTCAGTATTTTTGAGGCTGATCATGTACAAAACATTGTTTTGGAGATTTGCCACTTCTCCAGTGTAATTTTTGAAGCCCCAACTCTCATAGAACATGCTTCTCACCTGAGCTGTTTGCATAAGGGATAGACTTCATAAGAAAGAAAAGTATTCCAGACTAAGTCTCTTTTGGATTTGAATTTCTTTTGTTTCAAAGTAAAATGCGCTGGAAGCCCAGAAAAAACTTCTGTTTGTCTCAAAGCAAGGAAAGAATTAAACACCAAAGCTGTTTTCTGAAGTCTTTGGGTTATTATGGCAAAAGCATCAAATCGGTCTTAAAATTGCTACGTGCCATTAGGCAACCTTCTACTTTCTCCACAGATCAGCCACTTCCCTGCAATTTCACAGCACTGTCTAAGGCAAAGTGTGCCCAGACTGCACCGACAGCGAGCTGACACGACACACTTCATGTTCCATTGCCCACTGTCCTTAGCTGTTGGTGACTCAACTGCTGTTCCCACAGAATAACGACACGCTTGGCCTCTGCCTGTGACTCACGTGTTGCTACAGGGCTTCTTTTAACTGAAACACACAGCGTGTACTTTCTGTTTTGGAGCAACAGCCAAACATGTGGTAGAGAACTTATTTACAATGCACACAGTGACAAACAGACGGCATCCTAGGAGGAAAAAAAAGGATTTCAATAGATTTTTAAAAAAGTTTTTAATTTACAGTGCAAGTTAAAGGATGCAAACCAAGCAATAAAGCAGATACAACTGACTGTTCTTTTAGAATTGAAAGAAACACTTAAGTGATATTTCTCATTAGCTACATCATTTAAGGTTCATCTTAATTTAGTCCATGGACTGCAAGATTAGAGGATCAATCTTGTCTCTGTTGGTGTAAATGGCCATGTTTGCTGTGGCTTTAGTCAGTCAGGGTTATTCCTGACTCCAGTGAGAATTCCTGACTCCAGACAGAATGTTTTTCTTTTGTTGCCACAGCAAGTCACCTGCTACAGGTTCTGCAGTTTTGGGGGAGGCGACTGCTCAAACATCCACTCAATTCCCCCAGAGCTCAGTGACATTGTTCAACAGTTCTGAAATACCGATTGGGTGAACCACGACACTCACGACTTTCTAACAGCAAAAAAATGCAGCGGCTTCCAAAGCACTGCACAAATGGAGAGTGGGAGCAGCGATCTGCACGGCAGCAGGTCTGATCCATGTACACACTGACATGACCAGGAAGTCTGTACAAAATGTGCCTGGAAGTCTTTTTGTAATGCTGATTTCAACTATAAACCTGTCCCTGTCGCTGCAGTATCGGGTGGATTCACGTTATGTTACCTTGTTTTCTGGGTGAAATTAGTATAAAGCAGCTGAAAGAGCTCAGACTATGATATGAATTAAACCCAGACTAACTCTATAGAAAATCTCACGAGATTCTCAGATCTCAGGCATAAACTACAGCACAGCTGCTGTGAAGTGCACACCACATACAGCACCAGGGCCACGCACACACGCCGACACAGCCAGTTCCTTCTGGAAGGAATCCCGCCAGCACAGACTGACGGCGGTGCGCGGTCGCTCCGTGTCAAAGGAAACCGAGCTGCCTACTAGGAAGTGTAATTTGGAGCAGTTGCAGTGTTGATGTGTTGAATCTTTTAGAAACTGGTAGGAGAAAAAGCCAACTGCTAACGAACCAACATAATATGAAGTAAACTAGGATAGGAAGCCAACTGATGATTTAAGCAATAGTTTTCCCAATACAATGTCATGCAAATGCCCTAGAACATAGCAAGGAACCTGCTTTGCTTTCAGAAAGAGCCAAAATCCAGTGCCTTTGGTGTAAGAGGCAGCATTCATGTCTAAACTTAGGGCAAGAACATTCTTGCATTTGACAATGCCTTTCTAAGGTCTTGCTGTCATTAAAAAAGACAAATGAATAAGATAAAGCTTTCTGAAATTAGGCAATGCTAGGTTATTTTTTATCTAGATTAACTCCCTTATCCCTTCCATGACACAGCTGCACAAATGCTTGTAGTGGCAGAAAGCAAAAGACTAAGATGAAAGGCCAGCTTGGAAAGCAGAGAGGAGAAGACAGATACTACCTTTTTGCAGTAGCAGCGCTGAAACTGTGGCCTGAGACATCTTGCTACTGAAAACTTCAAGTCCTTTTAATCTTGTGCAACATATCTGAAATCAGCCAGAGGTAATGCTGACTGTCCTTGAATTCATCCTGCATTATGCTTACAGAAGCTTAATTAAATTAGCTCTTTGGTGTGCACATGCTCATTACAACTGACTGTACTCTGTGTTTAAAAAACAAACCCAATAATCTTCCTTTGGAAACACATGCTTTCATCAGGTGCACAGGTGATAAATAAAGTAATTTTCAGCAGATTATTGACTTCAGGTTTGTCAGTCAGTTATGTAATTTAGAATTCCAAGCACATACACCAGTGCCCTGAAATCAATCCTGTGGGTCACCACTGTGTCTGTTACAATGCACACTCCCTTTTCGCTGATATACACCTCTGCACCTCCATCCCATCAGAGACAGGCAGCTTTTCACCTCCCCCAGTATAATGCACACGCATTGCCATACTATCAAACCCAAATCCAAGATTTGTTAAATACGCTTCTTTAAAAATCACTGAAACTCTTTCACATCCCATTTAATCTCTGCATTCTTCTTCTCTAAGGGTGAATATAACTTCCCAGCTTCCAGCAGTCTGGAGATAATTCTGGACAAGCCTCTAAGTAATTAGCTGGGGAGCAAACTTTCTTTTTCCATCAGCAATGCTAGTGAGAAAAAAAAAGAAAAATCCTACGGTGCTTTTTGTTAGCTGTAATGGTGGGAAAAGCTGAAAAATTTGTGGTGAGTGTTTGCATGTCAATTAGAAATAAGAAGAAAAACCAGATGATTAGTTATTATTCCTACTATATGTCTCCAAGGTAAATCTAAGCAACAGAAAATGAGAAGTGGAGACAAGATGACTTTAAGAACTGCCAGAAGTGTTTCACGTCCCAGTATACTCACTTGTTTATGGCTCCTTCAGTTCTGCAGGTCAAAGATTCCCAGAAACTTGTAAATCATACTTACCCTAGGTATTGCACATCCCTAAGTGACTACACACCTACAGCCTCTTTGCACTATTTGCTCGAGCCGGTGCTAAATACTCCACTCCTAGGCTAGCAGAAAAGGCAGGTATCTCCGTAGAAACCTGCAGCTTGCTGAAGTGTGTGTGCAGGTGGCACAGAAATATCTACTTCCCACAGGCACTTAACAAGAACATACTTGCTCAATAATTACACACAGTGTAATTTAATAAAATATTGCAGTCTGGTAAAGGAGAAGGAAGAGTGCTGAATTTCCCTTTCTTTCCTGATGGTTTGCAGGGAGCCCAGCACAGAGTACCAAGTGCTGAACACGGAACCTTCTGGATGATGCTGGAATTGCTTTCTGCACACGAGCTCTGCTCTCTGCCACGGGAATATCAATGGCAAGACAAATTGTTTTGACCAGCTGAAATAATCTAAGCTTTAATCAACAGTGGTGAAGGACAGTTATATGCTTTGCTTATCCTCGGCATAGTTTCGGGCAGTTTGGAAACAAGTGCTTAATATTAAACAATTCATTTCTTTCCAACAGTCACACAGAGATATTCCCAGAGTCTTATTACTTGAATTTACAGGCAGCAGTATTGCTGAGGTAAAGGACTTTACTCAGCCCCATGGAGTTACAGATGAGGACAGACACTGAAGACTCATCAAGGAAAGCTATTCATTAAAGTTTCAGTGTTTGTTTCACAGCGCCTCTGCCAGCGGTCATTTGTGCAGTGGGAGGTGGGGGGTTAATGCAGCCCCTGCCCCATGAGCCGATACTAACGAAAATTGTCTGGAAGCAACAATCAGCATGTTGATGGGGTGATTGCGCACCAGGTGAAAGAACCCAGTTTTGGGACAACAAACACACACGCACACCCTGACTGCACACCAACACACACACACACACACACACACACACACACACACACAGACACTCCCTGACTGCAGACCAACACACACACTCCCATGGACGGCACTCCTCAGCCTCCTGCTGCCACTGCTCCCAGCCTCTTGCCGCTCCATCCCCTTCAGTTGCTCCACACTGGAACCCTGTCCCAAGCCCACCAGACCCCCCCCACCCCCAGCTAACCCAGCTCAGCCCTAGAGCTACCCTGCAGCTCTGTCCCAGTGACCCCTCTGGCTAACGGGGCGCTGGGGCAGCCAGCTGTGGGCTGGGGAGATGACCAGCCCTGCTTGGAGGGCAGCTCAGTGCAGCCTGGGCTCGGTGCTGGGTGTCCAAGCTGAGGCCTCTTGACAGAAAGCCAGACTTGGTCAGGGTGGGACCGTGACACAGCATCATCTCCAGAGCCAGAACAGCTCCCTTCAAACCATGGTCCAGAAGAAGCAAAGGGCGTGCCCCAGTGCCCAGAGATGCCAGCTCAGCTGGAGGTGTGTGGTGCAGCCCTGGGTGGGAACAGAGCTGGGAGCTGCAGCACCATCACGTGCCAGGGGCCAGGAGCGCAGCAAGAGGGGGTTGGGATGGACGGTCCTGGCAGCTTCAGAGGCAGGACCTTGTGCAGCCAGTGCAGAACGGACACGTCTAGGTGGGAAGCAGCTCAGGGTGTGCATGCTTGAGCACGTCCAGGTCCTTCATGACTCCGGGAGGTGGAAATGTGGCCGGCGGTTGGCAGGCCTGGTCCTCTTGTAAGGTCTGTCAGGGGTGCTGGGGCTGATCAGTCAGGGGGGCTGCAAGCACACGCCATCCACAGGACTGAAAGGGTCTCTCTCTCCTCTTGCTCGGGAGCTAGGCCAGCTTCAAGTTCAGCAGGGAATGGCACACGCACGCAGCACTGCCACCCGTAGCTGGCCCTAGACACGGGGTGTTTCCAACTGACAGGTCCCTCTGACCTGTGTTCCCTTCTGCCATCGCTAGCAGCCAGGCCTCGGGAACCACCCCCCCCGGGTACAGAGTGGGGCCACGCAGAAAAGGATTTGGAACTCACGTGTGAGTAGCTCCTTGATCCCCCCTTCTCTCCATTTTCTGTGCTTATACATCCCCCTCATCTTCCCCAACTCCTCCCTTTCTCCGCCCTTATCTCCTCTCACACAAGGGACCCACCCCTGGTTGTTTTTCCCCCTTGCTCCCAGGTTTGCTCCATCTGTGAACACATTTGGTGTTTCAGGTGCTGTTAGTGAGGTCACCTTGGACTTCCATGGCATTCCTCATGCTGTTTCCTGGGTACTGCTGTCCCTGCCAGATTCCTCTCCCTAAAATGACCCCATCTCTTCCTTCAATTATCTGTGAACCGCGGCCATCTCCCACATCATTCCCCCTTAGCCACCTGCCAAATCTGGTGCTGGAAGAGCAGAGTATCCACGGAAGACAATATGCCTTCTCTCAGGCCGTCTTCTGCCTGCTCTGAGCAGATCTGGGGCACCACCTTCAGGCCAACTTTCAGAAACCGAAGCGGCCTTGAGTCCAGTTTGGGGCCCAGCCCTGGTGCCTCTGAAGCCATGCTACACCTCAAGGGCCCTGAGAGCAGCTGTTCCACTTTCAGACGGAGCCTGCCCTGGCATCCTAGGGACCAGGCTGGGCACTCAGCTGTGTGCCTTATGTCTATCCACACAAGCCAGGATGCCAGCAGGGAGCTCCCACAGCTTTTGTGAGCTTTGAGGCTGCCACTCTTCAAGCCACGGCCTCCAGGGACCCAGCCCTGCTCGGCAAAGGCAACGCAGGTGGCTGGCTCCTGCTTCTCTCCCGTGACTGCCCTGCACGCCCGCATGTGAGCACGGCTCCGCCATACAGCTGCAGAAGGCAGACTGACGAGCTGAGGCCGATCCAGGATTGACCAAAGCCATGGAGAATGGCATGTGGGGCTGAGAGCAGGAGCAGCCTTCTCTGTTTAGGGCTTGCAGTTGCCTGTCGTCGGCCACGTGTACCAGGTGCCACAACCGCCCTTGTCAATGCTGGCCCAGAACAGCAATAGAGCGCACAGACAGCAAGGACAGGAAGCCTGCCAGAGGGGGGTGCTGGGGCTGACATGGCCAGTGTGGACAGTGCTGCATCTGTGCCGGAAAGTTGACACTGCTTGGGTCTGCTCGGTTTATTGCACTCGCACATCACTGCTTGCCTGCCGCGGCTGTAACCAGATCGGCTCTGCAACACCCAAAAGTGCGTACTGCCTGTAGTAGTCACGTTCTCTGGTGTACGTTTGTTGGGAAGGACCTGGTGGCAAAGGGCTGCAGAGAGCAGGGGGCAGTGAACTCCCCGAAGAGGCTGTGGTGCCACACTGGGTTTTTTCCTGCTCGCCATTGGCAGGCGGTGCTGGGGGCCGACGCTGCTGCCTGCCACAGGGCCTGCACACCCCGTCCCGCAAGCCGAGCATTCAGCGGGGTCTGTCGGGGGTGTCCGATCCCAGCTTCTGCCTCCCCTCCTGCTTGGAAACCCCCATGTTTTCCCCCCCCGCCCCTAGAGACCACCGTGCCCAGCCCCCGGAACCAGCGACACTGTGACATCAGCCCCGTTGCCAAGGGCACCACCGGCACCGCGAGCCCTGTGGGCACTCTGTCAGCTGCTGCACTGGTGGTGACAAGCCCTCGGTTCTGGCAGCTGGCACATGCCGCTGGCAGCGATGCGTTTGCTCCCGCTCCTCATCCTGCTGGCCCTGTGCTGGCCTGCGCACGGCGCCTGGGACAGCTGTGGGTAAGTGGCCGAGGCTCTGGGAGGGAGCTTGGCAACCTGATGGGGTTCCCTGGAGGGTGCCTGCTTGTCCCCCGTGGCCACACCACGGCTTCCTCAGCCCCATGCGGGAGCCTCGGCTCCTCGCAGCACCCGGGCTGCTGGCACAACTCGCCCGCGGGGCTAAAGCAGAAACGGGGGCGGCCGCCCACCCACCCCACGGGGCTCCGTGGCCTCACTGTCCATGCAGCACCTCGTGGGGAGGGCAGACGGCTGACCTTCAGCCGGGACAGCAGTAAGCCATAGAGCAGGATGGTGATGAGTTTCTGGTTACAGGACCTGCGGGCTGCGGCCCATGGCTGCTCACTCCGGCACCTCGCGCGTCGTGGGGGGCACAGACGCCCAGCCAGGGGCCTGGCCCTGGATTGTGAGCATCCAGGATCCCTACGCAGCAGGCACGGGGCACATATGCGGAGGGTCCCTCATCAGCCCGCAGTGGGTCCTCACAGCAGCCCACTGCTTCATCAAGGCCAGGTAAGGAGGGCCAGGAACGGGGATATCCCCCCAGCACTCGCAGGTGCCCCGTCCGCAGCATCATGTGCTACTCCCGTCCCCTTTTCTTGCGGTACACCCAGTGCCTGGGCACTGCAGAGCCTGGCTGAGAGGCTGCTCAGGAGAGGGCTGGGCTCCTGCCACGGCTTCCTACAGCCTCCAGCTCGACACGCCATGAGCCCAAGGCATGCAGGGGCAGTCGCAGCTTCCGTAGTGTGCTTTCCTCTCCCCCATGTGAAGCAGGGGGCAGGGAACTGCTGGGCTGCTGCAGCATGTGGCTCCTCTCCCTCTGAGCCCTCTCCCCATCTGCCTTCCAGGCACATCACCATGTGGCGCGTGGTGATCGGGGCCACCCAGTTGACTCATCTGGGCCCGGAGGCCCAAGTGCGCAACATTAAACGGCTTCTGGTTCACGAACACTACAGTAGTATCTCGGAGGAGAACGATATTGCGCTGCTGGAGTTGGACCAGCCTGTCCAGTGCAGCTACTACGTACAGCTCGCCTGCGTGCCCGACGCCTCCCTGCGAGTGTCCAAGCTGACGACCTGCTACGTTAGTGGCTGGGGGTCCACGACGGCGAGAGGTGAGTTCCCAAAAGTGCTCGTTTCCCGAGTGCGAGCTCGGCACACGGGGGAGGTGGGCTTGGCTTCCTGACAGCAGGGCTGAGAGCCAGAGTGCGGCTGCGGGGTCGTGTGCCCATAGAGAGATGGGCCTGGCCCAGGGCCCATGGCCAGACAGAAGGGCAACGCCGGTGCAAAGCCAAGCCCCAGGGAAGGGCTCACCCAGACAGGGCAGGAGACCTGGCAACGAGCTGCTGGGTGTTAATTCCTTTCTGTGCTCACAGCCGCAGGATCAACGGATGTCCTGCAGGAGGCCAAGGTTCACCTCATCAACGTCCGCCTCTGCAACAGCAGCCGGTGGTACGCAGGGGCCGTCCACCCCCACAACCTGTGTGCTGGCTACCCGCAGGGCGGCATCGACACCTGCCAGGTAGGAGCCTGCGACAAGGCAGCGCCCAGCGGCACAGGCAGCCCCGGTACAGCCGCCCAGACACACCCCGGCACGGCCTTTGCCTGGCCAGTCGCCCTCCCACCACTGGGTCCCCACCGCTGGCGGGGCTCACCTCCCCTTCCCCAGCTGCAGGCCCTTGCCCAGGGTCCCACTTGTCCCGGGACTCTGCCCAGAAAGCCCATCCAGCGCTCCTGGCAGCCCCGAGGTCCAGATCCCAATCCCAAAACATCCCTCTTGCACACAACCAGCATCGCTGTGCAGAGATGCGAGAGAGCCCTACCCCACAGGCTTACTACCCTCTCCCTGACAAGGTGCTGCAGGCCTCAGCACTGAGCAGAGCCTCTCTGTGCAGCGGATGCAGCCCTGGCAGGTGCTGGCAGAGAGAAGGAGCCAGCCCTAGTGCTGCCAGTGGCCACCCGACACCACCTGAACCCTCCCTCTCTCCTCTGCTGCAGGGTGACAGCGGTGGTCCTCTTGTCTGCAAAGATAAGAATGCTGACCACTTCTGGCTTGTTGGGGTGACCAGCTGGGGGAAAGGCTGCGCAAGAGCAAAACAGCCTGGAGTCTACACCTCCACTCAGCACTTTTATGATTGGATCTTGGTGCAGATGGGGCTGCACCCAGCAGCAACGGCTACTCCAACGCCACGGCCAGTCTTCACATCAACACCCTTTCAGAAGCCGAGGCCAACAACGCAAGCGGGCAGCTCTACGGCCTGTCCATTTCCACGCCAGAAGCTGGCGGAATTCTTTAAGCTGCTGCAGGAGCTCCTGCAGGGCCTGTGGGGGAAAGAGGCTCCAGCAGCAGCATGAGCAGGACCCAGCTCAAGCTGCAGCGCACCGCGACCATCTGCTGGGGCACTGCCTGCTGATCCAAAGGCAGCCTCAGTGTCAAAGGCTGCTCGGTCCTGCCCACACACACAAATGCTCCAGTTGAGCATTCCAGTTGTTGAAATAAAGTTGCTGGTTTTCACCATGCTGCAGTCCAATTCAGTCTCCTGTGCAAGGCAAGGATTCCATGCCCGGCACCTGCAAAATGAGGCTGCAGGCAGCCAGGTCGGGCACAAAGGGAAAGAGTCACTCCGAAGGGCTGGTCAGAGGGGAGGGTGAGGGTGTGGTGGAAGAGGGGGGCGAAAGGTCTTGGGGACAGCAGTTGGAAACGCAAAGTGTCTTACGCCGGCTACTGGTGGGACTCTTGTGTGTGTGTGCGTGTGTGTGTGTGTGTGCACAATGCACCAGTGAACTTGAAACTGGACTCCATCATGACACAGGAGACACAGATCTGGAAAGACCCACGGTTTGCCCCGATGACTGGGTAAGGAGCTTGACATCCAGCCATGGATATTACATGGACTTAATTTCCATACCGTTAGTTGAGGAATCTCTGCACGTGCTGTGCTTATGAATCGAGGGAGTGAAGGTGTGTTTATGTTTCGCTAGTAAACACCCAATCCTGATCATCTGGAAAGGCAGAAAAGGACTGGCCTGTGCTCATGTTTATGTAAGCGGTGGGTACGAGTACATGGGCGCTGGTAAAGGCATCGCTCTGCCTGTGTCAATCTGTTTTGCCGTTCACATTAATTGTGTAACTCTGTGTGTGTGTTTGTTTACGCGCTCTTTGGACGCAGCAGAACGTGGGAACAGCAGCAGCCACATCCATCAGACTGGGACAGGAGAAGCCTCCGGGGTGTGAGAGTCCACCGGTGGGACCGGAGAGTCCACCAGCTCTCGTGGACCTGAAAGGAGAAATCCCCCGTGTTCAGAAGTCTGCTGGATCTGGCTGCTCTGTAACAGAACGGGGAAGGGGGCCCAATGAAACTCTGCAGCAGAGACGATGGTGTGGACAGAGAGGCAGCAGTGCCTGGGCTGTGGAAACAATGGGGAGGGCTGGCAGCTGGACTGGCACTGGACAGTCACTGGGCTGCCTGCTAACAAAAGGGCAGGAAGGATGCAAGCTCAAAGCTTTATAAAAAAAGTGATTTGGTGTTTGTTTTCTCCAGTAGGTACCATTAAAGCATCTGGGCAGGACCCTTCCCTGCAGGCCCAAGAGTGGCTTAGCTCTCCTGGCAAGCTTTGCCTTGAAGCAGCATGCAGTAACAGCTCAAAGTTTTGATAGCCAGCCAGCCTGTATGCTGGCACAGGAGGATGAGTCCAGATGATCCCCCTGTTCCCACAGAAGCCACAGCTGAAGTAGTTCACACTCCAGACGCTGGCCCGTGAGCCCTGCCCAGGCAGCCGCTCCCTACCTCTTTGGGAGAAGCTGGATTAACTGTTCTGCAGACTGGGCCTCTTCATTTCCTAGTCTGGGTGGAACACAGCAAACAAAGACAAGGCACAGGACTCTCCTGAGCAGTGTCCACTCACACATAGAACACTAAGAATTCACCTACACACAGGTTCTGTCTACAATACGGCTGTAACACCACATCCATATGCCTCAGTCCTCCGGCACAGTCCGTGCGATCCGTGCATTCAAGGCTGGCTTGACACATCCTACAGGAAAGGCTTTTATTAGGCAAGATCTATCATGCCCCAAACCACACCCCTGAACCAAATGAACTTCCCTAGACTGCAGTGGGAGCCCAGACACCTTCTTCAGGTGGACACACCTCGTCATAGCTGCCATGATTTCTACCATGAATGCCAGCAAGGAAGCCCATGTCTGACACTGTACTGATGGAGAACAGCAGGAGGCTGGTCCTGAGGGTATGTGTTCTCTCGCTGATGCTGAGCAGAAAGCATTATGCACTCTGACAGGATGCAGGAGACAGACCACAACCCAGATGACAACAATAATGAGTGCCTAGCTGTCGTTCCTGAGAGGAGGGAATCATCCAGTGATCCGCAGAGGAAGGTGAACAGCTTTGCCAGCAGGTCTGTTTAGACACTGTAGCCCAGAGAAGTACCACAGAACCCTGCAGGCCGAATTACCAATACAAAGGCAGTTACTGACTGTATGGGGGAGGGGAGCCACATAACAGGTTATGCTCCTTTTCCATCAAGACATCCTGCAATTTTTATCTAGGTACTGCTCCAATCAGCTTTTGAGTTCTTGCTGGGGGAAATGGGCAGTGGGGTAAGGACAGAGTTGGAAGGACATCGCTTGAATAAAATTTAAATGGATCAAATCAGTATTTTTAATTGCTAGCAAAACAAAGAAAAGAACCTGTAAGACAGCATGCAAGGTCAGTAGAGGACCCAGCTATTCATCTGGCAAAATACAGCCCTGAAAGACTAATACTCAAGAACTCATCTGGACCTAACAGATGTATGACATTCCTTCTCAGCCAGGTCAGAATCCTGAGATGTTGAAAGAAGATATACTGGATATACTGAAAGAAGATATCACTGGAAGAGACAAGAAATACAAGGCAGAGTAATCATAAAAAGCACTATACAGGAGAAGTGTCAGCTGGGACCGTTATTTGTCAAACTCCCCCAGATCACAGCTGTGACACTACCCTTACCGTGACACAAGCAGGACCCTTATGGTAATAGGTGCATGGGTGCTCTGGAACCTCTCCTGCCCAGCCGTGTCCCAGAAGTCTGTACACACGAAAACCAAGCTTAGAACGACACAACTTCCCAAGCCCTGCGTTCCTCACAACTTAAAGCCAGGACGCAAAGTCCAGTCCACCTACTCAGGGTCACAAATTAGGTTTCACCTCACTGATCTGAAAGATTCCAGGGCTGAGATTATGCAAAACTAGGGCCTTTTCTTAGCTAGGCTTAGCTATGAGTAGTGCAGACACTGAACATCGCTATAAACATACTAGCAAAAGAGAAGTCATCAGTAGACATGACTTGTAAAGGATAGTAAGACAGAGCTCGTCAAAAGTGCAAAGAGTGATAACAATATACGATACTTTATCACTAGAGATGACAACAGGAAACAACATCTAAACGTCTTGAAACAGCTTGATTTCTGACACAGTGATAAATAGCCAGGTGCCTGCCATGGGAATTGTTCCCTCTCCTTTCACAGGCAGGAGTGGCCTTGGGAGGGGAAGCATT
Source organism: Strix uralensis (assembly GCF_047716275.1). NCBI lineage: Eukaryota > Metazoa > Chordata > Aves > Strigiformes > Strigidae > Strix > Strix uralensis. The sequence goes on from NC_133986.1 coordinate 21,972,628, forward strand.
TCCTCCAAACTGCCCGGGCAGGGGAAGGGAAGGTGATCACTGCTGTAGGGCTCGTTCTCTTCAGATCTGATCAAAGCACACTGGGATTTTGACCATTTAATGTAAAGAGCTGTGAATAACGGTATTCTTCTTGTTGTGGTCCTCAGAATCCTGACACTGTGGTCAAATCAAGTTATATTTTCACCCTTCCCAGACTATTAACCCAATCCCAGAATATCGTCAGTGCAACAAACTCTGTATTACCTTATTCATTTAGACCCACAAGATGATATGGCTTAGAGACACAGAACAAAGAACAGGCATTATGCAATGCTAATCCCCTTCAGCAAACAGCAGATTAAAAAACCTCCACAGAGTTCATGGCTGCTTTTTGTCCCTTCATGATTTTAGTAGATTTGTTTTCTTCCATTACAGATAGCAGACACTCTGTTCTACAAAGTGTCCCAAACACCCTACATTTTGGTGGGAGGGTTGCTGAGGGGATCAGGGATGAAGGACAGAAATCTACAGGCAGTGAAGCTTCATTAATTCCACTAATCACAGACCAATTTGTTTACAGGAAAGTTTTGTGGTTTGTTTGTTGTTTGCCTTACAAGGGTGAACAGGTGTCCTAATATCTTCTGTGTGTGGAGTAACAGAGGAGCAGCCACTACTGAGAGCGCTCTGCTCAGCCTCAATTCATGAATGGAAAAGTGATTCTGCATTCGACAGCAAGGATAAAACAGAATCCTGCTGTTCAGTGGGAGACAGAATCTAAGTATCCTGTAATATAGTTTGCTACATCACCACATGTCAGGCTTGACTTTCCTAATTTACACCAGTAAGTTCTTACAGAAGAATAAATCTTTTCAACTCAAGGCTTCTGATTTACACCAGGGCAAATGGAAGTGCAGGAGGCCCTTCTTATCCTAATAAAATGTGTCAGCTACTGTTAAATGCAGTAATGGCAGATACAATAACATGTTAGTATTGTATTGCAAGATAACAATATCAGCACTGGATTGAAAGGGGAAATCAGTTACTGTTTGTTGTTGTCATTTACACCACCATTCTCAAAAATCAATTAATTGGTTGCAGTGCTCTCCAATTCCAGCTGCTTTTTAATTAAAACAATGAATCAAACCACTACTAAAAAGAAATCAGAAGCACCCACTTTGGGGAAAAAGTTTTCAAAGGATGGCTTTAACATACGCTATTGCGTTCAATTTTAGGTGATACAAGGCCACACAGAAGGTATCATTTCCTTCAGTAAAGTCACACCTGAAACTATATGGGGAGTGTTTTTTCTCCTTCCGTTCCCAGATTCTTCCATGGTACAAGGGTGTTTGGCCGCAGATACATAGTTTGTAGAAGACAGTGCCAACAAAACACCAATCACAATGCAAAGACCCCTTGTCTAAATGATTCTCATTAACATTTTAAAAAAAAATTATTCCGTTTTTTAACAAAGACAGCCAGTTTAAAGGTGTTTGGGCTAGAGCTTTCAGCACTATTCTCATTTTCAAGCTGAAGTGCCCTCTGCTGGCCACGATTCCAGGTGCCTTTGCTCATACATTTCGTATGGAACTTTTTCTAAACATCAAACTTCGTTAGAAGAGGGCAGACTCCTATAACAATATATCATTTAACTGTTGAAAATGATTTTCCTTTTTACATCAACAGGATCTGCATTAGGGGAAATTATAAAGGGCATTTAAACTTTGCGCCAAGAATCGAAACCTCGTTGGCTTTGCTCAGGTGCTCTGATTCTGTGGATAGATGACAGGCAGGTGAATGAAGAAGAGAACAGCAAAACAGGTGGACCAGTGCTACAAACACAAAAGAGAAGATTAAGTGTGATGGAACAGAGACTGCAGAAGAGATTCAGCATGGAGATTCAAGAAGAGAGAGCATACAAAATCCATCCAGGAACTAAACCGTTAGGCAGCTACATCCTTCCTCTTCTCCATACTGCAAAATGTAGTTGCTAAAGGGTTTGTGCAGGTTTTGGCTGTCACAGCATTCAGAACGACAAAGACAGAGGGGCTAAACCCAAATATACAGGGGAAAAGACCCCCCAAACATTCAAAGAGGTTTTGGAAGAGAAAGTATATCCTGGATCAGTGGAGAAAGGGACAAAGAACACAAGTGACCTCAAATTCAGGTCCAAGATGCACTAGGAGAAAAGAAAGTTAGATATCATTTGAAGGGGAAAAAAAATAAATTAAAAAGTCAATAAAACCAGACTTTCCATTTGGCTAAATTAGATTTCAGCCCTGAACTTACCTAGGATGGTGAGGTCAGATTTCTCCACATCATTTCTCTGGTCAGCAGATGGGTAGGTCATCCTTTATTTCTCCTTCTGAACCTTCTCTCAATCTACAGATGCCTGTAGACTCGAGAGCTGCTTCCTCCGATTCCCTGGCGCTTTGCAGCAATCTAGTTCTTCAGAGCTCAGCGGGGGTAACAGGAGACTTGTCTGTCTTTGAGGACAGAGGACAGCTTCAGCCAAAGAATGTTAGCTTTGTGAAGCAGCAGTAAACTCCTGAGAGGTACCTGCCTGGACCCGAGGAAGAACAAATTACTCCCGAGCTGTTCCATCTTTTCCTGCTCTTACCTTGCCATCCAGATGCTTCGTGAGGAAAACAACGCAGAGGAGACATGTTTTCTTTCCCTTATATATTACAAGCCAAAAATGTGCATTTTTTTTAGGATAGGGTGTTTCTCTGGTAGAGATGAACAACAGCACTGAGGCAGTAAGAAGGATCTGTAATGCTGAGAACCACAATTAAAACTTAAAACTGATCTCAGGCTGCCCTATAAATCTTTCATTTTTCTTACCATTATCATTAGTTAGACTTGTATAACAAAACAAATATCATCTTTCAAAGGGCAGGTGGAGAAATCAGGTTTCATGCTTGCTAACTGAAAGACCTGATAAAGGAGACGAAGTATTAAGATGCATCCAGATCATTAAGTCTTTGTCTTCAAAGGATTTTCGTCATTAGCAAGTTACTTTTCATAGAATTTTTGGGTGCATGTTGAAAATATTTTATTGCCTTCACATTTAACATAAAGCTCAAACACTACAGAAAACTAATTTTCACTGTTTTGCTAAATCTGAAGCAGTTTTAGGCTATTAGGATCAGTTTCCTAGTGCATTACATGAACTTTAATGTCATCAGTGAGAGGGGGGAGGGATAATCAGGCTTAATAGGCTTAGCCAAAATACAGCCACTGGCATTCAACCACATGCCGATAGTTGCCAGCTTTCTGGATCTCTGAGGCTACTGCACCATCTCCAACGCTACTGTACGATAAATCAATTTTTTAAAAATGTAGCCATAAAACCAAGGTCAAACTGATATCCCCATAGCTAAAATGACCTTGCAATAATCAAAAGATGAACAAGTACCCTTCATTTTTCTGCTGAATTTAGACATGCACATAAAAAGATACTCATTTTAGTTCTGCTTTTCTAGCAATAGGTGGCACTATCAAATGCCACTTTCATAATTATCTACTGTTGCACCATAGCATTCTATATTCCAGTGGAAGAACAGCAAGGAACATGGCTGAGGTTATTTTTCTTTCTGCTTCCCCTAACCAGAACAGAAAATGCACCTTGCAGTTGTTTTGTTTTCTGTTTTAAACTGTAATCATGCTCAAATACATTTTTACACCAGTTAGAAACTTGAGAGAAATATGTTATTGTTTTTTAGAGTATGCTACTTTAGACAAGTGGCAAGCAGATAAACATGCTCCATGCTCCACCAATCTCTATGCTAATATTAATATTTTTAAAAATCATGGTTTTAAAAATAGATGTTCTGTCAGCACTTTCAACCACCTTTTTGTGACCTGTTAAAGTACATAATATCACTACTTTTCCCCTCAATTTCCATATTTTCCCAGATTTGTAGATAATACACACGGTTCGCAAATAACACATCTTCTTAGCTTGCAAAAGAAGCACTCTGCTACTCTTCCCCTTCAACTTGTTGACCACCTTTCTCTCTCTTCTTTCTCCAAACTCACCAGTTTCATTCTCTGTGCAACTGCCCGTGCTGCACCTTTCCTTCTCCTGCTCCAGGCATGCTGGCTCTGCAGGCCTGAGTTCAGAAAGATGCTTAACAGCTGCAGCACAGAGTCAGAACCCTGAGCTCAGTATTTTTGAGGCTGATCATGTACAAAACATTGTTTTGGAGATTTGCCACTTCTCCAGTGTAATTTTTGAAGCCCCAACTCTCATAGAACATGCTTCTCACCTGAGCTGTTTGCATAAGGGATAGACTTCATAAGAAAGAAAAGTATTCCAGACTAAGTCTCTTCTGGATTTGAATTTCTTTTGTTTCAAAGTAAAATGCGCTGGAAGCCCAGAAAAAACTTCTGTTTGTCTCAAAGCAAGGAAAGAATTAAACACCAAAGCTGTTTTCTGAAGTCTTTGGGTTATTATGGCAAAAGCATCAAATCGGTCTTAAAATTGCTACGTGCCATTAGGCAACCTTCTACTTTCTCCACAGATCAGCCACTTCCCTGCAATTTCACAGCACTGTCTAAGGCAAAGTGTGCCCAGACTGCACCGACAGCGAGCTGACACGACACACTTCATGTTCCATTGCCCACTGTCCTTAGCTGTTGGTGACTCAACTGCTGTTCCCACAGAATAACGACACGCTTGGCCTCTGCCTGTGACTCACGTGTTGCTACAGGGCTTCTTTTAACTGAAACACACAGCGTGTACTTTCTGTTTTGGAGCAACAGCCAAACATGTGGTAGAGAACTTATTTACAATGCACACAGTGACAAACAGAAGGCATCCTAGGAGGAAAAAAAAGGATTTCAATAGATTTTTAAAAAAGTTTTTAATTTACAGTGCAAGTTAAAGGATGCAAACCAAGCAATAAAGCAGATACAACTGACTGTTCTTTTAGAATTGAAAGAAACACTTAAGTGATATTTCTCATTAGCTACATCATTTAAGGTTCATCTTAATTTAGTCCATGGACTGCAAGATTAGAGGATCAATCTTGTCTCTGTTGGTGTAAATGGCCGTGTTTGCTGTGGCTTTAGTCAGTCAGGGTTATTCCTGACTCCAGTGATTTACATAACACCAGACAGAATGTTTTTCTTTTGTTGCCACAGCAATTCACCTGCTACAGGTTCTGCAGTTTTGGGGGAGGCGACTGCTCAAACATCCACTCAATTCCCCCAGAGCTCAGTGACATTGTTCCACATTTCTGAAATACCGATTGGGTGAACCACGACACTCACGACTTTCTAACAGCAAAAAAATGCAGCGGCTTCCAAAGCACTGCACAAATGGAGAGTGGGAGCAGCGATCTGCACGGCAGCAGGTCTGATCCATGTACACACTGACATGATCAGGAAGTCTGTACAAAATGTGCCTGGAAGTCTTTTTGTAATGCTGATTTCAACTATAAACCTGTCCCTGTCGCTGCAGTATCGGGTGGATTCACGTTATGTTACCTTGTTTTCTGGGTGAAATTAGTATAAAGCAGCTGAAAGAGCTCAGACTATGATATGAATTAAACCCAGACTAACTCTATAGAAAATCTCACGAGATTCTCAGATCTCAGGCATAAACTACAGCACAGCTGCTGTGAAGTGCACACCACATACAGCACCAGGGCCACGCACACACGCCGACACAGCCAGTTCCTTCTGGAAGGAATCCCGCCAGCACAGACTGACGGCGGTGCGCGGTCGCTCCGTGTCAAAGGAAACCGAGCTGCCTACTAGGAAGTGTAATTTGGAGCAGTTGCAGTGTTGATGTGTTGAATCTTTTAGAAACTGGTAGGAGAAAAAGCCAACTGCTAACGAACCAACATAATATGAAGTAAACTAGGATAGGAAGCCAACTGATGATTTAAGCAATAGTTTTCCCAATACAATGTCATGCAAATGCCCTAGAACATAGCAAGGAACCTGCTTTGCTTTCAGAAAGAGCCAAAATCCAGTGCCTTTGGTGTAAGAGGCAGCATTCATGTCTAAACTTAGGGCAAGAACATTCTTGCATTTGACAATGCCTTTCTAAGGTCTTGCTGTCATTAAAAAAGACAAATGAATAAGATAAAGCTTTCTGAAATTAGGCAATGCTAGGTTATTTTTTATCTAGATTAACTCCCTTATCCCTTCCATGACACAGCTGCACAAATGCTTGTAGTGGCAGAAAGCAAAAGACTAAGATGAAAGGCCAGCTTGGAAAGCAGAGAGGAGAAGACAGATACTACCTTTTTGCAGTAGCAGCGCTGAAACTGTGGCCTGAGACATCTTGCTACTGAAAACTTCAAGTCCTTTTAATCTTGTGCAACATATCTGAAATCAGCCAGAGGTAATGCTGACTGTCCTTGAATTCATCCTGCATTATGCTTACAGAAGCTTAATTAAATTAGCTCTTTGGTGTGCACATGCTCATTACAACTGACTGTACTCTGTGTTTAAAAAACAAACCCAATAATCTTCCTTTGGAAACACATGCTTTCATCAGGTGCACAGGTGATAAATAAAGTAATTTTCAGCAGATTATTGACTTCAGGTTTGTCAGTCAGTTATGTAATTTAGAATTCCAAGCACATACACCAGTGCCCTGAAATCAATCCTGTGGGTCACCACTGTGTCTGTTACAATGCACACTCCCTTTTCGCTGATATACACCTCTGCACCTCCATCCCATCAGAGACAGGCAGCTTTTCACCTCCCCCAGTATAATGCACACGCATTGCCATACTATCAAACCCAAATCCAAGATTTGTTAAATACGCTTCTTCAAAAATCACTGAAACTCTTTCACATCCCATTTAATCTTTGCATTCTTCTTCTCTAAGGGTGAATATAACTTCCCAGCTTCCAGCAGTCTGGAGATAATTCTGGACAAGCCTCTAAGTAATTAGCTGGGGAGCAAACTTTCTTTTTCCATCAGCAATGCTAGTGAGAAAAAATAAGAAAAATGCTACGGTGCTTTTTGTTAGCTGTAATGGTGGGAAAAGCTGAAAAATTTGTGGTGAGTGTTTGCATGTCAATTAGAAACAAGAAGAAAAACCAGATGATTAGTTATTATTCCTACTATACGTCTCCAAGGTAAATCTAAGCAACAGAAAATGAGAAGTGGAGACAAGATGACTTTAAGAACTGCCAGAAGTGTTTCACGTCCCAGTATACTCACTTGTTTATGGCTCCTTCAGTTCTGCAGGTCAAAGATTCCCAGAAACTTGTAAATCATACTTACCCTAGGTATTGCACATCCCTAAGTGACTACACACCTACAGCCTCTTTGCACTATTTGCTCGAGCCGGTGCTAAATACTCCACTCCTAGGCTAGCAGAAAAGGCAGGTATCTCCGTAGAAACCTGCAGCTTGCTGAAGTGTGTGTGCAGGTGGCACAGAAATATCTACTTCCCACAGGCACTTAACAAGAACATACTTGCTCAATAATTACACACAGTGTAATTTAATTACACACAATGTAATTTAATAAAATATTGCAGTCTGGTAAAGGAGAAGGAAGAGTGCTGAATTTCCCTTTCTTTCCTGATGGTTTGCAGGGAGCCCAGCACAGAGTACCAAGTGCTGAACACGGAACCTTCTGGATGATGCTGGAATTGCTTTCTGCACACGAGCTCTGCTCTCTGCCACGGGAATATCAATGGCAAGACAAATTGTTTTGACCAGCTGAAATAATCTAAGCTTTAATCAACAGTGGTGAAGGACAGTTATATGCTTTGCTTATCCTCGGCATAGTTTCGGGCAGTTTGGAAACAAGTGCTTAATATTAAACAATTCATTTCTTTCCAACAGTCACACAGAGATATTCCCAGAGTCTTATTACTTGAATTTACAGGCAGCAGTATTGCTGAGGTAAAGGACTTTACTCAGCCCCATGGAGTTACAGATGAGGACAGACACTGAAGACTCATCAAGGAAAGCTATTCATTAAAGTTTCAGTGTTTGTTTCACAGCGCCTCTGCCAGCGGTCATTTGTGCAGTGGGAGGTGGGGGGTTAATGCAGCCCCTGCCCCATGAGCCGATACTAACGAAAATTGTCTGGAAGCAACAATCAGCATGTTGATGGGGTGATTGCGCACCAGGTGAAAGAACCCAGTTTTGGGACAACAAACACACACGCACACCCTGACTGCACACCAACACACACACACACACACACACACACACACACACACACAGACACTCCCTGACTGCAGACCAACACACACACTCCCATGGACGGCACTCCTCAGCCTCCTGCTGCCACTGCTCCCAGCCTCTTGCCGCTCCATCCCCTTCAGTTGCTCCACACTGGAACCCTGTCCCAAGCCCACCAGACCCCCCCCACCCCCAGCTAACCCAGCTCAGCCCTAGAGCTACCCTGCAGCTCTGTCCCAGTGACCCCTCTGGCTAACGGGGCGCTGGGGCAGCCAGCTGTGGGCTGGGGAGATGACCAGCCCTGCTTGGAGGGCAGCTCAGTGCAGCCTGGGCTCGGTGCTGGGTGTCCAAGCTGAGGCCTCTTGACAGAAAGCCAGACTTGGTCAGGGTGGGACCGTGACACAGCATCATCTCCAGAGCCAGAACAGCTCCCTTCAAACCATGGTCCAGCTCAGCTGGAGGTGTGTGGTGCAGCCCTGGGTGGGAACAGAGCTGGGAGCTGCAGCACCATCGCGTGCCAGGGGCCAGGAGCGCAGCAAGAGGGGGTTGGGATGGACGGTCCTGGCAGCTTCAGAGGCAGGACCTTGTGCAGCCAGTGCAGAACGGACACGTCTAGGTGGGAAGCAGCTCAGGGTGTGCATGCTTGAGCACGTCCAGGTCCTTCATGACTCCGGGAGGTGGAAATGTGGCCGGCGGTTGGCAGGCCTGGTCCTCTTGTAAGGTCTGTCAGGGGTGCTGGGGCTGATCAGTCAGGGGGGCTGCAAGCACACGCCATCCACAGGACTGAAAGGGTCTCTCTCTCCTCTTGCTCGGGAGCTAGGCCAGCTTCAAGTTCAGCAGGGAATGGCACACGCATGCAGCACTGCCACCCGTAGCTGGCCCTAGACACGGGGTGTTTCCAACTGACAGGTCCCTCTGACCTGTGTTCCCTTCTGCCATCGCTAGCAGCCAGGCCTCGGGAACCACCCCCCCCGGGTACAGAGTGGGGCCACGCAGAAAAGGATTTGGAACTCACGTGTGAGTAGCTCCTTGATCCCCCCTTCTCTCCATTTTCTGTGCTTATACATCCTCCTCATCTTCCCCGACTCCTCCCTTTCTCCGCCCTTATCTCCTCTCACACAAGGGACCCACCCCTGGTTGTTTTTCCCCCTTGCTCCCAGGTTTGCTCCATCTGTGAACACATTTGGTGTTTCAGGTGCTGTTAGTGAGGTCACCTTGGACTTCCATGGCATTCCTCATGCTGTTTCCTGGGTACTGCTGTCCCTGCCAGATTCCTCTCCCTAAAATGACCCCATCTCTTCCTTCAATTATCTGTGAACCGCGGCCATCTCCCACATCATTCTCCCTTAACCACCTGCCAAATCTGGTGCTGGAAGAGCAGAGAATCCACGGAAGACAAGATGCCTTCTCTCAGGCCACCTTCTGCCTGCTCTGAGCAGATCTGGGGCACCACCTTCAGGCCAACTTTCAGAAACCGAAGCGGCCTTGAGTCCAGTTTGGGGCCCAGCCCTGGTGCCTCTGAAGCCGTGCTACACCTCAAGGGCCCTGAGAGCAGCTGTTCCACTTTCAGACGGAGCCTGCCCTGGCATCCTAGGGACCAGGCTGGGCACTCAGCTGTGTGCCTTATGTCTATCCACACAAGCCAGGATGCCAGCAGGGAGCTCCCACAGCTTTCGTGAGCTTTGAGGCTGCCACTCTTCAAGCCACGGCCTCCAGGGACCCAGCCCTGCTCGGCAAAGGCAACGCAGGTGGCTGGCTCCTGCTTCTCTCCCGTGACTGCCCTGCACGGCCGCATGTGAGCATGGCTCCGCCATACAGCTGCAGAAGGCAGACTGACGAGCTGAGGCCGATCCAGGATTGACCAAAGCCATGGAGAATGGCATGTGGGGCTGAGAGCAGGAGCAGCCTTCTCTGTTTAGGGCTTGCAGTTGCCTGTCGTCGGCCACGTGTACCAGGTGCCACAACCGCCCTTGTCAATGCTGGCCCAGAACAGCAATAGAGCGCACAGACAGCAAGGACAGGAAGCCTGCCAGAGGGGGGTGCTGGGGCTGACATGGCCAGTGTGGACAGTGCTGCATCTGTGCCGGAAAGTTGACACTGCTTGGGTCTGCTCGGTTTATTGCACTCGCACATCACTGCTTGCCTGCCGCGGCTGTAACCAGATCGGCTCTGCAACACCCAAAAGTGCGTACTGCCTGTAGTAGTCACGTTCTCTGGTGTACGTTTGTTGGGAAGGACCTGGTGGCAAAGGGCTGCAGAGAGCAGGGGGCAGTGAACTCCCCGAAGAGGCTGTGGTGCCACACTGGGTTTTTTCCTGCTCGCCATTGGCAGGCGGTGCTGGGGGCCGACGCTGCTGCCTGCCACAGGGCCTGCACACCCCGTCCCGCAAGCCGAGCATTCAGCGGGGTCTGTCGGGGGTGTCCGATCCCAGCTTCTGCCTCCCCTCCTGCTTGGAAACCCCCATGTTTTCCCCCCCCGCCCCTAGAGACCACCGTGCCCAGCCCCCGGAACCAGCGACACTGTGACATCAGCCCCGTTGCCAAGGGCACCACCGGCACCGCGAGCCCTGTGGGCACTCTGTCAGCTGCTGCACTGGTGGTGACAAGCCCTCGGTTCTGGCAGCTGGCACATGCCGCTGGCAGCGATGCGTTTGCTCCCGCTCCTCATCCTGCTGGCCCTGTGCTGGCCTGCGCACGGCGCCTGGGACAGCTGTGGGTAAGTGGCCGAGGCTCTGGGAGGGAGCTTGGCAACCTGATGGGGTTCCCTGGAGGGTGCCTGCTTGTCCCCCGTGGCCACACCACGGCTTCCTCAGCCCCATGCGGGAGCCTCGGCTCCTCGCAGCACCCGGGCTGCTGGCACAACTCGCCTGCGGGGCTAAAGCAGAAACGGGGGCGGCCGCCCACCCACCCCACGGGGCTCCGTGGCCTCACTGTCCATGCAGCACCTCGTGGGGAGGGCAGACGGCTGACCTTCAGCCGGGACAGCAGTAAGCCATAGAGCAGGACGGTGATGAGTTTCTGGTTACAGGACCTGCGGGCTGCGGCCCATGGCTGCTCACTCCGGCACCTCGCGCGTCGTGGGGGGCACAGACGCCCAGCCAGGGGCCTGGCCCTGGATCGTGAGCATCCAGGATCCCTACGCAGCAGGCACGGGGCACATATGCGGAGGGTCCCTCATCAGCCCGCAGTGGGTCCTCACAGCAGCCCACTGCTTCATCAAGGCCAGGTAAGGAGGGCCAGGAACGGGGATATCCCCCCAGCACTCGCAGGTGCCCCGTCCGCAGCATCATGTGCTACTCCCGTCCCCTTTTCTTGCGGTACACCCACTGCCTGGGCACTGCAGAGCCCCGCTGAGAGGCTGCTCAGGAGAGGGCTGGGCTCCTGCCACGGCTTCCTACAGCCTCCAGCTCGACACGCCATGAGCCCAAGGCATGCAGGGGCAGTCGCAGCTTCCGTAGTGTGCTTTCCTCTCCCCCATGTGAAGCAGGGGGCAGGGAACTGCTGGGCTGCTGCAGCATGTGGCTCCTCTCCCTCTGAGCCCTCTCCCCATCTGCCTTCCAGGCACATCACCATGTGGCGCGTGGTGATCGGGGCCACCCAGTTGACTCATCTGGGCCCGGAGGCCCAAGTGCGCAACATTAAACGGCTTCTGGTTCACGAACACTACAGTAGTATCTCGGAGGAGAACGATATTGCACTGCTGGAGTTGGACCAGCCTGTCCAGTGCAGCTACTACGTACAGCTCGCCTGCGTGCCCGACGCCTCCCTGCGAGTGTCCAAGCTGACGACCTGCTACGTTAGTGGCTGGGGGTCCACGACGGCGAGAGGTGAGTTCCCAAAAGTGCTCGTTTCCCGAGTGCGAGCTCGGCACACGGGGGAGGTGGGCTTGGCTTCCTGACAGCAGGGCTGAGAACCAGAGTGCGGCTGCGGGGTCGTGTGCCCATAGAGACATGGGCCTGGCCCAGGGCCCATGGCCAGACAGAAGGGCAACGCCAGTGCAAAGCCAAGCCCCAGGGAAGGGCTCACCCAGACAGGGCAGGAGACCTGGCAACGAGCTGCTGGGTGTTAATTCCTTTCTGTGCTCACAGCCGCAGGATCAACGGATGTCCTGCAGGAGGCCAAGGTTCACCTCATCAACGTCCGCCTCTGCAACAGCAGCCGGTGGTACGCAGGGGCCGTCCACCCCCACAACCTGTGTGCTGGCTACCCGCAGGGCGGCATCGACACCTGCCAGGTAGGAGCCTGCGACAAGGCAGCGCCCAGCGGCACAGGCAGCCCCGGTACAGCCGCCCAGACACACCCCGGCACGGCCTTTGCCTGGCCAGTCGCCCTCCCACCGCTGGGTCCCCACCGCTGGCGGGGCTCACCTCCCCTTCCCCAGCTGCAGGCCCTTGCCCAGGGCCCCACTGGTTCCAGAGGCCCGGGACTCTGCCCAGAAAGCCCATCCAGCGCTCCTGGCAGCCCCGAGGTCCAGATCCCAATCCCAAAACATCCCTCTTGCACACAGCCAGCATCGCTGTGCAGAGATGAGAGAGAGCCCTACCCCACAGGCTTACTACCCTCTCCCTGACAAGGTGCTGCAGGCCTCAGCACTGAGCAGAGCCTCTCTGTGCAGCGGATGCAGCCCTGGCAGGTGCTGGCAGAGAGAAGGAGCCAGCCCTAGTGCTGCCAGTGGCCACCTGACACCACCTGAACCCTCCCTCTCTCCTCTGCTGCAGGGTGACAGCGGTGGTCCTCTTGTCTGCAAAGATAAGAATGCTGACCACTTCTGGCTTGTTGGGGTGACCAGCTGGGGGAAAGGCTGCGCAAGAGCAAAACAGCCTGGAGTCTACACCTCCACTCAGCACTTTTATGACTGGATCCTGGTACAGATGGGGCTGCACCCAGCAGCAACGGCTCCTCCAACGCCACAGCCAGTCTTCACATCAACACCCTTTCAGAAGCCGAGGCCAACAACGCAAGCGGGCAGCTCTACGGCCTGTCCATTTCCACGCCAGAAGCTGGCGGAATTCTTTAAGCTGCTGCAGGAGCTCCTGCAGGGCCTGTGGGGGAAAGAGGCTCCAGCAGCAGCATGAGCAGGACCCAGCTCAAGCTGCAGCGCACCGCGACCATCTGCTGGGGCACTGCCTGCTGATCCAAAGGCAGCCTCAGTGTCAAAGGCTGCTCGGTCCTGCCCACACACACAAACGCTCCAGTTGAGCATTCCAGTTGTTGAAATAAAGTTGCTGGTTTTCACCATGCTGCAGTCCAATTCAGTCTCCTGTGCAAGGCAAGGATTCCATGCCCGGCACCTGCAAAATGAGGCTGCAGGCAGCCAGGTCGGGCACAAAGGGAAAGAGTCACTCCGAAGGGCTGGTCAGAGGGGAGGGTGAGGGTGTGGTGGAAGAGGGGGGCGAAAGGTCTTGGGGACAGCAGTTGGAAACGCAAAGTGTCTTACGCCGGCTACTGGTGGGACTCTTGTGTGTGTGTGCGTGTGTGTGTGCGTGTGCACAATGCACCAGTGAACTTGAAACTGGACTCTCTTGTGACACAGGAGACACAGATCTGGAAAGACCCACGGTTTGCCCCGATGACTGGGTAAGGAGCTTGACATCCAGCCATGGATATTACATGGACTTAATTTCCATACCGTTAGTTGAGGAATCTCTGCACGTGCTGTGCTTATGAATCGAGGGAGTGAAGGTGTGTTTATGTTTCGCTAGTAAACACCCAATCCTGATCATCTGGAAAGGCAGAAAAGGACTGGCCTGTGCTCATGTTTATGTAAGCGGTGGGTACGAGTACATGGGCGCTGGTAAAGGCATCGCTCTGCCTGTGTCAATCTGTTTTGCCGTTCACATTAATTGTGTAACTCTGTGTGTGTGTTTGTTTACGCGCTCTTTGGACGCAGCAGAACGTGGGAACAGCAGCAGCCACATCCATCAGACTGGGACAGGAGAAGCCTCCGGGGTGTGAGAGTCCACCGGTGGGACCGGAGAGTCCACCAGCTCTCGTGGACCTGAAAGGAGAAATCCCCCGTGTTCAGAAGTCTGCTGGATCTGGCTGCTCTGTAACAGAATGGGGAAGGGGGCCCAATGAAACTCTGCAGCAGAGACGATGGTGTGGACAGAGAGGCAGCAGTGCCTGGGCTGTGGAAGCAATGGGGAGGGCTGGCAGCTGGACTGGCACTGGACAGTCACTGGGCTGCCTGCTAACAAAAGGGCAGGAAGGATGCAAGCTCAAAGCTTTATAAAAAAAGTGATTTGGTGTTTGTTTTCTCCAGTAGGTACCATTAAAGCATCTGCGCAGGACCCTTCCCTGCAGGCCCAAGAGTGGCTTAGCTCTCCTGGCAAGCTTTGCCTTGAAGCAGCATGCAGTAACAGCTCAAAGTTTTGATAGCCAGCCAGCCTGTATGCTGGCACAGGAGGATGAGTCCAGATGATCCCCCTGTTCCCACAGAAGCCACAGCTGAAGTAGTTCACACTCCAGACGCTGGCCCGTGAGCCCTGCCCAGGCAGCCGCTCCCTACCTCTTTGGGAGAAGCTGGATTAACTGTTCTGCAGACTGGGCCTCTTCATTTCCTAGTCTGGGTGGAACACAGCAAACAAAGACAAGGCACAGGACTCTCCTGAGCAGTGTCCACTCACACATAGAACACTAAGAATTCACCTACACACAGGTTCTGTCTACAATACGGCTGTAACACCACATCCATATGCCTCAGTCCTCCGGCACAGTCCGTGCGATCCGTGCATTCAAGGCTGGCTTGACACATCCTACAGGAAAGGCTTTTATTAGGCAAGATCTATCATGCCCCAAACCACACCCCTGAACCAGATGAACTTCCCTAGACTGCAGTGGGAGCCCAGACACCTTCTTCAGGTGGACACACCTCGTCATAGCTGCCATGATTTCTACCATGAATGCCAGCAAGGAAGCCCATGTCTGACACTGTACTGATGGAGAACAGCAGGAGGCTGGTCCTGAGGGTATGTGTTCTCTCGCTGATGCTGAGCAGAAAGCATTATGCACTCTGACAGGATGCAGGAGACAGACCACAACCCAGATGACAACAATAATGAGTGCCTAGCTGTCGTTCCTGAGAGGAGGGAATCATCCAGTGATCCGCAGAGGAAGGTGAACAGCTTTGCCAGCAGGTCTGTTTAGACACTGTAGCCCAGAGAAGTACCACAGAACCCTGCAGGCCGAATTACCAATACAAAGGCAGTTACTGACTGTATGGGGGAGGGGAGCCACATAACAGGTTATGCTCCTTTTCCATCAAGACATCCTGCAATTTTTATCTAGGTACTGCTCCAATCAGCTTTTGAGTTCTTGCTGGGGGAAATGGGCAGTGGGGTAAGGACAGAGTTGGAAGGACATCGCTTGAATAAAATTTAAATGGATCAAATCAGTATTTTTAATTGCTAGCAAAACAAAGAAAAGAACCTGTAAGACAGCATGCAAGGTCAGTAGAGGACCCAGCTATTCATCTGGCAAAATACAGCCCTGAAAGACTAATACTCAAGAACTCATCTGGACCTAACAGATGTATGACATTCCTTCTCAGCCAGGTCAGAATCCTGAGATGTTGAAAGAAGATATACTGGATATACTGAAAGAAGATATCACTGGAAGAGACAAGAAATACAAGGCAGAGTAATCATAAAAAGCACTATACAGGAGAAGTGTCAGCTGGGACCGTTATTTGTCAAACTCCCCCAGATCACAGCTGTGACACTACCCTTACCGTGACACAAGCAGGACCCTTATGGTAATAGGTGCATGGGTGCTCTGGAACCTCTCCTGCCCAGCCGTGTCCCAGAAGTCTGTACACACGAAAACCAAGCTTAGAACGACACAACTTCCCAAGCCCTGCGTTCCTCACAACTTAAAGCCAGGACGCAAAGTCCAGTCCACCTACTCAGGGTCACAAATTAGGTTTCACCTCACTGATCTGAAAGATTCCAGGGCTGAGATTATGCAAAACTAGGGCCTTTTCTTAGCTAGGCTTAGCTATGAGTAGTGCAGACACTGAACATCGCTATAAACATACTAGCAAAAGAGAAGTCATCAGTAGACATGACTTGTAAAGGATAGTAAGACAGAGCTCGTCAAAAGTGCAAAGAGTGATAACAATATACGATACTTTATCACTAGAGATGACAACAGGAAACAACATCTAAACGTCTTGAAACAGCTTGATTTCTGACACAGTGATAAATAGCCAGGTGCCTGCCATGGGAATTGTTCCCTCTCCTTTCACAGGCAGGAGTGGCCTTGGGAGGGGAAGCATTTCCTCCAAACTGCCCGGGCAGGGGAAGGGAAGGTGATCACTGCTGTAGGGCTCGTTCTCTTCAGATCTGATCAAAGCACACTGGGATTTTGACCATTTAATGTAAAGAGCTGTGAATAACGGTATTCTTCTTGTTGTGGTCCTCAGAATCCTGACACTGTGGTCAAATCAAGTTATATTTTCACCCTTCCCAGACTATTAACCCAATCCCAGAATATCGTCAGTGCAACAAACTCTGTATTACCTTATTCATTTAGACCCACAAGATGATATGGCTTAGAGACACAGAACAAAGAACAGGCATTATGCAATGCTAATCCCCTTCAGCAAACAGCAGATTAAAAAACCTCCACAGAGTTCATGGCTGCTTTTTGTCCCTTCATGATTTTAGTAGATTTGTTTTCTTCCATTACAGATAGCAGACACTCTGTTCTACAAAGTGTCCCAAACACCCTACATTTTGGTGGGAGGGTTGCTGAGGGGATCAGGGATGAAGGACAGAAATCTACAGGCAGTGAAGCTTCATTAATTCCACTAATCACAGACCAATTTGTTTACAGGAAAGTTTTGTGGTTTGTTTGTTGTTTGCCTTACAAGGGTGAACAGGTGTCCTAATATCTTCTGTGTGTGGAGTAACAGAGGAGCAGCCACTACTGAGAGCGCTCTGCTCAGCCTCAATTCATGAATGGAAAAGTGATTCTGCATTCGACAGCAAGGATAAAACAGAATCCTGCTGTTCAGTGGGAGACAGAATCTAAGTATCCTGTAATATAGTTTGCTACATCACCACATGTCAGGCTTGACTTTCCTAATTTACACCAGTAAGTTCTTACAGAAGAATAAATCTTTTCAACTCAGGGCTTCTGATTTACACCAGGGCAAATGGAAGTGCAGGAGGCCCTTCTTATCCTAATAAAATGTGTCAGCTACTGTTAAATGCAGTAATGGCAGATACAATAACATGTTAGTATTGTATTGCAAGATAACAATATCAGCACTGGATTGAAAGGGGAAATCAGTTACTGTTTGTTGTTGTCATTTACACCACCATTCTCAAAAATCAATTAATTGGTTGCAGTGCTCTCCAATTCCAGCTGCTTTTTAATTAAAACAATGAATCAAACCACTACTAAAAAGAAATCAGAAGCACCCACTTTGGGGAAAAAGTTTTCAAAGGATGGCTTTAACATACGCTATTGCGTTCAATTTTAGGTGATACAAGGCCACACAGAAGGTATCATTTCCTTCAGTAAAGTCACACCTGAAACTATATGGGGAGTGTTTTTTCTCCTTCCGTTCCCAGATTCTTCCATGGTACAAGGGTGTTTGGCCGCAGATACATAGTTTGTAGAAGACAGTGCCAACAAAACACCAATCACAATGCAAAGACCCCTTGTCTAAATGATTCTCATTAACATTTTAAAAAAAAATTATTCCGTTTTTTAACAAAGACAGCCAGTTTAAAGGTGTTTGGGCTAGAGCTTTCAGCACTATTCTCATTTTCAAGCTGAAGTGCCCTCTGCTGGCCACGATTCCAGGTGCCTTTGCTCATACATTTCGTATGGAACTTTTTCTAAACATCAAACTTCGTTAGAAGAGGGCAGACTCCTATAACAATATATCATTTAACTGTTGAAAATGATTTTCCTTTTTACATCAACAGGATCTGCATTAGGGGAAATTATAAAGGGCATTTAAACTTTGCGCCAAGAATCGAAACTTCGTTGGCTTTGCTCAGGTGCTCTGATTCTGTGGATAGATGACAGGCAGGTGAATGAAGAAGAGAACAGCAAAACAGGTGGACCAGTGCTACAAACACAAAAGAGAAGATTAAGTGTGATGGAACAGAGACTGCAGAAGAGATTCAGCATGGAGATTCAAGAAGAGAGAGCATACAAAATCCATCCAGGAACTAAACCGTTAGGCAGCTACATCCTTCCTCTTCTCCATACTGCAAAATGTAGTTGCTAAAGGGTTTGTGCAGGTTTTGGCTGTCACAGCATTCAGAACGACAAAGACAGAGGGGCTAAACCCAAATATACAGGGGAAAAGACCCCCCAAACATTCAAAGAGGTTTTGGAAGAGAAAGTATATCCTGGATCAGTGGAGAAAGGGACAAAGAACACAAGTGACCTCAAATTCAGGTCCAAGATGCACTAGGAGAAAAGAAAGTTAGATATCATTTGAAGGGGAAAAAAAATAAATTAAAAAGTCAATAAAACCAGACTTTCCATTTGGCTAAATTAGATTTCAGCCCTGAACTTACCTAGGATGGTGAGGTCAGATTTCTCCACATCATTTCTCTGGTCAGCAGATGGGTAGGTCATCCTTTATTTCTCCTTCTGAACCTTCTCTCAATCTACAGATGCCTGTAGACTCGAGAGCTGCTTCCTCCGATTCCCTGGCGCTTTGCAGCAATCTAGTTCTTCAGAGCTCAGCGGGGGTAACAGGAGACTTGTCTGTCTTTGAGGACAGAGGACAGCTTCAGCCAAAGAATGTTAGCTTTGTGAAGCAGCAGTAAACTCCTGAGAGGTACCTGCCTGGACCCGAGGAAGAACAAATTACTCCCGAGCTGTTCCATCTTTTCCTGCTCTTACCTTGCCATCCAGATGCTTCGTGAGGAAAACAACGCAGAGGAGACATGTTTTCTTTCCCTTATATATTACAAGCCAAAAATGTGCATTTTTTTTAGGATAGGGTGTTTCTCTGGTAGAGATGAACAACAGCACTGAGGCAGTAAGAAGGATCTGTAATGCTGAGAACCACAATTAAAACTTAAAACTGATCTCAGGCTGCCCTATAAATCTTTCATTTTTCTTACCATTATCATTAGTTAGACTTGTATAACAAAACAAATATCATCTTTCAAAGGGCAGGTGGAGAAATCAGGTTTCATGCTTGCTAACTGAAAGACCTGATAAAGGAGACGAAGTATTAAGATGCATCCAGATCATTAAGTCTTTGTCTTCAAAGGATTTTCGTCATTAGCAAGTTACTTTTCATAGAATTTTTGGGTGCATGTTGAAAATATTTTATTGCCTTCACATTTAACATAAAGCTCAAACACTACAGAAAACTAATTTTCACTGTTTTGCTAAATCTGAAGCAGTTTTAGGCTATTAGGATCAGTTTCCTAGTGCATTACATGAACTTTAATGTCATCAGTGAGAGGGGGGAGGGATAATCAGGCTTAATAGGCTTAGCCAAAATACAGCCACTGGCATTCAACCACATGCCGATAGTTGCCAGCTTTCTGGATCTCTGAGGCTACTGCACCATCTCCAACGCTACTGTACGATAAATCAATTTTTTAAAAATGTAGCCATAAAACCAAGGTCAAACTGATATCCCCATAGCTAAAATGACCTTGCAATAATCAAAAGATGAACAGGTACCCTTCATTTTTCTGCTGAATTTAGACATGCACATAAAAAGATACTCATTTTAGTTCTGCTTTTCTAGCAATAGGTGGCACTATCAAATGCCACTTTCATAATTATCTACTGTTGCACCATAGCATTCTATATTCCAGTGGAAGAACAGCAAGGAACATGGCTGAGGTTATTTTTCTTTCTGCTTCCCCTAAACAGAACAGCAAATGCACCTTGCAGTTGTTTTGTTTTCTGTTTTAAACTGTAATCATGCTCAAATACATTTTTACACCAGTTAGAAACTTGAGAGAAATATGTTATTGTTTTTTAGAGTATGCTACTTTAGACAAGTGGCAAGCAGATAAACATGCTCCATGCTCCACCAATCTCTATGCTAATATTAATATTTTTAAAAATCATGGTTTTAAAAATAGATGTTCTGTCAGCACTTTCAACCACCTTTTTGTGACCTGTTAAAGTACATAATATCACTACTTTTCCCCTCAATTTCCATATTTTCCCAGATTTGTAGATAATACACACGGTTCGCAAATAACACATCTTCTTAGCTTGCAAAAGAAGCACTCTGCTACTCTTCCCCTTCAACTTGTTGACCACCTTTCTCTCTCTTCTTTCTCCAAACTCACCAGTTTCATTCTCTGTGCAACTGCCCGTGCTGCACCTTTCCTTCTCCTGCTCCAGGCATGCTGGCTCTGCAGGCCTGAGTTCAGAAAGATGCTTAACAGCTGCAGCACAGAGTCAGAACCCTGAGCTCAGTATTTTTGAGGCTGATCATGTACAAAACATTGTTTTGGAGATTTGCCACTTCTCCAGTGTAATTTTTGAAGCCCCAACTCTCATAGAACATGCTTCTCACCTGAGCTGTTTGCATAAGGGATAGACTTCATAAGAAAGAAAAGTATTCCAGACTAAGTCTCTTTTGGATTTGAATTTCTTTTGTTTCAAAGTAAAATGCGCTGGAAGCCCAGAAAAAACTTCTGTTTGTCTCAAAGCAAGGAAAGAATTAAACACCAAAGCTGTTTTCTGAAGTCTTTGGGTTATTATGGCAAAAGCATCAAATCGGTCTTAAAATTGCTACGTGCCATTAGGCAACCTTCTACTTTCTCCACAGATCAGCCACTTCCCTGCAATTTCACAGCACTGTCTAAGGCAAAGTGTGCCCAGACTGCACCGACAGCGAGCTGACACGACACACTTCATGTTCCATTGCCCACTGTCCTTAGCTGTTGGTGACTCAACTGCTGTTCCCACAGAATAACGACACGCTTGGCCTCTGCCTGTGACTCACGTGTTGCTACAGGGCTTCTTTTAACTGAAACACACAGCGTGTACTTTCTGTTTTGGAGCAACAGCCAAACATGTGGTAGAGAACTTATTTACAATGCACACAGTGACAAACAGACGGCATCCTAGGAGGAAAAAAAAGGATTTCAATAGATTTTTAAAAAAGTTTTTAATTTACAGTGCAAGTTAAAGGATGCAAACCAAGCAATAAAGCAGATACAACTGACTGTTCTTTTAGAATTGAAAGAAACACTTAAGTGATATTTCTCATTAGCTACATCATTTAAGGTTCATCTTAATTTAGTCCATGGACTGCAAGATTAGAGGATCAATCTTGTCTCTGTTGGTGTAAATGGCCGTGTTTGCTGTGGCTTTAGTCAGTCAGGGTTATTCCTGACTCCAGTGATTTACATAACACCAGACAGAATGTTTTTCTTTTGTTGCCACAGCAATTCACCTGCTACAGGTTCTGCAGTTTTGGGGGAGGCGACTGCTCAAACATCCACTCAATTCCCCCAGAGCTCAGTGACATTGTTCCACATTTCTGAAATACCGATTGGGTGAACCACGACACTCACGACTTTCTAACAGCAAAAAAATGCAGCGGCTTCCAAAGCACTGCACAAATGGAGAGTGGGAGCAGCGATCTGCACGGCAGCAGGTCTGATCCATGTACACACTGACATGATCAGGAAGTCTGTACAAAATGTGCCTGGAAGTCTTTTTGTAATGCTGATTTCAACTATAAACCTGTCCCTGTCGCTGCAGTATCGGGTGGATTCACGTTATGTTACCTTGTTTTCTGGGTGAAATTAGTATAAAGCAGCTGAAAGAGCTCAGACTATGATATGAATTAAACCCAGACTAACTCTATAGAAAATCTCACGAGATTCTCAGATCTCAGGCATAAACTACAGCACAGCTGCTGTGAAGTGCACACCACATACAGCACCAGGGCCACGCACACACGCCGACACAGCCAGTTCCTTCTGGAAGGAATCCCGCCAGCACAGACTGACGGCGGTGCGCGGTCGCTCCGTGTCAAAGGAAACCGAGCTGCCTACTAGGAAGTGTAATTTGGAGCAGTTGCAGTGTTGATGTGTTGAATCTTTTAGAAACTGGTAGGAGAAAAAGCCAACTGCTAACGAACCAACATAATATGAAGTAAACTAGGATAGGAAGCCAACTGATGATTTAAGCAATAGTTTTCCCAATACAATGTCATGCAAATGCCCTAGAACATAGCAAGGAACCTGCTTTGCTTTCAGAAAGAGCCAAAATCCAGTGCCTTTGGTGTAAGAGGCAGCATTCATGTCTAAACTTAGGGCAAGAACATTCTTGCATTTGACAATGCCTTTCTAAGGTCTTGCTGTCATTAAAAAAGACAAATGAATAAGATAAAGCTTTCTGAAATTAGGCAATGCTAGGTTATTTTTTATCTAGATTAACTCCCTTATCCCTTCCATGACACAGCTGCACAAATGCTTGTAGTGGCAGAAAGCAAAAGACTAAGATGAAAGGCCAGCTTGGAAAGCAGAGAGGAGAAGACAGATACTACCTTTTTGCAGTAGCAGCGCTGAAACTGTGGCCTGAGACATCTTGCTACTGAAAACTTCAAGTCCTTTTAATCTTGTGCAACATATCTGAAATCAGCCAGAGGTAATGCTGACTGTCCTTGAATTCATCCTGCATTATGCTTACAGAAGCTTAATTAAATTAGCTCTTTGGTGTGCACATGCTCATTACAACTGACTGTACTCTGTGTTTAAAAAACAAACCCAATAATCTTCCTTTGGAAACACATGCTTTCATCAGGTGCACAGGTGATAAATAAAGTAATTTTCAGCAGATTATTGACTTCAGGTTTGTCAGTCAGTTATGTAATTTAGAATTCCAAGCACATACACCAGTGCCCTGAAATCAATCCTGTGGGTCACCACTGTGTCTGTTACAATGCACACTCCCTTTTCGCTGATATACACCTCTGCACCTCCATCCCATCAGAGACAGGCAGCTTTTCACCTCCCCCAGTATAATGCACACGCATTGCCATACTATCAAACCCAAATCCAAGATTTGTTAAATACGCTTCTTCAAAAATCACTGAAACTCTTTCACATCCCATTTAATCTTTGCATTCTTCTTCTCTAAGGGTGAATATAACTTCCCAGCTTCCAGCAGTCTGGAGATAATTCTGGACAAGCCTCTAAGTAATTAGCTGGGGAGCAAACTTTCTTTTTCCATCAGCAATGCTAGTGAGAAAAAATAAGAAAAATGCTACGGTGCTTTTTGTTAGCTGTAATGGTGGGAAAAGCTGAAAAATTTGTGGTGAGTGTTTGCATGTCAATTAGAAACAAGAAGAAAAACCAGATGATTAGTTATTATTCCTACTATACGTCTCCAAGGTAAATCTAAGCAACAGAAAATGAGAAGTGGAGACAAGATGACTTTAAGAACTGCCAGAAGTGTTTCACGTCCCAGTATACTCACTTGTTTATGGCTCCTTCAGTTCTGCAGGTCAAAGATTCCCAGAAACTTGTAAATCATACTTACCCTAGGTATTGCACATCCCTAAGTGACTACACACCTACAGCCTCTTTGCACTATTTGCTCGAGCCGGTGCTAAATACTCCACTCCTAGGCTAGCAGAAAAGGCAGGTATCTCCGTAGAAACCTGCAGCTTGCTGAAGTGTGTGTGCAGGTGGCACAGAAATATCTACTTCCCACAGGCACTTAACAAGAACATACTTGCTCAATAATTACACACAGTGTAATTTAATTACACACAATGTAATTTAATAAAATATTGCAGTCTGGTAAAGGAGAAGGAAGAGTGCTGAATTTCCCTTTCTTTCCTGATGGTTTGCAGGGAGCCCAGCACAGAGTACCAAGTGCTGAACACGGAACCTTCTGGATGATGCTGGAATTGCTTTCTGCACACGAGCTCTGCTCTCTGCCACGGGAATATCAATGGCAAGACAAATTGTTTTGACCAGCTGAAATAATCTAAGCTTTAATCAACAGTGGTGAAGGACAGTTATATGCTTTGCTTATCCTCGGCATAGTTTCGGGCAGTTTGGAAACAAGTGCTTAATATTAAACAATTAATTTCTTTCAAACGGTCACACAGAGATATTCCCAGAGTCTTATTACTTGAATTTACAGGCAGCAGTATTGCTGAGGTAAAGGACTTTACTCAGCCCCATGGAGTTACAGATGAGGACAGACACTGAAGACTCATCAAGGAAAGCTATTCATTAAAGTTTCAGTGTTTGTTTCACAGCGCCTCTGCCAGCGGTCATTTGTGCAGTGGGAGGTGGGGGGTTAATGCAGCCCCTGCCCCATGAGCCGATACTAACGAAAATTGTCTGGAAGCAACAATCAGCATGTTGATGGGGTGATTGCGCACCAGGTGAAAGAACCCAGTTTTGGGACAACAAACACACACGCACACCCTGACTGCACACCAACACACACACACACACACACACACACACACACACACACAGACACTCCCTGACTGCAGACCAACACACACACTCCCATGGACGGCACTCCTCAGCCTCCTGCTGCCACTGCTCCCAGCCTCTTGCCGCTCCATCCCCTTCAGTTGCTCCACACTGGAACCCTGTCCCAAGCCCACCAGACCCCCCCCACCCCCAGCTAACCCAGCTCAGCCCTAGAGCTACCCTGCAGCTCTGTCCCAGTGACCCCTCTGGCTAACGGGGCGCTGGGGCAGCCAGCTGTGGGCTGGGGAGATGACCAGCCCTGCTTGGAGGGCAGCTCAGTGCAGCCTGGGCTCGGTGCTGGGTGTCCAAGCTGAGGCCTCTTGACAGAAAGCCAGACTTGGTCAGGGTGGGACCGTGACACAGCATCATCTCCAGAGCCAGAACAGCTCCCTTCAAACCATGGTCCAGCTCAGCTGGAGGTGTGTGGTGCAGCCCTGGGTGGGAACAGAGCTGGGAGCTGCAGCACCATCGCGTGCCAGGGGCCAGGAGCGCAGCAAGAGGGGGTTGGGATGGACGGTCCTGGCAGCTTCAGAGGCAGGACCTTGTGCAGCCAGTGCAGAACGGACACGTCTAGGTGGGAAGCAGCTCAGGGTGTGCATGCTTGAGCACGTCCAGGTCCTTCATGACTCCGGGAGGTGGAAATGTGGCCGGCGGTTGGCAGGCCTGGTCCTCTTGTAAGGTCTGTCAGGGGTGCTGGGGCTGATCAGTCAGGGGGGCTGCAAGCACACGCCATCCACAGGACTGAAAGGGTCTCTCTCTCCTCTTGCTCGGGAGCTAGGCCAGCTTCAAGTTCAGCAGGGAATGGCACACGCATGCAGCACTGCCACCCGTAGCTGGCCCTAGACACGGGGTGTTTCCAACTGACAGGTCCCTCTGACCTGTGTTCCCTTCTGCCATCGCTAGCAGCCAGGCCTCGGGAACCACCCCCCCCGGGTACAGAGTGGGGCCACGCAGAAAAGGATTTGGAACTCACGTGTGAGTAGCTCCTTGATCCCCCCTTCTCTCCATTTTCTGTGCTTATACATCCTCCTCATCTTCCCCGACTCCTCCCTTTCTCCGCCCTTATCTCCTCTCACACAAGGGACCCACCCCTGGTTGTTTTTCCCCCTTGCTCCCAGGTTTGCTCCATCTGTGAACACATTTGGTGTTTCAGGTGCTATTAGTGAGGTCACCTTGGACTTCCATGGCATTCCTCATGCTGTTTCCTGGGTACTGCTGTCCCTGCCAGATTCCTCTCCCTAAAATGACCCCATCTCTTCCTTCAATTATCTGTGAACCGCGGCCATCTCCCACATCATTCTCCCTTAACCACCTGCCAAATCTGGTGCTGGAAGAGCAGAGAATCCACGGAAGACAAGATGCCTTCTCTCAGGCCACCTTCTGCCTGCTCTGAGCAGATCTGGGGCACCACCTTCAGGCCAACTTTCAGAAACCGAAGCGGCCTTGAGTCCAGTTTGGGGCCCAGCCCTGGTGCCTCTGAAGCCGTGCTACACCTCAAGGGCCCTGAGAGCAGCTGTTCCACTTTCAGACGGAGCCTGCCCTGGCATCCTAGGGACCAGGCTGGGCACTCAGCTGTGTGCCTTATGTCTATCCACACAAGCCAGGATGCCAGCAGGGAGCTCCCACAGCTTTCGTGAGCTTTGAGGCTGCCACTCTTCAAGCCACGGCCTCCAGGGACCCAGCCCTGCTCGGCAAAGGCAACGCAGGTGGCTGGCTCCTGCTTCTCTCCCGTGACTGCCCTGCACGGCCGCATGTGAGCACGGCTCCGCCATACAGCTGCAGAAGGCAGACTGACGAGCTGAGGCCGATCCAGGATTGACCAAAGCCATGGAGAATGGCATGTGGGGCTGAGAGCAGGAGCAGCCTTCTCTGTTTAGGGCTTGCAGTTGCCTGTCGTCGGCCACGTGTACCAGGTGCCACAACCGCCCTTGTCAATGCTGGCCCAGAACAGCAATAGAGCGCACAGACAGCAAGGACAGGAAGCCTGCCAGAGGGGGGTGCTGGGGCTGACATGGCCAGTGTGGACAGTGCTGCATCTGTGCCGGAAAGTTGACACTGCTTGGGTCTGCTCGGTTTATTGCACTCGCACATCACTGCTTGCCTGCCGCGGCTGTAACCAGATCGGCTCTGCAACACCCAAAAGTGCGTACTGCCTGTAGTAGTCACGTTCTCTGGTGTACGTTTGTTGGGAAGGACCTGGTGGCAAAGGGCTGCAGAGAGCAGGGGGCAGTGAACTCCCCGAAGAGGCTGTGGTGCCACACTGGGTTTTTTCCTGCTCGCCATTGGCAGGCGGTGCTGGGGGCCGACGCTGCTGCCTGCCACAGGGCCTGCACACCCCGTCCCGCAAGCCGAGCATTCAGCGGGGTCTGTCGGGGGTGTCCGATCCCAGCTTCTGCCTCCCCTCCTGCTTGGAAACCCCCATGTTTTCCCCCCCCGCCCCTAGAGACCACCGTGCCCAGCCCCCGGAACCAGCGACACTGTGACATCAGCCCCGTTGCCAAGGGCACCACCGGCACCGCGAGCCCTGTGGGCACTCTGTCAGCTGCTGCACTGGTGGTGACAAGCCCTCGGTTCTGGCAGCTGGCACATGCCGCTGGCAGCGATGCGTTTGCTCCCGCTCCTCATCCTGCTGGCCCTGTGCTGGCCTGCGCACGGCGCCTGGGACAGCTGTGGGTAAGTGGCCGAGGCTCTGGGAGGGAGCTTGGCAACCTGATGGGGTTCCCTGGAGGGTGCCTGCTTGTCCCCCGTGGCCACACCACGGCTTCCTCAGCCCCATGCGGGAGCCTCGGCTCCTCGCAGCACCCGGGCTGCTGGCACAACTCGCCTGCGGGGCTAAAGCAGAAACGGGGGCGGCCGCCCACCCACCCCACGGGGCTCCGTGGCCTCACTGTCCATGCAGCACCTCGTGGGGAGGGCAGACGGCTGACCTTCAGCCGGGACAGCAGTAAGCCATAGAGCAGGACGGTGATGAGTTTCTGGTTACAGGACCTGCGGGCTGCGGCCCATGGCTGCTCACTCCGGCACCTCGCGCGTCGTGGGGGGCACAGACGCCCAGCCAGGGGCCTGGCCCTGGATTGTGAGCATCCAGGATCCCTACGCAGCAGGCACGGGGCACATATGCGGAGGGTCCCTCATCAGCCCGCAGTGGGTCCTCACAGCAGCCCACTGCTTCATCAAGGCCAGGTAAGGAGGGCCAGGAACGGGGATATCCCCCCAGCACTCGCAGGTGCCCCGTCCGCAGCATCATGTGCTACTCCCGTCCCCTTTTCTTGCGGTACACCCAGTGCCTGGGCACTGCAGAGCCTGGCTGAGAGGCTGCTCAGGAGAGGGCTGGGCTCCTGCCACGGCTTCCTACAGCCTCCAGCTCGACACGCCATGAGCCCAAGGCATGCAGGGGCAGTCGCAGCTTCCGTAGTGTGCTTTCCTCTCCCCCATGTGAAGCAGGGGGCAGGGAACTGCTGGGCTGCTGCAGCATGTGGCTCCTCTCCCTCTGAGCCCTCTCCCCATCTGCCTTCCAGGCACATCACCATGTGGCGCGTGGTGATCGGGGCCACCCAGTTGACTCATCTGGGCCCGGAGGCCCAAGTGCGCAACATTAAACGGCTTCTGGTTCACGAACACTACAGTAGTATCTCGGAGGAGAACGATATTGCGCTGCTGGAGTTGGACCAGCCTGTCCAGTGCAGCTACTACGTACAGCTCGCCTGCGTGCCCGACGCCTCCCTGCGAGTGTCCAAGCTGACGACCTGCTACGTTAGTGGCTGGGGGTCCACGACGGCGAGAGGTGAGTTCCCAAAAGTGCTCGTTTCCCGAGTGCGAGCTCGGCACACGGGGGAGGTGGGCTTGGCTTCCTGACAGCAGGGCTGAGAACCAGAGTGCGGCTGCGGGGTCGTGTGCCCATAGAGACATGGGCCTGGCCCAGGGCCCATGGCCAGACAGAAGGGCAACGCCAGTGCAAAGCCAAGCCCCAGGGAAGGGCTCACCCAGACAGGGCAGGAGACCTGGCAACGAGCTGCTGGGTGTTAATTCCTTTCTGTGCTCACAGCCGCAGGATCAACGGATGTCCTGCAGGAGGCCAAGGTTCACCTCATCAACGTCCGCCTCTGCAACAGCAGCCGGTGGTACGCAGGGGCCGTCCACCCCCACAACCTGTGTGCTGGCTACCCGCAGGGCGGCATCGACACCTGCCAGGTAGGAGCCTGCGACAAGGCAGCGCCCAGCGGCACAGGCAGCCCCGGTACAGCCGCCCAGACACACCCCGGCACGGCCTTTGCCTGGCCAGTCGCCCTCCCACCGCTGGGTCCCCACCGCTGGCGGGGCTCACCTCCCCTTCCCCAGCTGCAGGCCCTTGCCCAGGGCCCCACTGGTTCCAGAGGCCCGGGACTCTGCCCAGAAAGCCCATCCAGCGCTCCTGGCAGCCCCGAGGTCCAGATCCCAATCCCAAAACATCCCTCTTGCACACAGCCAGCATCGCTGTGCAGAGATGAGAGAGAGCCCTACCCCACAGGCTTACTACCCTCTCCCTGACAAGGTGCTGCAGGCCTCAGCACTGAGCAGAGCCTCTCTGTGCAGCGGATGCAGCCCTGGCAGGTGCTGGCAGAGAGAAGGAGCCAGCCCTAGTGCTGCCAGTGGCCACCTGACACCACCTGAACCCTCCCTCTCTCCTCTGCTGCAGGGTGACAGCGGTGGTCCTCTTGTCTGCAAAGATAAGAATGCTGACCACTTCTGGCTTGTTGGGGTGACCAGCTGGGGGAAAGGCTGCGCAAGAGCAAAACAGCCTGGAGTCTACACCTCCACTCAGCACTTTTATGACTGGATCCTGGTACAGATGGGGCTGCACCCAGCAGCAACGGCTCCTCCAACGCCACAGCCAGTCTTCACATCAACACCCTTTCAGAAGCCGAGGCCAACAACGCAAGCGGGCAGCTCTACGGCCTGTCCATTTCCACGCCAGAAGCTGGCGGAATTCTTTAAGCTGCTGCAGGAGCTCCTGCAGGGCCTGTGGGGGAAAGAGGCTCCAGCAGCAGCATGAGCAGGACCCAGCTCAAGCTGCAGCGCACCGCGACCATCTGCTGGGGCACTGCCTGCTGATCCAAAGGCAGCCTCAGTGTCAAAGGCTGCTCGGTCCTGCCCACACACACAAATGCTCCAGTTGAGCATTCCAGTTGTTGAAATAAAGTTGCTGGTTTTCACCATGCTGCAGTCCAATTCAGTCTCCTGTGCAAGGCAAGGATTCCATGCCCGGCACCTGCAAAATGAGGCTGCAGGCAGCCAGGTCGGGCACAAAGGGAAAGAGTCACTCCGAAGGGCTGGTCAGAGGGGAGGGTGAGGGTGTGGTGGAAGAGGGGGGCGAAAGGTCTTGGGGACAGCAGTTGGAAACGCAAAGTGTCTTACGCCGGCTACTGGTGGGACTCTTGTGTGTGTGTGCGTGTGTGTGTGCGTGTGCACAATGCACCAGTGAACTTGAAACTGGACTCTCTTGTGACACAGGAGACACAGATCTGGAAAGACCCACGGTTTGCCCCGATGACTGGGTAAGGAGCTTGACATCCAGCCATGGATATTACATGGACTTAATTTCCATACCGTTAGTTGAGGAATCTCTGCACGTGCTGTGCTTATGAATCGAGGGAGTGAAGGTGTGTTTATGTTTCGCTAGTAAACACCCAATCCTGATCATCTGGAAAGGCAGAAAAGGACTGGCCTGTGCTCATGTTTATGTAAGCGGTGGGTACGAGTACATGGGCGCTGGTAAAGGCATCGCTCTGCCTGTGTCAATCTGTTTTGCCGTTCACATTAATTGTGTAACTCTGTGTGTGTGTTTGTTTACGCGCTCTTTGGACGCAGCAGAACGTGGGAACAGCAGCAGCCACATCCATCAGACTGGGACAGGAGAAGCCTCCGGGGTGTGAGAGTCCACCGGTGGGACCGGAGAGTCCACCAGCTCTCGTGGACCTGAAAGGAGAAATCCCCCGTGTTCAGAAGTCTGCTGGATCTGGCTGCTCTGTAACAGAACGGGGAAGGGGGCCCAATGAAACTCTGCAGCAGAGACGATGGTGTGGACAGAGAGGCAGCAGTGCCTGGGCTGTGGAAACAATGGGGAGGGCTGGCAGCTGGACTGGCACTGGACAGTCACTGGGCTGCCTGCTAACAAAAGGGCAGGAAGGATGCAAGCTCAAAGCTTTATAAAAAAAGTGATTTGGTGTTTGTTTTCTCCAGTAGGTACCATTAAAGCATCTGCGCAGGACCCTTCCCTGCAGGCCCAAGAGTGGCTTAGCTCTCCTGGCAAGCTTTGCCTTGAAGCAGCATGCAGTAACAGCTCAAAGTTTTGATAGCCAGCCAGCCTGTATGCTGGCACAGGAGGATGAGTCCAGATGATCCCCCTGTTCCCACAGAAGCCACAGCTGAAGTAGTTCACACTCCAGACGCTGGCCCGTGAGCCCTGCCCAGGCAGCCGCTCCCTACCTCTTTGGGAGAAGCTGGATTAACTGTTCTGCAGACTGGGCCTCTTCATTTCCTAGTCTGGGTGGAACACAGCAAACAAAGACAAGGCACAGGACTCTCCTGAGCAGTGTCCACTCACACATAGAACACTAAGAATTCACCTACACACAGGTTCTGTCTACAATACGGCTGTAACACCACATCCATATGCCTCAGTCCTCCGGCACAGTCCGTGCGATCCGTGCATTCAAGGCTGGCTTGACACATCCTACAGGAAAGGCTTTTATTAGGCAAGATCTATCATGCCCCAAACCACACCCCTGAACCAAATGAACTTCCCTAGACTGCAGTGGGAGCCCAGACACCTTCTTCAGGTGGACACACCTCGTCATAGCTGCCATGATTTCTACCATGAATGCCAGCAAGGAAGCCCATGTCTGACACTGTACTGATGGAGAACAGCAGGAGGCTGGTCCTGAGGGTATGTGTTCTCTCGCTGATGCTGAGCAGAAAGCATTATGCACTCTGACAGGATGCAGGAGACAGACCACAACCCAGATGACAACAATAATGAGTGCCTAGCTGTCGTTCCTGAGAGGAGGGAATCATCCAGTGATCCGCAGAGGAAGGTGAACAGCTTTGCCAGCAGGTCTGTTTAGACACTGTAGCCCAGAGAAGTACCACAGAACCCTGCAGGCCGAATTACCAATACAAAGGCAGTTACTGACTGTATGGGGGAGGGGAGCCACATAACAGGTTATGCTCCTTTTCCATCAAGACATCCTGCAATTTTTATCTAGGTACTGCTCCAATCAGCTTTTGAGTTCTTGCTGGGGGAAATGGGCAGTGGGGTAAGGACAGAGTTGGAAGGACATCGCTTGAATAAAATTTAAATGGATCAAATCAGTATTTTTAATTGCTAGCAAAACAAAGAAAAGAACCTGTAAGACAGCATGCAAGGTCAGTAGAGGACCCAGCTATTCATCTGGCAAAATACAGCCCTGAAAGACTAATACTCAAGAACTCATCTGGACCTAACAGATGTATGACATTCCTTCTCAGCCAGGTCAGAATCCTGAGATGTTGAAAGAAGATATACTGGATATACTGAAAGAAGATATCACTGGAAGAGACAAGAAATACAAGGCAGAGTAATCATAAAAAGCACTATACAGGAGAAGTGTCAGCTGGGACCGTTATTTGTCAAACTCCCCCAGATCACAGCTGTGACACTACCCTTACCGTGACACAAGCAGGACCCTTATGGTAATAGGTGCATGGGTGCTCTGGAACCTCTCCTGCCCAGCCGTGTCCCAGAAGTCTGTACACACGAAAACCAAGCTTAGAACGACACAACTTCCCAAGCCCTGCGTTCCTCACAACTTAAAGCCAGGACGCAAAGTCCAGTCCACCTACTCAGGGTCACAAATTAGGTTTCACCTCACTGATCTGAAAGATTCCAGGGCTGAGATTATGCAAAACTAGGGCCTTTTCTTAGCTAGGCTTAGCTATGAGTAGTGCAGACACTGAACATCGCTATAAACATACTAGCAAAAGAGAAGTCATCAGTAGACATGACTTGTAAAGGATAGTAAGACAGAGCTCGTCAAAAGTGCAAAGAGTGATAACAATATACGATACTTTATCACTAGAGATGACAACAGGAAACAACATCTAAACGTCTTGAAACAGCTTGATTTCTGACACAGTGATAAATAGCCAGGTGCCTGCCATGGGAATTGTTCCCTCTCCTTTCACAGGCAGGAGTGGCCTTGGGAGGGGAAGCATTTCCTCCAAACTGCCCGGGCAGGGGAAGGGAAGGTGATCACTGCTGTAGGGCTCGTTCTCTTCAGATCTGATCAAAGCACACTGGGATTTTGACCATTTAATGTAAAGAGCTGTGAATAACGGTATTCTTCTTGTTGTGGTCCTCAGAATCCTGACACTGTGGTCAAATCAAGTTATATTTTCACCCTTCCCAGACTATTAACCCAATCCCAGAATATCGTCAGTGCAACAAACTCTGTATTACCTTATTCATTTAGACCCACAAGATGATATGGCTTAGAGACACAGAACAAAGAACAGGCATTATGCAATGCTAATCCCCTTCAGCAAACAGCAGATTAAAAAACCTCCACAGAGTTCATGGCTGCTTTTTGTCCCTTCATGATTTTAGTAGATTTGTTTTCTTCCATTACAGATAGCAGACACTCTGTTCTACAAAGTGTCCCAAACACCCTACATTTTGGTGGGAGGGTTGCTGAGGGGATCAGGGATGAAGGACAGAAATCTACAGGCAGTGAAGCTTCATTAATTCCACTAATCACAGACCAATTTGTTTACAGGAAAGTTTTGTGGTTTGTTTGTTGTTTGCCTTACAAGGGTGAACAGGTGTCCTAATATCTTCTGTGTGTGGAGTAACAGAGGAGCAGCCACTACTGAGAGCGCTCTGCTCAGCCTCAATTCATGAATGGGAAAGTGATTCTGCATTCGACAGCAAGGATAAAACAGAATCCTGCTGTTCAGTGGGAGACAGAATCTAAGTATCCTGTAATATAGTTTGCTACATCACCACATGTCAGGCTTGACTTTCCTAATTTACACCAGTAAGTTCTTACAGAAGAATAAATCTTTTCAACTCAAGGCTTCTGATTTACACCAGGGCAAATGGAAGTGCAGGAGGCCCTTCTTATCCTAATAAAATGTGTCAGCTACTGTTAAATGCAGTAATGGCAGATACAATAACATGTTAGTATTGTATTGCAAGATAACAATATCAGCACTGGATTGAAAGGGGAAATCAGTTACTGTTTGTTGTTGTCATTTACACCACCATTCTCAAAAATCAATTAATTGGTTGCAGTGCTCTCCAATTCCAGCTGCTTTTTAATTAAAACAATGAATCAAACCACTACTAAAAAGAAATCAGAAGCACCCACTTTGGGGAAAAAGTTTTCAAAGGATGGCTTTAACATACGCTATTGCGTTCAATTTTAGGTGATACAAGGCCACACAGAAGGTATCATTTCCTTCAGTAAAGTCACACCTGAAACTATATGGGGAGTGTTTTTTCTCCTTCCGTTCCCAGATTCTTCCATGGTACAAGGGTGTTTGGCCGCAGATACATAGTTTGTAGAAGACAGTGCCAACAAAACACCAATCACAATGCAAAGACCCCTTGTCTAAATGATTCTCATTAACATTTTAAAAAAAATTATTCCGTTTTTAAACAAAGACAGCCAGTTTAAAGGTGTTTGGGCTAGAGCTTTCAGCACTATTCTCATTTTCAAGCTGAAGTGCCCTCTGCTGGCCACGATTCCAGGTGCCTTTGCTCATACATTTCGTATGGAACTTTTTCTAAACATCAAACTTCGTTAGAAGAGGGCAGACTCCTATAACAATATATCATTTAACTGTTGAAAATGATTTTCCTTTTTACATCAACAGGATCTGCATTAGGGGAAATTATAAAGGGCATTTAAACTTTGCGCCAAGAATCGAAACCTCGTTGGCTTTGCTCAGGTGCTCTGATTCTGTGGATAGATGACAGGCAGGTGAATGAAGAAGAGAACAGCAAAACAGGTGGACCAGTGCTACAAACACAAAAGAGAAGATTAAGTGTGATGGAACAGAGACTGCAGAAGAGATTCAGCATGGAGATTCAAGAAGAGAGAGCATACAAAATCCATCCAGGAACTAAACCGTTAGGCAGCTACATCCTTCCTCTTCTCCATACTGCAAAATGTAGTTGCTAAAGGGTTTGTGCAGGTTTTGGCTGTCACAGCATTCAGAACGACAAAGACAGAGGGGCTAAACCCAAATATACAGGGGAAAAGACCCCCCAAACATTCAAAGAGGTTTTGGAAGAGAAAGTATATCCTGGATCAGTGGAGAAAGGGACAAAGAACACAAGTGACCTCAAATTCAGGTCCAAGATGCACTAGGAGAAAAGAAAGTTAGATATCATTTGAAGGGGAAAAAAAATAAATTAAAAAGTCAATAAAACCAGACTTTCCATTTGGCTAAATTAGATTTCAGCCCTGAACTTACCTAGGATGGTGAGGTCAGATTTCTCCACATCATTTCTCTGGTCAGCAGATGGGTAGGTCATCCTTTATTTCTCCTTCTGAACCTTCTCTCAATCTACAGATGCCTGTAGACTCGAGAGCTGCTTCCTCCGATTCCCTGGCGCTTTGCAGCAATCTAGTTCTTCAGAGCTCAGCGGGGGTAACAGGAGACTTGTCTGTCTTTGAGGACGGAGGACAGCTTCAGCCAAAGAATGTTAGCTTTGTGAAGCAGCAGTAAACTCCTGAGAGGTACCTGCCTGGACCCGAGGAAGAACAAATTACTCCCGAGCTGTTCCATCTTTTCCTGCTCTTACCTTGCCATCCAGATGCTTCGTGAGGAAAACAACGCAGAGGAGACATGTTTTCTTTCCCTTATATATTACAAGCCAAAAATGTGCATTTTTTTTAGGATAGGGTGTTTCTCTGGTAGAGATGAACAACAGCACTGAGGCAGTAAGAAGGATCTGTAATGCTGAGAACCACAATTAAAACTTAAAACTGATCTCAGGCTGCCCTATAAATCTTTCATTTTTCTTACCATTATCATTAGTTAGACTTGTATAACAAAACAAATATCATCTTTCAAAGGGCAGGTGGAGAAATCAGGTTTCATGCTTGCTAACTGAAAGACCTGATAAAGGAGACAAAGTATTAAGATGCATCCAGATCATTAAGTCTTTGTCTTCAAAGGATTTTCGTCATTAGCAAGTTACTTTTCATAGAATTTTTGGGTGCATGTTGAAAATATTTTATTGCCTTCACATTTAACATGAAGCTCAAACACTACAGAAAACTAATTTTCACTGTTTTGCTAAATCTGAAGCAGTTTTAGGATGTTAGGATCAGTCTCCTAGTGCATTACATGAACTTTAATGTCATCAGTGAGAGGGGGGAGGGATAATCAGGCTTAATAGGCTTAGCCAAAATACAGCCACTGGCATTCAACCACATGCCGATAGTTGCCAGCTTTCTGGATCTCTGAGGCTACTGCACCATCTCCAACGCTACTGTACGATAAATCAATTTTTTAAAAATGTAGCCATAAAACCAAGGTCAAACTGATATCCCCATAGCTAAAATGACCTTGCAATAATCAAAAGATGAACAGGTACCCTTCATTTTTCTGCTGAATTTAGACATGCACATAAAAAGATACTCATTTTAGTTCTGCTTTTCTAGCAATAGGTGGCACTATCAAATGCCACTTTCATAATTATCTACTGTTGCACCATAGCATTCTATATTCCAGTGGAAGAACAGCAAGGAACATGGCTGAGGTTATTTTTCTTTCTGCTTCCCCTAAACAGAACAGCAAATGCACCTTGCAGTTGTTTTGTTTTCTGTTTTAAACTGTAATCATGCTCAAATACATTTTTACACCAGTTAGAAACTTGAGAGAAATATGTTATTGTTTTTTAGAGTATGCTACTTTAGACAAGTGGCAAGCAGATAAACATGCTCCATGCTCCACCAATCTCTATGCTAATATTAATATTTTTAAAAATCATGGTTTTAAAAATAGATGTTCTGTCAGCACTTTCAACCACCTTTTTGTGACCTGTTAAAGTACATAATATCACTACTTTTCCCCTCAATTTCCATATTTTCCCAGATTTGTAGATAATACACACGGTTCGCAAATAACACAGCTTCTTAGCTTGCAAATGAAGCACTCTGCTACTCTTCCCCTTCAACTTGTTGACCACCTTTCTCTCTCTTCTTTCTCCAAACTCACCAGTTCCATTCTCTGTGCAACTGCCCGTGCTGCACCTTTCCTTCTCCTGCTCCAGGCATGCTGGCTCTGCAGGCCTGAGTTCAGAAAGATGCTTAACAGCTGCAGCACAGAGTCAGAACCCTGAGCTCAGTATTTTTGAGGCTGATCATGTACAAAACATTGTTTTGGAGATTTGCCACTTCTCCAGTGTAATTTTTGAAGCCCCAACTCTCATAGAACATGCTTCTCACCTGAGCTGTTTGCATAAGGGATAGACTTCATAAGAAAGAAAAGTATTCCAGACTAAGTCTCTTTTGGATTTGAATTTCTTTTGTTTCAAAGTAAAATGCGCTGGAAGCCCAGAAAAAACTTCTGTTTGTCTCAAAGCAAGGAAAGAATTAAACACCAAAGCTGTTTTCTGAAGTCTTTGGGTTATTATGGCAAAAGCATCAAATCGGTCTTAAAATTGCTACGTGCCATTAGGCAACCTTCTACTTTCTCCACAGATCAGCCACTTCCCTGCAATTTCACAGCACTGTCTAAGGCAAAGTGTGCCCAGACTGCACCGACAGCGAGCTGACACGACACACTTCATGTTCCATTGCCCACTGTCCTTAGCTGTTGGTGACTCAACTGCTGTTCCCACAGAATAACGACACGCTTGGCCTCTGCCTGTGACTCACGTGTTGCTACAGGGCTTCTTTTAACTGAAACACACAGCGTGTACTTTCTGTTTTGGAGCAACAGCCAAACATGTGGTAGAGAACTTATTTACAATGCACACAGTGACAAACAGACGGCATCCTAGGAGGAAAAAAAAGGATTTCAATAGATTTTTAAAAAAGTTTTTAATTTACAGTGCAAGTTAAAGGATGCAAACCAAGCAATAAAGCAGATACAACTGACTGTTCTTTTAGAATTGAAAGAAACACTTAAGTGATATTTCTCATTAGCTACATCATTTAAGGTTCATCTTAATTTAGTCCATGGACTGCAAGATTAGAGGATCAATCTTGTCTCTGTTGGTGTAAATGGCCGTGTTTGCTGTGGCTTTAGTCAGTCAGGGTTATTCCTGACTCCAGTGATTTACATAACACCAGACAGAATGTTTTTCCTTTGTTGCCACAGCAATTCACCTGCTACAGGTTCTGCAGTTTTGGGGGAGGCGACTGCTCAAACATCCACTCAATTCCCCCAGAGCTCAGTGACATTGTTCCACATTTCTGAAATACCGATTGGGTGAACCACGACACTCACGACTTTCTAACAGCAAAAAAATGCAGCGGCTTCCAAAGCACTGCACAAATGGAGAGTGGGAGCAGCGATCTGCACGGCAGCAGGTCTGATCCATGTACACACTGACATGACCAGGAAGTCTGTACAAAATGTGCCTGGAAGTCTTTTTGTAATGCTGATTTCAACTATAAACCTGTCCCTGTCGCTGCAGTATCGGGTGGATTCACGTTATGTTACCTTGTTTTCTGGGTGAAATTAGTATAAAGCAGCTGAAAGAGCTCAGACTATGATATGAATTAAACCCAGACTAACTCTATAGAAAATCTCACGAGATTCTCAGATCTCAGGCATAAACTACAGCACAGCTGCTGTGAAGTGCACACCACATACAGCACCAGGGCCACGCACACACGCCGACACAGCCAGTTCCTTCTGGAAGGAATCCCGCCAGCACAGACTGACGGCGGTGTGCGGTCGCTCCGTGTCAAAGGAAACCGAGCTGCCTACTAGGAAGTGTAATTTGGAGCAGTTGCAGTGTTGATGTGTTGAATCTTTTAGAAACTGGTAGGAGAAAAAGCCAACTGCTAACGAACCAACATAATATGAAGTAAACTAGGATAGGAAGCCAACTGATGATTTAAGCAATAGTTTTCCCAATACAATGTCATGCAAATGCCCTAGAACATAGCAAGGAACCTGCTTTGCTTTCAGAAAGAGCCAAAATCCAGTGCCTTTGGTGTAAGAGGCAGCATTCATGTCTAAACTTAGGGCAAGAACATTCTTGCATTTGACAATGCCTTTCTAAGGTCTTGCTGTCATTAAAAAAGACAAATGAATAAGATAAAGCTTTCTGAAATTAGGCAATGCTAGGTTATTTTTTATCTAGATTAACTCCCTTATCCCTTCCATGACACAGCTGCACAAATGCTTGTAGTGGCAGAAAGCAAAAGACTAAGATGAAAGGCCAGCTTGGAAAGCAGAGAGGAGAAGACAGATACTACCTTTTTGCAGTAGCAGCGCTGAAACTGTGGCCTGAGACATCTTGCTACTGAAAACTTCAAGTCCTTTTAATCTTGTGCAACATATCTGAAATCAGCCAGAGGTAATGCTGACTGTCCTTGAATTCATCCTGCATTATGCTTACAGAAGCTTAATTAAATTAGCTCTTTGGTGTGCACATGCTCATTACAACTGACTGTACTCTGTGTTTAAAAAACAAACCCAATAATCTTCCTTTGGAAACACATGCTTTCATCAGGTGCACAGGTGATAAATAAAGTAATTTTCAGCAGATTATTGACTTCAGGTTTGTCAGTCAGTTATGTAATTTAGAATTCCAAGCACATACACCAGTGCCCTGAAATCAATCCTGTGGGTCACCACTGTGTCTGTTACAATGCACACTCCCTTTTCGCTGATATACACCTCTGCACCTCCATCCCATCAGAGACAGGCAGCTTTTCACCTCCCCCAGTATAATGCACACGCATTGCCATACTATCAAACCCAAATCCAAGATTTGTTAAATACGCTTCTTTAAAAATCACTGAAACTCTTTCACATCCCATTTAATCTCTGCATTCTTCTTCTCTAAGGGTGAATATAACTTCCCAGCTTCCAGCAGTCTGGAGATAATTCTGGACAAGCCTCTAAGTAATTAGCTGGGGAGCAAACTTTCTTTTTCCATCAGCAATGCTAGTGAGAAAAAAAAAGAAAAATCCTACGGTGCTTTTTGTTAGCTGTAATGGTGGGAAAAGCTGAAAAATTTGTGGTGAGTGTTTGCATGTCAATTAGAAATAAGAAGAAAAACCAGATGATTAGTTATTATTCCTACTATATGTCTCCAAGGTAAATCTAAGCAACAGAAAATGAGAAGTGGAGACAAGATGACTTTAAGAACTGCCAGAAGTGTTTCACGTCCCAGTATACTCACTTGTTTATGGCTCCTTCAGTTCTGCAGGTCAAAGATTCCCAGAAACTTGTAAATCATACTTACCCTAAGTATTGCACATCCCTAAGTGACTACACACCTACAGCCTCTTTGCACTATTTGCTCGAGCCGGTGCTAAATACTCCACTCCTAGGCTAGCAGAAAAGGCAGGTATCTCCGTAGAAACCTGCAGCTTGCTGAAGCGTGTGTGCAGGTGGCACAGAAATATCTACTTCCCACAGGCACTTAACAAGAACATACTTGCTCAATAATTACACACAGTGTAATTTAATTACACACAATGTAATTTAATAAAATATTGCAGTCTGGTAAAGGAGAAGGAAGAGTGCTGAATTTCCCTTTCTTTCCTGATGGTTTGCAGGGAGCCCAGCACAGAGTACCAAGTGCTGAACACGGAACCTTCTGGATGATGCTGGAATTGCTTTCTGCACACGAGCTCTGCTCTCTGCCACGGGAATATCAATGGCAAGACAAATTGTTTTGACCAGCTGAAATAATCTAAGCTTTAATCAACAGTGGTGAAGGACAGTTATATGCTTTGCTTATCCTCGGCATAGTTTCGGGCAGTTTGGAAACAAGTGCTTAATATTAAACAATTCATTTCTTTCCAACAGTCACACAGAGATATTCCCAGAGTCTTATTACTTGAATTTACAGGCAGCAGTATTGCTGAGGTAAAGGACTTTACTCAGCCCCATGGAGTTACAGATGAGGACAGACACTGAAGACTCATCAAGGAAAGCTATTCATTAAAGTTTCAGTGTTTGTTTCACAGCGCCTCTGCCAGCGGTCATTTGTGCAGTGGGAGGTGGGGGGTTAATGCAGCCCCTGCCCCATGAGCCGATACTAACGAAAATTGTCTGGAAGCAACAATCAGCATGTTGATGGGGTGATTGCGCACCAGGTGAAAGAACCCAGTTTTGGGACAACAAACACACACGCACACCCTGACTGCACACCAACACACACACACACACACACACACACACACACACACACAGACACTCCCTGACTGCAGACCAACACACACACTCCCATGGACGGCACTCCTCAGCCTCCTGCTGCCACTGCTCCCAGCCTCTTGCCGCTCCATCCCCTTCAGTTGCTCCACACTGGAACCCTGTCCCAAGCCCACCAGACCCCCCCCACCCCCAGCTAACCCAGCTCAGCCCTAGAGCTACCCTGCAGCTCTGTCCCAGTGACCCCTCTGGCTAACGGGGCGCTGGGGCAGCCAGCTGTGGGCTGGGGAGATGACCAGCCCTGCTTGGAGGGCAGCTCAGTGCAGCCTGGGCTCGGTGCTGGGTGTCCAAGCTGAGGCCTCTTGACAGAAAGCCAGACTTGGTCAGGGTGGGACCGTGACACAGCATCATCTCCAGAGCCAGAACAGCTCCCTTCAAACCATGGTCCAGAAGAAGCAAAGGGCGTGCCCCAGTGCCCAGAGATGCCAGCTCAGCTGGAGGTGTGTGGTGCAGCCCTGGGTGGGAACAGAGCTGGGAGCTGCAGCACCATCACGTGCCAGGGGCCAGGAGCGCAGCAAGAGGGGGTTGGGATGGACGGTCCTGGCAGCTTCAGAGGCAGGACCTTGTGCAGCCAGTGCAGAACGGACACGTCTAGGTGGGAAGCAGCTCAGGGTGTGCATGCTTGAGCACGTCCAGGTCCTTCATGACTCCGGGAGGTGGAAATGTGGCCGGCGGTTGGCAGGCCTGGTCCTCTTGTAAGGTCTGTCAGGGGTGCTGGGGCTGATCAGTCAGGGGGGCTGCAAGCACACGCCATCCACAGGACTGAAAGGGTCTCTCTCTCCTCTTGCTCGGGAGCTAGGCCAGCTTCAAGTTCAGCAGGGAATGGCACACGCACGCAGCACTGCCACCCGTAGCTGGCCCTAGACACGGGGTGTTTCCAACTGACAGGTCCCTCTGACCTGTGTTCCCTTCTGCCATCGCTAGCAGCCAGGCCTCGGGAACCACCCCCCCCGGGTACAGAGTGGGGCCACGCAGAAAAGGATTTGGAACTCACGTGTGAGTAGCTCCTTGATCCCCCCTTCTCTCCATTTTCTGTGCTTATACATCCCCCTCATCTTCCCCAACTCCTCCCTTTCTCCGCCCTTATCTCCTCTCACACAAGGGACCCACCCCTGGTTGTTTTTCCCCCTTGCTCCCAGGTTTGCTCCATCTGTGAACACATTTGGTGTTTCAGGTGCTGTTAGTGAGGTCACCTTGGACTTCCATGGCATTCCTCATGCTGTTTCCTGGGTACTGCTGTCCCTGCCAGATTCCTCTCCCTAAAATGACCCCATCTCTTCCTTCAATTATCTGTGAACCGCGGCCATCTCCCACATCATTCCCCCTTAGCCACCTGCCAAATCTGGTGCTGGAAGAGCAGAGTATCCACGGAAGACAATATGCCTTCTCTCAGGCCACCTTCTGCCTGCTCTGAGCAGATCTGGGGCACCACCTTCAGGCCAACTTTCAGAAACCGAAGCGGCCTTGAGTCCAGTTTGGGGCCCAGCCCTGGTGCCTCTGAAGCCATGCTACACCTCAAGGGCCCTGAGAGCAGCTGTTCCACTTTCAGACGGAGCCTGCCCTGGCATCCTAGGGACCAGGCTGGGCACTCAGCTGTGTGCCTTATGTCTATCCACACAAGCCAGGATGCCAGCAGGGAGCTCCCACAGCTTTTGTGAGCTTTGAGGCTGCCACTCTTCAAGCCACGGCCTCCAGGGACCCAGCCCTGCTCGGCAAAGGCAACGCAGGTGGCTGGCTCCTGCTTCTCTCCCGTGACTGCCCTGCACGCCCGCATGTGAGCACGGCTCCGCCATACAGCTGCAGAAGGCAGACTGACGAGCTGAGGCCGATCCAGGATTGACCAAAGCCATGGAGAATGGCATGTGGGGCTGAGAGCAGGAGCAGCCTTCTCTGTTTAGGGCTTGCAGTTGCCTGTCGTCGGCCACGTGTACCAGGTGCCACAACCGCCCTTGTCAATGCTGGCCCAGAACAGCAATAGAGCGCACAGACAGCAAGGACAGGAAGCCTGCCAGAGGGGGGTGCTGGGGCTGACATGGCCAGTGTGGACAGTGCTGCATCTGTGCCGGAAAGTTGACACTGCTTGGGTCTGCTCGGTTTATTGCACTCGCACATCACTGCTTGCCTGCCGCGGCTGTAACCAGATCGGCTCTGCAACACCCAAAAGTGCGTACTGCCTGTAGTAGTCACGTTCTCTGGTGTACGTTTGTTGGGAAGGACCTGGTGGCAAAGGGCTGCAGAGAGCAGGGGGCAGTGAACTCCCCGAAGAGGCTGTGGTGCCACACTGGGTTTTTTCCTGCTCGCCATTGGCAGGCGGTGCTGGGGGCCGACGCTGCTGCCTGCCACAGGGCCTGCACACCCCGTCCCGCAAGCCGAGCATTCAGCGGGGTCTGTCGGGGGTGTCCGATCCCAGCTTCTGCCTCCCCTCCTGCTTGGAAACCCCCATGTTTTCCCCCCCCGCCCCTAGAGACCACCGTGCCCAGCCCCCGGAACCAGCGACACTGTGACATCAGCCCCGTTGCCAAGGGCACCACCGGCACCGCGAGCCCTGTGGGCACTCTGTCAGCTGCTGCACTGGTGGTGACAAGCCCTCGGTTCTGGCAGCTGGCACATGCCGCTGGCAGCGATGCGTTTGCTCCCGCTCCTCATCCTGCTGGCCCTGTGCTGGCCTGCGCACGGCGCCTGGGACAGCTGTGGGTAAGTGGCCGAGGCTCTGGGAGGGAGCTTGGCAACCTGATGGGGTTCCCTGGAGGGTGCCTGCTTGTCCCCCGTGGCCACACCACGGCTTCCTCAGCCCCATGCGGGAGCCTCGGCTCCTCGCAGCACC
This sequence comes from Strix uralensis, assembly GCF_047716275.1. Lineage (NCBI taxonomy): Eukaryota > Metazoa > Chordata > Aves > Strigiformes > Strigidae > Strix > Strix uralensis. Next base: position 22,016,487 of record NC_133986.1, read on the forward strand.
CGGGCTGCTGGCACAACTCGCCCGCGGGGCTAAAGCAGAAACGGGGGCGGCCGCCCACCCACCCCACGGGGCTCCGTGGCCTCACTGTCCATGCAGCACCTCGTGGGGAGGGCAGACGGCTGACCTTCAGCCGGGACAGCAGTAAGCCATAGAGCAGGATGGTGATGAGTTTCTGGTTACAGGACCTGCGGGCTGCGGCCCATGGCTGCTCACTCCGGCACCTCGCGCGTCGTGGGGGGCACAGACGCCCAGCCAGGGGCCTGGCCCTGGATTGTGAGCATCCAGGATCCCTACGCAGCAGGCACGGGGCACATATGCGGAGGGTCCCTCATCAGCCCGCAGTGGGTCCTCACAGCAGCCCACTGCTTCATCAAGGCCAGGTAAGGAGGGCCAGGAACGGGGATATCCCCCCAGCACTCGCAGGTGCCCCGTCCGCAGCATCATGTGCTACTCCCGTCCCCTTTTCTTGCGGTACACCCAGTGCCTGGGCACTGCAGAGCCTGGCTGAGAGGCTGCTCAGGAGAGGGCTGGGCTCCTGCCACGGCTTCCTACAGCCTCCAGCTCGACACGCCATGAGCCCAAGGCATGCAGGGGCAGTCGCAGCTTCCGTAGTGTGCTTTCCTCTCCCCCATGTGAAGCAGGGGGCAGGGAACTGCTGGGCTGCTGCAGCATGTGGCTCCTCTCCCTCTGAGCCCTCTCCCCATCTGCCTTCCAGGCACATCACCATGTGGCGCGTGGTGATCGGGGCCACCCAGTTGACTCATCTGGGCCCGGAGGCCCAAGTGCGCAACATTAAACGGCTTCTGGTTCACGAACACTACAGTAGTATCTCGGAGGAGAACGATATTGCGCTGCTGGAGTTGGACCAGCCTGTCCAGTGCAGCTACTACGTACAGCTCGCCTGCGTGCCCGACGCCTCCCTGCGAGTGTCCAAGCTGACGACCTGCTACGTTAGTGGCTGGGGGTCCACGACGGCGAGAGGTGAGTTCCCAAAAGTGCTCGTTTCCCGAGTGCGAGCTCGGCACACGGGGGAGGTGGGCTTGGCTTCCTGACAGCAGGGCTGAGAGCCAGAGTGCGGCTGCGGGGTCGTGTGCCCATAGAGAGATGGGCCTGGCCCAGGGCCCATGGCCAGACAGAAGGGCAACGCCGGTGCAAAGCCAAGCCCCAGGGAAGGGCTCACCCAGACAGGGCAGGAGACCTGGCAACGAGCTGCTGGGTGTTAATTCCTTTCTGTGCTCACAGCCGCAGGATCAACGGATGTCCTGCAGGAGGCCAAGGTTCACCTCATCAACGTCCGCCTCTGCAACAGCAGCCGGTGGTACGCAGGGGCCGTCCACCCCCACAACCTGTGTGCTGGCTACCCGCAGGGCGGCATCGACACCTGCCAGGTAGGAGCCTGCGACAAGGCAGCGCCCAGCGGCACAGGCAGCCCCGGTACAGCCGCCCAGACACACCCCGGCACGGCCTTTGCCTGGCCAGTCGCCCTCCCACCACTGGGTCCCCACCGCTGGCGGGGCTCACCTCCCCTTCCCCAGCTGCAGGCCCTTGCCCAGGGTCCCACTTGTCCCGGGACTCTGCCCAGAAAGCCCATCCAGCGCTCCTGGCAGCCCCGAGGTCCAGATCCCAATCCCAAAACATCCCTCTTGCACACAACCAGCATCGCTGTGCAGAGATGCGAGAGAGCCCTACCCCACAGGCTTACTACCCTCTCCCTGACAAGGTGCTGCAGGCCTCAGCACTGAGCAGAGCCTCTCTGTGCAGCGGATGCAGCCCTGGCAGGTGCTGGCAGAGAGAAGGAGCCAGCCCTAGTGCTGCCAGTGGCCACCCGACACCACCTGAACCCTCCCTCTCTCCTCTGCTGCAGGGTGACAGCGGTGGTCCTCTTGTCTGCAAAGATAAGAATGCTGACCACTTCTGGCTTGTTGGGGTGACCAGCTGGGGGAAAGGCTGCGCAAGAGCAAAACAGCCTGGAGTCTACACCTCCACTCAGCACTTTTATGATTGGATCTTGGTGCAGATGGGGCTGCACCCAGCAGCAACGGCTACTCCAACGCCACGGCCAGTCTTCACATCAACACCCTTTCAGAAGCCGAGGCCAACAACGCAAGCGGGCAGCTCTACGGCCTGTCCATTTCCACGCCAGAAGCTGGCGGAATTCTTTAAGCTGCTGCAGGAGCTCCTGCAGGGCCTGTGGGGGAAAGAGGCTCCAGCAGCAGCATGAGCAGGACCCAGCTCAAGCTGCAGCGCACCGCGACCATCTGCTGGGGCACTGCCTGCTGATCCAAAGGCAGCCTCAGTGTCAAAGGCTGCTCGGTCCTGCCCACACACACAAATGCTCCAGTTGAGCATTCCAGTTGTTGAAATAAAGTTGCTGGTTTTCACCATGCTGCAGTCCAATTCAGTCTCCTGTGCAAGGCAAGGATTCCATGCCCGGCACCTGCAAAATGAGGCTGCAGGCAGCCAGGTCGGGCACAAAGGGAAAGAGTCACTCCGAAGGGCTGGTCAGAGGGGAGGGTGAGGGTGTGGTGGAAGAGGGGGGCGAAAGGTCTTGGGGACAGCAGTTGGAAACGCAAAGTGTCTTACGCCGGCTACTGGTGGGACTCTTGTGTGTGTGTGCGTGTGTGTGTGTGTGTGCACAATGCACCAGTGAACTTGAAACTGGACTCCATCATGACACAGGAGACACAGATCTGGAAAGACCCACGGTTTGCCCCGATGACTGGGTAAGGAGCTTGACATCCAGCCATGGATATTACATGGACTTAATTTCCATACCGTTAGTTGAGGAATCTCTGCACGTGCTGTGCTTATGAATCGAGGGAGTGAAGGTGTGTTTATGTTTCGCTAGTAAACACCCAATCCTGATCATCTGGAAAGGCAGAAAAGGACTGGCCTGTGCTCATGTTTATGTAAGCGGTGGGTACGAGTACATGGGCGCTGGTAAAGGCATCGCTCTGCCTGTGTCAATCTGTTTTGCCGTTCACATTAATTGTGTAACTCTGTGTGTGTGTTTGTTTACGCGCTCTTTGGACGCAGCAGAACGTGGGAACAGCAGCAGCCACATCCATCAGACTGGGACAGGAGAAGCCTCCGGGGTGTGAGAGTCCACCGGTGGGACCGGAGAGTCCACCAGCTCTCGTGGACCTGAAAGGAGAAATCCCCCGTGTTCAGAAGTCTGCTGGATCTGGCTGCTCTGTAACAGAACGGGGAAGGGGGCCCAATGAAACTCTGCAGCAGAGACGATGGTGTGGACAGAGAGGCAGCAGTGCCTGGGCTGTGGAAACAATGGGGAGGGCTGGCAGCTGGACTGGCACTGGACAGTCACTGGGCTGCCTGCTAACAAAAGGGCAGGAAGGATGCAAGCTCAAAGCTTTATAAAAAAAGTGATTTGGTGTTTGTTTTCTCCAGTAGGTACCATTAAAGCATCTGGGCAGGACCCTTCCCTGCAGGCCCAAGAGTGGCTTAGCTCTCCTGGCAAGCTTTGCCTTGAAGCAGCATGCAGTAACAGCTCAAAGTTTTGATAGCCAGCCAGCCTGTATGCTGGCACAGGAGGATGAGTCCAGATGATCCCCCTGTTCCCACAGAAGCCACAGCTGAAGTAGTTCACACTCCAGACGCTGGCCCGTGAGCCCTGCCCAGGCAGCCGCTCCCTACCTCTTTGGGAGAAGCTGGATTAACTGTTCTGCAGACTGGGCCTCTTCATTTCCTAGTCTGGGTGGAACACAGCAAACAAAGACAAGGCACAGGACTCTCCTGAGCAGTGTCCACTCACACATAGAACACTAAGAATTCACCTACACACAGGTTCTGTCTACAATACGGCTGTAACACCACATCCATATGCCTCAGTCCTCCGGCACAGTCCGTGCGATCCGTGCATTCAAGGCTGGCTTGACACATCCTACAGGAAAGGCTTTTATTAGGCAAGATCTATCATGCCCCAAACCACACCCCTGAACCAAATGAACTTCCCTAGACTGCAGTGGGAGCCCAGACACCTTCTTCAGGTGGACACACCTCGTCATAGCTGCCATGATTTCTACCATGAATGCCAGCAAGGAAGCCCATGTCTGACACTGTACTGATGGAGAACAGCAGGAGGCTGGTCCTGAGGGTATGTGTTCTCTCGCTGATGCTGAGCAGAAAGCATTATGCACTCTGACAGGATGCAGGAGACAGACCACAACCCAGATGACAACAATAATGAGTGCCTAGCTGTCGTTCCTGAGAGGAGGGAATCATCCAGTGATCCGCAGAGGAAGGTGAACAGCTTTGCCAGCAGGTCTGTTTAGACACTGTAGCCCAGAGAAGTACCACAGAACCCTGCAGGCCGAATTACCAATACAAAGGCAGTTACTGACTGTATGGGGGAGGGGAGCCACATAACAGGTTATGCTCCTTTTCCATCAAGACATCCTGCAATTTTTATCTAGGTACTGCTCCAATCAGCTTTTGAGTTCTTGCTGGGGGAAATGGGCAGTGGGGTAAGGACAGAGTTGGAAGGACATCGCTTGAATAAAATTTAAATGGATCAAATCAGTATTTTTAATTGCTAGCAAAACAAAGAAAAGAACCTGTAAGACAGCATGCAAGGTCAGTAGAGGACCCAGCTATTCATCTGGCAAAATACAGCCCTGAAAGACTAATACTCAAGAACTCATCTGGACCTAACAGATGTATGACATTCCTTCTCAGCCAGGTCAGAATCCTGAGATGTTGAAAGAAGATATACTGGATATACTGAAAGAAGATATCACTGGAAGAGACAAGAAATACAAGGCAGAGTAATCATAAAAAGCACTATACAGGAGAAGTGTCAGCTGGGACCGTTATTTGTCAAACTCCCCCAGATCACAGCTGTGACACTACCCTTACCGTGACACAAGCAGGACCCTTATGGTAATAGGTGCATGGGTGCTCTGGAACCTCTCCTGCCCAGCCGTGTCCCAGAAGTCTGTACACACGAAAACCAAGCTTAGAACGACACAACTTCCCAAGCCCTGCGTTCCTCACAACTTAAAGCCAGGACGCAAAGTCCAGTCCACCTACTCAGGGTCACAAATTAGGTTTCACCTCACTGATCTGAAAGATTCCAGGGCTGAGATTATGCAAAACTAGGGCCTTTTCTTAGCTAGGCTTAGCTATGAGTAGTGCAGACACTGAACATCGCTATAAACATACTAGCAAAAGAGAAGTCATCAGTAGACATGACTTGTAAAGGATAGTAAGACAGAGCTCGTCAAAAGTGCAAAGAGTGATAACAATATACGATACTTTATCACTAGAGATGACAACAGGAAACAACATCTAAACGTCTTGAAACAGCTTGATTTCTGACACAGTGATAAATAGCCAGGTGCCTGCCATGGGAATTGTTCCCTCTCCTTTCACAGGCAGGAGTGGCCTTGGGAGGGGAAGCATTTCCTCCAAACTGCCCGGGCAGGGGAAGGGAAGGTGATCACTGCTGTAGGGCTCGTTCTCTTCAGATCTGATCAAAGCACACTGGGATTTTGACCATTTAATGTAAAGAGCTGTGAATAACGGTATTCTTCTTGTTGTGGTCCTCAGAATCCTGACACTGTGGTCAAATCAAGTTATATTTTCACCCTTCCCAGACTATTAACCCAATCCCAGAATATCGTCAGTGCAACAAACTCTGTATTACCTTATTCATTTAGACCCACAAGATGATATGGCTTAGAGACACAGAACAAAGAACAGGCATTATGCAATGCTAATCCCCTTCAGCAAACAGCAGATTAAAAAACCTCCACAGAGTTCATGGCTGCTTTTTGTCCCTTCATGATTTTAGTAGATTTGTTTTCTTCCATTACAGATAGCAGACACTCTGTTCTACAAAGTGTCCCAAACACCCTACATTTTGGTGGGAGGGTTGCTGAGGGGATCAGGGATGAAGGACAGAAATCTACAGGCAGTGAAGCTTCATTAATTCCACTAATCACAGACCAATTTGTTTACAGGAAAGTTTTGTGGTTTGTTTGTTGTTTGCCTTACAAGGGTGAACAGGTGTCCTAATATCTTCTGTGTGTGGAGTAACAGAGGAGCAGCCACTACTGAGAGCGCTCTGCTCAGCCTCAATTCATGAATGGAAAAGTGATTCTGCATTCGACAGCAAGGATAAAACAGAATCCTGCTGTTCAGTGGGAGACAGAATCTAAGTATCCTGTAATATAGTTTGCTACATCACCACATGTCAGGCTTGACTTTCCTAATTTACACCAGTAAGTTCTTACAGAAGAATAAATCTTTTCAACTCAAGGCTTCTGATTTACACCAGGGCAAATGGAAGTGCAGGAGGCCCTTCTTATCCTAATAAAATGTGTCAGCTACTGTTAAATGCAGTAATGGCAGATACAATAACATGTTAGTATTGTATTGCAAGATAACAATATCAGCACTGGATTGAAAGGGGAAATCAGTTACTGTTTGTTGTTGTCATTTACACCACCATTCTCAAAAATCAATTAATTGGTTGCAGTGCTCTCCAATTCCAGCTGCTTTTTAATTAAAACAATGAATCAAACCACTACTAAAAAGAAATCAGAAGCACCCACTTTGGGGAAAAAGTTTTCAAAGGATGGCTTTAACATACGCTATTGCGTTCAATTTTAGGTGATACAAGGCCACACAGAAGGTATCATTTCCTTCAGTAAAGTCACACCTGAAACTATATGGGGAGTGTTTTTTCTCCTTCCGTTCCCAGATTCTTCCATGGTACAAGGGTGTTTGGCCGCAGATACATAGTTTGTAGAAGACAGTGCCAACAAAACACCAATCACAATGCAAAGACCCCTTGTCTAAATGATTCTCATTAACATTTTAAAAAAAAATTATTCCGTTTTTTAACAAAGACAGCCAGTTTAAAGGTGTTTGGGCTAGAGCTTTCAGCACTATTCTCATTTTCAAGCTGAAGTGCCCTCTGCTGGCCACGATTCCAGGTGCCTTTGCTCATACATTTCGTATGGAACTTTTTCTAAACATCAAACTTCGTTAGAAGAGGGCAGACTCCTATAACAATATATCATTTAACTGTTGAAAATGATTTTCCTTTTTACATCAACAGGATCTGCATTAGGGGAAATTATAAAGGGCATTTAAACTTTGCGCCAAGAATCGAAACTTCGTTGGCTTTGCTCAGGTGCTCTGATTCTGTGGATAGATGACAGGCAGGTGAATGAAGAAGAGAACAGCAAAACAGGTGGACCAGTGCTACAAACACAAAAGAGAAGATTAAGTGTGATGGAACAGAGACTGCAGAAGAGATTCAGCATGGAGATTCAAGAAGAGAGAGCATACAAAATCCATCCAGGAACTAAACCGTTAGGCAGCTACATCCTTCCTCTTCTCCATACTGCAAAATGTAGTTGCTAAAGGGTTTGTGCAGGTTTTGGCTGTCACAGCATTCAGAACGACAAAGACAGAGGGGCTAAACCCAAATATACAGGGGAAAAGACCCCCCAAACATTCAAAGAGGTTTTGGAAGAGAAAGTATATCCTGGATCAGTGGAGAAAGGGACAAAGAACACAAGTGACCTCAAATTCAGGTCCAAGATGCACTAGGAGAAAAGAAAGTTAGATATCATTTGAAGGGGAAAAAAAATAAATTAAAAAGTCAATAAAACCAGACTTTCCATTTGGCTAAATTAGATTTCAGCCCTGAACTTACCTAGGATGGTGAGGTCAGATTTCTCCACATCATTTCTCTGGTCAGCAGATGGGTAGGTCATCCTTTATTTCTCCTTCTGAACCTTCTCTCAATCTACAGATGCCTGTAGACTCGAGAGCTGCTTCCTCCGATTCCCTGGCGCTTTGCAGCAATCTAGTTCTTCAGAGCTCAGCGGGGGTAACAGGAGACTTGTCTGTCTTTGAGGACAGAGGACAGCTTCAGCCAAAGAATGTTAGCTTTGTGAAGCAGCAGTAAACTCCTGAGAGGTACCTGCCTGGACCCGAGGAAGAACAAATTACTCCCGAGCTGTTCCATCTTTTCCTGCTCTTACCTTGCCATCCAGATGCTTCGTGAGGAAAACAACGCAGAGGAGACATGTTTTCTTTCCCTTATATATTACAAGCCAAAAATGTGCATTTTTTTTAGGATAGGGTGTTTCTCTGGTAGAGATGAACAACAGCACTGAGGCAGTAAGAAGGATCTGTAATGCTGAGAACCACAATTAAAACTTAAAACTGATCTCAGGCTGCCCTATAAATCTTTCATTTTTCTTACCATTATCATTAGTTAGACTTGTATAACAAAACAAATATCATCTTTCAAAGGGCAGGTGGAGAAATCAGGTTTCATGCTTGCTAACTGAAAGACCTGATAAAGGAGACGAAGTATTAAGATGCATCCAGATCATTAAGTCTTTGTCTTCAAAGGATTTTCGTCATTAGCAAGTTACTTTTCATAGAATTTTTGGGTGCATGTTGAAAATATTTTATTGCCTTCACATTTAACATAAAGCTCAAACACTACAGAAAACTAATTTTCACTGTTTTGCTAAATCTGAAGCAGTTTTAGGCTATTAGGATCAGTTTCCTAGTGCATTACATGAACTTTAATGTCATCAGTGAGAGGGGGGAGGGATAATCAGGCTTAATAGGCTTAGCCAAAATACAGCCACTGGCATTCAACCACATGCCGATAGTTGCCAGCTTTCTGGATCTCTGAGGCTACTGCACCATCTCCAACGCTACTGTACGATAAATCAATTTTTTAAAAATGTAGCCATAAAACCAAGGTCAAACTGATATCCCCATAGCTAAAATGACCTTGCAATAATCAAAAGATGAACAAGTACCCTTCATTTTTCTGCTGAATTTAGACATGCACATAAAAAGATACTCATTTTAGTTCTGCTTTTCTAGCAATAGGTGGCACTATCAAATGCCACTTTCATAATTATCTACTGTTGCACCATAGCATTCTATATTCCAGTGGAAGAACAGCAAGGAACATGGCTGAGGTTATTTTTCTTTCTGCTTCCCCTAACCAGAACAGAAAATGCACCTTGCAGTTGTTTTGTTTTCTGTTTTAAACTGTAATCATGCTCAAATACATTTTTACACCAGTTAGAAACTTGAGAGAAATATGTTATTGTTTTTTAGAGTATGCTACTTTAGACAAGTGGCAAGCAGATAAACATGCTCCATGCTCCACCAATCTCTATGCTAATATTAATATTTTTAAAAATCATGGTTTTAAAAATAGATGTTCTGTCAGCACTTTCAACCACCTTTTTGTGACCTGTTAAAGTACATAATATCACTACTTTTCCCCTCAATTTCCATATTTTCCCAGATTTGTAGATAATACACACGGTTCGCAAATAACACATCTTCTTAGCTTGCAAAAGAAGCACTCTGCTACTCTTCCCCTTCAACTTGTTGACCACCTTTCTCTCTCTTCTTTCTCCAAACTCACCAGTTTCATTCTCTGTGCAACTGCCCGTGCTGCACCTTTCCTTCTCCTGCTCCAGGCATGCTGGCTCTGCAGGCCTGAGTTCAGAAAGATGCTTAACAGCTGCAGCACAGAGTCAGAACCCTGAGCTCAGTATTTTTGAGGCTGATCATGTACAAAACATTGTTTTGGAGATTTGCCACTTCTCCAGTGTAATTTTTGAAGCCCCAACTCTCATAGAACATGCTTCTCACCTGAGCTGTTTGCATAAGGGATAGACTTCATAAGAAAGAAAAGTATTCCAGACTAAGTCTCTTCTGGATTTGAATTTCTTTTGTTTCAAAGTAAAATGCGCTGGAAGCCCAGAAAAAACTTCTGTTTGTCTCAAAGCAAGGAAAGAATTAAACACCAAAGCTGTTTTCTGAAGTCTTTGGGTTATTATGGCAAAAGCATCAAATCGGTCTTAAAATTGCTACGTGCCATTAGGCAACCTTCTACTTTCTCCACAGATCAGCCACTTCCCTGCAATTTCACAGCACTGTCTAAGGCAAAGTGTGCCCAGACTGCACCGACAGCGAGCTGACACGACACACTTCATGTTCCATTGCCCACTGTCCTTAGCTGTTGGTGACTCAACTGCTGTTCCCACAGAATAACGACACGCTTGGCCTCTGCCTGTGACTCACGTGTTGCTACAGGGCTTCTTTTAACTGAAACACACAGCGTGTACTTTCTGTTTTGGAGCAACAGCCAAACATGTGGTAGAGAACTTATTTACAATGCACACAGTGACAAACAGAAGGCATCCTAGGAGGAAAAAAAAGGATTTCAATAGATTTTTAAAAAAGTTTTTAATTTACAGTGCAAGTTAAAGGATGCAAACCAAGCAATAAAGCAGATACAACTGACTGTTCTTTTAGAATTGAAAGAAACACTTAAGTGATATTTCTCATTAGCTACATCATTTAAGGTTCATCTTAATTTAGTCCATGGACTGCAAGATTAGAGGATCAATCTTGTCTCTGTTGGTGTAAATGGCCGTGTTTGCTGTGGCTTTAGTCAGTCAGGGTTATTCCTGACTCCAGTGATTTACATAACACCAGACAGAATGTTTTTCTTTTGTTGCCACAGCAATTCACCTGCTACAGGTTCTGCAGTTTTGGGGGAGGCGACTGCTCAAACATCCACTCAATTCCCCCAGAGCTCAGTGACATTGTTCCACATTTCTGAAATACCGATTGGGTGAACCACGACACTCACGACTTTCTAACAGCAAAAAAATGCAGCGGCTTCCAAAGCACTGCACAAATGGAGAGTGGGAGCAGCGATCTGCACGGCAGCAGGTCTGATCCATGTACACACTGACATGATCAGGAAGTCTGTACAAAATGTGCCTGGAAGTCTTTTTGTAATGCTGATTTCAACTATAAACCTGTCCCTGTCGCTGCAGTATCGGGTGGATTCACGTTATGTTACCTTGTTTTCTGGGTGAAATTAGTATAAAGCAGCTGAAAGAGCTCAGACTATGATATGAATTAAACCCAGACTAACTCTATAGAAAATCTCACGAGATTCTCAGATCTCAGGCATAAACTACAGCACAGCTGCTGTGAAGTGCACACCACATACAGCACCAGGGCCACGCACACACGCCGACACAGCCAGTTCCTTCTGGAAGGAATCCCGCCAGCACAGACTGACGGCGGTGCGCGGTCGCTCCGTGTCAAAGGAAACCGAGCTGCCTACTAGGAAGTGTAATTTGGAGCAGTTGCAGTGTTGATGTGTTGAATCTTTTAGAAACTGGTAGGAGAAAAAGCCAACTGCTAACGAACCAACATAATATGAAGTAAACTAGGATAGGAAGCCAACTGATGATTTAAGCAATAGTTTTCCCAATACAATGTCATGCAAATGCCCTAGAACATAGCAAGGAACCTGCTTTGCTTTCAGAAAGAGCCAAAATCCAGTGCCTTTGGTGTAAGAGGCAGCATTCATGTCTAAACTTAGGGCAAGAACATTCTTGCATTTGACAATGCCTTTCTAAGGTCTTGCTGTCATTAAAAAAGACAAATGAATAAGATAAAGCTTTCTGAAATTAGGCAATGCTAGGTTATTTTTTATCTAGATTAACTCCCTTATCCCTTCCATGACACAGCTGCACAAATGCTTGTAGTGGCAGAAAGCAAAAGACTAAGATGAAAGGCCAGCTTGGAAAGCAGAGAGGAGAAGACAGATACTACCTTTTTGCAGTAGCAGCGCTGAAACTGTGGCCTGAGACATCTTGCTACTGAAAACTTCAAGTCCTTTTAATCTTGTGCAACATATCTGAAATCAGCCAGAGGTAATGCTGACTGTCCTTGAATTCATCCTGCATTATGCTTACAGAAGCTTAATTAAATTAGCTCTTTGGTGTGCACATGCTCATTACAACTGACTGTACTCTGTGTTTAAAAAACAAACCCAATAATCTTCCTTTGGAAACACATGCTTTCATCAGGTGCACAGGTGATAAATAAAGTAATTTTCAGCAGATTATTGACTTCAGGTTTGTCAGTCAGTTATGTAATTTAGAATTCCAAGCACATACACCAGTGCCCTGAAATCAATCCTGTGGGTCACCACTGTGTCTGTTACAATGCACACTCCCTTTTCGCTGATATACACCTCTGCACCTCCATCCCATCAGAGACAGGCAGCTTTTCACCTCCCCCAGTATAATGCACACGCATTGCCATACTATCAAACCCAAATCCAAGATTTGTTAAATACGCTTCTTTAAAAATCACTGAAACTCTTTCACATCCCATTTAATCTCTGCATTCTTCTTCTCTAAGGGTGAATATAACTTCCCAGCTTCCAGCAGTCTGGAGATAATTCTGGACAAGCCTCTAAGTAATTAGCTGGGGAGCAAACTTTCTTTTTCCATCAGCAATGCTAGTGAGAAAAAAAAAGAAAAATCCTACGGTGCTTTTTGTTAGCTGTAATGGTGGGAAAAGCTGAAAAATTTGTGGTGAGTGTTTGCATGTCAATTAGAAATAAGAAGAAAAACCAGATGATTAGTTATTATTCCTACTATATGTCTCCAAGGTAAATCTAAGCAACAGAAAATGAGAAGTGGAGACAAGATGACTTTAAGAACTGCCAGAAGTGTTTCACGTCCCAGTATACTCACTTGTTTATGGCTCCTTCAGTTCTGCAGGTCAAAGATTCCCAGAAACTTGTAAATCATACTTACCCTAAGTATTGCACATCCCTAAGTGACTACACACCTACAGCCTCTTTGCACTATTTGCTCGAGCCGGTGCTAAATACTCCACTCCTAGGCTAGCAGAAAAGGCAGGTATCTCCGTAGAAACCTGCAGCTTGCTGAAGCGTGTGTGCAGGTGGCACAGAAATATCTACTTCCCACAGGCACTTAACAAGAACATACTTGCTCAATAATTACACACAGTGTAATTTAATTACACACAATGTAATTTAATAAAATATTGCAGTCTGGTAAAGGAGAAGGAAGAGTGCTGAATTTCCCTTTCTTTCCTGATGGTTTGCAGGGAGCCCAGCACAGAGTACCAAGTGCTGAACACGGAACCTTCTGGATGATGCTGGAATTGCTTTCTGCACACGAGCTCTGCTCTCTGCCACGGGAATATCAATGGCAAGACAAATTGTTTTGACCAGCTGAAATAATCTAAGCTTTAATCAACAGTGGTGAAGGACAGTTATATGCTTTGCTTATCCTCGGCATAGTTTTGGGCAGTTTGGAAACAAGTGCTTAATATTAAACAATTCATTTCTTTCCAACAGTCACACAGAGATATTCCCAGAGTCTTATTACTTGAATTTACAGGCAGCAGTATTGCTGAGGTAAAGGACTTTACTCAGCCCCATGGAGTTACAGATGAGGACAGACACTGAAGACTCATCAAGGAAAGCTATTCATTAAAGTTTCAGTGTTTGTTTCACAGCGCCTCTGCCAGCGGTCATTTGTGCAGTGGGAGGTGGGGGGTTAATGCAGCCCCTGCCCCATGAGCCGATACTAACGAAAATTGTCTGGAAGCAACAATCAGCATGTTGATGGGGTGATTGCGCACCAGGTGAAAGAACCCAGTTTTGGGACAACAAACACACACGCACACCCTGACTGCACACCAACACACACACACACACACACACACACACACACACACACAGACACTCCCTGACTGCAGACCAACACACACACTCCCATGGACGGCACTCCTCAGCCTCCTGCTGCCACTGCTCCCAGCCTCTTGCCGCTCCATCCCCTTCAGTTGCTCCACACTGGAACCCTGTCCCAAGCCCACCAGACCCCCCCCACCCCCAGCTAACCCAGCTCAGCCCTAGAGCTACCCTGCAGCTCTGTCCCAGTGACCCCTCTGGCTAACGGGGCGCTGGGGCAGCCAGCTGTGGGCTGGGGAGATGACCAGCCCTGCTTGGAGGGCAGCTCAGTGCAGCCTGGGCTCGGTGCTGGGTGTCCAAGCTGAGGCCTCTTGACAGAAAGCCAGACTTGGTCAGGGTGGGACCGTGACACAGCATCATCTCCAGAGCCAGAACAGCTCCCTTCAAACCATGGTCCAGCTCAGCTGGAGGTGTGTGGTGCAGCCCTGGGTGGGAACAGAGCTGGGAGCTGCAGCACCATCGCGTGCCAGGGGCCAGGAGCGCAGCAAGAGGGGGTTGGGATGGACGGTCCTGGCAGCTTCAGAGGCAGGACCTTGTGCAGCCAGTGCAGAACGGACACGTCTAGGTGGGAAGCAGCTCAGGGTGTGCATGCTTGAGCACGTCCAGGTCCTTCATGACTCCGGGAGGTGGAAATGTGGCCGGCGGTTGGCAGGCCTGGTCCTCTTGTAAGGTCTGTCAGGGGTGCTGGGGCTGATCAGTCAGGGGGGCTGCAAGCACACGCCATCCACAGGACTGAAAGGGTCTCTCTCTCCTCTTGCTCGGGAGCTAGGCCAGCTTCAAGTTCAGCAGGGAATGGCACACGCATGCAGCACTGCCACCCGTAGCTGGCCCTAGACACGGGGTGTTTCCAACTGACAGGTCCCTCTGACCTGTGTTCCCTTCTGCCATCGCTAGCAGCCAGGCCTCGGGAACCACCCCCCCCGGGTACAGAGTGGGGCCACGCAGAAAAGGATTTGGAACTCACGTGTGAGTAGCTCCTTGATCCCCCCTTCTCTCCATTTTCTGTGCTTATACATCCTCCTCATCTTCCCCGACTCCTCCCTTTCTCCGCCCTTATCTCCTCTCACACAAGGGACCCACCCCTGGTTGTTTTTCCCCCTTGCTCCCAGGTTTGCTCCATCTGTGAACACATTTGGTGTTTCAGGTGCTATTAGTGAGGTCACCTTGGACTTCCATGGCATTCCTCATGCTGTTTCCTGGGTACTGCTGTCCCTGCCAGATTCCTCTCCCTAAAATGACCCCATCTCTTCCTTCAATTATCTGTGAACCGCGGCCATCTCCCACATCATTCTCCCTTAACCACCTGCCAAATCTGGTGCTGGAAGAGCAGAGAATCCACGGAAGACAAGATGCCTTCTCTCAGGCCACCTTCTGCCTGCTCTGAGCAGATCTGGGGCACCACCTTCAGGCCAACTTTCAGAAACCGAAGCGGCCTTGAGTCCAGTTTGGGGCCCAGCCCTGGTGCCTCTGAAGCCGTGCTACACCTCAAGGGCCCTGAGAGCAGCTGTTCCACTTTCAGACGGAGCCTGCCCTGGCATCCTAGGGACCAGGCTGGGCACTCAGCTGTGTGCCTTATGTCTATCCACACAAGCCAGGATGCCAGCAGGGAGCTCCCACAGCTTTCGTGAGCTTTGAGGCTGCCACTCTTCAAGCCACGGCCTCCAGGGACCCAGCCCTGCTCGGCAAAGGCAACGCAGGTGGCTGGCTCCTGCTTCTCTCCCGTGACTGCCCTGCACGGCCGCATGTGAGCATGGCTCCGCCATACAGCTGCAGAAGGCAGACTGACGAGCTGAGGCCGATCCAGGATTGACCAAAGCCATGGAGAATGGCATGTGGGGCTGAGAGCAGGAGCAGCCTTCTCTGTTTAGGGCTTGCAGTTGCCTGTCGTCGGCCACGTGTACCAGGTGCCACAACCGCCCTTGTCAATGCTGGCCCAGAACAGCAATAGAGCGCACAGACAGCAAGGACAGGAAGCCTGCCAGAGGGGGGTGCTGGGGCTGACATGGCCAGTGTGGACAGTGCTGCATCTGTGCCGGAAAGTTGACACTGCTTGGGTCTGCTCGGTTTATTGCACTCGCACATCACTGCTTGCCTGCCGCGGCTGTAACCAGATCGGCTCTGCAACACCCAAAAGTGCGTACTGCCTGTAGTAGTCACGTTCTCTGGTGTACGTTTGTTGGGAAGGACCTGGTGGCAAAGGGCTGCAGAGAGCAGGGGGCAGTGAACTCCCCGAAGAGGCTGTGGTGCCACACTGGGTTTTTTCCTGCTCGCCATTGGCAGGCGGTGCTGGGGGCCGACGCTGCTGCCTGCCACAGGGCCTGCACACCCCGTCCCGCAAGCCGAGCATTCAGCGGGGTCTGTCGGGGGTGTCCGATCCCAGCTTCTGCCTCCCCTCCTGCTTGGAAACCCCCATGTTTTCCCCCCCCGCCCCTAGAGACCACCGTGCCCAGCCCCCGGAACCAGCGACACTGTGACATCAGCCCCGTTGCCAAGGGCACCACCGGCACCGCGAGCCCTGTGGGCACTCTGTCAGCTGCTGCACTGGTGGTGACAAGCCCTCGGTTCTGGCAGCTGGCACATGCCGCTGGCAGCGATGCGTTTGCTCCCGCTCCTCATCCTGCTGGCCCTGTGCTGGCCTGCGCACGGCGCCTGGGACAGCTGTGGGTAAGTGGCCGAGGCTCTGGGAGGGAGCTTGGCAACCTGATGGGGTTCCCTGGAGGGTGCCTGCTTGTCCCCCGTGGCCACACCACGGCTTCCTCAGCCCCATGCGGGAGCCTCGGCTCCTCGCAGCACCCGGGCTGCTGGCACAACTCGCCTGCGGGGCTAAAGCAGAAACGGGGGCGGCCGCCCACCCACCCCACGGGGCTCCGTGGCCTCACTGTCCATGCAGCACCTCGTGGGGAGGGCAGACGGCTGACCTTCAGCCGGGACAGCAGTAAGCCATAGAGCAGGACGGTGATGAGTTTCTGGTTACAGGACCTGCGGGCTGCGGCCCATGGCTGCTCACTCCGGCACCTCGCGCGTCGTGGGGGGCACAGACGCCCAGCCAGGGGCCTGGCCCTGGATCGTGAGCATCCAGGATCCCTACGCAGCAGGCACGGGGCACATATGCGGAGGGTCCCTCATCAGCCCGCAGTGGGTCCTCACAGCAGCCCACTGCTTCATCAAGGCCAGGTAAGGAGGGCCAGGAACGGGGATATCCCCCCAGCACTCGCAGGTGCCCCGTCCGCAGCATCATGTGCTACTCCCGTCCCCTTTTCTTGCGGTACACCCACTGCCTGGGCACTGCAGAGCCCCGCTGAGAGGCTGCTCAGGAGAGGGCTGGGCTCCTGCCACGGCTTCCTACAGCCTCCAGCTCGACACGCCATGAGCCCAAGGCATGCAGGGGCAGTCGCAGCTTCCGTAGTGTGCTTTCCTCTCCCCCATGTGAAGCAGGGGGCAGGGAACTGCTGGGCTGCTGCAGCATGTGGCTCCTCTCCCTCTGAGCCCTCTCCCCATCTGCCTTCCAGGCACATCACCATGTGGCGCGTGGTGATCGGGGCCACCCAGTTGACTCATCTGGGCCCGGAGGCCCAAGTGCGCAACATTAAACGGCTTCTGGTTCACGAACACTACAGTAGTATCTCGGAGGAGAACGATATTGCACTGCTGGAGTTGGACCAGCCTGTCCAGTGCAGCTACTACGTACAGCTCGCCTGCGTGCCCGACGCCTCCCTGCGAGTGTCCAAGCTGACGACCTGCTACGTTAGTGGCTGGGGGTCCACGACGGCGAGAGGTGAGTTCCCAAAAGTGCTCGTTTCCCGAGTGCGAGCTCGGCACACGGGGGAGGTGGGCTTGGCTTCCTGACAGCAGGGCTGAGAACCAGAGTGCGGCTGCGGGGTCGTGTGCCCATAGAGACATGGGCCTGGCCCAGGGCCCATGGCCAGACAGAAGGGCAACGCCAGTGCAAAGCCAAGCCCCAGGGAAGGGCTCACCCAGACAGGGCAGGAGACCTGGCAACGAGCTGCTGGGTGTTAATTCCTTTCTGTGCTCACAGCCGCAGGATCAACGGATGTCCTGCAGGAGGCCAAGGTTCACCTCATCAACGTCCGCCTCTGCAACAGCAGCCGGTGGTACGCAGGGGCCGTCCACCCCCACAACCTGTGTGCTGGCTACCCGCAGGGCGGCATCGACACCTGCCAGGTAGGAGCCTGCGACAAGGCAGCGCCCAGCGGCACAGGCAGCCCCGGTACAGCCGCCCAGACACACCCCGGCACGGCCTTTGCCTGGCCAGTCGCCCTCCCACCGCTGGGTCCCCACCGCTGGCGGGGCTCACCTCCCCTTCCCCAGCTGCAGGCCCTTGCCCAGGGCCCCACTGGTTCCAGAGGCCCGGGACTCTGCCCAGAAAGCCCATCCAGCGCTCCTGGCAGCCCCGAGGTCCAGATCCCAATCCCAAAACATCCCTCTTGCACACAGCCAGCATCGCTGTGCAGAGATGAGAGAGAGCCCTACCCCACAGGCTTACTACCCTCTCCCTGACAAGGTGCTGCAGGCCTCAGCACTGAGCAGAGCCTCTCTGTGCAGCGGATGCAGCCCTGGCAGGTGCTGGCAGAGAGAAGGAGCCAGCCCTAGTGCTGCCAGTGGCCACCTGACACCACCTGAACCCTCCCTCTCTCCTCTGCTGCAGGGTGACAGCGGTGGTCCTCTTGTCTGCAAAGATAAGAATGCTGACCACTTCTGGCTTGTTGGGGTGACCAGCTGGGGGAAAGGCTGCGCAAGAGCAAAACAGCCTGGAGTCTACACCTCCACTCAGCACTTTTATGACTGGATCCTGGTACAGATGGGGCTGCACCCAGCAGCAACGGCTCCTCCAACGCCACAGCCAGTCTTCACATCAACACCCTTTCAGAAGCCGAGGCCAACAACGCAAGCGGGCAGCTCTACGGCCTGTCCATTTCCACGCCAGAAGCTGGCGGAATTCTTTAAGCTGCTGCAGGAGCTCCTGCAGGGCCTGTGGGGGAAAGAGGCTCCAGCAGCAGCATGAGCAGGACCCAGCTCAAGCTGCAGCGCACCGCGACCATCTGCTGGGGCACTGCCTGCTGATCCAAAGGCAGCCTCAGTGTCAAAGGCTGCTCGGTCCTGCCCACACACACAAACGCTCCAGTTGAGCATTCCAGTTGTTGAAATAAAGTTGCTGGTTTTCACCATGCTGCAGTCCAATTCAGTCTCCTGTGCAAGGCAAGGATTCCATGCCCGGCACCTGCAAAATGAGGCTGCAGGCAGCCAGGTCGGGCACAAAGGGAAAGAGTCACTCCGAAGGGCTGGTCAGAGGGGAGGGTGAGGGTGTGGTGGAAGAGGGGGGCGAAAGGTCTTGGGGACAGCAGTTGGAAACGCAAAGTGTCTTACGCCGGCTACTGGTGGGACTCTTGTGTGTGTGTGCGTGTGTGTGTGCGTGTGCACAATGCACCAGTGAACTTGAAACTGGACTCTCTTGTGACACAGGAGACACAGATCTGGAAAGACCCACGGTTTGCCCCGATGACTGGGTAAGGAGCTTGACATCCAGCCATGGATATTACATGGACTTAATTTCCATACCGTTAGTTGAGGAATCTCTGCACGTGCTGTGCTTATGAATCGAGGGAGTGAAGGTGTGTTTATGTTTCGCTAGTAAACACCCAATCCTGATCATCTGGAAAGGCAGAAAAGGACTGGCCTGTGCTCATGTTTATGTAAGCGGTGGGTACGAGTACATGGGCGCTGGTAAAGGCATCGCTCTGCCTGTGTCAATCTGTTTTGCCGTTCACATTAATTGTGTAACTCTGTGTGTGTGTTTGTTTACGCGCTCTTTGGACGCAGCAGAACGTGGGAACAGCAGCAGCCACATCCATCAGACTGGGACAGGAGAAGCCTCCGGGGTGTGAGAGTCCACCGGTGGGACCGGAGAGTCCACCAGCTCTCGTGGACCTGAAAGGAGAAATCCCCCGTGTTCAGAAGTCTGCTGGATCTGGCTGCTCTGTAACAGAATGGGGAAGGGGGCCCAATGAAACTCTGCAGCAGAGACGATGGTGTGGACAGAGAGGCAGCAGTGCCTGGGCTGTGGAAGCAATGGGGAGGGCTGGCAGCTGGACTGGCACTGGACAGTCACTGGGCTGCCTGCTAACAAAAGGGCAGGAAGGATGCAAGCTCAAAGCTTTATAAAAAAAGTGATTTGGTGTTTGTTTTCTCCAGTAGGTACCATTAAAGCATCTGGGCAGGACCCTTCCCTGCAGGCCCAAGAGTGGCTTAGCTCTCCTGGCAAGCTTTGCCTTGAAGCAGCATGCAGTAACAGCTCAAAGTTTTGATAGCCAGCCAGCCTGTATGCTGGCACAGGAGGATGAGTCCAGATGATCCCCCTGTTCCCACAGAAGCCACAGCTGAAGTAGTTCACACTCCAGACGCTGGCCCGTGAGCCCTGCCCAGGCAGCCGCTCCCTACCTCTTTGGGAGAAGCTGGATTAACTGTTCTGCAGACTGGGCCTCTTCATTTCCTAGTCTGGGTGGAACACAGCAAACAAAGACAAGGCACAGGACTCTCCTGAGCAGTGTCCACTCACACATAGAACACTAAGAATTCACCTACACACAGGTTCTGTCTACAATACGGCTGTAACACCACATCCATATGCCTCAGTCCTCCGGCACAGTCCGTGCGATCCGTGCATTCAAGGCTGGCTTGACACATCCTACAGGAAAGGCTTTTATTAGGCAAGATCTATCATGCCCCAAACCACACCCCTGAACCAAATGAACTTCCCTAGACTGCAGTGGGAGCCCAGACACCTTCTTCAGGTGGACACACCTCGTCATAGCTGCCATGATTTCTACCATGAATGCCAGCAAGGAAGCCCATGTCTGACACTGTACTGATGGAGAACAGCAGGAGGCTGGTCCTGAGGGTATGTGTTCTCTCGCTGATGCTGAGCAGAAAGCATTATGCACTCTGACAGGATGCAGGAGACAGACCACAACCCAGATGACAACAATAATGAGTGCCTAGCTGTCGTTCCTGAGAGGAGGGAATCATCCAGTGATCCGCAGAGGAAGGTGAACAGCTTTGCCAGCAGGTCTGTTTAGACACTGTAGCCCAGAGAAGTACCACAGAACCCTGCAGGCCGAATTACCAATACAAAGGCAGTTACTGACTGTATGGGGGAGGGGAGCCACATAACAGGTTATGCTCCTTTTCCATCAAGACATCCTGCAATTTTTATCTAGGTACTGCTCCAATCAGCTTTTGAGTTCTTGCTGGGGGAAATGGGCAGTGGGGTAAGGACAGAGTTGGAAGGACATCGCTTGAATAAAATTTAAATGGATCAAATCAGTATTTTTAATTGCTAGCAAAACAAAGAAAAGAACCTGTAAGACAGCATGCAAGGTCAGTAGAGGACCCAGCTATTCATCTGGCAAAATACAGCCCTGAAAGACTAATACTCAAGAACTCATCTGGACCTAACAGATGTATGACATTCCTTCTCAGCCAGGTCAGAATCCTGAGATGTTGAAAGAAGATATACTGGATATACTGAAAGAAGATATCACTGGAAGAGACAAGAAATACAAGGCAGAGTAATCATAAAAAGCACTATACAGGAGAAGTGTCAGCTGGGACCGTTATTTGTCAAACTCCCCCAGATCACAGCTGTGACACTACCCTTACCGTGACACAAGCAGGACCCTTATGGTAATAGGTGCATGGGTGCTCTGGAACCTCTCCTGCCCAGCCGTGTCCCAGAAGTCTGTACACACGAAAACCAAGCTTAGAACGACACAACTTCCCAAGCCCTGCGTTCCTCACAACTTAAAGCCAGGACGCAAAGTCCAGTCCACCTACTCAGGGTCACAAATTAGGTTTCACCTCACTGATCTGAAAGATTCCAGGGCTGAGATTATGCAAAACTAGGGCCTTTTCTTAGCTAGGCTTAGCTATGAGTAGTGCAGACACTGAACATCGCTATAAACATACTAGCAAAAGAGAAGTCATCAGTAGACATGACTTGTAAAGGATAGTAAGACAGAGCTCGTCAAAAGTGCAAAGAGTGATAACAATATACGATACTTTATCACTAGAGATGACAACAGGAAACAACATCTAAACGTCTTGAAACAGCTTGATTTCTGACACAGTGATAAATAGCCAGGTGCCTGCCATGGGAATTGTTCCCTCTCCTTTCACAGGCAGGAGTGGCCTTGGGAGGGGAAGCATTTCCTCCAAACTGCCCGGGCAGGGGAAGGGAAGGTGATCACTGCTGTAGGGCTCGTTCTCTTCAGATCTGATCAAAGCACACTGGGATTTTGACCATTTAATGTAAAGAGCTGTGAATAACGGTATTCTTCTTGTTGTGGTCCTCAGAATCCTGACACTGTGGTCAAATCAAGTTATATTTTCACCCTTCCCAGACTATTAACCCAATCCCAGAATATCGTCAGTGCAACAAACTCTGTATTACCTTATTCATTTAGACCCACAAGATGATATGGCTTAGAGACACAGAACAAAGAACAGGCATTATGCAATGCTAATCCCCTTCAGCAAACAGCAGATTAAAAAACCTCCACAGAGTTCATGGCTGCTTTTTGTCCCTTCATGATTTTAGTAGATTTGTTTTCTTCCATTACAGATAGCAGACACTCTGTTCTACAAAGTGTCCCAAACACCCTACATTTTGGTGGGAGGGTTGCTGAGGGGATCAGGGATGAAGGACAGAAATCTACAGGCAGTGAAGCTTCATTAATTCCACTAATCACAGACCAATTTGTTTACAGGAAAGTTTTGTGGTTTGTTTGTTGTTTGCCTTACAAGGGTGAACAGGTGTCCTAATATCTTCTGTGTGTGGAGTAACAGAGGAGCAGCCACTACTGAGAGCGCTCTGCTCAGCCTCAATTCATGAATGGGAAAGTGATTCTGCATTCGACAGCAAGGATAAAACGGAATCCTGCTGTTCAGTGGGAGACAGAATCTAAGTATCCTGTAATATAGTTTGCTACATCACCACATGTCAGGCTTGACTTTCCTAATTTACACCAGTAAGTTCTTACAGAAGAATAAATCTTTTCAACTCAAGGCTTCTGATTTACACCAGGGCAAATGGAAGTGCAGGAGGCCCTTCTTATCCTAATAAAATGTGTCAGCTACTGTTAAATGCAGTAATGGCAGATACAATAACATGTTAGTATTGTATTGCAAGATAACAATATCAGCACTGGATTGAAAGGGGAAATCAGTTACTGTTTGTTGTTGTCATTTACACCACCATTCTCAAAAATCAATTAATTGGTTGCAGTGCTCTCCAATTCCAGCTGCTTTTTAATTAAAACAATGAATCAAACCACTACTAAAAAGAAATCAGAAGCACCCACTTTGGGGAAAAAGTTTTCAAAGGATGGCTTTAACATACGCTATTGCGTTCAATTTTAGGTGATACAAGGCCACACAGAAGGTATCATTTCCTTCAGTAAAGTCACACCTGAAACTATATGGGGAGTGTTTTTTCTCCTTCCGTTCCCAGATTCTTCCATGGTACAAGGGTGTTTGGCCGCAGATACATAGTTTGTAGAAGACAGTGCCAACAAAACACCAATCACAATGCAAAGACCCCTTGTCTAAATGATTCTCATTAACATTTTAAAAAAAAATTATTCCGTTTTTTAACAAAGACAGCCAGTTTAAAGGTGTTTGGGCTAGAGCTTTCAGCACTATTCTCATTTTCAAGCTGAAGTGCCCTCTGCTGGCCACGATTCCAGGTGCCTTTGCTCATACATTTCGTATGGAACTTTTTCTAAACATCAAACTTCGTTAGAAGAGGGCAGACTCCTATAACAATATATCATTTAACTGTTGAAAATGATTTTCCTTTTTACATCAACAGGATCTGCATTAGGGGAAATTATAAAGGGCATTTAAACTTTGCGCCAAGAATCGAAACTTCGTTGGCTTTGCTCAGGTGCTCTGATTCTGTGGATAGATGACAGGCAGGTGAATGAAGAAGAGAACAGCAAAACAGGTGGACCAGTGCTACAAACACAAAAGAGAAGATTAAGTGTGATGGAACAGAGACTGCAGAAGAGATTCAGCATGGAGATTCAAGAAGAGAGAGCATACAAAATCCATCCAGGAACTAAACCGTTAGGCAGCTACATCCTTCCTCTTCTCCATACTGCAAAATGTAGTTGCTAAAGGGTTTGTGCAGGTTTTGGCTGTCACAGCATTCAGAACGACAAAGACAGAGGGGCTAAACCCAAATATACAGGGGAAAAGACCCCCCAAACATTCAAAGAGGTTTTGGAAGAGAAAGTATATCCTGGATCAGTGGAGAAAGGGACAAAGAACACAAGTGACCTCAAATTCAGGTCCAAGATGCACTAGGAGAAAAGAAAGTTAGATATCATTTGAAGGGGAAAAAAAATAAATTAAAAAGTCAATAAAACCAGACTTTCCATTTGGCTAAATTAGATTTCAGCCCTGAACTTACCTAGGATGGTGAGGTCAGATTTCTCCACATCATTTCTCTGGTCAGCAGATGGGTAGGTCATCCTTTATTTCTCCTTCTGAACCTTCTCTCAATCTACAGATGCCTGTAGACTCGAGAGCTGCTTCCTCCGATTCCCTGGCGCTTTGCAGCAATCTAGTTCTTCAGAGCTCAGCGGGGGTAACAGGAGACTTGTCTGTCTTTGAGGACAGAGGACAGCTTCAGCCAAAGAATGTTAGCTTTGTGAAGCAGCAGTAAACTCCTGAGAGGTACCTGCCTGGACCCGAGGAAGAACAAATTACTCCCGAGCTGTTCCATCTTTTCCTGCTCTTACCTTGCCATCCAGATGCTTCGTGAGGAAAACAACGCAGAGGAGACATGTTTTCTTTCCCTTATATATTACAAGCCAAAAATGTGCATTTTTTTTAGGATAGGGTGTTTCTCTGGTAGAGATGAACAACAGCACTGAGGCAGTAAGAAGGATCTGTAATGCTGAGAACCACAATTAAAACTTAAAACTGATCTCAGGCTGCCCTATAAATCTTTCATTTTTCTTACCATTATCATTAGTTAGACTTGTATAACAAAACAAATATCATCTTTCAAAGGGCAGGTGGAGAAATCAGGTTTCATGCTTGCTAACTGAAAGACCTGATAAAGGAGACGAAGTATTAAGATGCATCCAGATCATTAAGTCTTTGTCTTCAAAGGATTTTCGTCATTAGCAAGTTACTTTTCATAGAATTTTTGGGTGCATGTTGAAAATATTTTATTGCCTTCACATTTAACATAAAGCTCAAACACTACAGAAAACTAATTTTCACTGTTTTGCTAAATCTGAAGCAGTTTTAGGCTATTAGGATCAGTTTCCTAGTGCATTACATGAACTTTAATGTCATCAGTGAGAGGGGGGAGGGATAATCAGGCTTAATAGGCTTAGCCAAAATACAGCCACTGGCATTCAACCACATGCCGATAGTTGCCAGCTTTCTGGATCTCTGAGGCTACTGCACCATCTCCAACGCTACTGTACGATAAATCAATTTTTTAAAAATGTAGCCATAAAACCAAGGTCAAACTGATATCCCCATAGCTAAAATGACCTTGCAATAATCAAAAGATGAACAGGTACCCTTCATTTTTCTGCTGAATTTAGACATGCACATAAAAAGATACTCATTTTAGTTCTGCTTTTCTAGCAATAGGTGGCACTATCAAATGCCACTTTCATAATTATCTACTGTTGCACCATAGCATTCTATATTCCAGTGGAAGAACAGCAAGGAACATGGCTGAGGTTATTTTTCTTTCTGCTTCCCCTAAACAGAACAGCAAATGCACCTTGCAGTTGTTTTGTTTTCTGTTTTAAACTGTAATCATGCTCAAATACATTTTTACACCAGTTAGAAACTTGAGAGAAATATGTTATTGTTTTTTAGAGTATGCTACTTTAGACAAGTGGCAAGCAGATAAACATGCTCCATGCTCCACCAATCTCTATGCTAATATTAATATTTTTAAAAATCATGGTTTTAAAAATAGATGTTCTGTCAGCACTTTCAACCACCTTTTTGTGACCTGTTAAAGTACATAATATCACTACTTTTCCCCTCAATTTCCATATTTTCCCAGATTTGTAGATAATACACACGGTTCGCAAATAACACAGCTTCTTAGCTTGCAAAAGAAGCACTCTGCTACTCTTCCCCTTCAACTTGTTGACCACCTTTCTCTCTCTTCTTTCTCCAAACTCACCAGTTTCATTCTCTGTGCAACTGCCCGTGCTGCACCTTTCCTTCTCCTGCTCCAGGCATGCTGGCTCTGCAGGCCTGAGTTCAGAAAGATGCTTAACAGCTGCAGCACAGAGTCAGAACCCTGAGCTCAGTATTTTTGAGGCTGATCATGTACAAAACATTGTTTTGGAGATTTGCCACTTCTCCAGTGTAATTTTTGAAGCCCCAACTCTCATAGAACATGCTTCTCACCTGAGCTGTTTGCATAAGGGATAGACTTCATAAGAAAGAAAAGTATTCCAGACTAAGTCTCTTTTGGATTTGAATTTCTTTTGTTTCAAAGTAAAATGCGCTGGAAGCCCAGAAAAAACTTCTGTTTGTCTCAAAGCAAGGAAAGAATTAAACACCAAAGCTGTTTTCTGAAGTCTTTGGGTTATTATGGCAAAAGCATCAAATCGGTCTTAAAATTGCTACGTGCCATTAGGCAACCTTCTACTTTCTCCACAGATCAGCCACTTCCCTGCAATTTCACAGCACTGTCTAAGGCAAAGTGTGCCCAGACTGCACCGACAGCGAGCTGACACGACACACTTCATGTTCCATTGCCCACTGTCCTTAGCTGTTGGTGACTCAACTGCTGTTCCCACAGAATAACGACACGCTTGGCCTCTGCCTGTGACTCACGTGTTGCTACAGGGCTTCTTTTAACTGAAACACACAGCGTGTACTTTCTGTTTTGGAGCAACAGCCAAACATGTGGTAGAGAACTTATTTACAATGCACACAGTGACAAACAGACGGCATCCTAGGAGGAAAAAAAAGGATTTCAATAGATTTTTAAAAAAGTTTTTAATTTACAGTGCAAGTTAAAGGATGCAAACCAAGCAATAAAGCAGATACAACTGACTGTTCTTTTAGAATTGAAAGAAACACTTAAGTGATATTTCTCATTAGCTACATCATTTAAGGTTCATCTTAATTTAGTCCATGGACTGCAAGATTAGAGGATCAATCTTGTCTCTGTTGGTGTAAATGGCCGTGTTTGCTGTGGCTTTAGTCAGTCAGGGTTATTCCTGACTCCAGTGATTTACATAACACCAGACAGAATGTTTTTCTTTTGTTGCCACAGCAATTCACCTGCTACAGGTTCTGCAGTTTTGGGGGAGGCGACTGCTCAAACATCCACTCAATTCCCCCAGAGCTCAGTGACATTGTTCCACATTTCTGAAATACCGATTGGGTGAACCACGACACTCACGACTTTCTAACAGCAAAAAAATGCAGCGGCTTCCAAAGCACTGCACAAATGGAGAGTGGGAGCAGCGATCTGCACGGCAGCAGGTCTGATCCATGTACACACTGACATGATCAGGAAGTCTGTACAAAATGTGCCTGGAAGTCTTTTTGTAATGCTGATTTCAACTATAAACCTGTCCCTGTCGCTGCAGTATCGGGTGGATTCACGTTATGTTACCTTGTTTTCTGGGTGAAATTAGTATAAAGCAGCTGAAAGAGCTCAGACTATGATATGAATTAAACCCAGACTAACTCTATAGAAAATCTCACGAGATTCTCAGATCTCAGGCATAAACTACAGCACAGCTGCTGTGAAGTGCACACCACATACAGCACCAGGGCCACGCACACACGCCGACACAGCCAGTTCCTTCTGGAAGGAATCCCGCCAGCACAGACTGACGGCGGTGCGCGGTCGCTCCGTGTCAAAGGAAACCGAGCTGCCTACTAGGAAGTGTAATTTGGAGCAGTTGCAGTGTTGATGTGTTGAATCTTTTAGAAACTGGTAGGAGAAAAAGCCAACTGCTAACGAACCAACATAATATGAAGTAAACTAGGATAGGAAGCCAACTGATGATTTAAGCAATAGTTTTCCCAATACAATGTCATGCAAATGCCCTAGAACATAGCAAGGAACCTGCTTTGCTTTCAGAAAGAGCCAAAATCCAGTGCCTTTGGTGTAAGAGGCAGCATTCATGTCTAAACTTAGGGCAAGAACATTCTTGCATTTGACAATGCCTTTCTAAGGTCTTGCTGTCATTAAAAAAGACAAATGAATAAGATAAAGCTTTCTGAAATTAGGCAATGCTAGGTTATTTTTTATCTAGATTAACTCCCTTATCCCTTCCATGACACAGCTGCACAAATGCTTGTAGTGGCAGAAAGCAAAAGACTAAGATGAAAGGCCAGCTTGGAAAGCAGAGAGGAGAAGACAGATACTACCTTTTTGCAGTAGCAGCGCTGAAACTGTGGCCTGAGACATCTTGCTACTGAAAACTTCAAGTCCTTTTAATCTTGTGCAACATATCTGAAATCAGCCAGAGGTAATGCTGACTGTCCTTGAATTCATCCTGCATTATGCTTACAGAAGCTTAATTAAATTAGCTCTTTGGTGTGCACATGCTCATTACAACTGACTGTACTCTGTGTTTAAAAAACAAACCCAATAATCTTCCTTTGGAAACACATGCTTTCATCAGGTGCACAGGTGATAAATAAAGTAATTTTCAGCAGATTATTGACTTCAGGTTTGTCAGTCAGTTATGTAATTTAGAATTCCAAGCACATACACCAGTGCCCTGAAATCAATCCTGTGGGTCACCACTGTGTCTGTTACAATGCACACTCCCTTTTCGCTGATATACACCTCTGCACCTCCATCCCATCAGAGACAGGCAGCTTTTCACCTCCCCCAGTATAATGCACACGCATTGCCATACTATCAAACCCAAATCCAAGATTTGTTAAATACGCTTCTTCAAAAATCACTGAAACTCTTTCACATCCCATTTAATCTTTGCATTCTTCTTCTCTAAGGGTGAATATAACTTCCCAGCTTCCAGCAGTCTGGAGATAATTCTGGACAAGCCTCTAAGTAATTAGCTGGGGAGCAAACTTTCTTTTTCCATCAGCAATGCTAGTGAGAAAAAATAAGAAAAATGCTACGGTGCTTTTTGTTAGCTGTAATGGTGGGAAAAGCTGAAAAATTTGTGGTGAGTGTTTGCATGTCAATTAGAAACAAGAAGAAAAACCAGATGATTAGTTATTATTCCTACTATACGTCTCCAAGGTAAATCTAAGCAACAGAAAATGAGAAGTGGAGACAAGATGACTTTAAGAACTGCCAGAAGTGTTTCACGTCCCAGTATACTCACTTGTTTATGGCTCCTTCAGTTCTGCAGGTCAAAGATTCCCAGAAACTTGTAAATCATACTTACCCTAGGTATTGCACATCCCTAAGTGACTACACACCTACAGCCTCTTTGCACTATTTGCTCGAGCCGGTGCTAAATACTCCACTCCTAGGCTAGCAGAAAAGGCAGGTATCTCCGTAGAAACCTGCAGCTTGCTGAAGTGTGTGTGCAGGTGGCACAGAAATATCTACTTCCCACAGGCACTTAACAAGAACATACTTGCTCAATAATTACACACAGTGTAATTTAATTACACACAATGTAATTTAATAAAATATTGCAGTCTGGTAAAGGAGAAGGAAGAGTGCTGAATTTCCCTTTCTTTCCTGATGGTTTGCAGGGAGCCCAGCACAGAGTACCAAGTGCTGAACACGGAACCTTCTGGATGATGCTGGAATTGCTTTCTGCACACGAGCTCTGCTCTCTGCCACGGGAATATCAATGGCAAGACAAATTGTTTTGACCAGCTGAAATAATCTAAGCTTTAATCAACAGTGGTGAAGGACAGTTATATGCTTTGCTTATCCTCGGCATAGTTTCGGGCAGTTTGGAAACAAGTGCTTAATATTAAACAATTAATTTCTTTCAAACGGTCACACAGAGATATTCCCAGAGTCTTATTACTTGAATTTACAGGCAGCAGTATTGCTGAGGTAAAGGACTTTACTCAGCCCCATGGAGTTACAGATGAGGACAGACACTGAAGACTCATCAAGGAAAGCTATTCATTAAAGTTTCAGTGTTTGTTTCACAGCGCCTCTGCCAGCGGTCATTTGTGCAGTGGGAGGTGGGGGGTTAATGCAGCCCCTGCCCCATGAGCCGATACTAACGAAAATTGTCTGGAAGCAACAATCAGCATGTTGATGGGGTGATTGCGCACCAGGTGAAAGAACCCAGTTTTGGGACAACAAACACACACGCACACCCTGACTGCACACCAACACACACACACACACACACACACACACACACACACACAGACACTCCCTGACTGCAGACCAACACACACACTCCCATGGACGGCACTCCTCAGCCTCCTGCTGCCACTGCTCCCAGCCTCTTGCCGCTCCATCCCCTTCAGTTGCTCCACACTGGAACCCTGTCCCAAGCCCACCAGACCCCCCCCACCCCCAGCTAACCCAGCTCAGCCCTAGAGCTACCCTGCAGCTCTGTCCCAGTGACCCCTCTGGCTAACGGGGCGCTGGGGCAGCCAGCTGTGGGCTGGGGAGATGACCAGCCCTGCTTGGAGGGCAGCTCAGTGCAGCCTGGGCTCGGTGCTGGGTGTCCAAGCTGAGGCCTCTTGACAGAAAGCCAGACTTGGTCAGGGTGGGACCGTGACACAGCATCATCTCCAGAGCCAGAACAGCTCCCTTCAAACCATGGTCCAGCTCAGCTGGAGGTGTGTGGTGCAGCCCTGGGTGGGAACAGAGCTGGGAGCTGCAGCACCATCGCGTGCCAGGGGCCAGGAGCGCAGCAAGAGGGGGTTGGGATGGACGGTCCTGGCAGCTTCAGAGGCAGGACCTTGTGCAGCCAGTGCAGAACGGACACGTCTAGGTGGGAAGCAGCTCAGGGTGTGCATGCTTGAGCACGTCCAGGTCCTTCATGACTCCGGGAGGTGGAAATGTGGCCGGCGGTTGGCAGGCCTGGTCCTCTTGTAAGGTCTGTCAGGGGTGCTGGGGCTGATCAGTCAGGGGGGCTGCAAGCACACGCCATCCACAGGACTGAAAGGGTCTCTCTCTCCTCTTGCTCGGGAGCTAGGCCAGCTTCAAGTTCAGCAGGGAATGGCACACGCATGCAGCACTGCCACCCGTAGCTGGCCCTAGACACGGGGTGTTTCCAACTGACAGGTCCCTCTGACCTGTGTTCCCTTCTGCCATCGCTAGCAGCCAGGCCTCGGGAACCACCCCCCCCGGGTACAGAGTGGGGCCACGCAGAAAAGGATTTGGAACTCACGTGTGAGTAGCTCCTTGATCCCCCCTTCTCTCCATTTTCTGTGCTTATACATCCTCCTCATCTTCCCCGACTCCTCCCTTTCTCCGCCCTTATCTCCTCTCACACAAGGGACCCACCCCTGGTTGTTTTTCCCCCTTGCTCCCAGGTTTGCTCCATCTGTGAACACATTTGGTGTTTCAGGTGCTATTAGTGAGGTCACCTTGGACTTCCATGGCATTCCTCATGCTGTTTCCTGGGTACTGCTGTCCCTGCCAGATTCCTCTCCCTAAAATGACCCCATCTCTTCCTTCAATTATCTGTGAACCGCGGCCATCTCCCACATCATTCTCCCTTAACCACCTGCCAAATCTGGTGCTGGAAGAGCAGAGAATCCACGGAAGACAAGATGCCTTCTCTCAGGCCACCTTCTGCCTGCTCTGAGCAGATCTGGGGCACCACCTTCAGGCCAACTTTCAGAAACCGAAGCGGCCTTGAGTCCAGTTTGGGGCCCAGCCCTGGTGCCTCTGAAGCCGTGCTACACCTCAAGGGCCCTGAGAGCAGCTGTTCCACTTTCAGACGGAGCCTGCCCTGGCATCCTAGGGACCAGGCTGGGCACTCAGCTGTGTGCCTTATGTCTATCCACACAAGCCAGGATGCCAGCAGGGAGCTCCCACAGCTTTCGTGAGCTTTGAGGCTGCCACTCTTCAAGCCACGGCCTCCAGGGACCCAGCCCTGCTCGGCAAAGGCAACGCAGGTGGCTGGCTCCTGCTTCTCTCCCGTGACTGCCCTGCACGGCCGCATGTGAGCATGGCTCCGCCATACAGCTGCAGAAGGCAGACTGACGAGCTGAGGCCGATCCAGGATTGACCAAAGCCATGGAGAATGGCATGTGGGGCTGAGAGCAGGAGCAGCCTTCTCTGTTTAGGGCTTGCAGTTGCCTGTCGTCGGCCACGTGTACCAGGTGCCACAACCGCCCTTGTCAATGCTGGCCCAGAACAGCAATAGAGCGCACAGACAGCAAGGACAGGAAGCCTGCCAGAGGGGGGTGCTGGGGCTGACATGGCCAGTGTGGACAGTGCTGCATCTGTGCCGGAAAGTTGACACTGCTTGGGTCTGCTCGGTTTATTGCACTCGCACATCACTGCTTGCCTGCCGCGGCTGTAACCAGATCGGCTCTGCAACACCCAAAAGTGCGTACTGCCTGTAGTAGTCACGTTCTCTGGTGTACGTTTGTTGGGAAGGACCTGGTGGCAAAGGGCTGCAGAGAGCAGGGGGCAGTGAACTCCCCGAAGAGGCTGTGGTGCCACACTGGGTTTTTTCCTGCTCGCCATTGGCAGGCGGTGCTGGGGGCCGACGCTGCTGCCTGCCACAGGGCCTGCACACCCCGTCCCGCAAGCCGAGCATTCAGCGGGGTCTGTCGGGGGTGTCCGATCCCAGCTTCTGCCTCCCCTCCTGCTTGGAAACCCCCATGTTTTCCCCCCCCGCCCCTAGAGACCACCGTGCCCAGCCCCCGGAACCAGCGACACTGTGACATCAGCCCCG
The DNA here is from genome assembly GCF_047716275.1 of Strix uralensis. NCBI lineage: Eukaryota > Metazoa > Chordata > Aves > Strigiformes > Strigidae > Strix > Strix uralensis. The sequence goes on from NC_133986.1 coordinate 22,049,004, forward strand.
TTGCCAAGGGCACCACCGGCACCGCGAGCCCTGTGGGCACTCTGTCAGCTGCTGCACTGGTGGTGACAAGCCCTCGGTTCTGGCAGCTGGCACATGCCGCTGGCAGCGATGCGTTTGCTCCCGCTCCTCATCCTGCTGGCCCTGTGCTGGCCTGCGCACGGCGCCTGGGACAGCTGTGGGTAAGTGGCCGAGGCTCTGGGAGGGAGCTTGGCAACCTGATGGGGTTCCCTGGAGGGTGCCTGCTTGTCCCCCGTGGCCACACCACGGCTTCCTCAGCCCCATGCGGGAGCCTCGGCTCCTCGCAGCACCCGGGCTGCTGGCACAACTCGCCTGCGGGGCTAAAGCAGAAACGGGGGCGGCCGCCCACCCACCCCACGGGGCTCCGTGGCCTCACTGTCCATGCAGCACCTCGTGGGGAGGGCAGACGGCTGACCTTCAGCCGGGACAGCAGTAAGCCATAGAGCAGGACGGTGATGAGTTTCTGGTTACAGGACCTGCGGGCTGCGGCCCATGGCTGCTCACTCCGGCACCTCGCGCGTCGTGGGGGGCACAGACGCCCAGCCAGGGGCCTGGCCCTGGATCGTGAGCATCCAGGATCCCTACGCAGCAGGCACGGGGCACATATGCGGAGGGTCCCTCATCAGCCCGCAGTGGGTCCTCACAGCAGCCCACTGCTTCATCAAGGCCAGGTAAGGAGGGCCAGGAACGGGGATATCCCCCCAGCACTCGCAGGTGCCCCGTCCGCAGCATCATGTGCTACTCCCGTCCCCTTTTCTTGCGGTACACCCACTGCCTGGGCACTGCAGAGCCCCGCTGAGAGGCTGCTCAGGAGAGGGCTGGGCTCCTGCCACGGCTTCCTACAGCCTCCAGCTCGACACGCCATGAGCCCAAGGCATGCAGGGGCAGTCGCAGCTTCCGTAGTGTGCTTTCCTCTCCCCCATGTGAAGCAGGGGGCAGGGAACTGCTGGGCTGCTGCAGCATGTGGCTCCTCTCCCTCTGAGCCCTCTCCCCATCTGCCTTCCAGGCACATCACCATGTGGCGCGTGGTGATCGGGGCCACCCAGTTGACTCATCTGGGCCCGGAGGCCCAAGTGCGCAACATTAAACGGCTTCTGGTTCACGAACACTACAGTAGTATCTCGGAGGAGAACGATATTGCACTGCTGGAGTTGGACCAGCCTGTCCAGTGCAGCTACTACGTACAGCTCGCCTGCGTGCCCGACGCCTCCCTGCGAGTGTCCAAGCTGACGACCTGCTACGTTAGTGGCTGGGGGTCCACGACGGCGAGAGGTGAGTTCCCAAAAGTGCTCGTTTCCCGAGTGCGAGCTCGGCACACGGGGGAGGTGGGCTTGGCTTCCTGACAGCAGGGCTGAGAACCAGAGTGCGGCTGCGGGGTCGTGTGCCCATAGAGACATGGGCCTGGCCCAGGGCCCATGGCCAGACAGAAGGGCAACGCCAGTGCAAAGCCAAGCCCCAGGGAAGGGCTCACCCAGACAGGGCAGGAGACCTGGCAACGAGCTGCTGGGTGTTAATTCCTTTCTGTGCTCACAGCCGCAGGATCAACGGATGTCCTGCAGGAGGCCAAGGTTCACCTCATCAACGTCCGCCTCTGCAACAGCAGCCGGTGGTACGCAGGGGCCGTCCACCCCCACAACCTGTGTGCTGGCTACCCGCAGGGCGGCATCGACACCTGCCAGGTAGGAGCCTGCGACAAGGCAGCGCCCAGCGGCACAGGCAGCCCCGGTACAGCCGCCCAGACACACCCCGGCACGGCCTTTGCCTGGCCAGTCGCCCTCCCACCGCTGGGTCCCCACCGCTGGCGGGGCTCACCTCCCCTTCCCCAGCTGCAGGCCCTTGCCCAGGGCCCCACTGGTTCCAGAGGCCCGGGACTCTGCCCAGAAAGCCCATCCAGCGCTCCTGGCAGCCCCGAGGTCCAGATCCCAATCCCAAAACATCCCTCTTGCACACAGCCAGCATCGCTGTGCAGAGATGAGAGAGAGCCCTACCCCACAGGCTTACTACCCTCTCCCTGACAAGGTGCTGCAGGCCTCAGCACTGAGCAGAGCCTCTCTGTGCAGCGGATGCAGCCCTGGCAGGTGCTGGCAGAGAGAAGGAGCCAGCCCTAGTGCTGCCAGTGGCCACCTGACACCACCTGAACCCTCCCTCTCTCCTCTGCTGCAGGGTGACAGCGGTGGTCCTCTTGTCTGCAAAGATAAGAATGCTGACCACTTCTGGCTTGTTGGGGTGACCAGCTGGGGGAAAGGCTGCGCAAGAGCAAAACAGCCTGGAGTCTACACCTCCACTCAGCACTTTTATGACTGGATCCTGGTACAGATGGGGCTGCACCCAGCAGCAACGGCTCCTCCAACGCCACAGCCAGTCTTCACATCAACACCCTTTCAGAAGCCGAGGCCAACAACGCAAGCGGGCAGCTCTACGGCCTGTCCATTTCCACGCCAGAAGCTGGCGGAATTCTTTAAGCTGCTGCAGGAGCTCCTGCAGGGCCTGTGGGGGAAAGAGGCTCCAGCAGCAGCATGAGCAGGACCCAGCTCAAGCTGCAGCGCACCGCGACCATCTGCTGGGGCACTGCCTGCTGATCCAAAGGCAGCCTCAGTGTCAAAGGCTGCTCGGTCCTGCCCACACACACAAATGCTCCAGTTGAGCATTCCAGTTGTTGAAATAAAGTTGCTGGTTTTCACCATGCTGCAGTCCAATTCAGTCTCCTGTGCAAGGCAAGGATTCCATGCCCGGCACCTGCAAAATGAGGCTGCAGGCAGCCAGGTCGGGCACAAAGGGAAAGAGTCACTCCGAAGGGCTGGTCAGAGGGGAGGGTGAGGGTGTGGTGGAAGAGGGGGGCGAAAGGTCTTGGGGACAGCAGTTGGAAACGCAAAGTGTCTTACGCCGGCTACTGGTGGGACTCTTGTGTGTGTGTGCGTGTGTGTGTGCGTGTGCACAATGCACCAGTGAACTTGAAACTGGACTCCATCATGACACAGGAGACACAGATCTGGAAAGACCCACGGTTTGCCCCGATGACTGGGTAAGGAGCTTGACATCCAGCCATGGATATTACATGGACTTAATTTCCATACCGTTAGTTGAGGAATCTCTGCACGTGCTGTGCTTATGAATCGAGGGAGTGAAGGTGTGTTTATGTTTCGCTAGTAAACACCCAATCCTGATCATCTGGAAAGGCAGAAAAGGACTGGCCTGTGCTCATGTTTATGTAAGCGGTGGGTACGAGTACATGGGCGCTGGTAAAGGCATCGCTCTGCCTGTGTCAATCTGTTTTGCCGTTCACATTAATTGTGTAACTCTGTGTGTGTGTTTGTTTACGCGCTCTTTGGACGCAGCAGAACGTGGGAACAGCAGCAGCCACATCCATCAGACTGGGACAGGAGAAGCCTCCGGGGTGTGAGAGTCCACCGGTGGGACCGGAGAGTCCACCAGCTCTCGTGGACCTGAAAGGAGAAATCCCCCGTGTTCAGAAGTCTGCTGGATCTGGCTGCTCTGTAACAGAATGGGGAAGGGGGCCCAATGAAACTCTGCAGCAGAGACGATGGTGTGGACAGAGAGGCAGCAGTGCCTGGGCTGTGGAAACAATGGGGAGGGCTGGCAGCTGGACTGGCACTGGACAGTCACTGGGCTGCCTGCTAACAAAAGGGCAGGAAGGATGCAAGCTCAAAGCTTTATAAAAAAAGTGATTTGGTGTTTGTTTTCTCCAGTAGGTACCATTAAAGCATCTGCGCAGGACCCTTCCCTGCAGGCCCAAGAGTGGCTTAGCTCTCCTGGCAAGCTTTGCCTTGAAGCAGCATGCAGTAACAGCTCAAAGTTTTGATAGCCAGCCAGCCTGTATGCTGGCACAGGAGGATGAGTCCAGATGATCCCCCTGTTCCCACAGAAGCCACAGCTGAAGTAGTTCACACTCCAGACGCTGGCCCGTGAGCCCTGCCCAGGCAGCCGCTCCCTACCTCTTTGGGAGAAGCTGGATTAACTGTTCTGCAGACTGGGCCTCTTCATTTCCTAGTCTGGGTGGAACACAGCAAACAAAGACAAGGCACAGGACTCTCCTGAGCAGTGTCCACTCACACATAGAACACTAAGAATTCACCTACACACAGGTTCTGTCTACAATACGGCTGTAACACCACATCCATATGCCTCAGTCCTCCGGCACAGTCCGTGCGATCCGTGCATTCAAGGCTGGCTTGACACATCCTACAGGAAAGGCTTTTATTAGGCAAGATCTATCATGCCCCAAACCACACCCCTGAACCAAATGAACTTCCCTAGACTGCAGTGGGAGCCCAGACACCTTCTTCAGGTGGACACACCTCGTCATAGCTGCCATGATTTCTACCATGAATGCCAGCAAGGAAGCCCATGTCTGACACTGTACTGATGGAGAACAGCAGGAGGCTGGTCCTGAGGGTATGTGTTCTCTCGCTGATGCTGAGCAGAAAGCATTATGCACTCTGACAGGATGCAGGAGACAGACCACAACCCAGATGACAACAATAATGAGTGCCTAGCTGTCGTTCCTGAGAGGAGGGAATCATCCAGTGATCCGCAGAGGAAGGTGAACAGCTTTGCCAGCAGGTCTGTTTAGACACTGTAGCCCAGAGAAGTACCACAGAACCCTGCAGGCCGAATTACCAATACAAAGGCAGTTACTGACTGTATGGGGGAGGGGAGCCACATAACAGGTTATGCTCCTTTTCCATCAAGACATCCTGCAATTTTTATCTAGGTACTGCTCCAATCAGCTTTTGAGTTCTTGCTGGGGGAAATGGGCAGTGGGGTAAGGACAGAGTTGGAAGGACATCGCTTGAATAAAATTTAAATGGATCAAATCAGTATTTTTAATTGCTAGCAAAACAAAGAAAAGAACCTGTAAGACAGCATGCAAGGTCAGTAGAGGACCCAGCTATTCATCTGGCAAAATACAGCCCTGAAAGACTAATACTCAAGAACTCATCTGGACCTAACAGATGTATGACATTCCTTCTCAGCCAGGTCAGAATCCTGAGATGTTGAAAGAAGATATACTGGATATACTGAAAGAAGATATCACTGGAAGAGACAAGAAATACAAGGCAGAGTAATCATAAAAAGCACTATACAGGAGAAGTGTCAGCTGGGACCGTTATTTGTCAAACTCCCCCAGATCACAGCTGTGACACTACCCTTACCGTGACACAAGCAGGACCCTTATGGTAATAGGTGCATGGGTGCTCTGGAACCTCTCCTGCCCAGCCGTGTCCCAGAAGTCTGTACACACGAAAACCAAGCTTAGAACGACACAACTTCCCAAGCCCTGCGTTCCTCACAACTTAAAGCCAGGACGCAAAGTCCAGTCCACCTACTCAGGGTCACAAATTAGGTTTCACCTCACTGATCTGAAAGATTCCAGGGCTGAGATTATGCAAAACTAGGGCCTTTTCTTAGCTAGGCTTAGCTATGAGTAGTGCAGACACTGAACATCGCTATAAACATACTAGCAAAAGAGAAGTCATCAGTAGACATGACTTGTAAAGGATAGTAAGACAGAGCTCGTCAAAAGTGCAAAGAGTGATAACAATATACGATACTTTATCACTAGAGATGACAACAGGAAACAACATCTAAACGTCTTGAAACAGCTTGATTTCTGACACAGTGATAAATAGCCAGGTGCCTGCCATGGGAATTGTTCCCTCTCCTTTCACAGGCAGGAGTGGCCTTGGGAGGGGAAGCATTTCCTCCAAACTGCCCGGGCAGGGGAAGGGAAGGTGATCACTGCTGTAGGGCTCGTTCTCTTCAGATCTGATCAAAGCACACTGGGATTTTGACCATTTAATGTAAAGAGCTGTGAATAACGGTATTCTTCTTGTTGTGGTCCTCAGAATCCTGACACTGTGGTCAAATCAAGTTATATTTTCACCCTTCCCAGACTATTAACCCAATCCCAGAATATCGTCAGTGCAACAAACTCTGTATTACCTTATTCATTTAGACCCACAAGATGATATGGCTTAGAGACACAGAACAAAGAACAGGCATTATGCAATGCTAATCCCCTTCAGCAAACAGCAGATTAAAAAACCTCCACAGAGTTCATGGCTGCTTTTTGTCCCTTCATGATTTTAGTAGATTTGTTTTCTTCCATTACAGATAGCAGACACTCTGTTCTACAAAGTGTCCCAAACACCCTACATTTTGGTGGGAGGGTTGCTGAGGGGATCAGGGATGAAGGACAGAAATCTACAGGCAGTGAAGCTTCATTAATTCCACTAATCACAGACCAATTTGTTTACAGGAAAGTTTTGTGGTTTGTTTGTTGTTTGCCTTACAAGGGTGAACAGGTGTCCTAATATCTTCTGTGTGTGGAGTAACAGAGGAGCAGCCACTACTGAGAGCGCTCTGCTCAGCCTCAATTCATGAATGGGAAAGTGATTCTGCATTCGACAGCAAGGATAAAACAGAATCCTGCTGTTCAGTGGGAGACAGAATCTAAGTATCCTGTAATATAGTTTGCTACATCACCACATGTCAGGCTTGACTTTCCTAATTTACACCAGTAAGTTCTTACAGAAGAATAAATCTTTTCAACTCAAGGCTTCTGATTTACACCAGGGCAAATGGAAGTGCAGGAGGCCCTTCTTATCCTAATAAAATGTGTCAGCTACTGTTAAATGCAGTAATGGCAGATACAATAACATGTTAGTATTGTATTGCAAGATAACAATATCAGCACTGGATTGAAAGGGGAAATCAGTTACTGTTTGTTGTTGTCATTTACACCACCATTCTCAAAAATCAATTAATTGGTTGCAGTGCTCTCCAATTCCAGCTGCTTTTTAATTAAAACAATGAATCAAACCACTACTAAAAAGAAATCAGAAGCACCCACTTTGGGGAAAAAGTTTTCAAAGGATGGCTTTAACATACGCTATTGCGTTCAATTTTAGGTGATACAAGGCCACACAGAAGGTATCATTTCCTTCAGTAAAGTCACACCTGAAACTATATGGGGAGTGTTTTTTCTCCTTCCGTTCCCAGATTCTTCCATGGTACAAGGGTGTTTGGCCGCAGATACATAGTTTGTAGAAGACAGTGCCAACAAAACACCAATCACAATGCAAAGACCCCTTGTCTAAATGATTCTCATTAACATTTTAAAAAAAATTATTCCGTTTTTAAACAAAGACAGCCAGTTTAAAGGTGTTTGGGCTAGAGCTTTCAGCACTATTCTCATTTTCAAGCTGAAGTGCCCTCTGCTGGCCACGATTCCAGGTGCCTTTGCTCATACATTTCGTATGGAACTTTTTCTAAACATCAAACTTCGTTAGAAGAGGGCAGACTCCTATAACAATATATCATTTAACTGTTGAAAATGATTTTCCTTTTTACATCAACAGGATCTGCATTAGGGGAAATTATAAAGGGCATTTAAACTTTGCGCCAAGAATCGAAACCTCGTTGGCTTTGCTCAGGTGCTCTGATTCTGTGGATAGATGACAGGCAGGTGAATGAAGAAGAGAACAGCAAAACAGGTGGACCAGTGCTACAAACACAAAAGAGAAGATTAAGTGTGATGGAACAGAGACTGCAGAAGAGATTCAGCATGGAGATTCAAGAAGAGAGAGCATACAAAATCCATCCAGGAACTAAACCGTTAGGCAGCTACATCCTTCCTCTTCTCCATACTGCAAAATGTAGTTGCTAAAGGGTTTGTGCAGGTTTTGGCTGTCACAGCATTCAGAACGACAAAGACAGAGGGGCTAAACCCAAATATACAGGGGAAAAGACCCCCCAAACATTCAAAGAGGTTTTGGAAGAGAAAGTATATCCTGGATCAGTGGAGAAAGGGACAAAGAACACAAGTGACCTCAAATTCAGGTCCAAGATGCACTAGGAGAAAAGAAAGTTAGATATCATTTGAAGGGGAAAAAAAATAAATTAAAAAGTCAATAAAACCAGACTTTCCATTTGGCTAAATTAGATTTCAGCCCTGAACTTACCTAGGATGGTGAGGTCAGATTTCTCCACATCATTTCTCTGGTCAGCAGATGGGTAGGTCATCCTTTATTTCTCCTTCTGAACCTTCTCTCAATCTACAGATGCCTGTAGACTCGAGAGCTGCTTCCTCCGATTCCCTGGCGCTTTGCAGCAATCTAGTTCTTCAGAGCTCAGCGGGGGTAACAGGAGACTTGTCTGTCTTTGAGGACGGAGGACAGCTTCAGCCAAAGAATGTTAGCTTTGTGAAGCAGCAGTAAACTCCTGAGAGGTACCTGCCTGGACCCGAGGAAGAACAAATTACTCCCGAGCTGTTCCATCTTTTCCTGCTCTTACCTTGCCATCCAGATGCTTCGTGAGGAAAACAACGCAGAGGAGACATGTTTTCTTTCCCTTATATATTACAAGCCAAAAATGTGCATTTTTTTTAGGATAGGGTGTTTCTCTGGTAGAGATGAACAACAGCACTGAGGCAGTAAGAAGGATCTGTAATGCTGAGAACCACAATTAAAACTTAAAACTGATCTCAGGCTGCCCTATAAATCTTTCATTTTTCTTACCATTATCATTAGTTAGACTTGTATAACAAAACAAATATCATCTTTCAAAGGGCAGGTGGAGAAATCAGGTTTCATGCTTGCTAACTGAAAGACCTGATAAAGGAGACAAAGTATTAAGATGCATCCAGATCATTAAGTCTTTGTCTTCAAAGGATTTTCGTCATTAGCAAGTTACTTTTCATAGAATTTTTGGGTGCATGTTGAAAATATTTTATTGCCTTCACATTTAACATGAAGCTCAAACACTACAGAAAACTAATTTTCACTGTTTTGCTAAATCTGAAGCAGTTTTAGGATGTTAGGATCAGTCTCCTAGTGCATTACATGAACTTTAATGTCATCAGTGAGAGGGGGGAGGGATAATCAGGCTTAATAGGCTTAGCCAAAATACAGCCACTGGCATTCAACCACATGCCGATAGTTGCCAGCTTTCTGGATCTCTGAGGCTACTGCACCATCTCCAACGCTACTGTACGATAAATCAATTTTTTAAAAATGTAGCCATAAAACCAAGGTCAAACTGATATCCCCATAGCTAAAATGACCTTGCAATAATCAAAAGATGAACAGGTACCCTTCATTTTTCTGCTGAATTTAGACATGCACATAAAAAGATACTCATTTTAGTTCTGCTTTTCTAGCAATAGGTGGCACTATCAAATGCCACTTTCATAATTATCTACTGTTGCACCATAGCATTCTATATTCCAGTGGAAGAACAGCAAGGAACATGGCTGAGGTTATTTTTCTTTCTGCTTCCCCTAAACAGAACAGCAAATGCACCTTGCAGTTGTTTTGTTTTCTGTTTTAAACTGTAATCATGCTCAAATACATTTTTACACCAGTTAGAAACTTGAGAGAAATATGTTATTGTTTTTTAGAGTATGCTACTTTAGACAAGTGGCAAGCAGATAAACATGCTCCATGCTCCACCAATCTCTATGCTAATATTAATATTTTTAAAAATCATGGTTTTAAAAATAGATGTTCTGTCAGCACTTTCAACCACCTTTTTGTGACCTGTTAAAGTACATAATATCACTACTTTTCCCCTCAATTTCCATATTTTCCCAGATTTGTAGATAATACACACGGTTCGCAAATAACACAGCTTCTTAGCTTGCAAATGAAGCACTCTGCTACTCTTCCCCTTCAACTTGTTGACCACCTTTCTCTCTCTTCTTTCTCCAAACTCACCAGTTCCATTCTCTGTGCAACTGCCCGTGCTGCACCTTTCCTTCTCCTGCTCCAGGCATGCTGGCTCTGCAGGCCTGAGTTCAGAAAGATGCTTAACAGCTGCAGCACAGAGTCAGAACCCTGAGCTCAGTATTTTTGAGGCTGATCATGTACAAAACATTGTTTTGGAGATTTGCCACTTCTCCAGTGTAATTTTTGAAGCCCCAACTCTCATAGAACATGCTTCTCACCTGAGCTGTTTGCATAAGGGATAGACTTCATAAGAAAGAAAAGTATTCCAGACTAAGTCTCTTTTGGATTTGAATTTCTTTTGTTTCAAAGTAAAATGCGCTGGAAGCCCAGAAAAAACTTCTGTTTGTCTCAAAGCAAGGAAAGAATTAAACACCAAAGCTGTTTTCTGAAGTCTTTGGGTTATTATGGCAAAAGCATCAAATCGGTCTTAAAATTGCTACGTGCCATTAGGCAACCTTCTACTTTCTCCACAGATCAGCCACTTCCCTGCAATTTCACAGCACTGTCTAAGGCAAAGTGTGCCCAGACTGCACCGACAGCGAGCTGACACGACACACTTCATGTTCCATTGCCCACTGTCCTTAGCTGTTGGTGACTCAACTGCTGTTCCCACAGAATAAGACACGCTTGGCCTCTGCCTGTGACTCACGTGTTGCTACAGGGCTTCTTTTAACTGAAACACACAGCGTGTACTTTCTGTTTTGGAGCAACAGCCAAACATGTGGTAGAGAACTTATTTACAATGCACACAGTGACAAACAGACGGCATCCTAGGAGGAAAAAAAAGGATTTCAATAGATTTTTAAAAAAGTTTTTAATTTACAGTGCAAGTTAAAGGATGCAAACCAAGCAATAAAGCAGATACAACTGACTGTTCTTTTAGAATTGAAAGAAACACTTAAGTGATATTTCTCATTAGCTACATCATTTAAGGTTCATCTTAATTTAGTCCATGGACTGCAAGATTAGAGGATCAATCTTGTCTCTGTTGGTGTAAATGGCCGTGTTTGCTGTGGCTTTAGTCAGTCAGGGTTATTCCTGACTCCAGTGATTTACATAACACCAGACAGAATGTTTTTCTTTTGTTGCCACAGCAATTCACCTGCTACAGGTTCTGCAGTTTTGGGGGAGGCGACTGCTCAAACATCCACTCAATTCCCCCAGAGCTCAGTGACATTGTTCCACATTTCTGAAATACCGATTGGGTGAACCACGACACTCACGACTTTCTAACAGCAAAAAAATGCAGCGGCTTCCAAAGCACTGCACAAATGGAGAGTGGGAGCAGCGATCTGCACGGCAGCAGGTCTGATCCATGTACACACTGACATGACCAGGAAGTCTGTACAAAATGTGCCTGGAAGTCTTTTTGTAATGCTGATTTCAACTATAAACCTGTCCCTGTCGCTGCAGTATCGGGTGGATTCATGTTATGTTACCTTGTTTTCTGGGTGAAATTAGTATAAAGCAGCTGAAAGAGCTCAGACTATGATATGAATTAAACCCAGACTAACTCTATAGAAAATCTCACGAGATTCTCAGATCTCAGGCATAAACTACAGCACAGCTGCTGTGAAGTGCACACCACATACAGCACCAGGGCCACGCACACACGCCGACACAGCCAGTTCCTTCTGGAAGGAATCCCGCCAGCACAGACTGACGGCGGTGTGCGGTCGCTCCGTGTCAAAGGAAACCGAGCTGCCTACTAGGAAGTGTAATTTGGAGCAGTTGCAGTGTTGATGTGTTGAATCTTTTAGAAACTGGTAGGAGAAAAAGCCAACTGCTAACGAACCAACATAATATGAAGTAAACTAGGATAGGAAGCCAACTGATGATTTAAGCAATAGTTTTCCCAATACAATGTCATGCAAATGCCCTAGAACATAGCAAGGAACCTGCTTTGCTTTCAGAAAGAGCCAAAATCCAGTGCCTTTGGTGTAAGAGGCAGCATTCATGTCTAAACTTAGGGCAAGAACATTCTTGCATTTGACAATGCCTTTCTAAGGTCTTGCTGTCATTAAAAAAGACAAATGAATAAGATAAAGCTTTCTGAAATTAGGCAATGCTAGGTTATTTTTTATCTAGATTAACTCCCTTATCCCTTCCATGACACAGCTGCACAAATGCTTGTAGTGGCAGAAAGCAAAAGACTAAGATGAAAGGCCAGCTTGGAAAGCAGAGAGGAGAAGACAGATACTACCTTTTTGCAGTAGCAGCGCTGAAACTGTGGCCTGAGACATCTTGCTACTGAAAACTTCAAGTCCTTTTAATCTTGTGCAACATATCTGAAATCAGCCAGAGGTAATGCTGACTGTCCTTGAATTCATCCTGCATTATGCTTACAGAAGCTTAATTAAATTAGCTCTTTGGTGTGCACATGCTCATTACAACTGACTGTACTCTGTGTTTAAAAAACAAACCCAATAATCTTCCTTTGGAAACACATGCTTTCATCAGGTGCACAGGTGATAAATAAAGTAATTTTCAGCAGATTATTGACTTCAGGTTTGTCAGTCAGTTATGTAATTTAGAATTCCAAGCACATACACCAGTGCCCTGAAATCAATCCTGTGGGTCACCACTGTGTCTGTTACAATGCACACTCCCTTTTCGCTGATATACACCTCTGCACCTCCATCCCATCAGAGACAGGCAGCTTTTCACCTCCCCCAGTATAATGCACACGCATTGCCATACTATCAAACCCAAATCCAAGATTTGTTAAATACGCTTCTTTAAAAATCACTGAAACTCTTTCACATCCCATTTAATCTCTGCATTCTTCTTCTCTAAGGGTGAATATAACTTCCCAGCTTCCAGCAGTCTGGAGATAATTCTGGACAAGCCTCTAAGTAATTAGCTGGGGAGCAAACTTTCTTTTTCCATCAGCAATGCTAGTGAGAAAAAAAAAGAAAAATCCTACGGTGCTTTTTGTTAGCTGTAATGGTGGGAAAAGCTGAAAAATTTGTGGTGAGTGTTTGCATGTCAATTAGAAATAAGAAGAAAAACCAGATGATTAGTTATTATTCCTACTATATGTCTCCAAGGTAAATCTAAGCAACAGAAAATGAGAAGTGGAGACAAGATGACTTTAAGAACTGCCAGAAGTGTTTCACGTCCCAGTATACTCACTTGTTTATGGCTCCTTCAGTTCTGCAGGTCAAAGATTCCCAGAAACTTGTAAATCATACTTACCCTAAGTATTGCACATCCCTAAGTGACTACACACCTACAGCCTCTTTGCACTATTTGCTCGAGCCGGTGCTAAATACTCCACTCCTAGGCTAGCAGAAAAGGCAGGTATCTCCGTAGAAACCTGCAGCTTGCTGAAGCGTGTGTGCAGGTGGCACAGAAATATCTACTTCCCACAGGCACTTAACAAGAACATACTTGCTCAATAATTACACACAGTGTAATTTAATTACACACAATGTAATTTAATAAAATATTGCAGTCTGGTAAAGGAGAAGGAAGAGTGCTGAATTTCCCTTTCTTTCCTGATGGTTTGCAGGGAGCCCAGCACAGAGTACCAAGTGCTGAACACGGAACCTTCTGGATGATGCTGGAATTGCTTTCTGCACACGAGCTCTGCTCTCTGCCACGGGAATATCAATGGCAAGACAAATTGTTTTGACCAGCTGAAATAATCTAAGCTTTAATCAACAGTGGTGAAGGACAGTTATATGCTTTGCTTATCCTCGGCATAGTTTCGGGCAGTTTGGAAACAAGTGCTTAATATTAAACAATTCATTTCTTTCCAACAGTCACACAGAGATATTCCCAGAGTCTTATTACTTGAATTTACAGGCAGCAGTATTGCTGAGGTAAAGGACTTTACTCAGCCCCATGGAGTTACAGATGAGGACAGACACTGAAGACTCATCAAGGAAAGCTATTCCTACTCTGATTTGATTCACATAAAACACCTGCTGCTGCAAAAGAGCTCTCACGACACCTTGTTGGTTTTGCTTACCCACTCACACAGCAGGTGCTGCTGATTTCCACGAGGATTGGACAGTGTCTCCTGTCACTAGACAGCAGTCCCTCTGGCTGATTGTAAACAAATGGTGCTGATGGGCTCTGAAGGAAGCTTCATTGGTCCTGTCCAGAGGAAGGTTTAAATCTTTTTGAAAAGTGTTTTCTAACATTGCTGAACTGTGTTAGCAAAACAAATTTGCTTGTCCTGGCCGCTCCACTAACTGCTTTCAGGGGCACATTCTCTTTCCACTGAACTCAAAACCAAAACTCTACTGTGTTCCGGGCATCAAGATTTAACTTTAAGTGTTTCCAACACTTGCCCCTTGTCAAAGAGAAACATCTGAGAAATGTGTTTCCTCCTCAGTGTCTACTCTGACATCTAAAAGAGTGAACACAACTCGATGTATTTGCTGGGTAGCTGTCAATGTGTCAGAGGTGCATAAACTCGGTCCCAAACTTAATTCTTAATATAAATCAAAATCATTTGTATACTACAACAGTTATGAAGTAGAAATTCAACCCTCAGAGCAGAGGTGGGTTTTGTTTCTCTGTCACTGAAGCTGAAGCTGGGAGGCAGTGAGAAACAAGGGAATTTTGTGAACACAGGATATTCAACCATATTGAGTAATTAGGCAATCAGATTATTCCTTACATTGCCTTGGCCCAGTGCAGGTATCTCTTGGAATGCCTCTAGAATGATCCAGAAGGGTAGTATCCCAGAAGAACAAACACAAGACGATCCTCAAGAATTTTCTTTACAGACTACCATCAATTTGAGTGTACTGACATTCCAGAAACATTGGTTATTGTCTAGCTGATTTCCAGTGATGTATTTCTATAAGAAATGTGTAATTCAGGGTTTTTATAAAACTGAAATACATTTTAAAAATAGGGTTTCTTAATAAAACACACACTTATTTGAGTTGAATTATATAATTGACTTCTTTAAATATAATCACTGGAATATTAAGCCACGATTGAAAAATCCAAAGCCCTGCCAGTAACACCAGTTCAGGGCCAAAGCAAGCGCACAGACCCAGATTTGCTGTTGGGCTGGACAGGCTGCAAGGCACTCGGGAAAGCCAGCAAGAGAATTCCCTTCCACCACCTTCTGTGTGCCTGCAAAGGACAAGTGTTTGGATTGTTCTGCTGGATGTGGCAAGAATGCTTGTTCAGGGCCAAGCACACGCAGAGCCCCAGGTTTGCTGTTGGGCTGGAGAGGCTGCAAAGCGCTCAGGAAAGCCAGGCAGAGAATACCCTATTCTCACGGACACAGGATTTCTTAAAACAAGCCCATTTATTGGATTTTGAGATGCAGAGGCTATACGAAGATGCAGAGGCTGCGTGGGAAGCGGGGACCTGGCTTCTGTTCGGCTCGTCACGGGGCAGAGGAGGAAGCACAGCACGTACTCCGGCAGGTGCTCCCCGGGGATGCAGGAGTGCCTCGCTGGCGGATCCCCCACGGTGCCCAGCTCTGGTGGAAGACATGCCCGAGGGGTGGTCTCAGGGGCACCAGCAGCAGGCGGTTGGTGATGTTGTTCTTGGGGGTGCTCAGGTGTTCGTAGGCGCCGCCCCATCCCTAGGCTGGACGCAGCCCTGTCAGAAAGGACTTCTTGGGAAGGGCTTGGCAGATGCAGCGGGGGTCCCCACTCGAGGGTTGGCTTGACCCAAGGTGTCATTGGGGTCTGCTTTGCCCTCCCAGTCATCCTCCTCTCCCTCCTCCTCAGCATCGCTGGAGCTTCCCCGCTGGCTGCCGCTGTCACAGTCAGCGCTCCTCCGCCTGCGCAGCCAGTAGAGATCAAGGAGCACGAGCAGGGTTTCGGCAGAGGCCCAAATCCACCAGTGCTGGCAGACAGCAAGGCACACGCCTTCCGGAATGAGGCCGCATGACTTCTGGCTCCTCTGCTCCATCTGCTCCAATGAAATTCCTAGGAAAGCCACCAGTTTGCAGTCCAGGTTAACGTCTCCCTGTGTACCCACAGGAGATAAACAAAAGAGGAGGTGAAGACAATTTCTCTCCCATATCTCCTCCCAAGTGCTTTGAGGTAACGCTTACACTCAGCACAGGGAGACACAGAAAATCCAGGCACTAGACCTCTTCAGGTTCTGGCCTCCTCACAGCTGTCAGGAGGTGAAGGGTGTCACTGCAGAGAAGCTTCAGTGAAAGAGACACCTGCTCCTCAGCAACTGCTGCCAAATTGTAACTTTCAGTCAACTGTAATCTCTGCCATAGCTGAGCTAATGCCCTACATACAGAACTCCTCTCCCTGCTAATCCCTGGAATCATCCCATCCACCTGGAGAGGGCAGTGGAGATCCTCCTGATTCCTCTAGCCAGCCTGCTCCTCCATTAAGGACATGTAAAGCAGTTACCTGGAAAAGGAACGCCTGCGCTCTGCTCCTTTGGAGTATTTTAGATTCCATCCGTTCCTGAACCATCTGTAAACTCATCGAGTCTGGACTTCTTCTTTTCCCTGTTAAAATAAGTTTGACCTTTATTACAATTACAGCTTGACCTTTATCACAAAAAGACACCAAGAAACAAAACATGGCCAGTATGAGAAAATGCATACTGCTTGCAGATGCAAAGGTGGACATGCTATTTAAGCAAAACCAGTTTAGAATTCCTACAAGTCTTAGGGAAAGTTTTAGGATGACATTCGTCTTGTTTTAGTTTTGCATGTTTGCCATCTGCACCCAGAAAGTCTATTGGAGAAAACACTCTGTCAGTTTTGCTGATGTCAGATGCACTCGAGTGTAACTGCCGTCCGACAGGCCATCGAAACACAAACATGAAAAACAGCCCAACTTCATTGGGCCAAACCCCCACTCTTCTTTAAGTCTCGTTGTTCTCTGTCAAACTCCTCCCTAGACAAGGGAGGCCAAAGGCACCCTGCTGTGTCAGAAATCGCAGCAGGACCAGGGGAGAGACGGTCCCCCTGTTCTCGGCTCTGGTGAGGCCGCTCCTCAAATACCGTGTTCAGTTTTGGGCCCCTCACTACAAGACAGACAGTGAGGGGCTGGAGTGCGTCCAGAGAAGGGCAACGAAGGTGGTGAAGGGTCTAGAGAGCAAGTCCTGTGAGGAGCGGCTGAGGGAACTGGGGGTGTTTAGCCTGGAGAGAAGGAGGCTGCGGGGAGACCTCATCACCCCCTACAGCTCCCTGAAAGGACGTTGTAGCAAGGTGGGTGTTGGTCTCTTTTCCCAAGTAACAAGCAATAGGAGGAGAAGCAGCGTCCTCCAGTTGTACCAGGGGAGGTTTAGATCAGCTGTTGGGGAACATTTCTCTACTGAAAGGGTTGTCAGCATTGGAACAGGCTGCCCAAGGAGGTGGTTGAGTCACCATCCACGGGTAGATGTGCTGCTGAGGGACATGGTTGAGTGGTGGACTTGGCAGTGTTGGGTTAACGGTTGGACTCGATGATCTTAAAGGTTTTTTCCCAACCTCAGTGTTTCTATGATTCTCCAGAGGAGGTGCTTGTGTCATTGGGATGGCATTTGAATGAGCCATTGGAACTGCTGCTGGTCCTCAAGCTGGTGACGTGTCTGCAGGAGCGGGGGGATATCCTGGAGGAGGGAGAGTGCACCCAGCAGATGGAGGCTGCCCAGGTGGAAACTGAGGAAGAAATGGTTGTGGTGGTACCCCCGGGGGAAGAGGAAGTGTGGGAGGTGGTGGAGGATACAAGGGAGGTGGAGGCACAGGCACAGAGAGCGGTGTTGATGCTGGTAGTGCTGGGGCCTGAGTCCTCTGGGTATGTTCACTGTGCGGGCGTCCTCGATTTGAGCTTCTAAAGAAACCCCAAAACACCAGTCACTGCTTGTTACACTCTGCCCTGATTTTAAAGAGGAAAGTGAATGGAGGAGGAGCGTGGTGGCAAGCACTTCTTGTTCTCAACTTAAGCATTTTTCTCCTGCTTTTTGTTCATTTGAGACTACGCTCATTTCTTGGTCCTCATACTTGCCTTCCACATCCTCACCCCCAACAAATCCCTCACTCTCCCCTTCTTATAGTCAGTTGGGCAACTGTGGCTGAGGCTGCCCGTGCTAAAAGAGACACGTGCCAAGCGCTCTTCTGCCACACCTTGACACGCTTAATACTTCACAGTTCTGATCTTCAAAGTACTGCACAGACATTTACTCATCTTCTCTCAAACTTCTTTTAACATCTTCCGCACACGCTTCCTAGGTTGTTGCCTCATGGTGACGTCTTTGGCCCGTTCTTGGCCCTGAATTGTTAGGTTTTGCATACTGAACTTGAGGTTTTAGACAATCTGTGGGATGGACCCTGGTTTTTGTTTTGACTTATCTTTAAGATTTTATACACACAATGCACCCTTACAATCTATCTATAACACAGAGATACCAAAAGGAAGGACTAACGACGCTGCAATAAACCAAAAGAGACTCCTCTCTCTCCAACCGAGAGAAAGCAGCTTGGCTGCTTGAGGTGACTAAATAGTAAAGTAACAGCCTTGCCTTTTCCAATAGTTTGCTCAATCAGTATTATCTAAGTTGTTAAAAAAAGAATATTGGACGCTGATTTCTATTGGGAAATCAACTTCTTCAGCCCTATTCAGCCAATAATCAAGAGGGTGCCTTTCCATCTGATCCTTTAATTATGTTTCATTTATATATGTAATTATGATTTCCTCAGAAAGACTTCATTCTTCAGAGTCCTCTTTTCAATCATGTACTGCAGTTTTATTTTAAATAATCTTCCTGAGAGCACAGATCCCCTTTGTGAAGGCCAATTCAAATTAAGCCATTTAAAAATTAATTACCACATGTATTCTCCACAACGATCTGTGCGTACTTATTCCCTTATAAATCAGCTGTTGTGTCCGTTATGTGTTACGGCCTCGTTTAACAGGTTACAAGCAGCAATATATTGAATTTCTGTAGCATACTTACACTTCCCAGTCTGGTCTGCCACTGGCCGAGCGAATTTTGCCAGCTCTCACTGGATGACCTTTTGGCATGGGGAGAGAAAAAAAAATCCCTTTCAGTTTACCTGAAGATAATTTTTTAAGAGAAATTTGTAAGTTACGGTTACTTACCAGTTGTGGGTATCGATCGTCCTTGGTACCCTAGAAGACTCGGCAATGCTGGCTGTCTCAGTCCAGGAACCTGATAGCCCTGGTGAATCAGTGCAAACAGTTGGAAAATAAGCTCTACTAAAATATGAGAATCACTGCATATGGTGGAAGAAAACCTACCTTCTCTTCCCACAAACCGTGCATTGGCAGGGGGGAAGATTGAGGACGTTCCGTGGCAGCCACCAGCGCGGCAGGAGTGGTCAGAGCCACGAGTGCTGGTGGAGGTGCTGGTGGCTGCTGCTGCTGCTGCTGTTGCCTCTGCTTATGGATCATCTGTGCATACCCAGTTCCATTTTTGAAGTTGTTCACAGCCTAGAGGCAGGAAAACATTTACAAAGAGGTAACATGAACCTTCAGTAGCTCGATGAACAAAAGCCTCCACAGAGTAAAATTACTTGTGTATTCCCGTATATACTCTCCATCCTAAAATAAACCAACGTACGGATATATTCAGATTAGATGTAAGGAAGAAATTCTTCCCTGTGAGGGGGGTGAGGCCCTGGCACAGGTTGCCCAGAGAAGCTGTGGCTGCACCCTCCCTGGAAGGGTTCAAGGCCAGGTTGGACGGGGCTTTGGTCAACCTGGGCTAGTGGAAGGTGTCCCTACCCCTGGCAGGGGGTGGCACTGGATGGGCTTTAAAGTCCCTTCCAAGCCAAACCCTTCTGTGATGCATGAACGCATCCCATTAAACACTGGTGTTAACGACTGGTAACTCAGACTATCTGTGTGTAAAGCACTCCGGTGTTAACACTGAATTTAAACTGAGGCAATCCTGTTAAACACAAGTGTGACCTGAATTTGCCAGCTTGTCTCTCAAGAGTTGTCAGCTTCTGTAACAACAGGTCATGTATTTACAAAGTAAATTTAGCCTTATTCCATTCAGCCTTGATAAGCAGATGTAAATTAATATTTTCTTCCCTTTCAGCTGACTGACTGACTAGACTTTTCTTACAAACAGTTTATCTAAAAGTCACTGCATTACCTGGCGTAGGCACTTGTTGGCAACTAAAGTATCGGGAGAAACACCTGCTTGATGACATGTTGGGCATGTGTGTTCCTCACGTTCCAGTAATGCTGTTCTAATACCTGGGTATAATCAGAATCATCAAAATAGGTTTTAGCTAAACTAAGGAAATTGTTGGGGTTCTAATTAGTTATAAAAGCCCTTAGATGGTTAATGGGTGAATATGGTCCTGAATTGAGAGCATGAAGCTATAAATGCTCAGCAGTGTAAAAAATTTCTAGTATGCAGGAAATAGCTGCCCAGTTTTGATATTTCACTACTGTAACATTTGAAGACGTAGAGCAGGCCGTGTCTTGATGTTCTGACTAGTCTGTTCTCCACTGTCCAGCACAGTGAGAAGTCACCAACCTCAAGGTTCATGAATAAGACACATCTCCAAAAACCATTAGTAGGTTCAAGTTCTGATGGTTTTAACCAACTCTCCCGTGGAGAAGAATGTGGATTAAATGCCCAACGAGCCATTTGCTGCAGACCACAGTAAGTCACCAGCGTTGGCTCTATAGTTTTGTATGAGAGAAAGGACTGTGCACAAACTCAATGCATTTGATAACTAACACCATAATCAGCTGCAGCATTACGCACTCTTCTTGTACTCATCCTTCCGCATGGAAAGAGGATTTAACTAGATGCATAAAGAGGGAAAAAAGCCTTCTGCCTTTGTTTTTTCATTTCTACAAGAAGAGTCCTTTCCTATTCAGGGTATACTGAAGTACTAAACAGAGCTGGTAACAAAGGAATTTTATGATCTCTCTGCTTTCAGAAGATCAGGTGTGATGTTTTGAATTAACAAACATGGGAGTAAAACTTACAGTCGTCACAGTAACTGTTTCGACAGCAGGGAATAATAACTGCATCGTCCATGATTCCTTTACAAATGGAACATAAGAGCTCCTCTGGAATAGGGTCGTATGAAGAAAAGGAGGAAGAGGATGGCTCCTTTGGTAAAAAGGGAGGCTTTTCCTTCTTTCCTCTGGCATAAGCTTCCCTGGAGGGGGGATGGGGAAGGAAAAAGAAAAAAAGTTAAAGATGGATAAAGGAGAACTTTCCCAAGCTTTGGATTTTATCCAATGAAGACAGTAGGTGGCATTCTCACTCCACATTAGTCTTCAAAATACAGGCATTTAGTTTAAACTACTTTTCTATAGCCAGAGCACAAGAAAAGGCAGGGGGGAACAATTTTCCTTCTGCAGAACTCTTCCATTCATTGGATCAACTAAGAAATTAGCTCAGACTAGAGAAATCATTTTCTGACAGCTAGAAACCAGGTGAAACGAATCCCACCTCTCCTTTGCCAGACGGTAAATGTAAATTGCAGGCTCAGGATAAAGTCAGTCTCTGTGTAATTATGTTTTATAAATGCAAGAAGAAGTCTATGTTAGAGCTTCTGCAAAAGGAGATCCATGACGGAAGAACAGAGCTGCTACTGAGTGCATTTTAAAACAGCCACTCTTGTCAGCACACAGCAGGATTTTCTTAGTTTACAGCAACAGGAAAACATCCCTCTGCTTCACACATGGGATCTGATAAATGTCAGAGGGGGAGGGAATCTCAGTCCAACAGCTATTTGTTAAATTCTGCAAGAAGCCTTAGCAAGATAAAACAGAAGCAAAAGCAGCTTGCAAAAAGAATGACTCCACTGTAAACACGACTGAAATGTTTTGCAGAAATACGGATTCTTAGCATACCACAAGCTTAACCAACGTTCAGGGGCGTGAACAGCAGCACTGTCCTATTTTAATATTAGACATCATCACAGGTTTTAAGGTTAAGATACAATGACAGTGCTTCTTCCCCCGTAATTACAGATGCTGGCCAGCTTGGTGGCATTGCCACTCAGACACTGACACGTGGCTTCTCTCCTTCACTTTTTGGTCAGACCAACTAATTCCATACTCACGCATTAATAATTGGTATTGCATATCTTCCAGTCTTTGTCAGCATTGCACCCTTTGTATTGGGATCTTCCACCTCCACCATGAAACTCCTGGGAATTCCTGTGCTCTTTTTAAGTCTGGGAACAGACTGAAAATTACTGTCCTGTTAAGAAAAGCAATGCAGACATAGCTCATCTTAAGACCCACACTTAAAATGACATTTCAACCACTATTTTGAGCAGTAAAAGCCTTTAATCCTCTCCTTTTACCTAGCCTAAGGGTTGCTCGACTGAAATACTCTTTTTCCTAAATGAATATAGCCAGGATGCTCCAAAGGCTCGAGCAGTGTTCTGAACTCAGTCGACATTCTTTGGCTCAACTTCAGGGTCCTTAAGGGTGAAATATCCCTCAGCTCCCCATCCCCTCAGAGGAGAGGCACAAACCCCCTCCTCCTCCAAAGCGCAGTTCAGAGGGAGAGCTTAATGCAGGGCTCTGGATCGGCCACTGGGGAAACTGATATTCACCACCTACAGGTGAAGGTTGAATTCAGAGCTGATGCACGTACGTTCAGTGAGTAACGTTAAATGGCATGAATACTCAACCAGAGACTTGTGTAATTATAACACGCAAATATTCAATAGATGGGGTCAAGAGAAACGTCATCTTTTTCTACAAGATACTGAAAACTGCAAACTGTCATTAAAAAGAGTTAAGACAAGAAAAATTTCCAGTAACATTGAAATATATAAAAATATAAAGTTCGTAGAGAAAGATCTATGGACATATATAATGACTATGACCTCGAAGAAAGAAAATTTCCCATTGAAAATTCCAGCTTTCCCTGGAATTTTGAAGGGCTTTGCACCACTGCCATAGAACCTCTGTATTTCAGCCCAAGAGAAACAATTCCTAATAGGGGTATTCATGTAACTGCTGCGTAACTGCCAAGGTAAAACCATTAAAAACCAAGTGACACCAGAAGCCCCCCACAATCTTACCCCATTTGTTGGGCAGTTCTTTCTATAGTGGCCGGGTCTTCCGCAGCGAAAGCAAATATAGGATGGTGGAGGTGGACCCAAGGGTTTCTTCACGTAACTGAAAGGTTTTTGGGAAAAAAAGAAAATGGTATGTATGCGTCTCTCTTGTTCCAACAACCATCTCTACAATGTTTCCACAGTCTTCAAAGAACAGGTAGGACTTTGCCAACACTTACTTGATTGGATCGTACTGACGGCAAGACTGGATCATCATAGCTCGTATTTTATCTTCCTCAGAAGCGTTGGCTTCAGCCAGATTGCCGGTCTGTTTAACAGGTAATTATTGGACACGCACATTAGAAACACATTTAAGCTCCCCCAGCCAAAGACTCACCCAACCCTGCAAAAAGCAGCCCAGCAGTAGCTGAGGTTGCACGAAAGCAGCTGCTTCTATGAGCTAGAGTTGTCCCAGAGATGTTCTGGGGAGCCCTTACGCCATCACATGGTGTCTCTGTGCCTGTTAACCTGCTTGGAAGGAGCATTCTTGGGCACTCAAAACCTGAGGCTGTGTTTGAACCTTACATAAGGACTTGTGTAACCAATCCAAATGTCTTCCAAGCAGACTGAAGCTCTGCGTAGAAAAAATTACATTATCCAGTATTTTTAAAAGGATTCTTGACCTCCAGAGTATTTGAAGGAGAAAATCTCCGCTGTACATTTAATTGAGAGAGATGCATGCAAGTATCAGTATTTACATTTTGCAGCATTAAAAGGACATACAACTTAGGAGTCAGGGAAGTTGCTTTTGCTCACTGAAATTCAGCTTTAGACACAGAAGCATTCAGAGGAATCAAGCTTTTTATAATTCCTCAGCAAGACAAAAGATTCTTTCCAGCAGAAATTGGACCATGGTGTGCTGTAGGCAGCCCAAACTGCATGTCCCCTGCCTACTCGCTTCTTCACGGTAAGTGATTTAACTACGGTCAGCACAACCTGCAGGTTTTTTCCTGTTTGCTGTGCCCTTCTAACACACAAATTGTAGTAGAAACCTTATGCAGAACTAGACCTTCAAATTATCGAAGCCAGCTGATTTTTTGTAAGTAGCATTTGTTCAAATGTTCTCATTACACACTAGTCCGGATACCAGCAGGGTCGAAGGGAGGGATGTAAAGGATACGGACCTCCAAGCACCCATCATTCAGAGCAACCACTCATGGTTTTGATTTTATATGCATTCATTCGCAAAAGCAACCCATTAGTTTCAACAGTTTATTAAATGGCTGTTTTATAGACACAACAGTAACATAATCCAGATCAACATCTATGAAACCCCTTCCGTTACCATTTACAGAAAACTTTACAGATACTTGATCAATTTGTTTAAACCCAGACTGTTTACAAGACACATCCAACCCCCACAAACCATTACTAGGCACAGACCATAATTCAAATACGGAATTTCCTACAAGGTAATAATAAAGCAGAAAACTTTTCAACACATTGCCTCCATGCCAAGCCCGTCTGCACCGAGGAGGTTGGACTATATCAGTTTGGAGCTGCTTTACATTACGTTCCTGCATTTTTCTGAAATACGTACATTTTCTCAAAAGCTTAAATGTGTACAGCACTTGGACAGTTTTTCACATTTTAGAGTCAAACTTCACATGAGTTTACAGAACCAAGGACATGTTCAGGGACAGCGCTAATGGAGACCACTTTCTTCTGGTGACTACCTTCCAAAGTAACTGTTGGGCTATTTTCCCCCAAATGTACACAATTTAATTCTGCAGTGAGAGAGGGAAGAAGAGAGTGGGAAGAGATTTCTTGAACTCCAGCCTTTATTTTCAGAAGAAAGAACTAGCCCCTCTGCATGGCCCTGCCTTCTCTATTCTCTAAGACCAGTAATTTGACAGGCTCACACTACGCCTTTTCACAAAGTGCAACCACTAGTGCTTTCCCAGACAAAGTTACACATTGTTGAGCAAAAAATGCAAGCAGTTCCATAGCAAACCATGGCATTACAGCAGCTTCAGAAGGCCACCTCTGCTAATACACTGCACTAACACATTGGTATATTCCTGCAAACAATTAGGCACATTTACACAATTCTGCGTTCAAACAAATTAGGGTGTGTTGTCCACTCTCCATAGACTACAAGTTATGAAACTGTGCAGCATTCAGAGAGTGGCTCTATAACTGCAGTGACTAGAAACTCAACCGTAGCCACGCAATTGTCCGTGTTACACAAACGCTTCTATTTTGGCTGTTGCAAACCCCCCCTGAAATGTCCATAACTTGCAGCCAGTTAAATTCTTCTGTGAAAATTGTGTCAGTCTCCAACACAAAATTAACACAAGGTCTGAGAAACAGTAAACAACTCCCGAAGTGCTGCTTCTTTATGTCTTGAAGATGAGCAATAGTGCAACATTACGTTGAGGGGCTCCCCTTCTATCCTCCCAAACTGGGAACTACTCTTTACAGGATACTATGGGAATATACACACATTTTAAAGTTAAAACCAATACTGTAAATTATTAAAAAATAAGTTTTGCTCACATTACAACAGTTATCCAGTTATACCTCACCGTACAAGATTTGAAAATATGAAGCAAGTGGGTTTTGTTGTTGTTGGTGGTGGGTTTTTTTAAGTCTTTGACAAGAATATACACATACCTTAATGAGCTGGGCCAGAGGAGTGGGTGCAGAAGAGTCCTCAATCTGTTCACAAAAAATTAAACACACATTCAAGTTGTAGAATCAAAACATAGCAAAAGTTAACCTCTACTGTAGTCTGAAAGTCTGCACTACATCCTCCGAGTGTCACGGAAAGAGACATGTCCAACCTAATGTAAGTGTATTGGTTCAAAACAAAGTCCACACCTATGACAGCTTCAGAGGGCCAACGTGGTTCATGAGAAGCAGCTAAACTCGGTGCGCTGGGTTTTAGATATTTGCATTTGCAGACAAACTATGAAACTAAACCGTTTCATCGGATAAAACGGAAAGATCAAATGCAGAACTTAGGAATGCCACTTCAGGTAGCAACAACATTTAAACTCACAGCAATCTGTTAGAGACTTTAAGTACTCAGAGGAGGCCAAACAATAGCACTTCAGTTATACAGCTTTAGGAACAAATACCCAAGTATTTCAGGACACGAAAAGGAATCTTAGCTGCACAGAACTGTCCTCAAAATGTATGGGATACGTTGATTTTGGGATTTGTTTGAACCGCCAAGTCAAAAGTAAGAAACAGTACCAAGAGCAACAACAACGGTTTCTCAGTGTGTTTTGATAACATCTTCCCAAACTGTTAGGCAGAGAAAGTATTTAAAAACAAAAGCTAAGTGATACAATGTGAAAATGGCAAAAAATACACTCCAAACAGTTTTAATTGCAAGAAACAAAGAGCACATGACAGCCTATACAAACATACTAGCTCTAGACAGACAGATGTAGAACACAGCACCATTGAATTGTGCAAACCTTGAACCTACCTGATCTAAAAACAATCCTACGTTATCTGTACAACACAAAGTCATTCAGGAAATATTCCAGCATATTCAATACGAAACACAATGCATCACTAGGCACAAATACCAATATTCACATTAGAACTGTGCAAATGGTGGCATTACTCAGTTTTCACTGTGCTGTGAATCAAATACATGGTCTCTACAACATATACTATGTCTTACTGCAGAACAGATTAAGTTAATGTTTGGGAGATTAATACGAGGCTACGTTGTTTAGAATTAAGTGCAATGTGTAGAAAAAAAGTGTGAGGTTGTGTTTTTACATACCGCTTTTGGTGTTCCACTCACTGGCTCAGTTCGAGTTCTAGAGGAAGAAATAAAGGTGATGAGAACTTAGAACAAAGCACTTGTACCCAACCAAAAGCAGTGAAAACAGATTATAAAACCTGAACATCAAAACATTATGATCTGATAGTCTAGTGAATGTGGAAATGTATTTGTATACATAAACTGTTCTCTCTTGGCACATTCAGTGCAACTAAAAAAAAAAAAAAATCCCATTTCTAGTTTGTCAGCAATTACTGTCCGACTTACAGCTCTAGAACACAACAGTGCCAGAGGAAGTCCTCAGATATTTTGTCTCTGCTGTGTAAGCATCAAAACGATGAAGTCTGTGCTACAGCTTTGTGCTCTTACATAACCAACCATCCAAACAGTGACCCTTGGTCTCTCCTCTGTAGCCAGTATGCCAGAAAGCCAGATTTGAGGCGTAAGAATACCTGCCATATCCCACCCCGCCTCCCCCACATGCAAGACACAGTCAAACACTGACAGACTCTTCTGAGAGGGGAACATGCGTATCTCTCTTTACTGTAAAAGCAATAAAAAGAAGAAAGATACACTCCGAATGCCTCTGTAAACTAATCTCCATAAAAAAAGTTAACACACTGCAACCCCTCACAGACTACAGTGCTTTATGGGTACTTACATAACTCGTGTTTTGCTGGTAGTTTTGACTCCTCTAACAGGGACTCTTCTAACAATCACGGAGGAGTTCTTAGGAATCAGGCTGTTATCATCTGTGTATTCTGAAAACAACACCAATACAGAAGAAAACATTAGTCAGTTCGTAAGAATGTATATTAATATGTAATTACATAGCACTTGAGAGAACCCCTTCACAGACAGAAAAGCAGAATTTTATATGTAACATGGCCCTTCTGTCATCTCAACACACTAACAGGACCTTTCAAGAAGTCTTCAGGTTTGAGAATCAAACACCAGCAGCAAAACCTTTTCCATTCTTTTCAAACACTTTGGATGCCAGCAGCAAAATGGTCTCAGAGGTCACTAAAGGAGAGTCTGCTCATGCCTGAGGTTCTTTCCTGACCTAGCTCAAGTTGCTTTTGCTTCTGTTAGGCTACAAACCCGAGAGATCTTTGGAGAGAAACAAACCACAGCAAAGTCTCACCTGCATAAACCAGAGTCTAAAGTCTGACCAGCTTGCCCTGCAACAAAGCAGGCGCTCGGCTAAAGCATGCAAACTCTGTGCCGCTGCTTTCCGAGCTGTTCACTAAAAACGATTCCCCTGTGCTGCGAGTGCTGGGGACTGACAGAACACAGAAGAGAGCCGCCAGCTCTCTGCTTCTCGGGGCTTCATCCATCGACAGCCACACTGTCAGCTGCTCAGGGCTGTACATGCGAATGCAAACGGAACTGGCAGGGCTAGAATTTGGATCACAGAAACCTGAGGGGTTTTTTGAGCTTGCTTTCACACGTAGGGCAGAACTGGCTCCAACTAAAGTGGTGTCTCCTCTCTTAAGCTAATCATCTAGTTTGAAAAAGCCAAAGGGACGTGAATTCTTTCAATTCACTTTTTGCAGAGCAGAGAGACTCAAATGAAATTAATTACGAAGACAAGTCTTCCGAAAAGCCTTTTGAAAGTGTGTGCCTGAAGGTCTCCATGCTTTGCCTTGGCTCACACCGTGTCCGTCTGTTGAAGAGGAGGAGCCACCTGAGACACGTTGACTGAGTGAGCCTCAAATGTAAAGATCTCCCATGAGTGACCTCAAATGTAAAGACATCTCCATGAGAAGTGTTTATGTATTGTACTTACGCAAGCTGGATATGACTAAATGTTTTAAAGCACCGTCAGCAGCCATGCCCTGTAATCTGCCTACAGTCTTAACTATTAAAAGCCCTTACCTTTGCAGGCCGAATCAGAACAATGGCCCGAAAGCCAAAGTTGCTGTGAAAGTACTACTAATGACAAAACCCAAAGCTTTTACAGAAGTCATACCGTGAAACCAACGCCTAGAGCTCTGCTCAAATGGGGAATCTCACCATTACACAGCCACTGTCAGGAAAGGCCTGAGATGGGACTTTTTGATGTTGGAGGAGCTCAAACAGCACTGAGGCTGACAAGCAACGGGGAGATGATGCCAGCTGCAGCTCTGGAAGCCCAAAGCAGCTGTTTCCACCTGCTGAACGGAGTCATACAGAGTGTTCTTTCTGGTCCAGATCACAAACCACTGACTGAGATTTCAGAGGCACAGGATAAGTAACAGTGGCTCCACAAAAAGGCAGGAGTTTGCAACGCCTGTGCCCAGCTGAGGGTTGTGGTAGGTCTGCAGAGGATTGCAGGTGGCAGCACCTCTCCTCGAGGGAGGCTGTGTATATGAGGACAGCAACCAGTGCACTTATTCGCCAGTTCTGCAAGCCTGCAGAGGTCAGCTGGAACATGCACAACAGGTGTATGATGCAGAAAGAGGAATGGGTCCTCTTTTTGTATTTTATGACAATTCATTGACCATTAGAAGAGAAGCATTGACATCTGCCTTCTGAATAGACTGTCCTTGCATGCAGATATATATAGACAGAGAGAGGGATGTTTGTTTTCAATGTACTTGTGAAGTGCACAGGGAGGAGACCTCCAGCCATCTAATACCAGACTGATAGAAAAATGAATTCCCCTTAGAAGTCAATCAGTACACATTTAAATGGATCAACTGAAAACTGAAGAGTGACAATAACCTGGTGAAGTAAAGGCTTTATTTGCACAGGACACTTATCACGGCACATATTTGTATGTGGGACTTGAAGCATCCCACCAGCTGGGTCACTGAGGCAGAGAATTTGTGGAAGAGGGTTTACAAACAGCGGAGTGCGCTGCTGAGGTAGTTCTGTGAAGGGACCTGACACCTGTTGGCTTTCATACATTTATTTTTCCTTCACGTCAATTAATTGAGTTCATTTTGGTGATGAAATCTGTGTCAATGATGAAATCTGGTGAAGTCAAACAATGTAGACTTAAAAGCTAACTTTTTTGGTTTTAAATAGGAAAGGACTAAAGCTGGAGCATTATTCCTGAAGTCCCTGGAAATGTCTGTTTGCTCGCTTTGAATTTAACAGCTGCCAGCTTAGTCTAACAGCTCTCAGACAAAACTGGCATCTGCCAGCAGGAGCCTGTTCCCCACAGGCAGCAACATCCCATGTAGCTGCGGGGCCTTGGCAACTACCAGTGTCACTCTGCCTCGCCACGACTCCACATCTGCAGATTGAGCAGTGACATCACGCTCAACAGGGCTTCTTTTCACGCTTGTCCAAGCAGAGCTCCGACAGAAATGTTCAACAAAGCTGGAGCCAACACCATTGTTGATTCCTACTCCCTTCTAGCACAAAACTTGTTTTACTGCAAGTGATGGCCAGTAAGTGGCTACTGGGCTTTTGCAAGCACTAGACGTTGCACATCGACCACATAGTCTTCTACGCCCAGATCCATGTCTAACAACAGATCGGAACGGCTCTGTGAGGTCCCCGCACAAGCCACAGCTACCGACGGTGGCCGAATCGCACTGTCCCTTCCCACCCCACTGAATCGCTGGCACCGCTTGCCCTCCTGGTTCCCCGCACGCCGGCGGGACGGGCCCCAGGCTGACTCACGCCGTGTGGGGACAAGCCACAGAGAGCAGAGTGTGGCCCCCGCAGGCTGCGGCCGCCACCAGCCGGGCAGTGCCCGAGGCCCCGTGCCCGCCGCCCCACGCACCTTCTCCGGTCTGGGCATTGGATATCTGCAGCTCGCAGTTGGTCACCTTCAGCTTCTGGTGGCTCATGATCTGGCGCTTCAGGTCGCCGAGGGAGATGTGGAGGCCGCTGAAGGTGACCGTGTCATAGTGCAGCAGGGAGAAGAACTTGTAATGCACGCACGGCATGGCTGATGTTCCACTCACTGGCTTGGTTCGAGTTGTAGAGGAAGAAATAAAGGTGATGAGAACTTAGAACAAAGCACTTGTACCCAACCAAAAGCAGTGAAAACAGATTATAAAACCTAAACACCAAAACATTACGTTCTGATATGTTCATTATGTTCTGATGGTAAGGACTTTGTGAGTCCCAGCTGGGAATGGCCGAACAGGCCCATGTGGGCCCAGGACTCAAAAGATGCTGCAAGTCCATCCCAGAGAATGGGATTTTGCCATCTACGTCCCAGTACAGGCATCCAGAAGGTAACTGCTGCCTTTATGACACTATTCAGCAAAAACGTTTATTTTGTTCGGCGCCTCCAAAGCTTACACCAAGCGAATACGGCCAGTGGGTTCCTCTCTCTCCGAGGGCCATCTATTCAGAAGATGAAAAGCCAGGAAAACAATCCCCCGTCTCCGCAAAAGGAGGCTGGTGCTGTGTGAGGAGCCAGGGCTCTGACACGTGTACATTGACCCTCCTGCTCCGAGGGGGAGCCGCTGCCCACGGCTGGGCCACCCGCCACCCCCCGCTGCGCCTCAGGGACTTCACCTCGAGGAACTGCTCTGGCTTCCACAGTTATTAACCTCAGCTACTACTGCCGTGCTTGTCAGAAACCATGCCGGGACACAACTACTGAACAAAACTGACCCGAGTCAGCAGGCAACATTTTGATGGGGCTTTGGAGCCCAACAATAATTAATTGGTCTCTTCCAACCCCACCAAACCCTTAAGCACACGTACTGTTTTACTCAGGTGATAACCACGGGAAGGAGAGGCCACAGTCTCTCCAAATCACCTCGTATCTTTGCTGAAAAATCTGTAGGACCCCTTCAGCCCTGGCCATCTGACCTCAGTGAGACCACCGCTCACCTTGCCCCATGGACGCACCGCTCACATTCACCTGGGTTTTCTTTCAAAAGCTTCACACTACTTCCTTTACTCTTTGTCTCACCTGACTGTTGAACCTTTGTCTACCCTCACTGTTTGGCTGCTCTGAAACTCACAACCTGCAGCTCTGAAGCCAGACAACAAGGGGAAGGCCTGAGGCCAGCGGCCCCGCTCCCAGCACACGCCATCACTGCGGCGCAGGGGCCTGGGATGCACAGAGGAGCTGGGTTCAAGGTGCCGACCTGCGCCCAACGGCTCCCCCAGGCCAAACCCCGCACCAGAACCACCGCTCTGCCCGCGACGAGCGCCGGGAAACACCTTCAGGGCTTCCAGCTGTTTGCGGTGCTCAATTCTGCGTCGTTATTCTTACAGAATCGAAAGGCCGGGGGCCGTGAAACGAGTGCGGCCGCCCAGTTCACCCAGTTCACGCGCAAGGGGTGACCCCGACTGCACCGCAGCCCCTGTGTCCCCTCTGCCACCACCCCCTGGGACCGCGTGCGAGTGACAGCGACCAGATCGGCCCCTGGACCTCCCCCCTCTCCCCGGAGCCTGCCCAGACTGGCCCTGGACCCTCCGGAGGCCCCCCTTGAGCTCCTCCCGGCCCCCAGAGCCCACCTAGACCGGCCCTGGGCCCTCCGGAGCCCCCCTGAGCACCCCGCCCAGAGCCCCCCAAGCCCATCCCCGGGCCCCCCGGAGCCCCCCCCGGCCCCACTCACCGTGGCGGCGGGCAGCTCAGGTCGAAGAGCCGGTGCTCCGGGCGCGGCGAGGGGCAGCTCTGCCGAGGAGCCTGTCGGGTCTGGCTCTGGCTCTGGCCACACCTGGCAGCTGCTGGTGGCACTGGTCACCGTGTCCTGGTGCTGCTCGCTGTCTCCTCCTCCTCCCTGATTGCCTCCTCCTCACTGACTGCCTCCTCCTCCTCCTCACTACTCGCTACCTCTTCACTACTCGCCTCCTCTTCCTCCTCACTACTCGCCTCCTCCTCCTCAAATGATCGCCGCTGCCCTGGCACTGCTGGTTGCATCCCAGGCATTACTAGGACACAATGGGGGCGGGGCTTCGCTTGGCCAATGGCGGCAGTGCTGCCCTGGTTGCTAGGATACTGGGAAGGGGCGGGCCTTCGCTCAGCCAATAGCAGCAGTGCTGCTGCCCAGGTTGCTAGGAGCCGGATGGGGGCGGGGCTTCGCTCAGCCAATGGCGGCAGTGCTGCCCAGCCTTCTTTCTGCCTTTGCTGACTGAAGAATCGCAGTGATGGACAAGGAGCCTGCTGAGGTCCTGACCAGACCGACCCTGACAAAGCCTGGCACTGCCACATAGTGAGAGAGCTGTAAACGTCATTCACGGGAAAAGCTGTGGGGAAAGTCACGAATCATCTCCCATTCTGCAAGCCAAATTCTTGGCTGTTTTCTCACTACTGCTGATTTAACTGTAAATTGCTTCAAAATAACACTTAAATTCTTAACTTTTCACACCAGTAAGCTGTTGGTGCCGTAAGAAAAGCATTGTGCTGAGAAGGCACTAGGAACGTACGGCAATATTTACATATAGACATTTTGTCTTCCCTTAAATGAAGTTATTTTGTAATTTGAAACCTTAGTGGAAGGATTTTTGCTTTTATCCTGATCAGACATTTAAGTGCCAGCCCCCTGCTACAGCTGCAGCAGAAGTATTCAAGCTGTTTCAGCACCAAATTAAACTTTCACTTTCCACTTGGCCGTTATTTTTTCCTTCCTCTTTATTTTTATATTTAAACAAACAGTTTAAGTATTTGCTTACTGGGGAAAAACAGTGCTATCCTTCTCCTATTATGATAAGCTACTGATCTGAAGGGCAGAAGGATGAGACCCCCACGAAGTTATTTAGAAGAGTGGGAAGAATTTGAGAGTCATCAGTTGGATGTACTTTGGCTGGCCAAAACTGAGGAGGGGGAAGAAGCCCTACAGGGAGCTCAAGGGAAGCACAAGAGAGCATCTGGGAGCCAGCAGCGTGATGGGGGCATGAGACAGCGCTGCACTGCCGTGTGTCAGGCACAGTGTTTTCAGGAACTGCAGAGGAGAGTTAATGCCACTGACGAGAGCACAGCTCGTCTGACGTGGTGGCCCTGCTGGTCCTTCACGTACCGAAAGATGAACTGTCCCTGGAAGAACTGGCGAGGACAGCTGTGGGGATCGCTGGGACATGAGAGATGGACATGCGTGCTGGCATCAGGAGTGCGGGATTTGCTTGGGCCAGAAAAGCAAGTGGGGGAAGAGTGGGGTGACTGCTTTACAGCAGAAGAGGGAAATAACACTTAGCGAGAACAGTTACTATCATTGAAGGGTGTGGGCACCTGAAAAAATGTGACTGCCTGACCCTGAGTAACTTTAAGCTGCAAACTGGAAGAAAACTTCTTAATGCTTAGAAGATCTGGGTTCTGTAAGAGCCTTCCAAGGGAAATAAAGAAAGGAGGAAGCAACCAGCCAACCCCTGACTGCTCACTATGGAGCTCAGTCACCTTTTGGTGGGCCTGGAGATCTCTTCCAGTCTCTCCTTCCTCCAAATTAACTGCCTCTGCGGGCATTGCCTTTCAAGATACATGTTCCCTCTTCACTTTTTAATTGCTCTGATGTCTTCTTGTTTGAAACACTGAACTGTTGCTGATCAAGTATTTTGATGGCAAAAAGCGCTATGCTGGCAGGATCGTTTCACTTGTGAGTTGTGCTTAGGTACCAACTCAGATAATGTGGTTTCATATAGCAAGAATTACACTTTTTAACCAGTTAACAAGCACGGGAAGGACTTTACCATGTTTGAACTCCTCTCCCGTTACCACTGGCGTTGATGCAGATCCCTTGTGTGCAGAGTTCTGCTGTGGAGAGCCTGGGGCGAGGATCCCCATTACACGGTACTGATCTGAGGGGTTCATCTCGGATGTTAAAACAATTGTGCTTAGCATCAGTTTAGGTTAGAAGAAAGTTTAAAAGCTTCTGAATTCAATGTTTACACACCTTAGGGTCCTACACTGGTGTATTAAGATAGCTGTCTTTGGGTTGTGTCAGCAGTGCAGGATTTGGCCATTCCCTACACAAGAAAAGCCAGTAACTGTCCATCTAAAACTCTGCCATGTAATTCAGGGTAGGACTGAATGTTGTCAACATAAATCTTATATGAAGAACTACCTCTAGAAATGTTACTACTTCTTTCTGCAAATTAAAATAAACAATAGCTCTTACCATTTTGGAAAAAAAAAAAAAAAAAAAAAAGACGACCTTGTTCACAAGAGCAGAAGCCAAAGCATTTGGACAGAGTGGACATGTGCTTGCTACCAGCATTGCCCAGGAAACCCCACCAAGAAATCCCAGCAGGTTGGAGTAAATGCCATGTCCTAGAGCGGATACACTGCAGTTAGCCTGCAGTCTTTCAATACCCAAGGATATTCCTTCAAATTTGCAGCACCAACTTCACAATCTATAGAATACTCAGTACACTTCAGCCTCCAAGTCAGTTGTTATTGCAGTGCGATGAGGCCAAAACTGTTGGTCCTTAACAGTGATGAGAAAAAGGATCATTACCACACCACTTCCCAAAATACTGCTACTCTGAAATTTGCCTACACTGCTACAGCTACTGCTTCACTCCAACCTCCCTTAAGACAAAATTTCTGCCATTCTTCTAGCACTTGATCTAGCCACATGCACAAACAATACTTTCTTATTCCTCATGGATCAAGCTTTTATACTTAACTTGGCTTTTTTACCATCTGTAGTCAGGTTCCTGATAAGCAATAAAGCACCTTGTCTTGCAGGCACTCCCCTCCTCTCCTCACTCTACTCCCATTAAAAAACACACCCACTCTACCCCATGGACAGACCTTGAATCTAAACTAAAAAACAGGTTTTGTTTGAAAACTGTCATTGAAATGGCTATCCATGGCTGAAGTACTTCTAATGGTCTTATTTCTTCAGCATGAGGTGCCTCTGAAAAGCTTAAAGATTACAAACAATCACCTTACTCATGTTTTTCCCACAGTTTAATTGCACGGAGCGTGAGCCAGAAGTTCTCCTCACTTGGCACTAGATGTAGCATTCCATCGGTAACTCTAAGGGAAAAGCTGAAGGACAGAAGTTCCTAGTAACAGGTACAGGTCTGTTTTATGCTACGCTGGATCAATAGTTTACAGTTTATCGTTCAAATCTATGAAAACAAGTTTGGATTACTCGCTTTGTAGTACGTTCAAAATTACAGATTACACATCACATTCAGTATCCCTCCAGGTAACTGGTGCCCTCAATAGCTTTGTCACAGTTTATAGACTATCACCAACCATTTTTAATAAGGCCTTTCTAGAGGATTCCGAAAGCCAGGTTTCTCTCGACAGCCAGGAACAACTAAACCAGTCACTGTTAAACAGCGAGCAAGTTAGGCTTTGGGTATTTTAAAATATTTTTTTTTTTTTTTATGAACTACCACACATTCTCCTCTATCAAGTGCTCTCCCTATTCACCTGAAGCAGTCTCTGGCAAACTGGAACAATGCACACACCCTGATCCAAGAAACATGAAATACAGGTCTATCTAAACACACAGCTCCTTGAAACATCTAAATTTAAGCCCACTCACCACCTCCTCAGATCTCAAGTACACAGGAGATCAGCTTATGCACCTCGTACAGAAACTGGAGTTGTGTCATGTGCATTTTAGACCAACTTCTGTAACACTTTCTTCTTAAAGATGTGTAAATATGCTCACCATTTAAGCTCAGTATACATCTCCTATCCAGGCTTCTCAGCTGCCAGTCATCTCCGAGATCAAGATTATCAGAAACAGTTTGCACAGACGGTCTTGCAAACACCAGATCAATCTTAAGAGGAAAAAAAGTGCCAACCGTGAGTTAGAATGCTGCACTGTTTGTGAACAGCACACCAGTGGGGGACAGTTAGTCAAGTCTAGAAAGAGTGGTTAACATTTGTATTTAGAACTATGTGACTATAGATACATCTCCCAAGAGATTTATTTGCCAAAAAAACTCAAGAAAATTGCTAGAAGTTCCACATTTTATTTACAAAACCCTTCATTTACAAAACCCCCTTTCTAAGCTAGGGAAAGGAAGGGGATTTTAAGTTGAAAAAGATTACTCTAAACTTAGAATTTCCATTAAAAGGGAACTTAAAATTAACCATAGAATTCAGACGTAAGTTCAACCACCTCAGCTACACTTCAGCAAAGGAGAGAGCACTTTCTCTATGCAGTAAGCCCTTTTGATCCTGAAGCATCTGGTTCATAGCACAGTCTGAGGCAAGAAAGTTATTCTGTGAATGTCTGCACCAGACAAAGGCCACAAGAAGGTCACGGAACAAGTGACTTCATGAGAGTGGTACCAAGCAGTGACTTGCTTAGGTACTACAGCACGCAGGTCTCCAGTCACCGTATAAGAGGCAGTCAAGATACAAGGATTCCTGCAGCTGACAAACCCAGGCAGGAGTCACATGAGTACTTTTACTTGTCATTTTCCAGATTGCTTGTCTCATGACCACTTCTGCACAGTCCCTGGCAGATAAGTGCCGTTCCAGCAGGCTCCCCCGCTCTAAGCACAGGGCAGAAAGGGGTGTCCCTGATCTCCCCCCACCTGCCAAACTCCCTGGGGGCTTATTTTCCTATCAGCTCCCATTTTACTGCAGTGTCTTCTCCTGGGATCGGCTCTGGCCAGGCTGTTTAATTACAGTTCCTAAATACACTCTAAGGTACCAATAACCTTGTAAAACAGCATGGTCACAGCTCCCTGGAGAAGTTCTCCTGTTCCAAAGGAAGAACAAAAGCAAAACGCTTACCTCAAAGCCATCAAACTCAAACTTGACAACTGGTACAGACGCATCTTCAACTGCCTGTAAAGGAGTGGATGACTGTGTAAGAAAATATTTTTTGCTACTTTCATGTTCTTTCTAAACTGTGATAAACTACAGAATTTACACTGCTAAACTACTTAGTATAACAACCGAGTTGCTTCCAAACCAAAAAAAATTGTTAGTAAGTTACAAGCAGTATGGCACTAGTACGGTCTAATACTGGCTTTAAAAAGTTCCTTAGCCAAGAGATTCAGAGGCTGATCCTGCGCTGTAATGAACCAGCAGTGCACAACGAGCCATCAGTGTCAGTGCTGGTAAGGCACTTACCTTGGCCGTGAGGAAGAAAAGTCAGAGATTTCTGTCGCTATCTTACCACTGGTTAACATCCAGAGAAATCGAAAAAGTTCTGTCCACACCTTCAGCATGCACTAGTCTTCCTTATTTTGATTTTCTACCATGCCTGAGGGGCTGTCAGATACCTTATGGGACAGTTTTCAGTGCTGCAGACCCCTTGTCAGAACGGTGCCGCAGCCCACTGAGAGTCTGTTCTCAGGGGACAGTCATCCCAGCAAAGGCTCATTTGCTGTGCACATGAAGTCTGTCCAAATGTCTGCACGAGGAAGACCAGGCTAAGAGGAACACTTCTCAGGAGCTCAGTGTCACAGGCGAGGTGCCCAGTACATCAACCGGGGGTGATTTCACAAAGCAGTTTGCACGTTCACAGCGCAGCCCCTACTCACTTGATGTCAAGCTGACAGCGTGCGTCCCTTCCACAATGTCTGGGGCTGAGTGGCCAGAGAGGAACAGGACCAGGGCAGAATGAACTAGAGGTCCTAAAGTGCATCCAGAGGGACACCACGGCAAAGGCGCTGACAGAAGCCTTTCCACATCACCTTTAACTGCCTTAGATTTCAGGCTGCCCCTTCTTCTTCCTGCCCCTTACTAGACCTAAGATTAAGGCAAGGCTCCTAGGGACAACCCTGCTTTCTGATACAGCTGACTCATTCTCAAACCACGGGCAGGGGAGAAGTGTACTGATACAAGGAAATGATCACCTGCTTTGCACCTTATTTACTTATAGCAACTTATAGCAACTTATAATGATTTCTGAATATTGCTTAATAATCCTGCTTGCCCTGACTGTTCTGTGAAAGCTTACCAAGGGCTACTGCTACTGTGTTCATCAAAACAAAGCAGTTTTCTGTGGAAAATTACCAAGAACTACAATGTTCAGCAAAAATAAGAGACATGTCCTTGGAAACCAGATGGGTTCTAGCAAGTTTAGTCTTTGTAGTGGATAGATAGCCATGTATGGGCGGTAGAAATTAATAGACTGGTGCTTTTAGATAAGATAGAGGTGGTAAACCAGTGGGAACCACTCTTGTTGTTCAAGAAATTGGCCAAGAGAATCTGCACATGCTCCAAGGAAAAGTACAAGGTGAGGAGGACTGTGAGCCTTCCTCCAACAGACCCCCAGAGACGCCCACCAGGAGGCAATGCGCAGGTGCAAAGAGAACATAAACTGCTGACACCAGCCTCTAGAGCTAACCCAGCCTCACTTATGCATATGGATATTTGTGTTATGTGATCCAATGAATATGTATATCCACACTCTAGAAGTTTCTGGTAAAATGTGCTGTTGGGGTGCAAGCTTTGGGGAGAAATCCCCTTGCACCCTGGCGCCAGACTGGTGCTTTATAAATCTCTGCGAGTTGTAGAGTCTGTTTCTGGGAACCAGGTCAAACAGAAATTCTGGGGTAAAACTGGGGGATTTGGTGGTCAAACATCGATCTGGGGACCAAGGGCGATTTTGGGGTGAAAAGGCGGGGTTTGGGATCACGGGGACTCACCCTGTAGCACCCAGCTGAGGGTGGCCCCGGTGATGGTGGAGGTGCCGTCCCCCACCCCCACGGCGTCCCAGCACTGGTACTGGAGGCCGTTGGAGCTGATGCTCTTGGGGTACCCCTGGAGCAGCAGCGCCTGCGGGGGGGGGGGGGGGTACACAGGTACCCCTGGGACTCCCAGGAATCCCAAATCCCCCCTGCAACCCACCCAAACTGCATTTGCCACCCCCAGGTCCCTCCAAAACACCCTCAGCCCCCCCAACCCTCCCCAACCTCCTTAGTGCCCCCCCCAGATCCTATTGGCCCCCCAGTTCTCCATTTTACCCCCCAAAACCCCAAATATCTCCCCGGGACCCTACCAGCCCACCCCCAGGACTCCCCGAAGCCCCATTAGCCCCCCCAGGAGACCCCCAGTACCCCAATAACACCCCCCAAGCACCAAGACCCTCCCCCAGACCCAAATACCTCCCTCAAGACACCCCCAGAAGCCCAATATCTCCCCCAGAACCCCCTCCAGGATGTCCCCAATCCCCCCCCCTCAGACACCAATATCTCCCACAAGACCCCCCCCGAGGACCCCAATAACCCTCCCAAACCCCTCCAGGACCCCACCCCCCCACGACTCCATTACACTCCCTCTAGGACCCAGATAACCCGCCCAGGGCCCCAATAACCCCCACAACTCCCACAGAATCCCAATAACACCCCCCCAATAATCCCCCCAGGTCCCCAATCCCCCCTCACGGCACAGGCAGGAGTGTGGGCAGGTGCTGGGGGGGACACAACGTGCTGGAGCCCCTCCGGGGGTCCCCCTGGCCCCCACAGGGCCTACTTCCTGCCGACAGTCTGCCAGGGCTCTATGGTCTGCAGTGAGGCGGCCTAGGCAGGAGGTCCTCCAGCTCTCTGGGGTCTGCACTGAGGGATGTTCCAGGCAGAGGTTTGGTTCACCCAGCAAGTGGGAATTCCTCCTTTTAAAACACTTGCTTTGTTCTGGATGGCTGAAGGAATTTTTCTCCTGCAAAGGTGGCACCAGAACCAGCACCAGCCCCAGAGCCATCACTAGAGGTGGTGTCCCCGGCCTAGCAGTGGGTGAGTGCAGGGGCTGGGGCCAATTTCCCTGGAGGGGGTGGTGGGATCGCCGGGAAAGGGGAAGCTTTGGTCTAAAAACCCAATTAATTTTTCATGGTTCTGATTTTTTTTTCAAGAAAAAGGTTTGTTGTCACAGTTCAGGCTGTTCAGACGTTCTGATGTGTGACTGTGCTTGTCCTTTTACCTTGAACTTGGTGGGTTTTGCTGTCTGTAAGGGTCTGTTGTGTCTGCGGGGTTTATCTGTCAGGTTACCCCAGGGAAAGTGAATTTTAGCCCTTTATTTTTACTACAAGTGTGAAAGCAGTGACGCATTTAATATTTTCTGCTCTCTGTGGTGATTTGGGCTGGGTGGGTTCAGTCTGATGAAACCCTCAGAGTGGTGCTTCAGAGGGTGCCAGTCACCAGAGCCAAGAGGTGCTCATCAGAAACCGGCATTAAGCCCGAGGGTGAGAGCTGGCCCAGGTGGGCTCTTGCCTTCTGGTTGTGGGACAGTTTTTCCCAGCTCGGAGGTGCTGGGACAGATGGGGGGGGGGGGGGTGAGCAGGGGGGTGTGCTGGAGCCCAGCCCCTTTGCAGAGCCCTGCTGCTCCTCTGGCTTTCTGGACAAAGTTCAGTTTCTGTGCTGAGCTTCTAATTTGCACCTTTCCCAAAAGACAAATCCTGTTTGTTTCAAGTT
Source organism: Strix uralensis (assembly GCF_047716275.1). Taxonomy (NCBI): domain Eukaryota; kingdom Metazoa; phylum Chordata; class Aves; order Strigiformes; family Strigidae; genus Strix; species Strix uralensis. Next base: position 22,089,751 of record NC_133986.1, read on the forward strand.
GGAACGACCTGCTCTCCGCTTTCAGAAAAGTATCTCTTGACATCTGCAGGCAGAGCAGAAATCTCACACAATGAAGGTACAAGAAGTAATTGAAAAGTAATTAAAGGACAAGTTTCTGTGTGCTGGGATCCTGGGAGTGCTTCTGGTTGGGAAATCCGGCAGCACCACTTGCTCTGAGCCTGCAAACAGCCGGCAGAGCTCCTGCCGTGGGTGGCACTGCTTCAGCCTCCCCCGTCAGCTGCTCCTTCACCTCCACCTCTCTGCTCTGCACCAGCTCTGCATGAAATAGTCGCTTTTCACTGCATGTGGCTGTGGATTGCTGTAAACGTAATGTAACCAGTTGCCACGGTGTTTCTTTTCAAGCTTGTCCCGCCTGATGTGCTGTCAGTCTGCAGATCGTCACCTCGTTCCTAGGTGAGTGTTGGGGCTTCTCCTGGGGTCTCCTGTGCATCTTCTTAAATGTTGACAAAATGCCTGTGTGGAAATAGAATTAATCATCAGAATATTGATAAGGAAGAATTAATCAAGATTTAAACAAAATAAGTCTCCTGTCCAGAACACTTGTGTAGTTCATCTTGCCTGTTTTTTCTTCCTGTCACCTTCAAGCTCCTGTTCAGTTCTGCTGTGCCCTGCATCTCTGCTCTTTCTCATCCCCATTTCATGTAGCCAGGCAGACTGACTTCCTCTTCCTCCTTTTCCCTGGTTTTGTCCCTGTGAAATCTGTTTTCTGTAACTGCCTGGTCTTTATGGAAACACATTTAGAAACTGCTCTCGCAGGTTCCCCCCTTTCAGGAGGTGCCTGTGGCTGCAGGGATGCCGTGTGAAGCAGGTGGGACAGGGCTGGCGTCTGCTCCGGGTCGGGGTTTGCACCCCTCGGGTGCTGCGGAGAGGCAGGGTGCTGCGGGCTCGCGGCGGTCGCTCGGGTTGGGAGCAGAACCTGGTCTTTGGGGAAAATGTGAGTTTTCCTGAAGTGACTCCCTGTCCCTAAGGCTGGCTGGCGGCCTGCAGCCGGCGTGTGCCCTGTGCCGGGGAGCTGGCCGGGGGGCTGTCAGGGGAGCGGAGAGGTCTGACAGCACCTTCCTGGAGCGCTGGCTGGGACAGGCTGGGGAGGGCTTGAGCTTTGTGTGTGGTGGTCAGGGGAGGCCATGCAGAAGGTGGAGCCGGCTCGTCTGATCGACCTTTTGAGGCAATTCCTGTTGGGGATTGAGGTTTTAAGACAGTTAACTGAAATCTTGCTTTATAAGTTATTGCTGATCGATATGAAAAATGCAACACCTCAGAATGGCAGTGCTCAGAGGGGGGCTGCATCTGGATCCAGGGGATGCTCCTCTGTCCTTAGAACTTAAGGAAGGAAGCTTGCAGGTGTCAGTAGTGCTGCTGCTGAGGGGATTGGGTTTTCCAGAGCTGGGGAGCAGATTCTTACCCTGTCTATACTGCGTCTGCACTGTGAAGGCTTGTGCACAGTAATGCCTTGCTGTCTGTCCCTTCTGTTTCAGAGCTCTGCTGTCAGTTCTTTAATACCCTGCTCTGGTTACTGTTGTCATGGTCCTGTTTTCCTTCATCCTTCACTGACCTTGCTGAGCAGCAGGCATCTGAAGGTGGTGATGAAAATGTGATGGATCAGGAGAGGCAGCAGGACCACTGGCAGTGAGAGAGTTTGTCAGGTGTTCAGTGTCACAGGAGAAGCAGCTGAGAGGTTTCAGAATGGTGATCTGTTTGAAGAGGGGTCACACAGATTCACCAGGACACCATGAAGTTTAAGTTTGTGTTATAAAGGGATTTTCCACTCTAAACCTCGGGCAAGTAGCAGTTATTTCTTGGTATATTAAAAGCAGTTAGAATTTCCTCTACTACTTGTGCCATTACCAGGTGTTGAAGTGGCAGCTGACAACCCCAGAGGTCTCGCTTCTGTCTCACCACCTTCCACCTCACACCATCTGTTCCTGTGTGGTTCGGCTGTGTGCATTGCTGAAGTGCCTGCACACATTCCTCTCTATCCCATTGTTTCCTACAGGAAAAATGGAATTGGGAACAGTCGCACTTGGGGGATTCCATCCTGGGCAGGCAATGGGATGTGCCTGAAACTGTAGTTTGACTGTGTGGGGAATTATTGTGTAGAAAAGCCCTTGGTTAGTGGAATAATTCTCTGTTGGAATAAATCTGACTCTGGGCAGCGGAATGGGATATTTACCTTGTGACACAGAGGTACCTCTCGGGCAAAGCCAAATACTAAGAGATTTTTTTTATGAATGTTCATTTTCATTCTGATTTCATGCTGTCTGAACTGTTTTGTCGAATCCTGACTGTTCTCCCCAGCTGTCCATCACCCACTCTCATGTTTTGATGGCTCGTGTCACAGACAGCCTGGTAAAAAGATCTTGGTTATTTTCTCTTTCCTTTTTTTCCCCTTTGAGAAGTCTCATGAACTTTTTGCAGCTGTCCTGACTCTCCTCCCCTGTCCTCCCTGCAGCAGTGTGGCAGTTAGAGTTGCCCCCCCGGGAGGAGGTGTGCTCTGCTGGCTGTTAAAGAGTTGGCAGCGCTGTGCTCTGTGCTCATCTACAAAGCTTCTCTGTTCCCCCTGGGCAGTGGATTTTAGTGTTCTGCCATTCCGAGTACAGTAACATCTGTACAGATACAAAACCTCTAGCTCATGGATTGGGTTCGTGAAGCCCTGATTCTTTTAATCTCCTTCGGAAGCTCTATTGCCCCACATTTTCTCTCTCCCCTCTTCTCTGTCAAACTGTTTCACAGCTGCCCTTCTTCCCCAGGCTTTGCCTCGTCCCCTGGTCAGACTCGAGCTGTTCAGTTCCTGCAGGCCCAGCGGCTGTTGGGGGATCTGAGCTGCTCAGAGACAGCAGGGTCTGATCTCTAAAGGAAGCAGATTTTGTGGTCTGACTCTGATCTTGCTGAAGCTGCTTTTGTCACCCTTTCAGAAACCAACGGAGGGCTGAATCAGAGCTGGCCGTTTGCTGAAGGTACCAAAGAATGGGGGGTTTAGAAGTCAATGCCTAATCCTGTGGACAACCTTAATGCTGTTTGTTTGGTAACTTGTCGGAGGTATTTTATTGTGGGTTTTGTGTAAGGTGCTATAAAGCAATCCCATGCAGCTGGAAGCCAGAGGCAAGACTATTTATTTCAGAGCTTTGAAGATCTCTGCTCCCGGGACAGCTGTCTCACTGCTGCAGTGGTTGGGTTTTATTTTGCTTTGGAAAAACTGAACAAAAATTTTCGTTCCATTTCCTTTTCCCTGAGGTGGGAGAATTCCTGGAAGTCTCCAAATCGAGTTAAGGGGTGTCTTCATCTTTTTTGCCTGGGCTGGGCTGAGTGCAGCTCCCAGAAGGCCGGGGTTTGGAAGGCTGGGACCGCTGACCCGACCAGTCCGAGAGGATCCTGACAGCAGGGCTGGGCTGCAGATGTGGCTGCAGGTACTGCGGGGAGATGCTGGGTGTGTGGGTGGGCTGACCTGGCTGGTTTGGTTGTTTTGAGGGCGCTGTAGTCTCTGCACCAGCTGCTAATAAGGTGTTTTCTGTTGGCAGGGCTGGTGGCCCATCGGTCTGTGTTCTCAGAGATGAGCCCACAGGAGTCCCTCGCTGGGGCTTGGCTGCAGAGAGCTCTGTGGTATCTTGACAGTGTTTGACATTTCCCAGACAATGCTTAAACCTGCCAGTTGACGCTGTTTAACACTCTCCTCTGTAAGAGCCTTCCAGCAGTGATGCCTATCAACTCTGGCCTTCCCTTCAAAGAATTGTTACCAAAAGCTGCTGTATCTTTGTCACTTGCCAGATGCCACCAATGAATCTCTACTTTTGTTGCTTTGGGCTTTTACATGTTGCCTTTAATTAGGATGTGTGCTCGTCTGTCCAGGGGCTGATGGGCAGCTCTCTGGTGACCAAATCCCAGAGAAAAGAAGGGAGTTTACTGTATTACCTCTTGTACTTGAAGGAACAATCCTTTAGCCCAGGTGTCTTTGGACGTGTCTTTTGGGAGGGGGATACCAGGTCTCCAAATCTAGCAGTTTGTCAGTTTATTCTTTGTCCTGTTTGTGTTTTGCTTCTGGCCCTTAATCTGCAGCAGCAGATTGGGGCTGCGTGATGCACAGAGGTTCAGGGCAGGGTCACCTGTTCCTCCAGGACAGGATCTGCTGATTCAGCTCAGTATTTTAAGCAAGATGGAGCCGAATGAATCCTCCTTGTAGCAAGAGCTGGTAGCCAGGATGGATGAGGAGTTCATTCACAGTTACTGAAACACTGAAGGAAATTCGATTTGTACATTTAAAACTGCTTTCTTAACCAGTGTTTAACGTCTTGGGGTCTCAAGGGTTAAAATACCCCTGGCACCTTGGATCAATCTATGGGGATATAAAAGTGCTCTGGATTAAACAGGCAAATGAGTTAAACAGCACTTAGCTGATTCCCTGGCTGTGAATAATCCAGCCAACCCTGTGGTGAAGACATCTGGGGCTCGTCTGCTGTTCGCAGTGGAGGTTTCGGACCCTTTCTCAAAGATGTCACCGGTCTGTAAGTTACGGCTTTACTGACCAGAAGGTAGGAGGCACTTTGGGAGTGGCCCCTTGTGATGGAGACTGGAGACCTCTGCTCTTCTGTCCTGGACGTCAGGCAGTGGCTTTCACACTGGTCCCATCTCTCAGCTCAGCTCTGCTTTCTGTCATTAGGATACAGCTTTGATTTGCCAGGGCTGAGTGAATTGGGACATCCCCTACTGCAGATCTGCACGAGACATACCCCTCTAGCAAGGTACAGGACAACCTTACAAATACAGAAAGCTAAACCTCCCACTAATTACTCAACGGGAATGCAGCAGGCAGAGCTTTTTGTCTAGATTGCATCCGTGCTGCTGTTAGCTTCAGGAACCCAGTGCTTCCAGCCCTGCATCTTCCTCCCCGTTCTCCCCCATGCCCTGGGCAGATCTCTGTTTCAGGGTTGGCCCTGCTGTTCCATGAGCTGTGCCCTCTAGGTGTGGTTATCAAGTGTGAGGACAGACTTTGGGTGTTGCGCTGTGTTATTGCAGTGGTTGTGTCAGTCAGATGTGGACAAGTCCCAAGTGCAGATGTGAGGTGACAAGTGCCCGTTATTTGGCCCTGACTGCAGGAAGAACTGAACCCCTTCAGCCTTCTCAGTCTGGGTGGAGATGAGTGATGGAAAGCAGTTGCATACTTTCAAGGGATCAGTGAAAGGAGGATGCTTTGCTCTGCTCCCTCAACTAAAATGCTCTGCTGGCAAGCAGCAGCTCTGGGTTTGCCTTGATTTTTGCGGTGACTGCTTGTTGTGTTTAATCTGCTGCGCTGTTATAAGCAGTCTCCCTGCGAGCGAGAAACTTGTGAGTGGCTGAGCTGAGATTTCCAGGTTCCTGATCAGAGGAAAGGCTGTCCCAGCCACATTGGAGTTGGGTTCCTGGTTGCATCCCGATAGAAAAGATTATTCATCCAGTGGGAAAAAAACCCCCAAACCAGAACTGCTGTTTTATCGAGTGTTTGACATACCTTAGCTGAGCAGATCTTGGCACTCAGTACGAGTTACAGCTCTGCTTTTCTGAGCCCATGAGCTGGGCTCACTTACAGCTGGCCTGACTCTCAGGAATGCTGCCTGCTTTCTGACTTTTCCTGCCCCGTGGGCCTTGGGGGCTTCAGGAACCCTTTTCCTCCTTTCCTTCCCATCAGCCCATTTACCACATGCTCTACTATCAGGTTGTTTGGGACTCTGGCCTCTCTTCAGTATTTTCTGGCTGAAACACTTTGGTTTGTCCAAGCAACTGTCTGTCTGGATGTCCATCTCTGACTTGCTCTGTCTGTACTCAGCTGACAGACCAGGAAGTGGAACAGGCATCGGTGCTTCCCAGCTAACTCCCTCCCACCACTGCAGGGAGCTCCGGGTGGCGTTGGGGGACCAGACCTTACCATTCCTGTAACGTAGGTGACCCTGACTGAGACTGGGACGTGCCCTGTCTGTGTCACTGCTCCAACCATCACCTTTAGTTTTTCCAGGAAAGAGAAGCACAAAGAGATGTAGCACCAAAAAAATGAATCTCTTCCTCCCGACTTTGTGACGAGAGCCAGTTCAGCCAGAATCACTGACATGCCGCCCTCTCCTCTTCTGGCTGGCACAAGTCTGGCAGCCTGTGTCTCCAAGGGCTTCTTACTGAAAAGGCCCCGGGGCAGACGTTAGCACTTTAAAGTACTTGGAGCAGACACAAGTCTGCACCAATTTGTTGCAATCACCCATATTTAAAGGCAAGTGGTACCTTTTATTTCCATGGGATTATTGGTCCATGGCACATCTGGCACTCCTATGCACAAGGTCGATGACCTCCCTGCCTTTCTGCTGTACGCTGGCTTTGGCTTTTATCCTTGGTATGAAGCAACTGGCATTTTGGTCTCAGCAGATGGCTGCTTAAAAACAAAAACCCACTCAAACCAGGAGACTTTCTCTTCTTTTCCAGGAGCCAAGGACTTTGAAGGCACGTGCTGAGGTTCACTTCCAGAACAAAGGCTGCAGGGTCACAACACACAGTATCTCTTGGAGCCTGTGCTGTAGCTGAGGACAAACGTCTGGTGACTTTAAGGGCAGGTAAAAGTTTATTGTGATCCAGAGAGGTGGGGAATCTCCATCCTGGGAGATATTTCACACTGCTGGACACATCCATGCACAATCTGTTTGAACTTTGAAATTGTCTGTTTTGTGCAGAGGGGTTGGACCAGAGACATCCAAAGTCTCTTCCTCCTAAATTTTTCTGTGTTTTTGTGTCTGATCCTGCTGATGACCCATGCAGTCTGCTTTACGAGGAGTGAAGGGAAGAGAAGAAAGCATTAGAAAACATGAAGAAATGTATCAGTATTGCTGTCTGCTGCAAGCTGTGCCAGGGAGCAGACGCTAGCTGCCTTTTCTCTTCTAGATGAATTTATTTGACTGGAAAAACAGCTGCTGTTGCTGTGAAGTGTCCAGATGAACCTGTACATAGACCTGGGGCAAGTGGGAATGTCGAGGGGGGAATTTGAGAAGGCAGGGAGCCCATGCTGGCAGCAGCCCCTGCCCTGCCCGGGGACCAAGCAGAGCTCTGGGAGTGATGTGCTGGGGAGGAGCTCCTTGTACTGCTTCTTTCCTCAAGAGCAGCTGTTTCAGGCTTACCTGGATTATGACCATGATGAGAGAGGGTTTCTTGTTGGGCGTGCATCCCCAGGAGGGGTTGCACTTGATATCTGACCTTTGTTTTCATTTCATACCAGGTGTTTCTAGGCCTCGAAATTTTTCTGTGGGCTCAAGGGGACAGTTAAGTCAAGGAGGAGGAGTGTAGGGAGACAGGATGTGTGCAAGGGCTGTGCTTTTGTGTCGTAGCTTTTGTGAGAGACAGACAAGCTTTGTGGGCCAAGAACAGCAGGACTAATGATGGGCATTTCTGGAGGGTTGTGTGCCTTCAGAGCTCTCGGCAAATGTCAGCCAGTTTGTCTGCTGCCCTGCAAATGGTGCTCGCTGGGAAGGAGAAATCTGACTGTCCCAAGTGAATGCTTCTCCCCAGCTGCTTTTCAGCTCACTTTGCCAGAGAGACTAAAAAAAGGGCTGCCCTTATGTGCACGGACTGTGGATTGCACAGAGATACAGCCCAGCAAGCTTGAAATCATGGAGGGGCCAGTCCGACCTCCCCAGGGCCCTCTCCCGAGTTCAGGGCAGGGAGGGACCAGCGTGTCCAACGAGGCAGAAAAGCTCTCTGAGCTGTGGAGAGGAAGGAAGCTAAGCCCAGGGATGGAAGGTGCCATTATAGACTCAGATGTCCTGTCTGAAGGGAGGTTGGCTACCTCATCTGCTGCCTCTGCCTGGGGAGGGAGGGCTTGCAAATCAGCAGAGGAGGGAGCTGTGTTGTGCCAGCAGCTGGAGCCTTCCAGAGTCAGCCTGCAAAGCTGTCACTGCTCTTGCTCATGGAGAAGAAGTGTTACTGACAAGCTGGCTTCCTGAGCAGTCTCCTTGCTGGGCTAGTTACCCAGATCTGCTCCATAAGGAGGTTCATCAGCTCCCCTGCAGCCCAGCTATTCCTTGGGAAGGTGTGATGTATCTGGCTTGGTTAATCCCAGATGTATTTTAATGAGATACCATTTGTAAAAGGAGTTCCCAGTGCTGGTGAGACCAGACAGGGAAAAAAAAGTGTTTCCAAACAGGTTTGGAAACCTCTGTCTTCTAGTGATAGGAAAATTAAACAGAAGCCATCTTTCTGCGTTCATCCCAGCGAGGTACTGTGAACCTGTCTGGGAGAAATCAGCATCCAGTTCCTGATTAAAAAGGTGGGAGCAACAGCCAGGGAGGGTTAAAAGAAGGTATGTGCCTTGAGGCTGTGCTAAAGGGAAACCCTAGATATTTGTTTCTCAGTCAGAAGTTCAGCTGATGGATGCCTCTAGAAGGTCCTGGTGCCTGGGCATAATTTTACTTGCCCTGCTCTGTTTTAATTCAGAGATGGAGGATGCTGAGGGCTGAAGGCACCAGCTGGGTGCTTGGTGCCCTTCCATTTCCCTCTTCAAGGTTTTTAGGTGGGTGGCCAAGGCAGGAGGCAGGCAGCTGTTGATTTGCAGAAACAGACTCTACAACTCAGGGAGAGTTATACAGCAGGTATGTTTACTCCGGTGCTGGGGTGCAAGGGGATTTCTCCACAAAGCTTGCACCCCAACAGCACATTTTACCAGAAACTTCTAGAGTGTGGATATACATATTCATTGGATCACATAACACAAATATCCATATGCATAAGTGAGGTTGGGTTAGCTTTTATCTTTTAATTTTTTTATCCTCATTTTTTGTTTTTTAATGTGGCTACTGTCTTGTCTTCTAAAATCCCAGCTGTTTTAAATGATATCAATGGCTTGGCAGATTCATTCTTTCAGGCCTTTGGTGCTCCCTGCACAGACCGATCAGCGTTTCTGATCAACCGGTCTGATTTCACAAGTGGCTCCACTCCTGCTTTGTGTTTTGAAGGGTTTTCCCCTCTGCTTTTGAGGCCGTATGCTTATTACAGAGCTGTTTTTTCATGAGTGGGAAGGTTTCTCTCAAGGAGAATCTGCAGATGTTTGGGGCTGGTTTTGTTCCTGGCTCTTTGATTCATGGTAGTTGTTGGGATGTGTGAAGGATGGGAAGAGGTTCAAAGGAAGAACCCGAGGAGCTGGTTTAACAGTTCAGCTTGGATGATGTCTATGTTGAAAATGAAAACCTGCCCCTCTGCTCCCACTGCCAAAATGTGATGTGCTGGGAGTCAGCATGCAGACCTCGATCACGTCAAAGCTGTGGAGTCTGACAGTACTTCCACAGCAGAGAGCAGAGGCTCTTTTGTGGGGTGCACTAGGTGCCCTGTTTAAAAATCATAAAGCCCTGGCTTAGGTTCCAGCCCAGGATGCCCTCTGTGTGGCTGTTCTTTAACAAAACGCCCAGTTTTTGTGGCAAAAGACTTTCGGATACAAATGCAGTCAAATATTTGACTAATCCAGCAATTGCTTTGGGATTTTGCTTGAGTTCAAACTCAGCAATTGTGGCTGTTGTGTGGTTGTATTAAGCCTATGAAGGCAACTGCCCAGAGCAGGTAAAGCCACATTCCACTTTGCCTTTTTTCTTGATGCCTGCTCACATTGTAACTTCCTCCCCCAGCAGAGCTGGTGCCTTCAGGCTGCCCCAGCACCTCTTGGCACAGCCCGTGTGCTGCAGGGAGCTGCACCCGCTGGCCTGGCAGTGGCAAGGAGACCAGCTTGTCCCTTCAGTGCTTCACAAGGCATAAAGAAAGCAAGCTGCTCCTTTCCCAGAACTGCTTCTGAACACGCTTTGTAGCTGCCGTGACTGTGCCTGGGGCTCCTGTGGGCTGAGGCTGAAATGCATGTCACGGGCTGGGTTTGTCCCTTCCCTGTGTCCCACTTACAGCTCTTGTTTTTTCTAATCTTCCTCTCCTTTACTTCAAATCACAGAACCAGATGTTGGTGTTTGCAAGTGCCCTGCAGGAGAGGTACTGGACCTGCTGGGGCTTTGGATGACCGATTTGCTGTGAAACCAGGAGCCAAGGAGACCCGTCCCACTGCAAATGGAGCTGCCAAGTGATGCCAGAAGCTGCAAATGCCAACCAAGCTGTGGTGGACCAGGTAAAGCACATTGTTTTTTTTCTTGTCCTGGAGAAGTTGGAGGGAAGGACCACTTGTGGCATTTAGCGTGGTCCTTGGAGCTGACCATGGGAGGATCTTGCTGGGCTGTGGGTGCTCGGGTATTGCCATGGTTTTAAATGCATGAGATGTCCAGTGGTAGAGAGCTGCCATGTGCTTGGGCTCTGAAGGAGGCTCTGTGCCCTCCTTGGGTGGAGGAGAGGAGGGCCTGGTGCTCCCCAGCCTGTGGTGCCCCATGGCACTGGGTGGGATGGAGAGTGCCCTGGCAGGACCCTGCCAGCTGAGGAGAAGAGCTGGGTGTGGAGGAGGAGAGACTGACCCCTGCTCTGCCTCTGTGACTGTGAAAGGCCACTAAGCCCTGCTCCTACAGTGCGCTGGTACTGCAGCATGTTTCTGCCCTCAATATGGTGGGGACTTAGGTGGTTTTTAGCTGCCAGAGGAAACACAAGGCCAGGAGAGTTGGGATTAAGGTAGAGTGAGCCCCAGAACTATCGAAGCATCCTGTAACTGTGTAGGTGATCAGTGCCCTTGACAACTGTCCACTTTCTTGTTTAGGCTGAGATGCCTAAGGGCAGTACCCTGCTGAGTCAGGCCTGAACCTCCATCCAGAATGGACCCATCTTCCTGTGGCATTGTCTCCTGGCAGTCACAGCCTCACAGTTACTGCCTTGCTAACCTCCATGTCAGAGATTCCCCTTGAGCTGTGATTAACTTCTTGAGGCTTGTAAATTTTCTTCTGCATTTACACAAAGACAGCTGGCTGGATTTAATGGTTTCATAGTATTACAGAAAAAGAAAAGCTAGGAGGCATTACATTTGTTGGGGCCAAGGACTTTGCTTTGTTTCAAAAAGCAGTGGGGAAAAACGAGTTTACTCTTTTTGGATTTCATGGTTGCACCGCTAATGTCAGGGTGTGCAAAATGTAGGCATTTGAGATACTGTCTTGATTTAGAAAAGGAGTAGAGAACCAGCTCAGGGTTTGGAAGTGAGATGTAAAATAAACAGAAAGTGAGGAAAAAAATTGATTCCGAACATGGGAATAAAAAGGGAGAAAGCAAACCCAGGGCTGTGTGTTGAGGTGTGTGCTACCAAAAAAATCAATGTTCTCCCCTGCAATATGGGATTGCATTGCTCAGGGGAAGGCAGGACAAACATGGTTAAAAGGAGCCAACTTTATTTCCCTTCTTTCTCAGAAGAAAACAAGTACAAACCCTGCTTGGATTAGAGAGGATTATGGACTGCCCGTTGGGGAATTCATGATTGGAACTTCATGATGATGCAGTTGGGTAAGTGATCTCACTGCAGTTATTTGGTAGGAGACCTTTTGATAGCATCTAAAAGAGTTTGAGTGTCGCAGTCAGTCCCTTCGTTGAGCACTGGAGTTCTTCCTTCATGGGTTAAAACGGGGGAAGGGAATGCTCCCACGGATGGTGTAAACTGTCTGTGCCAGCAGTGCCCTCCTCTCCCTGGGGCCTCACTGCAGCCCTTGTCTTTGCCTTTGCTGCAGCTCCGTGTCCTCTGCAAGACACCAGCTGTGCCCAGTTACTCTGTGGGTTCGATCTGGTGAGTGCAGCACTGATGCCAGGAAAGATGTTTCTGATGTGCCTGTGTCACCCGCCAGGGGCTCTGGTCCTGGTGTCCAGAGCTGGGCAGTGCCTGTGCTGGGGCTTTGTCTCGGATCCTGCAGCAGGGCTGCGGGGGGATGCAGGCTGATGGTGCCCTGTGTCCTTCTGGCACTGCAGCAAGAGAGAGGTTAATAATGCCACACGCCTGCTGCTGCCCTTGGCTGTATGCTCGTGTGTTTCTGCAGGAGGATGAGAGCTATCAGCAGCATTTTCCAGGGGATGGGGGAAGGATTTTCAGCCCTGTAGAGCAGCTCCCTGCATGAACCCTGTGCCTCTGAAGAGAGCAGGGCCAGCAGCCTGCTTCGGTCAGACCCTGCTAGGATGGAGGAGGGTGGCTTGTCTGAAGTGCTGAGGGGGCTGGGTTGCTTCTGTGCTGGGCTGTGTGCCAGTGTGATCCCCTCTCCACGCCCTGGGCTGCTCCACATGTGTCCTCTTGGAGTCAGAAACGCAGGCAGCCAGCTGAGAGCCAAGTGTGATTTGGGAATGATGGCTCCAAGATGAGCTTACTGGTGACAGTTGGATATTGTGCAGGAAAGCAGAGGGGAGCTCATGGGGCAGAGAGAGTGTTGGCAAGGGAAGAGGAGCTTCTTGGTCCCTGAGGGAGCAGAGATGGGTATGTCCAACCTCAGGAGTGGAGAGGGGGCAGCAATATAAACTCCGTACGTCCTCGTGGTGATGTTTCACCACCCGTTTCACCTCAGTGGTGAAATTTCAGCTTCTGGGCTCTCTTTTTGAAAGCGTGGGTCTCCCCTGGGGACAGATGGCTGATGCTTCCTTTTGTGGCTGGCTTGCAAGCCTTCTTGGAACTGATAAGCCCGGTTCATTGGGAAGAAACCCAGAAGAGACTTGGGCCTCCCTCGACTTCCCTGTCTCAGCTGCACCCGTGTACCTGGGCAGGGAGCTCTGTGAGAGGGGGGGGTCTGTCTGAGAACTTTCCATCTCCAGGCATGGTGAGGCCCAGGACTGGGTCAGAAAGTGGAACGAGGTCAGCAAGGGACTGTCTGTAGCCGCTTCCCCGTGCCGGGGTAATGCACCCGGGGCTGCGGCTGTGCTGGAGCCGGGCGGGTGTGCTGGAGGTGGTTTCAGGGCCTGCTTGCTGTGCTCACTGGGTGCTTTTGGTGCTGAGCATCCCTGTCCCCTCTGCCCCCGTGTCACAGAGCTGTCCCCCCCGCCCCCCATTGTGTCCTCGCCGTTGCCATGGCAGTGTTGGGGCTGCCCAGTGCCGGGATGCCCAGTTGCCCTGGCAACGGGGACAGCAGCCTGTCTGGCATCGGGATCCTCCCGTGAGTGTGTCCCCACAGCCCCTGCAGAGAGGGAGAGGTGGGGGATGCTGGGGAGCGGTGTCTGCATCCCCTTCCCAGCCGAAAGCCAGAGGGCAGCTCTGGGTGCTGGTGCTGTCGGGTGGCTCAGCCACAGGCAGGCGGGGGGGAGCTTGGGAGCGGGGCGGAGCAGGGACCCGGGCTGCAGAGGAGTTCGGGGGGGGGGGGGGGGGTGTGACACCCCCTGCCCCACGCCGCAGGGCTGGGGGCATCCCTTGTGCGAGATGGGGGTGCCTGGGGCAGGGGGGTGCCCGGGGTAGGGGGCCCTCGGTCCTGCATTTGAAATCCGTAGGGATTTTCTGAGCAGCAGTTCCTGCGTACGTCCAGGGAAAGGAGTGGTGGGCTTGGCAGTGCTAGGTCTACAGTTTCACTTGATGATCTTAAAGGTCTTTTCCAGCCTAAATGATTCTATGAAATGTGGTCCAGATGCCAGAAAAAGAGTAAATAAAAAAGGACATGCAAAGTTGGCAAGCCAGGATAGCAGAGATCGGATGCTGGGAAGGGGAAAATGGTGCTGTAAATACTTAAGGCAGGAGCCACAGCAGTAAATGATAGTATGTGGAGCTGGGGACTCTCCAGCAGACCCTTGGAAGGGACCCTTGGTCCATCTCACTGTCAGCTGACAGATGAAGTTCATGAAAAGAAATAGTTGTGGCTCGTGGGACTGCACCCACAGCAAAAGGCTTTTTTGGCTCAGGGAATATTTTTATGGAGTTTTACTTCTACGAATCTTAACTCTGCCACTTAAATATGGTCTAATCATGAAACAGTGTGGGGCGGCCTTATGTTCTCCGCTTAGGAAGGATGCCACAGCCTGGAGACACAGGTGTATCCTTTGGGTCTGCTGTGAATGGGATTCTAGATTTTCAAAGTCTCATTGTTACACCTTCCAGGTTTGCCTAGTCACGGCCACTGGGAAAATTCATCGGTCCATGGGATCCTCCAGAATGGCTGATGGACTCCAGAGTAAGGTGGCAGTACGTCGTTATCCGAAGCTGGTCAGAGAGGCAGAGCAGCGTGTGCCTGTAAGTACCTGCTGGGGGCTGGGTAGGAGCTGGGTTAAGGCTGGAAGCTGCCCCTGTCCCTCCTCTGCCTTCCCCTCCTGTTGTCAGGGTGCTGTGGAGCCAGGCACCACCTCCCCACCTCTTTGCTGCCGTGCTTCTGTTGGAGGGGGCTGTCATGGTGCAGTGGGGGGTGGACTGTGTTGCTTCAGGGTCAGGGTCTTGCCTGAACCTGCCAGTGGAGCCGAGATAAAGGAATTATTGGGCATTGCACGGGAACAGCTGAAGCACAGACGTGCTTCCTTCCGTCCTCTTTGCTGTGTGGGCAGTAACATCTTCTGTCACGTGGGCATACCTGCCAGTGCTGCTCTGGCCACACCGCTGGGCAGCTGGGCATGTGGTGGGCTGCTCAAACCGCCTGGAGTCTTGACAGGACACGACTGTCCCAGGTAGAATAGCTTCCAAAAGAGTTGTTTCATGGTATCTCGTGTCCTGTGTGGAGCACAGATGCAGCCCTGCAAACAGCAGTGGATTCAGGGCGATTCCTCCTTCCCACCCACAACTGTCCCCTTTGCTGGCTGGAGCTCCCTTCACTGGAGGTGACCCAGTGCTGAGGCTCTGTCAAGGAGACATCTCTGTATCCTTCTGTGGAGGGGTCTGTGAGGCCAGAACAGAGAGAAAACAAGTGCTAATGGAAAAGAAATAACGAAAACTTGGACCCATTCCTCTCCACCTCAGTCTTGGCACAACACTGCTTTTCTGCTTTCCTCTGACTCACCCAGCAGTGCCATCTCCACCTGCGTGTTGGTTGTGAGCACTGTGCAAGGGTGGAGTTAGGGGATTTCTGATAACTCCTCCCCGCTCTCTTCAAAGGTCTCTGGCTCAATCCAGCAAAACTCAAGAGGGAACAAATACCCGAAGAGCAGAAATCCCCAAACATGTCACATCACCTCATGAAGAGAAGCTAATGGGACAGAGCCACTTGCTTAGAGCGTGTGTATTCCGCTCTATATCATTAATTTACTGATGTTAAATATTTCAGCAGGTAATTTACGGGACTTCCAGGACTATCCTAGTGGCTGTGATCACAAATTACTCATCAGTGGCACTTGAACGAGAAAGTCTTTCTGTAGAAAGGCATTTCTGTAGCTCTTGCTGGTGTTTTGCATTTCAGCTGACTCCCTCTGCCTTCCTGAAGGAGATGTCTCTTACCACCAAGCAGAGGCTGGCCAGCACCCGGGAGATGAGGCGGCCCCGGATTACCCAGCTTCTAGACATGGGTGAAGCCTCCCATCACAAGGTAGCCTTTTCCTGCCCTTTTCCTTGCTGCTTGATGTGACATTTGAAGAGGGTGTGTGTTTGTGACAGGCGTGCCTCCGGCTCATCTGAATACCTCAGTGGCTAGGGCCTGTTGTCTTTTCAAACTGCTGGTGGTGGTGGAGTTCCTTCTGCTGGGGAAAGGTAGAACGTTTTTCCCTGGTGAGAGGTTGGAAGTCCTGATCTGCACTAAGTCAATATAAATAACCTCTGCTGAAGTTGGTGGGTTTTACTGGAGTTTAGCTGATACTGGGGGAAGGCTGGGGCAGGCCACAAGGGCTCAAGCTTGCCATTTTCCATCCTCCTGGTGAAATAGCCACCTCGTGCTTTGGTGTAGTCACTGTCAAATGCTTGGGGTCATGGGACTCCCTCAACGGTGGCAGCATTGCCCCTTGAAGGCTGAGGGCCTATAGAAATTACTCGAGATTTAACAAAACCAAGTGCATTAACGTTTTGGGTTGGAACAATGTGTGGGACCTTTACAGGGTGTTAGATTTTGCAGGCTGCCAGATATACAGGGGAATGGCCCTGGGCAGAGGGGAGTGGAAGTGCGTTCTCTGGATCAGTGGTTACTTAGATGTATGTTTAAGCTGCTTTTCTCACAGGACTGCTCACTATAGCACACAGTCCAAATGGGTGGATCACTGAGGTAGGCTGTTGAGTGGAAAATTGCCAGCAAGAGACCTGTAACCAATTGGTTAAGGATTGCCCTAGGCAGCACAGGAGGCTGGGAATGCATCAGATGAGTGCACACATAACTGGCAGCGTGCTGCAGGCACGAGCTGCCGTGTGAGCGTGGCTCCTGTGGAGCAGCAGGAGGCCTGCCTGGGTCTTTTGAGTGGGAACAGTGCAGCTGGGAGAGGGGAGACAAAGCAGGGAGGAATTTTCTCAAGTATTGCCTCTGCTCTGTGAACATTTGCTGTTTGTGTATAGTTTCAGACATGCTTATGCAGTGGTATTACATGAAATGGCAATAATGGAATACAATAAAGCATCTATTTAAAGCCTGTGGAAAAAGGAGATACCAAGTCCAGTCTTACTGAAGTTGCCCAGTAATGCTGAGAAAAGAGCTAAACCTTACCACTATCCAGCATTCACCTCCTTTGTCTTTTTCCCAACTACTGTGTTACCTTCTTTTTAGCCTTACCTCCTCTGGTAGTGTTGTCTTCTAACTGGTTTCTAGGCTCTCTATCAAAAAAGATATTTAGGGATGTGTGGGACTCGGTCTCTCTGTCTCAGAGTAAAGATCATCCCAAAATTGTTTCCCATGGAGTCTCGTGTAAATTCTTGGGTTTCGCCTGCTCCATGAGTGCTCGTGGCTCTTCCAGGAAGTGCTCTGGAGCTGTGTGACCACCTTAGCACAGGGCTCTGCTGGCTGTAAGCGCTGCCTTGCATTCTGGAGAAGGAAACCTGGAGGAACACCCACCAAAAGAGCTTCTTAGCTTGAGCCTGCTCAGTGTGGTCCAGAAACTTTTGATCAGCTCAGAACACAGGTGGGGGGCTGTTTCCCTAGCGTGAGCTGCGTGGACATACTCACTAAGAGACTGTACTCCACTGGAGATCGGTGTAGGATTCTTTCATGAATCTTTCTCCCAGCAGCTGACCCTCCTCTCACCGCTCTGTCTTGCCTCTCCAGTTCTCAGCAGTTGACCTGGAACAGAGCTTGTTTCAGCCTTTTCCTTCAGAGGTGGTATTTCAGAACTATGTCCCCTTCGAGGTCTACGAAGTGCCACTGATTCTGAGGAACACTGACAAGGTAAGTGGTGGGATGCGGAGGTTTAACACTGTGCTGGAAGAGGAGAGCAGTGTAATTCCCGTGGTTTACAGCATAACAAATTATCTGCTGCAGCACAGCACACCCAGAATAAAATGTCTCACCACCTTTATTCTGCAAGATGGTGGAAATCTTCCCATGCTGGGGATTCTCCCCTTGATTTTGGCCACGCATTGGTGGTATCTAACGCAAAGGAGCTTTTCTAGTTGGCGTCCTTCCCCTTGAAAGCCCTGGATTGATGGGAACGTTGAGGGTTGTACAGTTCTTACCTGCTCTCCTGCTTTACCTCGAGTGTGCACCATGTGCTGGTGGCTTCCTGGTTAATCTCGGTTTCTGGCAGGGCACCTCTGCCTCTCACAGCCTGTTTAGCTGCCTCTGTGCAGCTCACTGTCAAGGCCCAGAGCTTGAGCCTTCTCCATGCTGGAGGAAGTTATGGTTAGTGGCATTATCACTCCAGGAAGGGTGTTTTGAAGCAGCAGGGGAAATGGACTGATTTAGCAGAAGCAGTGGGAGGCCTTTAGGTGCCACTTTAGGCTCCTGCTGAGCTTAATGCAGTTCTGCTCAGGTTTTTCTAAGCAACGTGGCTCTCTGCTTTCCCTTTGGAGAACCACAGCACATCCAGAGTAATGTTCTCTTGAAGGTCTCCACCTTTACTTGAAAAAATTGTGATTGTTTTGAGATTTCCCAGGAGAGTTGAGAAGGGAGAAGTTGAAAAATGCCAGCAATGTTGTTGCACTGTAAAGAGGAAAATTGAGACCTTTTGAATTTTGGCAGGGGAAACGTTTGCTTCAATGAGGCATGTGCCAAGAGCAGCTGGTGGGAAAAGGCAGGAGGGAGGAAAGGAGCTGAGTGGGAAAGTGCTCTGGGAGAGAACATTGTACACACAAGGGTTTCTCTTGACATGTAAGAGTAAGTGTGCTGGAAGCAGAGAATGTTCAGAAAAAGAAAGGTGTAATTAAAGATAACTGTTCTGTAACGAAGAGTAAGATGTGTATGTGAGAGGAGGGCAGGACGGGCAGAGGGAAGTGTCCGTGAGAGCACGTGAATTAACCCCCCTCCAAATCTACCAGTCTTGTTGGAAAACAAGTGGACAAAAAAAGCTGTCAGGGCATGTTGCAGGTGGGGGAACAGCAAGAGAAGTCAGAGTATATTCTGAGATAACAGGTTTTGACAGGGACGTGGTTGGAAATGGAAGACCCTTTGGCAAAGACAGTTGCAGGGTGGTCCCTCAGTTATTCCTGGAGAGTCCTGCGCCATTCCTGGCCTGGCGTTTAGCTTGGGAATACTGGAAAGAGCAGCGTGGGTGCCCCTGTCCAAGGGATACCATTCATGGGGTCCACGCTGATTCTGGGCCCTGGCAGGATGGATTCCATCCTGGTGTATTAGGTGCATGTACCTCTGTAAGGAACTGAAGGAATTGATGCCTCAAACATTCATCGACAGAGAAAACCTCCAGGACAAGCTGTGGCCTTTGTGATTAGTCTAAGGAATGTCACCCGAGGGAGCAGGAGTGTGTGGAAGGCTGCACCCCCCACTCCCTTGCAGTTGTACTGACAAACTCCTTAAGTGGGCCTCAGAGGGGGGAAACTGAGTGGAACCGAAAGTTTCCCCTCAAGCACAAAGACCGCTAATCCCTGGCTGCACTGTGTAAGCCCGGTACTGTGTGGCTCTGTTGTGTAAGCCAGACACCATGCTTGCCTTGCTAACAACTTCGTGCCTTCACCGTTGAAGAGGCGACAAGGCCTGAGAAGAGGTGAGCATTTCTGCCCCAGAAGCAGAAGTATGTTAATCAGCTGATAAGATGAACTGAAACTTTGCTGTGTGTGCACCCACCGCCCAAGATGGTCGGACCTGAGACAACGCTGGATCCAGGGGTGCTGATCCAGATTTCTTTGACTCTCTTTCTCACCTTTCTACTTCTTTCCTTTCTTTTCTTTCTTATAGATTTATAAGAGATCACATTGCTTATTATCCTTTTCCAAGTTTAAATTGTTTTCTACTGCAAGTAAAACATTTTAACCAGTCATTTGGTGTCGTTTCACCTTAATTTAACCCAAGGGGATCACGGAACTGTTGTGACTTCCTGGGCTTCCAGCCCGGGTTGTGACAACCTCAAGAGTTAAAAGTGCTTTGGAAAGGTGGTTAACACGGGATGTCCCCAGGGCATGGCCAGGTATTTTCTCCTCATGTTTCCATATGAGTGGCAAAATCATAGTTTCCTGTCTTTCCTGCAGGTTCCTCGGCTGGTGAAGGTTGTCTTGGAGACATCACCTTACTTCAAGTTGACCAGCCCCGGTGGTGTGTGCTGTAAGGTAGCACCTGGCATGTGTTCAACTTTCCAAATCCAGTTCACCCCTGAGGAGAACAAGGTGAGACTGGAGGTCCAGAGAGGTTGGTGCCTTCAGTGGAAGCTGAACCTGCAGGGCTGGATTCAGAACAGGGCATCTGCTGTGGGTTTTGAGGACTGTCCTGGTTCCAGTGGGGTTGCCCTGGATCTAGAACCGGGGGAAACTCTTTCCCCATGGTGAAGATTATGCTCTCATAGGCTGGAGTCTCTTATGTGTTTCAGACCATTTTTATCCTTCAGTGATGGAACATTTAATGTCATGTCTGCTGGTTTCAGAGATAAGAGAGTCTGCCGTCTGTGGTGGGGCGACCTCCCAAGGTGTTGGTTTCTGGTATCTGTTCAGTGCTGTGTGATTATGGGTATGCTCCACTAACGGTAGATACAGAGGTCTGTTTAAAAGTGACCTGTTATTTGGAAGACCCAAAGTGAGCCTGATCAGAGTGGGGACCGCCACCTTTGAAAACTGGAGTCACCTTAATGCCTAGTGTGTTGGACACGGTAGCGAGACAGCGGAACATTATGTCTGAAGTCATCGTGGTTTTTACGCACTGGTTATAGCCCACAGCCTGCTGTGGGGTCTGCTCCAGGCTGTGGTCGGGCAGCCTGCAGCTGGTCCCCTCTTGGCACTGCAGGATGCTGTTAGCTGCTGCAGCAGGGACTGACGGGCTGTGCTTTCCCTCCCTGCGCTTCCTTGAGCGTTCGCGAGGGAAGATGCACGTGGAACAGTAGGAAAATGGCAGGGTGGGGTGTGGATGTTTATCCATCTCTACCCAATGGTAGGGGTTTAATTATTATGGAAAATACTAGAGGAACAAATAGATCCAGAGAGCTTTTCTGTTTCCCATCGGGCAGCCACTTCCCTGCCTCACCCTGGACTGGAGCAAAGATGGTGCTTTTCCATCCCCTCTGTTTTCAAGCCTTGCAGCTGTGCTGTCCCTGAGGACACTTGTCTGTCTGCAATGCAGCTGCAAGGCTGCGGCAGAGGGAGGGCTGTGCAGGTGTCAGGGAGCCAGCCTGGCACAGGCGCACTGAGCTCTAGATGTTGGGCTGCAGGTGGCTTTGAGACATCTGCCTGAACGAGCACGTATGGGAATAAACGGGCAGGTACAAGCTGCAGGCAGACACATTACCCAGAGCCTGCGGGGTGGCTGTGTCGTCATGCGTGTTACTGTGGTTGCTCTGTCAGCTGGCAGCTCTTCCATGCCAAACACGCCGTGCCTTTGCTTAGAGGTTTGCACATCAGTGCTGTGGCCCTGGCAGGTCTGATTCTCAGTGCTGTGGTGTGAAGGGTCAGTACTGTTATCTGGAGGCTTGTTAGTACAGAAGAATTTAATACCTGGCATGGAAGGGGGGAAGCATTGCAGGGAAACACGGACAGGCAGGCTGAGTCCTTCCACCAGCATCCTGCTACCTCTTAGCACTGTTCTTCACATGACTTTGTTGGAGAGGTGAGGCTAGGGGATAGCTTTGAGCCAGCGGATGTTTCTGCACCCAGCCAGAGGTACAAGATCTCTTTGGGCGTACCTGCTTTTTCATCTTTCACTTGCTGCTTAGATATAGTTTAACACTTTGTCCTATCCTCAAACAGCATGGATATAGAAAACTAAAGAGGAAATGCCGTGTGGTCCCTAGCTCCCCATGCTTGTGAAATAATCTGTTCCTCTGGAGGGACTGAGAAATTATTTAACAACATCAATATTTAGGGTTAAAATTATGTTGTCCTAGGGCAGTTCTCCAAACTACCCAAGTGACACAAGAGCTTAATCTCATTGAAGCAAGTTTTGAAAAGTACACCGGTGCCTTCAAAATGTGATTTATTCATATTAATTAGTGTTCTTTTTGGGGGTGGCAGAGGTAAATTGGTGCCCATGAAGGGCAAAGTGCTGCTCTTCAAGTTTAGAGAGTCAGCAGAGCAACACGTGAACATCACCACAAATACAGGTAGGGTGAGAGAACCCTCAAGAACACCGATGTCCAATACTTTGTCCCTTGTCTTGCCCTTGAACTGGCGAGTGTATGGAGCAGGGAGCTCTGCCAGCGAGAGGTCCTGTGCACAGCTCCAGTGACACTCTGGTGGTTTCTGCTGCACTGGGGGTTGTGCAGGGCATGGGCAGAGGGATGCATGCTGCTCAGCGAGGAGCACGTGGGGATTTATACAGCAGAGTCAGAATTTTGTACGAATCGAACATTTTGTCTCGTACTTGATGGAGTGTGGGCCAGCGAAGTACCAGAGCGCTGTAGCTCAGCTAGAAATGTGTCACTAGTGCAGTCAGGAGGTGCACGGCACCTTGAAAACCCCTTAGCAAAGAGGCTTTGGGAAATGGCTCTGTAGAGCCACCTGCATTGGGCTTGCAGTGCCCTGCATGCAGAATACCTGTGTGTAGTTGTGGAAGGCTTACGAGTGCTGCCTTTGAACAGCCTCTGCCCCTCTGCTGCTCCATCATCTGCAGGGATGGTGGATCACCCAGTGAGCTGGGACGCAGGTACAAGCCCCTCTGCCAGGGTTGGTTTGAATCTGTTCTTCCCCGGGGTCAGTCTGACTTCAGCGAAGTCACTCCTGATTCAAGGGAGTAAAATTGTGGCTAAACCCTAAATAAAGGGACCGTGTGGGTCGTTAGTGGCTGAAATGCCATGTGCCATGGAGCGCTTGCTTGAAAAATGAGCAGTATCCTATTTTCTTGCAGTCATTTGGGAATGTGCCACAGGGTTGGACTGTCAGAAAGTAAATAAATAGCTGACATGTCTCTCTGTTTATTGGCACTTGCCTTAGAAATAAGAAATGCTAATTTTTCTGTTGGGCAACGTTTCCAATTAGTTACTCTTGCTGCTTCTGATGTACACATTTCTGTGTTAGGGCTTCAGCTGCACGGTGTGGGTGTTCTCGTGCCACCCTGTGTTCGGGTGTCCTTGCATTATGGTCTGACAGTCTCTGTCTAATTGGAAACCATTGTGGAACTGACTGGCAATAGACAGGAATACATTTGTGGGTGTCCTTTGGCTTATTAATAGATTATCTTAAAGGAAGAAGGAAGCAAGAAGCATATAAATACATAGCACAGCTTATTCTGTTTGTCCTCTCGCTCTTTTCGCTGTAGCAATACAATATATTCAAGCAATACAAGTTCAGTCTGTAAGGTTTGCCAAATTCATTACTGATGCTCAGTGGAGACTGAATTAATGCTCATTAATATGAAATATGACAGGCTGATGAGTTATTGCATTACTGAAATTAAAATTCAGTTGGGCGCTGTTAGATGTTTGGTAGCACACAGAAGCTATTCCAAGCACACTTTTAAGATGACTTTTGCAGGGAGGAAAGGGGCAGAAAATCAAGGCAAATGGCCCTGTGCAAAATGAACCTGGAGCAAAGTGACCGATTCCAAAGCCTCCTGTGAATTGGTGGCTGAGGAAGGCAGGAGAAGGGCCACCCCTTCTCATGGGAAGCTGTCTTCACCCTCCAGTCTCTCCTCTCTTTTCATGGCCCTTATTTCCCAGCCTTTATGATATCCTGGTTTCAGCAGGGAGCTTTCCCTGCTTGACTTGCTATGTTGCCTCGTGCTACAAGGATCTCTTCTTTGCAGTTGTCTGCTGCAAGGAGTTCAGTGAAGTGTTTAGGACTGGTTACGCAGCAAAACCGACACCTGCGTTTGCTGGTGTACTGGGCAGTTAGGGTTGCTGTCACTGTGACAGCAATTAATGTTAGCCTGAGTTTGCAAAGAGCCTGAAATGACACCTCTGAGACACAAG
This sequence comes from Strix uralensis, assembly GCF_047716275.1. Taxonomy (NCBI): domain Eukaryota; kingdom Metazoa; phylum Chordata; class Aves; order Strigiformes; family Strigidae; genus Strix; species Strix uralensis. The sequence goes on from NC_133986.1 coordinate 22,113,016, forward strand.
CAGTTCTTTAATTTCATTGGGTGTGAATTCAAATGCCAGTGGTGATACTTTGCAGGCCAGAGCTTGTAACTTATTGCTTCTGGAAGGTGAATAAGAGAAGAGGAACCATTGTACAGTGGGAGGTGTTTCCTTGAAACTGGGAGAGGAGTTGTTGGAAGGATGAAGTTGTATTTTCATGAAAATCTGTAGACTGAACCTGGTGGGTCTAAAAACAATCTTTAAAGCATGGAAGTGATGCATCCTCTCTCACCCAGGCATGCTTATTTAGAAACCTGGTTTGAAACCGTCTAAGGGTTTGCAGTTGCAAAGTAAAACAAGGCTGTAAACTGGTTCCAGCTGTACCCGCAGACTGTAAGCAAGTGCCTGGCAGAGCTGGTAACGCAGGGCAGTGCTGCAGTGGAGAACTGCAGCCTGTATCTCCTCCCGAGGGAGGGTGATTCAGCTTGCAAAAGCTCACGGGACTGTGGGTTCACAGCAGCCTGAACAGCCAGCTTCTGCCTCGCACCCCTCTTCCCTTGGCTTTCCCCCCGTTTGGCCTGAGGCTGCGTTCAGCTTGGTGCAAGGTCCCATTCTGGTGGGTCACAGAGTGTGGCTGAAGGGTCAGGGCACTCTGAAGAGCTGAGTCCAGCCTTGTACAGGATGCAGCGTCCCAGGGCGTCCCTGGAGAGGGGGCTCGGCACGCAACGTGCGTGTGCATGAATGGCGAGAGGCAACTTGCTCTCTCAAGGTCATGGTTGTCTCTGTGGCCAAATCCTCGTTGCTTTAGCCTTGCTTTCGTGTACCTGGAGAAGTCCCTTTCCTGGGGCAGGCAGTCCCAGTGCCCCTCCCGGCCCCAGAGCTGGGAAGGTGGCATGTGCTTGCTTCTGGGGGGGTTACACCTGGGGGAGGCATTTATTCCTTGGGCTCTTCTGTACATTGCTGTGGATCCACTTGCTCCTTAGCAATGACAGTGACTTGAAAATGGTGTCCTATTATTTCCCTTTAATACTTCCAACTGTTGAAGTTTCTTTTTTCTTTATCTCCCTGCTGATCTGAACTCCTCGCATCATCCTCTGTCAATCTGGCATCTGGGAGAGAGAAGTAAATATGGCATGCCAAGATGTAACAAGGCAGGCAGCTTTCAAGTGGATTTACAGTGCCTTTGTTACAGTAGTGTGGCCACAGTAACAACAACAACAACAACAAAGTAAATAGTATTCTTCATTTGCTAATGCAGTTTCTGAGGATCTAAATAGTCCAGGATGTGAAGTACCCAGATAGTAGGTGCTTTAAATTCACATGGGCTGCCCGTACCTTTTATTTTAGATGGCTTAGGCTGCAGGATTGAGTACAAAATTGCTAATTCAGAAAGGCTTGCTGAAGATTAAAGGCTCTCCTGAAATGTGATATTCAGTTCTGTAGGTCGTTTGCTGCAGTTTCCTTCCTGGTATTTTACTTTCCAGATACGAGAAGCAAAAGCCCTTCTGCAAGGTCCAGTGTGAATATTTGATATGTCTAGAGAGAAAGATCTTTCTTTATTCTTTTTACATCTTGGCTGTGACAGCATCTGTTACAGCAACCTTAAACCCCAGCTGGTGGGTAGCGCTGGGTGTTAGTTGTTGGGTTAAAGCAGTAGCTCTGTGTCTGTGCCTCCTCTGGCTGCCGTAGGGCCCTTCCAGGCTTGGAGGGGGGCGGGTGTAGGAGAGCAAGACCCAAGCACAGAGGAATCTGAATCTGTTCTGGTTAAGAGAGTTTGTTGTGTGCAATTCCTAAATCAAATTATCTGCTTGCTGCTTCAACAATGATAAAAATATCAGACGACTTCAAAGCACTGAGGAAAAAAGATCAGGACAGCAAGTGAGTGATAAGATGCAGAGCTTCCATCAACTCATGGCTAAGAGAGCTGCTGGAAGTAATGGCTCCTGGCCCTGCTGCAACAGTTTTACTGGTGATTTCAGCGGGGGCAGGGGGTTACTTGCAGCACTGCAATGCCACACCGTCCATCTGGAGATGGATCTGCTCCTCCCTACAGTAAAATGATTTTGGTGATTTGATTTGCCTTCCTACTGCTGAAGGCCAGACAGCTGGGGGGACTGTCTGTCTCTTCTGTGAACAAGCCTATGCTGGGGAGTAGCACAGCTGAGTTTGCTGTGGCAGGGCTGTCCCAGTGTCTCCCATCTGCAGCTCCTGCTACCACCTGCCTCAGTCAGGCATGCTAACAAGGCATCAACCCTGCAGCAGAGAGGAAGCAAAGCTATTTCCCACGTCCCCTGAGGCTAGGTGAGCTGGAAAGGGAAACTGAGATTAGACACAGGAAGAACTCTTAAGTCTAGGGTAGAGCTGGAATAGGCTGCTGAGGGCAGGGGTGGAATTGTTAGTGCTTTTAAGTACTTGTCAGACATCTTGCAAGAATAGTTTGGGTGTAGAGCTGAGCCAGTTCTGTGGTGGGGAGATAGATCAGATAGCTTTTTAAGGGTGTGTGTCCCCAGCCTTGTCCCTATAATGCTCTGGGAAGTGGTGGGAAATACACACTTACCCTGCACTCACCTGACATTAAAACAATTCCCTTGTCCAGCTTGTTAAATATTTCACCGAAGACTGAGTGTTGGTCGAGCATGTGGCAAAGTCCTTTTGAAAATGCACCTGAGCGTCCCCTGGCCAGCGTCAGTGAGGTCGCTGCGTTGCTGGGATTGGAGTTAGTGCTGTGGCACAACTGGGTGCTTAGTGGAGCCTTTGATCATCTGCGGTGGCGATTGAAGCGGGTTCTTGTTACTGCTGTAATCCCTTCCATGAAATTGCTCTATTTTGGTGCCTCTGAATCAAAGTATCAGATAATTTTGTCTGGTTCTGCCAGCTTGCTGTGAAAGCAGGTGAATCAATGGGATTGTTTCTTCTTTGCAAGTTAACAGCCCTGTTCAAGTCACGCTGCAGGAATGAAAGGTCACTAAGGTAAAAAGTCCTTTGACATTGTTGGATGCTACTGTTAGAGTCATAGAAAACAGCAGTTTTTCTTCTGCCATGGGATGGTACTGAATGCACTGTGCTGAGATTGTTTCTTTCCCTGCAGGATTATTTCTACCAGCTCACCTGCATCACAGAAAGGGAAAAGTTTATTGTGCCAATCCGAGCTATCGGTGCCCGAGCTATCCTGGACTTCCCTGACCAGCTGAACTTCTCCGTCTGTCCAGTCAAGTACAGCTCCCAGAAAACTCTGCTCGTTCGCAACGTCGGTAACCGGGAGGCTCGCTACCGCATCAGCACTGAGAGGTAAAGGAGCTCGTCTTCTTTGTGCAAAACACTGTTGCATGATAACATGGTTGGTAACAACATGGAACCAGAGCATCTGAGCTGCTGTATTGCAGCTGCAGCTGGAAACGGGCAGGACACGTGGGGTTTGCTGTTGCTTATAGTGTTTAAGCGTGACGCAACCTTTGATAAAACTCTGCATGCTGCAGCGAGGTTTTGTACTGCAGGGGTGTCTCCAACACAGCATCTCGCAAGAGTGGTTCTGTTAGATTGAAAGAGCAAATGAAGGAAGGCAACCTGGCTGCCCGTGGGCTGTGTAAGATGCTGCGTGGCAGGAGACAGCTCTGGGAGCTCGGTTCCTGTAGACCAAACGCGTTGTCAAGAAATGGGCAAGCTGTGAGCTGGTGAGAGAGACATTTAAGAATTTACCAGCAGCTGTGTCTTTATTTGCAAGTGCCATTAGAGATCGTAGATCAAAGCAATTGGTATTGAGGCCGTGACAAGAACACTGTGTGGTCCAGGAACTTTGTTTTCCAGTAGGTTTGGTCTGGTCCCTGGGACCAAATATTAAGTAGAATGAGCTTTTAGGTGGAGATGAGCAGACACTGGCTTCAAAACTGCACCACAGCCCCAAAGCAGCATGCTAATGAGGGCACAGGCAAAAGATGCAGCAAGTGTCTGGTGCATGGGTTGGGGGCCTTTTCTTCTAGAGCTTTATCTCTCCCAGATTTCCTGGAGAGTGCTCGAATCTGTAGGGATCCAGCTCGCAACCTCCTGATCCTGAGTACCTTCTGAAACGGTTACATACCAGTGTCGGCCAAAGACACCCACGCTCTGGGAGGCTGCAAGCACGTGGTGTTCCGGTGGTCCCGAATCAAATGCCTGACATGAGTTGTGTTGTGGACAGCCTGTCCTGCTCCTTTTGGTCTCAGAAGACAGTCACCGGTTTCCCAGTTTGCTGAATGGGAGAGGGTGGTGCAGCTGCAGGGAGACTGGTTCAATTGGCTGATAATTCGTGGTGAGGTGCTTGGTCCCGGAGGTCTTGGTGTAGGAGCTGAGGTCAAGAATGCAGCAAAGACCAGTGGTCTGACTTGGTGCACCTGAGTTGCTTCAACTTCTTCTCCAGGAAAACAGGGCTCAAAAGACTGCTCTTTACTTTTCTCTTGTGAAACGTGACGGTTCAAGAGGAGCTTCCACCAAAGCCTGGCAGGGTATTTAAGCAGGCTTCTAGGATGCTATTTAAGGAGGCTGCTTCTTTTCCCTGTGGAAACACGTAGACAGGAACTTGTAAATCACTGCACAGTTTTCCTCTGGGATCTCCAGATCTAGTTGTTGCCACCAAAATAAATACTCAGTAAAAGTCTAGCATATTTTTGCAATGTACTCTCCAGCTCTTCTATTGAGTGATACAGCACATGTCGAATCCTGCTTGATATGGATTTTAAGAGTTTCTGAACTTCAGCAATTAAATATTTCGGTCCTGATTTGCAATAAAGAAATGGGAAGCATTGCAAAGGTTTTATTTCAAACCACACAAAAAAATACTCTGAACAACTGGGTTGCATGTGTACAGGGATGGAAAGCTGGTATGATTTCCTTTGTCAGCTGAGGGCATCTGCCATCTCCTCCATTTCATTATGAACTTTTGAAAGCCACTTTGAAATTTTAAACAGATGATTTAAACCTTTGAATATAAGTAGCATTTTATTCTAATTAAGTTGCCCTGACTTTCATTCAGATTTCTTTTTAAATACTCTTAAAAGAGTATTTAAAAACACATGCTTGCATGTGAGAGGAGGAGGAGGATGATTAGTGGCGTAGAAGGGAGTGAGAGATCTGTCTAAGCTTAGATCCATCAGGTGACCTCTGTATCCTTTATTCTCTATCTAAACAATTTAAACTTGTGTTTTCTGGCCTGAGCATATTCAGGCTCTTGCCCATTCACAAGTCAGATGCAGATGCCACCATTTCCTAGTCCATCGTGCTGCTCATATCGTGTTTCCTTGCAGCTTTTTTCTGGATTTCCTTGTCTGTGGCACCAAGCATAACCTGTTTGCCTTCACCTTCAGTGCATTTTCCAGCCCATCTCCAATCCTAACCTTTCCCCTCAGTACTGAGAGCTCAGCTCTTGCATCTGGTCACTTCATGATGACGTTCCCTGCCTGTTACTCATTTATCTAAAGGCTTTGATGTTTTCTGTTGTGCATTTCCCTCCAGGGAAGAGCTCTTAAGTGAAGCCATGGGGCCAATTCAGCATCCTTCTGCTGTTCCCCGTTTGGAGCTCTCCCTTGCCATGGTTTCTACCAGAAGCATGGCTGCATTTTGACCACTTTTTCATGAAGGGAGAAAACCACCAAAGCACTCCCCGTTATGCAGTCTGGCTTTGTGCCTCTCCTCCCTCTGCATGTCCATACCCAGCTCTTAACTGCATAGCATGGTAATAAAAAATAAGAATAGTATAAATAGAGAAAGTCTCTTCGTGTTGTCGCATTGTTAAGGCAGGACAATGAGTTTCTGCTCCATGACATTCACAGAGATAAATGTCATTCCAGTACATTCCACTTGAAAATGGTGTCTGGAAGCAGATGTCAGTGCAGCACTGCCTTTTCCTGACATTGCTGACGTGCTATGCCATGCTATGGGGCTAGAGGGGATCAATCCGAGATAAGATCCATTAGGAATGTCCCCATTTCCTGAAAGCTCAGGAAATTATCCTGCAAGGCACAGTGCCTCGAGCCCCCTTGCATCCCTCCCTGTAGTACCCATACGCTACCTGGAGGCGTGAGATTGGCCAGTTACCATAGGACATGCAAAGACCATCCAAGGACATGAAAGTAGAGCCTAGGTGCAGTGAAAGAGGGAAATACAGAGCTTGCGAGATGCTGACTCCACACAGGATTTCTCAGCACAGAGATGGAGTCTTGGATGCTTTGACTGTAGCAGACTGGGTTTACTGGAATAGTTATACTGCTTGACTTTGGCTGTTATACCATTACTAAAAACTAATATATGCTAAGATTAAACGACCTTTGGTTTTTTTCCTGCAATAGATCTTAGTGGACAGAAGAGGCAATTCAATCACCAGTAATTTTACTGTCTTCCTTGGGTGTGGAGGTAGCTTGTAATGAAATCAATTCTCCCAAACTCAAATGATTGTATAATGCACCAGTAGACCAGAGAAAGGTTGGCTGCAGAAGATAAACACGCCACGGCACTTGAAGTGTATTGCAGCCTCCTTGCACACTGCATGTGCCAAAGGTGTGGTTGCAGGAGAACAGGCGGCATGGTGGTTTGAGAGCCTGGGCCACAGAACTGCCAGCTTTGTTCACTTGTCAGTCGTGTTTCTCAATTCTGTCAGGAGTATTTGGCCTTTGGTATCATCATGGGATGCCCAACTGTCAAGATGGTGAAAGTAAGCAAGATGTAAATGCCAAAATATATCATTATGAAATTGCTTACAAATCTAGTGTTGCTTTGTTTCTGAAGGGCAATAACAGGCAAGATCTCGGCAAGTACTGATGGGCAGGTCTCTCCTACATTGGTGTGACTAGATAAGTTTATACAAGCTGGGGACTGCAAGGTGCCATTGGGAGATCTGGACTTGTGAAAGTTTAGATGTTGTACAACAAAGCAAACCTACAAATGGACATAGTTAAAAAGCATGTCAGAAGAAAACGAGCTATTAAAAAACCTCCAAACCTTATCTTTCATGTCTTTCAGGAGCAGTAGTGATTCATTAGAAGGGTAGATCTAACAGGATGAGAATTATCCTAAAGAACAGCTCACACTTAATGGATAAAAAGCCAACGTCTATCCCGCTAGCGTCATCTCTCGGCAGTGGTTTTCATTTGGCTATGACAATGTGTCAGGGATGTCTCCTTAGCATCTCTTCTTATCTGTAGGCTGCAGACAACAGCTTAGTGACGGTGACTGAAATTCAGGGGAATTCAGTTTAACCATGGAGCTTGCATCTTTGGGTCTTGGAGAACCAGGTCCATGTGAGGAATAACGAGCTCCTGCTACAGCAGTAAGAGAGTTGTCTTGTGGGTACAGCATGGGGTGGGATGTAGGACATGCAGTGTCTGATTTGTGCTCCGTTTCTCAGTCCTGAGAACTGAGTCCTGAACTTGGTTGGATCCTCTTCTTCTGATAATTTGAAGAGATGAAGATATCTTCAGGAGTGTTCTTCCCATCCTATCCCATCCATCTGAGGGCAGGAGTATGTAGACATGGGGAAGGAGTAGGAAGGTGATGGGATGGGAGGTAGTGCTGAAGTGTTGCCTGGGATCCCCCTTAACTGGCAGCTTTTCTGTTCTGGCAACATTTCTGAAACAAAAAAAAAAAAAAGGAAAAACCCAAAATCTCTGCCTTTCCCACACCAGGCAATGATCCCACCCAAGCCCTGGCAGAGACCTGCAGCAGTCCTGGCTTAACCATCAGTGCGGATGCAGGACCGTGTAGAACAGCCCAGTTCTGAGGCTGGTGGTGCCTTGTCTTTCCTCCGCTCTCTCCAGGGTCTCAGGTCCAGCACACAAACATTGCAGGCCCCGTGCTGCTTCGGTGGCAATGCTCTCGCTGGTTGTAATGGGAGCAGGTCAGGCCCCTAATTGCAGCGATATCTCCTTAATGAGCAGAAACTCCAGCAGTTTCATCAGCTGTCACTACTTACATGAACAAAGTTCAGCTTGCGCATGGCTCCAGTTGTTCTCAGTATTTTTTGTGTGTGTTGCATTCTCTAAGCATGGTAAAACTCTCCAGAACATGTTTTTAAGGTGACAAATTGACCACCAGCAAAGCACTAAACCCAATAACTTTTGTTTTCTAAGTGGGGCTGTAGAAGAGCCACGAAGCCCAGCTGCAGAAGCATGTTTCACCTGACTTGTCCCTTTGCATTAAAGCACTGAGTTTTGTGTCTGTCAGCCACCCGGTGACAAATCATAATTGCTCATATTAAATCCAAAGTATCCCAACACATTTTCATAATTATTTCCAACATATTGCACAGAATTTGCCTGGTGGGCCAAGCAAACAGTTATTGAGCTTGGATTGCAACCCAGAGTCCCAGATTGCAGTGCTTGTGAATACACAGAAAACCTCCCGTTAAACTTGCCTTGACGTGCTCCTGGTAATGGCACTTCATGTAGCTGGGGGTTTAATGGTTCAGGATGTAAATGGGATCCTCCTTCCGTGTCTTGTTTCCATGTCGTTGTATCGCTCTAATCTGCGTTTGCACTTATTCATCTTTTCCTGATTGTTCCTTTTCTTAGAGCAGCTTTCATTGTAATGCCGATGAAACGTGCCCTTTCTTAGGCTAAACTAGGATGTTTTCAAGGTAAAAAAATGAATTCTGCAGATTAAACCATAATTATTCTCCGGTCTTCCAGAAAGACACTTATCCTCCCTGTCTGATTCCTAGGCTGCAGTCTCACTGGGACAGGTAATGCCCTGACATTTACATCTCTTGAGGTGGAGTTTATAGGTGGCAGGGAAAGACAGATTCCTGAGGAAGTCAGTGTCAAGTTGTGCAGGCAGATAGCTCTCACCATCTCTGTGCTCCTCAAAACCCATCCTCTGGCTGTATTGCTAGCGGTCGGACTCCTGAGCCTCCCTGCAGAGAAGCGGATGCAGAGTATGGGGGAGATGAGGTCGTTTGACACCACAGGATGTTCGGAGAGCTGGATCTCTTCAGAAGTGAGAGTCAGTAGAGCCATTTCTGATCCTCTGTGTTCTGTTTTTTTCTACTGACTGTGGCTTGTTTGCTTCTTGCTTGCACAAGTGAGCTGAAGTGGAGCAGACTGCAAAAGGAGTATAGTCCCCGAATCGCCCACAGTAGCCCTGATGTGTCTCTTTCTCTGCGTTGCAGCCCCTTCTCTGTGGATCCCTCCATCGGGACTCTTGGGATTGGTGATGCCATGCAAGTAACAGTGGAGTTTCACCCGCTGAAGACCGGGGATCATTCCAGTTCCCTGGTAGTTCACTATGACACAGGTAAGTGCTGGGCACTGCGTGGTGCACGCTCTCTGCATCCTTCAGAACAGAGCCCTTTCTAAGCAGAATAATGTTAAACTTGCTTTGCAAACTACTTCTAAAAGCTTTTCTTTCAAAACCTCTGCACGTTTCAGTGCTTAGAAGGGAGCAGATAAGGGGCAAAGGCTGAGTCTGTTCTGTGTGTCCTGTGTGGCTGTGTGCTGGTCCATCCCTGGTGTCAGCACGGTGTTCTCCACCCAGCACGCCCCCCGTGACAGTCATCTACCATCATTTCCCGTTGTCGCAGCCACCTTAATTCCCTCTCCAGGTGTGCCTCCCCTGTCCTTTACCTCAGGGAAAAAGTGACAAATAGTTGGTGTTTAGGGGGTTGTTAAAGTGGATCCCCTCAAGCAGGAATGAGATTTTTGGCAGGCTGTTTTGCTGGGAGTTGCTGAGTGGAGGAAGGAGGAACCTTGATTCTCCATTGCAGTGTGCACATGCAGGTGTGAAGTTTTATTCCTAGACAATGCTCTGTTTGAAGTGTAACGTGGGGAATGCGTGTCTCTGTCGGACTCTCTCTAAATGCCCCCTGTCTCTTACACACCTCTGTCCCCTGGACTGCTTCTCCGTTGTCTTGCCACAGACCCTTTTTTTATGTTGCCCTCTACCCACCTACATCCCACACTTCACAGCATCAGGACTGAAGCAGCCAGGACTTGAGGGCTCTTGGGGTTTGGCAGGGAGCGCTCGCTGCCTCCCGAGATAGGTATAAAATTTATACTAGGGTACGAGAAGCCAAGCTCAGGCCACAGAAATGCTGTCAGCTTTGTAAGTCACTTAAGAGTAAGTGGGAAAAACTCAAGAAAAAGGTGTGATGTTAAAATGCTTCTGTCTGCCTTGGTTCAGCAGAGGTATCTTGTGATGCTGGTTGAGACACTTCCTCAGTTGCCTGAATGCATTTGGTGTGCATTTTCTCTTGCCTGAAAGAGAGGTTTGTTTTGTCCCTGTTCCTGAACTTCGGTCCTGGGAAGTGTGATGTCCTCACCTGGGTGCTGCTGTGATGCTTTAGCCCAGCAATGAGCATTTTATTGTCTTGAGTTTGTAGAAGTTCTAGAAATGCTCCTATATCTTCCAAATGCTCTTTGTAGGCTTCTGAGTTATCACAGCTTTGTTTAATGTTTTTCAGTCAATGACACATTCACAGAGAATGGTTTGTGCTCACTCAGAGAAGCTCATTGGTTTGGGTAGCACTGTCTTGACAGAACTACTGAAATTTCAGAGAACGACAAAAGGTGCCTCATTTGTATGCATATAGGGAACCTATAGGATAAACTTCAGAGGGACAGATCTTTTTCTGGGTTAGATCAGGGCTAACTACCCTAGAGGTTAGGGCTGTGGGGTTCATACCATGTGAAATGAACAGTCCAAGTGAAGAATCCAGGGCCAGGATCTTCACAGCTTGCTTTGAAAACCTGAGTCTTGTTCTTACTGAAACACCTGATTCCTCCAAGGTTAATCTTTGCAAAAGTGATTTTCATGGATAGGCCACAGGGACCAAACTATCTGCTGGCTCTGGGATAGGCAACCTCCCCGGAACATGGTGCAGCCACCTGGGAGATGAAGGCAGGATTCGTTCCCGCCTGTCAGTGCAGCGCTGCAGTTATTTTTCAATAAACCACAGACTGAGAAGGAGAGCAAGGAATGATTAAGGGATTGTCTCTCAAACTTTGAAGCATACAATTAAGTAAAAGGCTGCTGAGATTAATTGCTGAAGTGAAACTGAAACATTTAATCAGTCTTAAAAGCTGCTTGTTGCAGGTGTAGTGCAGAGCAGCAGACAATGTTGCCCAACCTGGCGGGGCGAGCCCTGGCTGATTTGTCCTGCGCTAAGTCAGACTCCCTGTGACTCGCATACAGAAAGCAGCTGGGTTGCTCTTTCAGAGCCACCAACAGACTGTTTCTTATCAAACAGAGGCACTAAGAGCAAAATATCAGTGTAGGGTGTTGGGAGGCATTTTCCTTGCTTTACTGTGTGTCTGTATTGACTTGCTCACAAGTGGCAGCAGTTCTCAGTGAATCACACTGTTGTTAGTGTGACTGACGCAGGATCAGGTGCATGTTGCGTGGGTTTAGTTTTTGCTGAACTTGAGTCAAATCTGTCCCTAGCATTGCTTAAGCAGACATGGAGCTCTTCCCTTTGCCTGCTATTTGGTTGATTAGAATTGTGTGTCCTTTAGACTGTCCTGGTTAGGAGCACAGGTGTTGTCCCCTGGATAGACTGTCTATGTGGTGGTAGTCGTGTTGCTACAAACTTTACAGGTGAGTGTGAAGAAAATGTCTTTGCTGCTAAGAGCATAATGATTTACAATGAAAATTTGACCTTCACTGCTTTACATGTCCAAACTCCTCCATTTCCCCCATGTACATGGGTCTGGGTGTGAAAAATCCCAGCTCATACTCCAGCTGGGAATGTAAACGTGTTGGGATGCTGAATCCCTTTCTTCAGGTAAAATTGGTGCTGGTTTTGGCTGAACCGGCTTACTTTGGTAAATGATGCCACCCATGCAAGGGCTTGGCGGTGTATTAGTGGTCCTGTACACATGCAGGAAACTCATGAAATCCCAGCCCTGGTTGTTTACTGCTGTTTGAGGTTGAATAAGTAACTGTAGCGTGGACGTGCCAGCACCTCTGAACATCTCAGCTACCCACAAGGATAAAGCATCCGAGAAAAGCACTGCCTTGCTGTGATAGTCATCTGTGGTTTTGTGTAGGCTTTGGAGAAAACCACCACCTTTGCAGACCTCTGTTCTCTTTCCTTTAAGAACCCCCTTTCGACCAAGGGTCTTGTCATCTGTCTTGCAAGGCTGGCATTGCAATCAGTGGCTTCCAGGAACTTGTTTGAAAATGAAATGAAAATCCTCTTGATGTAGTCTCTGGATCAAGCCTTTTCCTTTCTCTTTTTTCTCCTTTGTAAATCCACTGAGGCATGTGGACAGGCAGCAGGGTTTAACTGAGGTTTAGCCCTTGTTGTGCTGCATTTTCCATTCCTGAGATCACTCAAACAAGTTGCTGAGTGTTCTCAATTTGCACTGACTTCAGCCAGAATGGAGGAGGCTCAGTACTTGTCTGAGCAAACTCCCTACCTCGTTACATACTTGAGTCGTCCCTGTATTGTGCAGGATACCAGGGTGGGAATACCGAAAACATTTTCTGGTTTTAATCTTAGTCTTGTGCCAGTGTTTACAGGGGCTCTGACGTTGCCGTGAGCAGCGTTAAGTTACTGTTGAGCTAAATTCATGGCAACAGACCGTGAGCTTCTGCCGTCCACCGCTGTGTGCCACTGCCACTCCAACCTGCAGTTGTTCATCTTCATGCACTTCTCCATTCCTTCCACACCAGGCAGATTTATAGTAGCTGCTTACAAGTGCTAAGAGGTGGGGAAATCTTCCACTTCCTAAGCAGCAGCCCCTTTTGAATCCAAAGCTTCCCTGTAGTGCGCTAACCGATGTAATTCTTTTTTATTTGTGTTTAGTGCTGGCAGATGGTTAGAAACTTACATTGTTCTGTGAGTTTTTAAAGAAGATCTTGTTTCCCGTGTTATCCCAAGGTGTAAGCCAGACTGATGCTGTACAAGAGGCTTCTCTAGATTTGCCTTGGGCTATCAGGCATTTAAAAACTTTGCAAAGGGATTTTTCTTTCTGCCTGTCGTAGGTGGTGAGTGCACGTTGTGCTTTCTTCCCTTCGCTTGTGAGAATTCCCAGCAGTGTGGCTGGTTTCTGTCAGACGTTTATGTTCTTGTACATCTGCTTCAAAGTGAGTGGAGGGAGTCATATATTGTAGGCAAAAGAGGTGTAAATAGGAGTTTGTGCAATTCTATGTTGTCTTTGCATCTTAATAGTAGCAGCACTGCAACAGACCGAGGATTGGTAACTAATACTTCATACAACTGATTGGTTATAGGCTTTTATAGTTCAAATCACTTAGATTGATGGGTGAGTCTAGTTGGTCTCCAAAGTGTTCATTTCTGTCAAAACAGCTAATAGGTAACAACTGTTTCCTGTCTTTGTTCCCCTTTTCTAGAACTGCTTGTAATAATGAATTTTTCTTATACTGTTTTAGATAAGGCCGTTCTGCTCCTTGCAGAGTATGGCCCCTCTCCAGGGCCTTGTGTTTCAAGAGATATGATCTGTCACTTTGAGGGTAGATGAAGGGGAATTACGTTTGTGCTTCATTTGCTTGAGGTTTCTTTGCACAGCTTTGTAGCTCCACAACTCTGTAACACCCCTCCGAACAAAAACCCTGCTCCAGCAACCCATGGAGTTGGCTGCGTGAGCACAGACTGGGATGTATGTACGAGGAGGGTCACTTGGAAGTTAAAAATCTCCTTCTGGCTGTTTTGTTCATCCTCAGGCATGCACAGAAACAGACTTCTGCGTGACGCTGCATACCCCATTTTTAGCACATGAAAGATTTCTGGAAGAATGTGGTTTTCATCTCTTTGCAGGTCACCCTTGACCGCAGCTTGTCTACTCTATCATCAGTGGAAATCACTGACATGTTCTGAAGTGTCATTACCGGGGGATGTGTTTCAGGGCAGAACTGACCATTCATTAGCCTCCTTTCCTTGTGGATCGATCAGCATCTGCTGAGAAGCAGAAGAGCAGCTTGAAGGGTCACTGATTTATTAGGTGGTCTATTGGGCATGTCTTTGCCAGGCAATTGGAATGAAAGTTCCTGCACCATTTTCCCCATGGCCAAAAGCAATGTTTCAGCCAGTCAGGTACCCCAGCGTATCGTTACTGTAGTAGCAATAATGGTTAAAAATAGCCCGCGGCATCCTGGGTATGCGGCAGTGGTCTTTCATCATCCGACGGTTTCATCATCGTTTTCAATACATTCTGCGAAGCTCCTTCATGCTGGGCAGGACAAAGCCTCCGTGCTGGCTCCCAGATATTCCTGTGCCAGAGTATTTCATCCTGGAACGAGGCAAACAGTTCTTCCTAAGCACAGTGCAGAGGGGTGATGGGGAATGCTGTGGGTGCTCGGTCACAGAAGGATGCACAGCGAGAGCCTGACTGCAAGGAGATGACTTAACGTGCAGGAGAGCTGTCTGAAGAGCCTGCAGCCTGTCCTGTGGAGCACTGCTGGCTGGTCACTGCTTTCCACCTCCCTTTTCATCCCATCTGTTGTCTTACGGCTCCTTGCAGGGCCTCTGGGGTAGAGACCCTCTTCTTGCACTGTGCTGCGTGGGCTCAGTGGGTGCTTTGCCGAGGCTGGGGCCACGCTGGGGACTCTGACCGTTACAGCAATACCTGTGGCCACAGTAATGACGAGGATGCTCTGAGCTTTGTTGTAGCCTGGGAACGGTTCTTTGGAAACACCTGTGTTAGCAGCAGCAGTTATTTAGTGGTGAGGTTTATAAACGAGGTCTGGAGTAAATAACGTGATGGTTTAATGATGTCTGAAGGCAGCTCCTGAACACCACCTCGGAGAAGCACTTACAAATGACTGTCGCTGCTCTGCGTTTTGCTCTAGGGCTGGAAATACAAGCGTGGGGACGGACAGACGGCCTTTCTCAGGCCGGCGGAGACTCGGTGCATCTTGTAGGTGAAGCCATTAGCTTCCCAACAGCGAAACAGCTCAGAGCAGTGCTCCTGACTCTGATCTAGTGGTAGCTCTGTGGGAGACGCAGCAAAAACCACATGGTGGGGGGGCTGGATCAGGCTGTAGGTGACTTCTCCAGCTTTCCAGAGATCGCTTAGCCTGGTGAAGTGACTCGCTTCTCCGGCGGTGAAGTGGTAACAGAGACCTCTGCACGCTGTTTGAAAAACAAGGATATGCTGGCAGTGGAGGCAGCTGGGTATGATAGTAGCAGGAGCAAAAGAATCACTTATCATAGGTCGATATGGGGGTACAGTAACATCCTTTTGAGTGAAGAGCTCTGCTTTCATTGCTTGCTCGTATTTTCAGTGAAGAAGCAGCAGGACCTGTCTCTCTCCAGCTGCGTTCATAGAAGAGATGAGAGCAAGGCACTGTCTTCCGACAAACTGGGCAAATGAAATTACACTTGCTTTCCATGCTACCTAAATATTCCAAATTTGACTGTCGTTCACTCCTAAAAAGATTTAAAATCCAAATTCAGCAGAGAGGGAGACACAGGGATAGAGGAAGAATATGTCTTGGTGAAGACAAAATGCATCAGGGTGCTGTTTTGTTTCTGTTCAGTCCAATCAATCTGGGTACCACCTTCCTAATGTTTAGAGCAGTAATCAGTGAAGGAAAGTACCAGCTGTGAATACTAGGAAAGCGTTCTTCATAAAACCTGAAATTTGTTTTGAAATCTTGTGCAAGGGTTTGCTCATCCATTCATTGAGCTATACTTTCAGGCTAAACAAAATCTGTCTTTGTTTAAGAACAGTTTGTACTGCTCTGAAAATTATTCCCCCTTGCACCAGGATGATCATGTAGTATTAGAAGAATTCAGAAAGATGTTTTAGCTGTTCTGTAAATTCTCTCTTTCTCTGTTTCCCTGCACAACGGGAGCCCCACAGAGGATGACCCAATGCTAGATTTCTTACTTCAAGATAGTGAAAAGTTATCATGGTGTGCTCAGATACCTGTGTCCGTAGTCACGCAGATGGATGCTGGGATAAAACACAGTGGTGTTTCTGCTGTGTCAAAGAGCATCGCTCAGGAGTGCACAACCCAAAGCATCTGCTCTACCGCTCTATAAAAAGTCTAGCTTTTAATTTCAAGTTCAGGCATTGCTTTGTTCAGGTTGCAGAGAGAAAGCTGTGTCCTGCCACCTGTAGGAAATGTATCAAAAACATGTAAGAATGAGAGAGTTGACAGCCTGTAATAAGCTCATGTTGTGTAAATAATGATAGGGCAGACACATCTAGATTCAGTAAATGTGCTTTCATGGCAGCCAGGCATCCCAAACCACAACCATGGACATTACCCTGTCAAGTGAAATACCTAGTGCTCCGTCACTGTTACAGTACAGAGGGTTTTTTTAAAAAACTTATCTATTAAACAGCCAAGAGTCTTAAATGAAATGTCACATCTAATTTGACACCAAGACATGAAGCCTGCAGCCGCCCGTGGCCGACCCTGGCAGGTCCGCTCTCTGTGTCAGCCCATCGGCCTGGCAGACGGATCCATGGCTTCCTCCTGACTCTCTGGCAGCTGTGCACGCTCTCCTGGACCCAGAGATTTGTGGGTTTATGTATTCAGAACGATGCTGAATGCTCTCTGTGGTAGAAGGTGCTCCAGCAAACCCTCCAGCCTTCAGAAGAGTCCTGGGTGCCTGCAGCCAGGAGCGCAGGGGTGGCTGCGTCCCCAGCTCCTCCCCGGGAGAGCAGCAATAGGGGATGTTTAGCCAATTGTGTGGAAACAGGCAGTGCATATGCTTTCTCCCTCGTGGGCTCTGGAGTTAGCATTTTTCTGTGCTGGAGGCTTTATTCTCATCGCTGCTTAATAGCTTCTGATGGCTTTATCTTCAAAGAATTTGTCCAGTTGCTCTCTGGATTTACAGCTGTTAGCCTCTACAGCCTCCTGTGGCAGTGTGTTCCAAAGGAAGGAATACTCCCTGGAAAAGTACTACCACTTTTGTGTAATTTCTGACTAATAACATTATTTCAGGCCCTCAGGTTCCTGTTTTATGACAAATAGTGACCAATTTTTCCTTATTCACGTTTCCCAGGCCATTCATGCTTTTACAAACCTCTCCCATCTGTCTCCCATATGATTTCTAGGATGAGGAGTCCTATTCAATCTTCTTATAAAAGCTGCTTCATACTTTTAATTGTTCCTTCTGCCCTTCTCTATTTAGCTTCAAATGCTTCAGCTTGTTTTTTGAGATCAGAACTATACCCAGTATTTCAAGACGCATGTGGCCATGGGTTTAGACAGTGAGACGATGATAGTTTTCGTGGTGTTTATTTTGCAGTAGTTTGTCATCTTGATCGTTGTAGAGCGCTGGCTCATGTTTCCATAAACCCGAGCTCGAAGCACTGTGCATGTCTCCCATTTCTTGGCTCCTGGCTCCTTTGCTTGCCAATATATGCCAAGGACTCAGTGGAGGGAGAGGCAATGCTTATAAAGCATACCCGCCTCTGTAACCCTCCTGAACATCAGTTATTTCTGTATGCCAAGTTGTCCATTATAGAAAGCAGATTATCCAGTCATTGTAAACATTGCTGCTGTCCTCGCAACGTAACTCATCTCTGGCCACAAATCCCTACCACTCCAGACTCCCTTAAGAGCAGAGAAATTGAGGCTATACAGGCATGAAGGCTGAATTCTCGTTGTGTGGAGATGAGTGAATGACTCTAGAGATCTACTGGTTTAACGGTGAGTCTTGCTTCATTCCCCAGTGTCCCCCCAAAAGAGGGTACTCCTTTTTTTTTTTTTTTTCCCTGGAATGAATGTGATTCTGCTGTGTTGTGTCTGGCTTAGGATTTCAGGAGTCCACCCAGCGCACATCCAGCTCTCTCCCTGTGTTGTTGCACGGTAGCCGTTTAAAGGCAGGTCCGTTCTATGGCTGCCTTGCTGTGACCTGTGCAGTGAGGAGGAGGCTCTGCCTTTGCAGAGGGATGCTCTCCAGGCTATGGCCAGGTTGCTGCACTTGTCTGTGGGGGCTGGCTCTGAGGCTTTAAGCACCACTCCACAGAAATGCCATTTCTAGAGAGCATGTCTGATGTTTGCTGTTTGCATCTCACCTGGGAAACACTTGCCTGCAAGAGGAAGAGTGGGCTTGGTACTGAAGTTTGAGCTCATTTGACTCCCAGGAGTTACTTGGCTGGGAAGAAGGAAGGTTTGAAAGCTCTGGAAATGAGGGAGCCTGTGGTGGGAGTCTGTTCGGGAGGGTGACGTGCTGGCAGGTACTCCAGCAAGGCTCCAGTCGTTAGTCAGTTGATGTGCACAGCCCGGGACACTCTCCTCTTCAGCTGGGTCTGAGGTGGAAAGCAAAGATGCCCTCGCTCTGGTCATTGGATGGCTTGGGAAGACGCAGCGTAGACTTGCAGACTCAGGCATAAGCAACAGGGTCCCGGCTGAGGAAATGGGCTTGCAGGACTGTAATGGGCAGGTTGGGGTGGGCCATGCCCCACCAGTCTTGTTTTGACATGTCTTCACAAACCCACAGCAAGTGAGGGCGCTGCTTCTGCAACACAGTGAAGCTCTCTTCTGTGTCCCATCCTGCCCTGGGCTGTCACTTGTTCCTCTGAACCTCCATTTCCTGCCCACGTGCCCCCAGGCATCTTTGCTTGTCAGCAACAAGGGGTCAGGAGAGACACAACACTGGGCAAGCCCTGACTGAGGTGGGACTCCTCAGAGTCACCCGAATGACTTGGATGCAGAATTGCCTGTGACTTGATTGAGATGGCAACCCAAAGGCCACCTGAGCACATCTGAAAAATCTCACTGTAAATACTGTGACCTTGGGGATAAATCTCTACAAACACACCCAGAAATAAGGTGCTGACGGTGGTGCCCAGGACATCCTCATTCTGTACACGGGCAGCTGTCAGGATGTGATAAATGTGCTGATCTGTGGAACTGCTAATACAGGTAAAAGCTGTAACAACTTCTTCTGTTACTGGTGGCTTGCTTTGTTCCTCGTACTTCCATCAGCAAGTGAGATGAGCAAAGACTCCCCTTTGCTTTTTTCCAGGTGAAGATATTCACACAAGCCTTTATGGAGCAGCTGTAGATGTCAACATCAGGCTGGCCAGGAGCTCCCTGACAGTTGAGAAGACTTACCTCACGCTGTCAAACCACAGATCTGTGGTCATCCACAATCGGAGTGAAATCATAGTCCACTTCCAGTGGAAGGCTTTTGTTACTCAGGAAGAGGAAGATTATCAGAAGCTGAGGTTTGTTCCAAAGATTCATTTCAGTAAGATACACTGCCCAAGGGTAAAACTAACGTATGGCCTCAAGGGGTGTTGGTGCATTGAATGGTTTAGGACAAGTAAACCATCTAGGGCATCAGGTTACGTGTCCCTGGAGCTCAGTGCCTCCCATTCCAGCTCCATCCATACTCCAGCTGAGGATGGTGTTTTGGGGAGGAAAGGCTGATTGCAATGACTGGATTTCCTCAGAGAGCAAATTTGCTTTGTGGGAGCACCAAACCACTGAGGTCCAGAGACCCCTGGCTATGGAGGGTCCATGAGGCTGAGGAGAGTGTCAGCACTCGTTACCTGGGACTGCACTGAGTAGCAGCACTTAACATAGCTGCAGGGAGCATAACTGTTACGATATTCACTGCAGCTTCTTCCACTCCAGCTTTGATAAGGTGTCAGGCTCCTTCTCCAGTAATGTGCGGGTAAAGTGCTTCGTTGGCCCAGCAAGTTGAGGCCATCCTGCTGTAGGATGTTGAATTGCCTTGCACTGTCCCGGTTTCCAGCACAACGAGGTATTTCTACCATTCCTCAGAGACTGGGGAGAATTCGGAGGTGAAGGGTTCTGCAGGGAAGGTAGGGCAGCACAGGACAGAGCGCATTTGGGCTGCAGCAGCCTGTGTCTTCATGGTGCTGAGAGATGGGGCAGGTTCTTCAAAGGGTGTCTGTGGTGAAGCTTTGAAATTCCCGTTTCAGGCAGCAGAGAAACACTTATAGCCCGGGGAGATGAACTGGAAATGACACTTAAAAGTTTGAGTGATTAAGGGAACCCTTGTGGGACTTTTCAGACTTGCATGGATGTAGGTGTATAGGAGTTAGCTCATAGCTGATCAGGAAACTGCCTTAAACTGGAGCACTTTTTAAGGGCTTCTGAGCCAATAAAGATCAACATAATTAGGTCAAAAATGCCTTGAAGGCCAAAACTAGTTTTCCACTGTTGTCTATTTTTAATTACACAGTGTGTGACTTCCATGCAAGCTCAGTGCATTAAAAGAAAATCTCATTACCTTCTCTGGGCACTTGCCTGGACCATTCCTTTACCGCTCTCTTCTCGCCTGCCTGTCTCAGATTGGACCCTGAGTGATCCTCTTTCCCCTCAGAGGCAACCAGGTTTCCCCACAGTTCACTTCAACCTGATTCTTTTCCAATTACATCTGATCTCATGCCAGATTATGTCCTAGAGTCTGATCAGGATGTTTTTTTCCTCCTACTTGCAATCTCAGGGATGGTCATAGCTCCAAGGCCACTGTCCTGCTGTCAGAGAAGCTTTTGAGATCTCAGAGCAGAGAGGACTTTTTCCATGAGAGGAGGCAGTGCAGGACCCTGCTTTGGGCTGTGACCCCAGAAGACCTGGATCATTAGAAGGTCTATCCAGGGGTTTGCTCTGTCTCCCTCCTGCAGGACTTTCTGGGATGTAATGGTGGAATTATTGTCCGTTGATGGAGGTTGAGTTGAGGGTTGCCCATCGGTGGCTGGAAGCCCTCCTCAGCGCAGCACTGTAGGTCAGCCATGGAGAAACATTTCCCACTGCACTGCAGGGGGAGCGAGCCAAAGCAAGTGGTTTTGGCGCTGGTGCCAGCCTTGGCCTGAGGCTCTGTCTGTGTACAGCTAGTAACGTCCATGACCGTATTTCCTTTTGAACTGTATTTGAATTTAGCTGGGTGATGATTGCTATCCTGTTTATACTACATTGCCTCGATCTGCTACACATGGAGCCTTCCACTCATCCCCCCAGAGTTGTCACCTGCTGGTTCTTCATGGCCAGGGACTGGAGCATGCAGAGGGGACAGCGATATGCCAGCTAGGAAGCAACTGCTCTGTAGCCGTGCTCCCTTATCTCTTGGTTGTGATCTTTAAACACTAGAATAATTTCTGCTGCAGCTACCAAGTAAGGGAGAGATTAACTGCGTCAAAGCCCTACAGAGATGGCCAAAAAGAGGAAAAAGATAAGGTGGTTCAAGGCTAGACGTAAGGGTTTGGATTCAGAGATGCTGGTCCAGACTTCTGTAGTGGGTGATGCTAGGCAAAGTCCCTTCCCCTCTCAGGGCCTCTGTTTCCATGCATATAAAGCCATTGGTTTCACCAAAGGGATGTGATGCCTGAATTCATTGGTTTGCTTTTACAGTGCTCTGGGATCCTCTGGTGGAAGGCAGTATAGGGCACAGAGAGCACATTTAGCTTGCTTATCCCTGCAGGTCCAAAGGGGAAGAAAAGAGTGATGCCAGTAGCCTGCAGCTGAAACCCAGCTGTGTCTCCCCTTGCCAGTGAAGCCCTGCAGTAGGTGCTCCTTCATCTCGATCTGCCTCCCCCAAGCAGCTCTGTGGTAGGAAAAGCCAGTTGGGGTTGTTGGTGGATTCTCCATCAGTTGTGGCAGAGACTTTGAGCCGGGAGGCTCTCGAGGGCTGCTGGCTTTCAGAAACCTCTTCTGAGCTTGTAAGCATGGAGTAAAACTACGTGCCGTGCCCGCGAACAGCAAGTGATAATCTGATCCGTGTGGACCCTGCGGCTTGGGGTCAGCCCCTTGCTGAGCTGCTGCTGTTCCTCCCCGAGCGCTTTGCTGCCCCTGCGCTCACACGAGTCTCTGCAAATACGTTGCTCATTAAATTATCTGCTTGGTTTGTCTCTCCCCGTGGCTGCAGGCTGCAGAGGCAGAAAGAGGACGAGATGGATCGTTGTCTGAGGGAGTGCAAGGTGGAGCCCGCTCTCCGAGAATGCCGTTCTCTTCTCTCCCGCCCCTCCCAGAACCAGCGGGCAAAGGCGCAAGGAGACTCCATGCTTTTCTCCGACGATGTGTTCACCCTTGAGCCGCTGGTAAGCGATAGCTGAGAACCTCCCTTCCTTCTCCTCCCTGGCTGAGGTCCCTGCATCAGCTGGCTTGATGTGCCGAGAGAAAACACCAGGTTTCTAGTGAGGCTGCGAGTTTGTTGCAAAAAGCATTTCTGTGGGCTCCTGACAGAGCGAGAGGCTGCCTAAAGCTGGGCTCTGCTGCAAGGGCTATAAATTAAGGGCACTTCATAAGTGTCCTTACACTGTTGAGAGCTATCGATAATTATGAGTAAGGGCACAGCTTACACGTAGCGTATGGGGGTTAACAAAGGATATCAGAGCACTCTCAGTTCACATATTGACCTGAGAAATGAAATGGTCCTCTGTGGAAAGGAGGCCAAATTCAACCCAAGTTTGATCACAGACATACCAATCTCTTCATATAACCTGGATGGATACCACGTCTGAATCTCCCTTCCAGTGTCACCTGTGAGCCTGGACACAAGGCTGGCAGGTTTAAACGGACTTTTTGAGTTTCATTGCACATAGGTACAGAAATTTTTTTGCTTTTTCTGTTTACGCAAGCAAAACCCCATATCCTTCAATCAGCCAGAGCCCTGGTTCTGAGTATTTGCATGGTCTGAGATGAAGAATGCCCACTGTCCGAGCAATGCAAAATCCCTTTTCATCTTGGAGTAAATCCTAGGATAATCTCAACCTCTTCTTCCTTTTAAAATAGGTGAAACTATTTTTTTTTTATTTTCAAGGAAGGGAATCATCTTCTCTTCTCAGTTACTCCTATATCCCATATAAGGCTGAGAGCCACCAGTGTTGTCACAGCTGCAGTTTCACACCACTATAGCTGACAGCAGCATGATGTGACCAAGAGGTTGTGTCAGAGTGGTGGGGATATTGTAGAGAGTGGGAGCCGATCAGCTGAGCATTAAGAGCACCCTGTGGTGTGTCAGAGCTGGTTTTGGAGTGTGTCCCAGGGCTCCTGCTGCTTTACAGTCGGACTGTGTCTCCACAACTAGCTTAGCCTGCTCTTGAGCTCCTGAAGTGCGTTGAGGTGAGGTCCAGAAGTCCGGCTGCCCACAGCGCTGAGTCCTGGTGCTCCATGTAGTGACATACGGACATAAAGTGTAGCCTGGCCTCAACTCTCGAGTGGAAACCTTTCCTGAATGGCTGTGTTAATGTTACGCAGTTTGCTCTGGGACTGAATGTAAGTGGGCTACTGCATGAGTCTCTCCCCTTCTGTATTGTCCAGCATTATCAACCTTTTGATTTCCATTAATTCCATTATTTATGGAACAACCAGGTTCACATTCAGTTTTACTCGTGCCTGTCTTTCCCCCTGGCATATGGGTGTCTTTACATCAAATGGTAGTAAGTATTTTCTCCTCTTTATCAAATGTAGAATCTAAAAATCCACTGCTGCTGACTTCCACAACCTTCTCTCCAGTGACAGCCCTGTAACTTCTAGCTTGGGCAGACACCCTTCTTGCACTGCCATGTAAATCTGCTGGAGAGGCCCCCCAGAGATGGGACCTTGCTGCCTCAGACCTTCTGGCCAAAAGTGGCTGCTCTCTTCTTCCCACCTCTCACCCGTGATGTGTGGGAGCTCCCCACAGAAATAATGAAACCCTTGTAACAGGTGACTGGAGAAAATAATTGCTTCCAGAGGTTAAGAAGCTGGTGGAGGGAGAGTAATCTTGGAAACGCTTTCTGGGTGGGATGGCTTTGCAGGGTTTGTACAGAAGCTTTGCTGTGTCAGTGGACCATTAGCTGCCAGTATTTTCAGGTGCTGCAGTCTGTAGAAGCTGCAGCAGGTCACTTCAGTCTGTATAGGGCTAACTTGCTGATGAAAATAACAACAAAAAAGAGGAGGCATGATTTTGGAATTACCATGTGACCGAGAACTTGAGCAGTCGTCCAAGCCTATGGGAAACAAGCTGATACGCAGCTCTGACTTTCTGAGCACATCTCAAATTTGGTTTATTTTTGCATCTACACATGGTATGTCAGCAGAGGCAGCTGTGATGGAGGCCCAGGTGGCTGCCAAAGGACAAAGTCCTTGCTGTTTGCTGCATCCTCCCCCCCACAGCTCGGCTGTAAGTCACATTGCAGACCCGTGAGAGCTGACCCCTTGGAAATGGCAACCAGAGGAGAGGGAGGACGAGGACTTGTTACTGTTACACTGACCTTGACAAGTCATCGCTGTCCTGTCCTTGCCTGGTAGTGACTGCTCAGTGTCACGTGTGAGCTCTGAGTTGATGGAGGTGGTCTTCAAGATGTCCAGGTTACGAAGGTGCTACTGTTGTTGATCCAGAGGTTGGGCCAGGAGCTAACAGTGTTGTTTGTTGCTGCAAATCTGCACCTCAGCTGGGGAACCAAGCTGTTCCCCATCCAGATGAGAGGCTACTGCAGAGCACTTTGGTTTTTGGTGGAAGGCACCATCTCCAGTGGGAGCCGTGGTCCATCCCACAGCTCCCTGTGGGTTCAGTTATTTATGGAAAGAGGCAGATGTTGGCTTTGGCACTGCCTTTCTCCTAAGTGCCCTGAGCTGACAGGGTGCACTTTGAGTGTCATTTTAGTACTTCTTTTGCCAGCTCTGCCTTTTGTTTCTTTGACTGCTTTGAGCAGTGATTTCCTTCCATTGCCTTCCCCCTCTGCAAAGCAAAGCAGGTGATTTGGCCAGCAGTTGGTGGTGCCCAGCTTTTCAAGACCAGCTTTTTCTTACTCAAACTGGTGGAGATGTAGCAGATTCTCATTATTTAGGGGCTGAGGGAGAAATAGGATCTGCATGTATTTACGGTTGGGCTCTTGCAGAGAGACCACTTGTGTAGTTGTGAGTCACGGTGTGCCGTCCCCTCCCGTATCACCTTGCTTTATGCTGTAGCAAAGCCAGGGTACGACAGCTGGAGTGGTTGTGCTGTACCATCATACATCCACCGTCTGTATTTTATGCCACCTGCCAGTTGCAGCCTGTCTGAGGCCAGAAGTGTTGCAATACCATGTTCACAGCACTGCGTAGTTTTACATCTGTCCTGGTTACCATCCATGGTGGTTCTCCATGCTCTGACTCAACTGCCATCCTATAGAGAACACGTAGCCCAGGCAGACCGCTGGCTCCTGAGGTGCTACTGGAGCATGAGCCAGTTTGGTTGCTTCGTTATAGCCCTAATTTAACAAAACGCCTCTACCAGATGCCAGTAAAGGTAAGAGACTTAGAAAGTTTTTTTGCAGCTGCTTCCAAACTCCCATAAATTTTGTTGATAAGTGTTGCTTATTCCCTGCTCTTCATTGATGCTCTAAATAAAGGCTACAGGGCTGTGGTTGAAAACAAGAAATGTGACGTTTGAAGATAAATGGTTTGCTGTCTCCTTCTGTTTCAGGAGGGAGATATCTGGCCAAATTCCTCAGCTGAAATTAATGTGATCTTTAGACCCCGAGAAGCCAGAGTCTATCAACAAACGGTCTACTGCGACATCTCAGGTACGGCTCCTTTCTCCTGCTTCTGTTGCCCACAGTGGAGGCGCAAGTAGTCTTGCAGCCCCCTCGGTTCTCGTGTAGTTGGTAGGAAGGGTCAGTGGTCAGCAGGGTGCTGGCACGTGCCCACTGTCCCTGTGGTTTCCAGGTGGTCTCGTGTCCAAGGCCAGCCCTCAGGATGTGTGGCTACAAGCCTGGATCACCGATCCCAGAACAACTAAGGCAGTGAAGGGATAAGTTTTCATGCCGTGGATTTGCCAGCATTTGCTCTGCTGCTAGGTGCCTGTAGAGGCCAAAGAGCTACAGTGGCCAGGATTCAGGCACTTGAGGCTGCTCCAGTGGGTCAGAGCATCCTTCAGACAAAGATCCCACACTGTCATCTTAGCAGGCTTATGGAAGAAAATGAGCATCTTAGAGTTTAGCTATAAGCCTTGCAGTCTCAGTTCCTTTGCAGCGAGGGGTGTGTGTATTAGCAGTATGTTTATGGCTTCTCTGACCTCAGCAGTGAGGTTTTCCATAACTGTTCAGCGTGCTTCAGGTAAGGTGTCTTTACAAAGCTGAGCTCTCGGTATCATGGTGGGCATAGATGAGTGCTTCTCTCTGGAGATCACAAAGCCCTGTCTTATTTAGGTGCCGCTGCAGGAGGTGAGCCCCGGAGCCCCGGGCACGGAGCTGTGTGTCAGGCACGGGCAGTGGCTGAGATGCTCTGCCTGCTGGAGGCAGCTCTCAGATGTGCATACCACCGTTAGCAGGGAGCTTCGCCTTGCCTGGGCTCGTACTTCTCGGCTCCTGTGCTCTTGTCTCCGATTGCATCAGTATAGATGGCATATTTTTATCTTCAGTTCTGTTTCATGAGCTTTGTGCCTTCACTGAATGGATTTCAGAGCTCATCTAAGCACATGGGAAGAAATTCAGACATCGTGTTTTAAACTCAGCATTGCTTTTTCAGGGTGCAAACTGATGGCTAAATGAGAAACCAGCCCGAGGGGTTGGTTAGAAATTAGAAGCCAGCCCCAAGGCATATCTCTTGAGGGAAGGGAAGAGTCGTGTATCTCCTCCTGGAGCACCTAGAGCTGGTCCCATCCAGCCCCCAGTCAGGGACTAGCACTGAGGCAGCCTGGACAGTCCAGGACAACAGAGGGAATTACTGTACTGAAGTGGAAATCTCTCCCCAGGCCGCGAGACCAGGCTGCCCCTGCGCATCAAAGGGAAAGGCATAGGGCCTCGGCTCCGCTTCAGCTTTGAGCAGCTGGACATCGGGAAGGTTTTTGTTGGATTAGAGCACAGCTATGAGGTGAGCAGTCGGGATTCTGAGGGGCTGGGGGTGGATCCTGATGGCTCACAGGGCAGCAGTGAGCCTCGTGGACCTGTGGGATTTCTGGAAACTCGGGTCATTGTGAGCAGGGAGTATTTGACATACTAGTCAAATTCGGGGGCTTTCCCAGAATCTGGATACTTCTGATGGGATCTGAAAGGTGCATATGTTGTTTGTGAAGTCTTACTCCCTGCTTTTTGGCAACCTTCCTTGGAGATCAGCTGGGAGGCTTCATGTGCAAAAATACCCCCTTGACACATGAAAGCAGCACTGGGACAAAAAGATAAATATTCAGAGGCTTTTGTTTCAGCCCTGGATGCAATGCACCTTTGTACCCGGGCTGTTAAAAAGCAGCTGGAACAAATTTGCTGTGTTTGAACTCCAGTCCACTGCAGCCAGTTTTCGTTAAGTGCGTGCTGCCGGTTCCTGGGAGTTGGAGGAAAGCTGTGCAGCCTCTGGCTCAGAGCTGTGTCTTGCAACGGAACTGGGAGTGCTTTCCCTTGCTGACCAGTCTCTCGCCACTCTTCAGATTTGCTGCATCTCTATGAAGAGCAAAGCATTTCTGGAAATGAAGCAAAGGAATTTTCTACATATTTGCCTCCCCCTGCCAGTGGTGTCAAGTCTTCTGCAAAAAAATAAGATAGGGCAACTGAAAGAGGTAGAAAATGAGGCAATACTTTCAAAAGTTTGACTGTGGCAGGGAAGGACACATTAAGGTGTTTTCTTACCAAAATATTGTGCTCTCTATGCATTTGTAATGGTGATACTTTATTGATTACCATTTTATTATTTTCATGACTTGAGAAAATGTGACTAAGTAGATGATACTGTTAGTGCTGTACTAAGCAGCTAGACTGGAGGTAAACCTCAGCTCAGCGTTGGATCCCTAAGTGCAATTTGTAACTGAGGTGTAAAAGACAAGAGAGGAGAGAGTAGTTTTCAGGTTACCCTTGCAGAGCTTGAATACGTGAATATTTTTAACAGCAGCTGCAAAATTAAAAAATAAGGGACATGTCTCTGCTTCTGTCTCAATTTTTCTACCAGGTTTTACAAGGACAAAAGTTAGGGAAAAGAAATCCAAAGCAGATAGTTAAGTCCATGGAAATGGCAGGATTTCACCCCGCAGCAATCAGAACCTTTACCGCTTTGCTTCGGGTGGGTTTGTTGGTGCCTGACAGCGTGCTGGTACTTGCAGCAGCTGTGGGCATTTCTCGCCCAGCATGAGAAGAGCTGACTCTCAACAAGTGCTGCGGGATTGTGTCACTTGATCGAGGCAGTAGATCTCTCAAGTGTTCAACAAAATACGGCTTAGTTCTAAATTTGCAGTTTATTCTGATAACGGTAAAGTCTTAGATGGTGGCTGTGAATATTTAGGAAAGAGAAATTCTTTGGAATAGATGGAGTTGCTGTGCACCGCACGCTCATCCTTTCCTGACACGTCTGTTTGAGCAAAGACTAAGAAAGTATCCCATTAAAGAAAAAATGAGAAAACTGAATTACATACCATAGCAGAGTTGGGGAGTGCTTCTGAAGTTGGTTATAGTGCTGCCCTGAGGTGTCTTCTACATGCAGTAAACTTGTTGGCTGCAACGTGTTCTGCCCTCGGCAGGATCGGACTCGTCGGGAGCAGAATCAGTTGTGTGATGATTCACTAGTAATGCTGCAACTGCCCTTCCTTGCTCTTAGGGACAGGTCTGAATCGACTTGGTGATGCTGAGCAGCTCCTCTGCACGGCAAGTCGAAGTGGGGTGCTCTGTGTCAGTGGAATAAACCCCGAGTGACTGTTTCTATGAAGCTGTCACTGCTTTGCATGAAAAACCCAAAGGCAGAACTTGTCCTGTTGCATTTTCTTTGGCTTCTGCCAAGCAGCAGCACACAGCATCTTCTGCTTTTTACAGACGTTAATTGCTTAATCAGAAGACAAATCAGCCTTCTGTAAGAAAGGAAGATTCCTTATGTATTTCCATTTTGCTTTCTTGCTGCTGCAGGTGGTGCTGTTTAACAAAGGAGCCATCGACGCTGTCTTCAACTTGGTCCCTCCAGCTACAGCTCTGGGCTCCTGCTTCACCTTCCTCCCCCAGGAGGGCATCATTTTGCCGGACGGGCTGCAAGTCATCCGGATCTCATTCAGTTCCACCATCCTGGGGGAGTTCACAGAAGAATTCAGGTTCAGTGTGAACGGATCCCCTGAGCCTGTGACCTTGACTATCAGGTGAGGAGGGTTATAGGAGCTTGGTGGGCACGTCTGTAGCTGTCTCTGGGTAATCATCTCCCACCTACCTCATTTTAGGATGAAACAGAGAAAAAAAGATGTTGTCTAAGGTCTTAGTCTTGGCTCGGATCCTAGCATCCCCACAGTAAGAGCCAGGGCTTTTTAATCTTGACTTCAGTTTGAACCTTGCAGTTGCAGCAGCAAATGAAGTGTAATTGTCTGTGAGAGGAAATCATAGAATTGTAGAATAGTTTGTGTTGGAAGGGACCTTTAAAGGTCATTTAGTCCAATCCCTCTGCAATGCGCAGGGACGTCATCGACTCGATCAGGTTGTTCAGAGCCCCGTCCAACCTGACCTTGGATGTTTCCAGGGATGGGGCATCTACCACTGCTCTGGGCAACCTGTGCCAGTGTCTTACCACCCTCACTGTAAAATATTTTTTCCTTTATAACTAGTCTGAATCTTCCCTCTTTAAGTTTAAAACCATTACCCCTTCTCTTATTATGACAGGTCCTACTAAAAATCCAGTTCAAATCTTTCTTATAAGCCCCCCTGAAGTATTGAAAGGTCTCCCCGGAGCCTTCTCTTCCCCAGGATGAACAACCCCAACTCTCTGGGCCTGTCCTCACAGGAAAGGTGTTCCATCCCTCTGATCATTCTTGTGGCCTCCTCTGGACCCGCTCCAACAGGTCCATGTCTTTTGTGTGCTGAGGACCCCAGAGCTGGACACAGCACTGCAGGGGGGGTCTCACCAGAGTGGAGTAGAGGGGCAGGATCAACTCCCTCGACCTGCTGCCACCTGTGACCATGACTCCTGTGCTCTCAATACCCAGTTTAACTTTCAAAGTCTTGGGTTCCTCTGGGAAGCAGCTTTGCCTTCATGGTTGAGGTGGGTGGCTCTGTGACTTTCCAGGACGCTGTTTGCACAGAATTTGGAAGCAGTAGGTTCTCACACGTCTCTGTGTGAGGGCCCCGGGGCTTTAAGTGACTACCCATGCTGGAAAACAGTTTGACTGGAGGTGGTACAGGAAAGGTGTGGAGATGCCTGCTGCCCAGTCCGGGTACCCAGGAACTGGAGTGACTCCTTCCTACAGGTAGCTCATTCGTCCTTGGGCCACGGCAGACAGCGGGATGGCATCAGCTTTGGGCGGTAGATGGTCTGGGCCACCCCCCCTGAACACACAGCAAGGCCAGCAGGGCTTTGGGGATGGGCCAGCCTGGGTGACTGCAGCCAGAGGCAGTGTTTTTAAAATCCTCTGTTAATAATCCATCCCAAATGGGTAGCAGCAGCCTCAGCATCACCTCTCATGCTCATGGGTTGGGACAAGCTGTCCTCTTGTGCAGCCAGCGCTGTGGTACCTCCTCTCTGCAGCCAGAGCAGTGCTGACGCGGGAGACGGGGAGCTCTGCGGCAGGTGCTGTCCCACGGACTCGGGCATCATCCCATGGGCTGGTGCCACGGCAAAAGATAATCCTCACCAAGCAAAGGGGAGAAGGGGGAAAAAAAGCTGATGACAGGAGAGGCAAAGCTCACTTCTCAGGACTGCAGCAGCATGCAAACTTGTCCCAGCTGGTCTTTAACGACGGGCTGGTGGGATGACATGGTGTAGGCAGGAAGGCTGGTGCTGGGTGCTCTGGAGCTGTGGGGCTGGCTGTGCCTCCTCAGCAACCAGCTTCCTGGGCTGGTGCTGCTGGGAGGCACTAGACAAAGGCAGTAAAGCAGTGGGAGGAATCTGCGGTTGACTTTACCAATAAGGTGAGGGAAATAGATAAAAAAGAACAAAAAGGGTATTACTTTGCAAGAGAAGAGTGGTGAGTAGGTCTGTTGACCTCAGTAGAGAAACAATTACGTTGGCTTTGTGTTTGGAGGGAAAGTGCTGCTTTTTTTGGAAATCAAGAGGGAACATTTCACAATCAAATAATTTATTCTCCTCTGTCCCTCCCCCAAATTGGTCACGGGGTGTTATTGCATGAGCAGCTTTCTCCTTGAGCAAGGGCAGGTTTTGCTGGTAAGGCTGCACTTATCACAGGTAGAATACAGTACTGCTGCCTCTGCCCCGCAGTGGCCTTGCTCCTGGGGAAGGAAGGAAGGAGCTGTCAGAGGGATGGTTGTGTTTTGGCTTCCCCACAGCCAAATGAAGTGGTCCTTTTTTCCCCAGTGATGCCCTGGCTCCCAGTGCCCAGCATGCCCTCCCCTTCTCTGTGGCCACTCGCTGCCCTGTTTGGCCAGCACCCCCCTGGGCTCAGTGCAGACCTTCTGTCTCAGTGAAAGAGGATTGCTGGTCCTTTTTTATTTATTTCTTCCCCATCCTTGTACTCCTCCTCCCTGGATGG
This sequence comes from Strix uralensis, assembly GCF_047716275.1. NCBI lineage: Eukaryota > Metazoa > Chordata > Aves > Strigiformes > Strigidae > Strix > Strix uralensis. Next base: position 22,144,229 of record NC_133986.1, read on the forward strand.
TGGCTCCTATGCAGCCCATCTGATGGCACCGCAGCACACCCGCCTGCTCCCATGCAGCTGTCCCTCAGCAGCAATTCCCATTGCAGTCCTCTCCTCCCTGAGATGGCATCTGCCTCCTTGAGCTCTGTCTTGCCTTTTTCAAGGATCCCTCTCCAGCCCTTCTGTCATTCTCCAGCCCCACAGCTCAAGCTGTTTGTTTTCAAATGCCCTTGAGATGTCCACCCACCAGATCCAGCTGAGCCTCCCTCTTCGGAAGGTTTTGTGCACTGGATTTCGTCCTCCATGGAGAAAAGCTTCTGGTTCTTTTGAACGGAGGCGAGCTGGCTGGTGGGACACTGGGCTGCAAAGGAAGGAACGGGGATGAGAGTTCAAGCAGTTCCTCTCCCGCCTTGTGTTATCCTTCCTACTCTGCCAGGACCCTGATCTCCCTTCACGCATGCATTACTCAATGCTACTGTAAAACACAGTTGTTGCCAAAACCACTGCCTTTTCCCCCATTCTCTTGCAAGCTGTACTGTTATCAGCTCTGGGTTGGCTCCTTGGCTGAGCCTTCTGGACAGTCATTCCAGTTTAACTTCCTAGAGCACAGATTCGGTGCACTCAGCAGAAATGGCAGTCATTTCCCCACTTGCCTGGCAAGGCTCATCCTTGGCAGTTTCCTGGTGTCATCCCCAGTCGTGGCTGGTTTGGAGGTAGTTTTCCATCATCTCCTGACAAATGCTGTGACAGAAAGCGTGTCTGCTCCCTTTGCTCCATCTAGAGTAAGCTGTTAGGGCTTGGGAGGTCAAGTCTGGTTGTGTGAGGTCCCTGGAGAAGGAACTTCACCATCAGCAGGGATTTGGTACCTGACTCATTCTTAGGAGCTGATTCAGCTGCAAGAATCAAGAAGTAGTGTTGGATTGAAACTCCTGAAAGTCAGTTTTTGAGTGCTCTTTGACTGTGCAGTCAGAAGGTGCCAAGACCATAGGTGATTATTCGTTACTTAGAAACCAACCTTATGAGGTGCTGGATGCTTGTTTCTTTGGTGTTTGGAAAGGGATGCTGGAAATGGGACAGCACGGATGGACGCAGGTCCCTCCTGCGGGATGCTGGGGTCTGTTCATGTGCAGAACATGTGGACAATGACAGTGTCAGTCCTGTGAATAAAATGAGAAGGCACTGTTCACTGTGGCCCTTGATTTTTAACTGAGGCAGAGCTGACATTGATTGTCATCAACCATGAAGTCAATTACTGAATGTTGTGCAGCTTCAAGTACTGATTTCAGTGGATGTGAGTGAGTTTTGGAGTTTGGAGCCTGTCTGCTGAGTTTAAGGATGGGCGAGGTGGTGTGGTGGGTTCAGGACACCCGTGTTTGGCGGTTTAAGACTGTTGCTCTTGGATGTGTCAGCTGGTGCACTGGTGATAAGCTGATACTTCCCTCCAAGATTCAACTGTCCGCTGTGTAGAACTGTTGCTGCTCTTCTCAATGGATGTTGGGGCTCCCCTGGATTCATGCCCCAAAGTCCTGCATGTGTAATGATTGTGTGGATCAGGTCTTCTGAGGAAGGTGTTCATATACTCCATGGAAACACCAGTTCCGGCTAAGAAATACCAAAGCAGGGAACCTGTGGCTGGGAAGGCTGGTTACAATGAGTCCCCTTTTGTGTGGACACCTCTGTCCATCACATTACGGGTGGGGAAACCGAGGCACAGAGCCATCACGTGTTCAGGGACCTTCATGGGGCCAGCAGCAGCATGGGGGCATACCCTGCCATGGTGTCCTGAGCCTCAGCAGCAGCTGTTGGCTGCTGACCACTTTGCTTTGGCTGCCTGCTGTCCACATGGGTGCTGTGCTGAGCACAGGGGTGACAGGTTGATTTGAAACCCACCGTGGTTCCGAGAGCAGCTTTTACCCACCCGAGCGATAAGGAAAGCTGAACACTTTGCCATTCTCTCTAACCGAGCCAACACCTCCTCTGCCTGTCTTTGTCCTTGCAGGGGCTGTGTCATTGGACCGACTTTTCATTTCAACGTCCCTGCCCTCCACTTCGGTGATGTCTCCTTTGGTGAGTGTGCCCTGGGCTTGGGCCATGGGTTGAGAGCTCTGTGAATTACCAAAATGGAGCACTTTAACATAAGATTATCTGTCACTTGTGTTCCTCCATAGCAGCCTTCAGGGTGTTAAAGCCAGGGCTGCTGGTTGCTTAGGCGGTCTTGTGCCATTGTGAGATCAAATAGGACCAAAGGAATAGAAAGTCAGTAATTTCTGGTGTCCTCGTAGTCTGTTCAGCCCCAATCTCCCAATCCTTGGCAGCAGAATGACTGTGAAAGTCCTTGTCCCAGAAGGGCCCAGGGGATGGGACTGCAGCAGAAGGGAGTTTAAGCCACGTACTGGCCTGTAGCTGCTCTGGGTAAATGTTCCTGTTGCAAGGCAAGGATACCATTTACCTGCCTGACCTTCAGTGCGAGATGTTAATTAACGCTGTGAGGGCCCCTCGTTGTCACCCACCAGGTCACATGCCCAAGCAGTAGCTCTGAATCAGTCACTGATGTCCTCGGACCATGGGCTCCTCCTTCCCCACCACAAGCCCAGCTCTGCTGACAGAGCCGGGGGCTGAGCATCCAGAGCGTCTCCATTGAATCGCAGATTCTGGTTCTCCATCTCAGTCTCACAAAAGGCTTTTTACTGAGATGATCTGCAGTTTAAATGTGAAATCAATTGTGGATTGACTGAAGGGCCATTATCATTCTGTGCCCAGGATGCCTCTGTGTTTTCAAGCTGTTCATGGACTTTTTAAGAAGACTCATTACCTTTCCTGAGCCACTTCTCCCCCTCCCTCCATCACCACTCTGCCACTTCTTTATTTTCTTTTGAATAAAACAACAAGAAACACACCAGGCAGAAATGTGGTTATGTAATAGGAGATTCATCCTCCTTAATCTCATTTCATTAATAAGGCCTTTTCAGCTGAAGGCAGCTATTGTATTTTTGCTTCTTTTAACTGTGCTGCTGACTGTTGACCTGTGTCTGGCGACTTTGGTCTTGTTTGGGACTGTGAAGTCTGTGTTTGTCCTTTTTGTGCCCCTCCTGCCTCCCTGCTGGAGTAACTGCTGGAGGTGGGCAGTGGTCACTGTTGTTGGACATGGAGAAACTCCCTGCTGTGGCTGCAGTTGGTTTTTCTCCCCGTCTGTATTCAAACGACACTTGGTAAGCAGGCCACGGGAGATGTCTCCTTCTCGCAGAGCTGGCCAGCCAAGCCAGATGTCCACGCCAGAGCAGGTCTCTGCAGAACACCCCACCAGGTGTGGTTGTGTCACTGGTTTTCCATGAGGGAAGGCGAGTATCACAGCTAAAGTGATGTCGACCTTTGCGGGCCAGTGTGCAGTGTGGAAGCCATGTCCCATTCGTTAGGGAAGGTGGAACATGGCTCCTGCTGATTTCTGAGCAAGCATCAGGTTTGCCTCCAGTGCGGTGGGCTGGGAGTTGTCATGTGCTCAGTCTGGTAGCCCCAGACAGGAGATGCCTTAAGGATCCTGCCTAGAGAAACTGAGTTAGAGTGCTTTGCATCATGCTGTCGTTCCCAGTTTCATCCTTCCTTTCTTTTACCGTAGCTTCTCCTCGATGACTTTATATACTGAAAACTGTAGGAGTGTTCGCAGAGTTCACAGGGCATTTTACGGGTTGAATTTTCAGAATAAATGGTCTGTCTGGATGGACACTTGTAAGTGAGAACTAATTGGTGCTGGTTTGGGGGCAGGTGAGAGAGCTCCTCACAGTTAGAGAGAGAGAAACTTGTGGTGTTCAGCATCGCTAAGAGTGGGCATTTCCAAGGAAGCAATCTCTGTCATCAGCGTAAAAGGGAACTTAAGTGACAATTAATTCCTTGCGTAGCTTCTCAGTTAGCTGTACTTCAGATTGAAAAGAGCTGAACTCCAAACCCAGTTTTATCATAACAGGCTATTCACACCAGGAATCACAGGACAGTTGGTGCATAAATTCATATTTGTGTCATTTTCCCAGGCTTTCCTCACACCTTGTCGTGTCGCCTCACTAACACCTCCTTGGTGCCCCTGACCTTCAACCTTCGCATTCCTGGGGACGGCTTGGGAGAGCCCAGTGTCAGCAGTTCTGTTCAGATGTCAGACAACACTCGCCTACTCCGGAGAAAGGGAGCCCAACATCGCCTCAGGCCAACCGAATTTACCATAAAGCCCTGCAGAGGGACCGTCCGCCCCCTGGGATTCCTGGATATCCAGGTATGGGAAGAATCCAGCCATACGTGCTCAGCGGGTGGAGCTGGAGCTTCTCTGAGGGATGAGAGGGCTTTAGCACTGCTAGCTTTGAGTTTAACGCGGGTAAGATACCTGCACTAGTGTTAGGCTTTTGTTAGCTGCGTTACTCCGGGGCTTTTCTGAAGGACCACTGCTTTGTTTCCAAAATCGTAAGCTGAAGATCATGTACCGTATGGTCAAGGACAGAAGCCATTCATATGTTTTTGAGAGCTGCTTTGAGCAGTTTCTTTGATTTAAAGTGGGCAGAGGAAGGATGAGGACAGAAGGTGGCTGTTAAAAAGAGAGATGTCATTGTATAAAGCAGTTTGCTTTTCTTTCCGGTCTTATTTCTCCTCTCCTGATGAGCAGAATGAGTTGTATTCACTGCGGTGATCTCCAGTGGGGACTGGAAAAGCTCTGGCAGCCATGAACTGCACAGCACCTGCTGGGCTGCATTTTGCCCTCAGCTTCCCAACGTAAAGCTGAATGTTGAAGTCAACAGATTGCCTCTGCATTTATGCTGTTGTAGTTGAGATTAAAAATTAGTCCCTTAATTTTAATACAGTGGTGAGTAGAGCATTAATCTAATCGTGCTTACGTATGCCCTGGTAAGTGCAAGGTGTATTTAACAAAGCAGATTTGTCAGAAGGCTTTTGTTACTCCCAGCAACTGTGCTCTGTACATGGACCAGCAGAAGAGTTAGGGCAAAATCCTCCCTTTCCTGCCCGTGGAACGAGAACCGGAGGACAGCACACGTGAACGATGGCTTTTGGGAGTGATGAAGTGTTTGATGCTCTTCTCTTGCCCCAGGTCACCCTGTGTTCCAACACTGTGAAGAGCTACGAGCTGGCACTGGTGGTGGACGTGTGCGGTGTTGGCAAGGCGGTGTCGGCGCTGCTCCTCACAGCCAGGTATCGGCGCTTTCCTTGCAGCTCGTCGTCTCTCCTCGTGCATCCAGCACCACGCTGCCTTGCACGTGGTTTGCTGGCTGCATCTCCAAATGACAAGTCTTGCTTAATGAGCTAGTTCTGCCCAGCTAGGTGTGAGACCGGCAGTGTTCTGAAAGCAGCACCTGTGCTCCGCGGACAGGCATGGCCCTGAGCCTTTTTCTAAGGGGAACAGTAATTATATTCATTATGGGCCTGGTTTTTGGTGCTTGAGGTGTAATAAATTTCCAAAGGGCCATCTTTCCTCCTTCCTGCAAGTGGTGGACTTGTGCTGGGTTGCAACCAAACTACAACATTCATTTGGGCCGCAGTGAGCAGCCTGCTGAGAGCTGGTGTCTGGGTCAGTTAATGAAGGTGCATGCGAATGGGAAAGGGGCTTATGGCAGGACTGGTGAGGGAAAGCTCAAAGCACGATCTTATGAAGGGGAAAATAGTCCTTGATGTGGAAGGTGAGCTCAGGTTTCTCTGCTTCCCTCTGGTTCTTTTGAGCATTAATGTTCTCAGACTGAAGCCAAAAGTTGTTCTTGCTGCAGCCAGGTTCAATGCTGTTGTGCTGCAGTGGGTGTCGGTTTAATTACAAGAGGGATGAGTTCACTGTGCTGTTCCCTCTCCCAGGAAGAGTCATCCAGTCAGTGCCTGGGCTGCAGTTTTGTAAAACAAGTGCAAATGGGGACAGACAGTGCATGGAGCCGTGGGGGTGCAGGAGCTGGGAGAGGGTGATCCCCCACTGCCTAAGGCAGGGGGTGGCTTGTGCCCTCCATCGCTGGGGCAAAGGGCTGAGTTCTCAGGCAGGGCAACAGCGGTGTGGGAGAGGAGGGAGTCGTTTTCACTGAGACACTGGAGTCTTGTGCTCTTTGCGCCTTGGTGAGCGCTGGTCCTCGGTGGGAAGGCTCCCCCAGAGCTCACGCCTTGCTGGGACTGTTGGGAGGGTCCTTGCAAGCCTCCTGGGGCAAAGAGCGGGCAGAGCTGATCAGGCAGCTCTGGGACAGGGCACTCTGTGCTACCTGGGCACTTGGCGAGGCTGAGTCCCAGGGTTTTGCCCCACCTTTACAGGAGGTGGTTGAGTCAGAAGAAGTTAAAGGCGATTTATCGCTGTAGGGGTATTAAGTGTCTATTTGACAAATGTGTTATGCTCTATTTCACACTACTTGGGGAGTAAACGACCTCTACATTCTCTCGGTATCTCTAATTCCCTCTTGGTCATCTCTTTGCCTAGATGCGTGGTTCCTCCACTGCGAGTGCTCAACCCCGTCGTGATGTTTGGACGGTGCTTTCTAAAATTCCCTTATCAGCAGATGCTGACCCTTGTGAACGACAGCGATCTTCCAGGCTGCTACAGGGTTCTCCCTCAGGTTTGGCATTGCATCCGCCTCCTGCCCTCAGATGTTATCAAGGGGTTTATCAGGGAAAAAAAGGGTTTTGGATAAGACCTTGCTGGTTTATATTCAAACCTAAAGGTTGCTGAGAAGAGGAAGCTACCTGAATATAAACTTCAGGAAGCAGTTAAATAGGAACCTACCTGAATATAAACTTCAGGAAGCAGTTTAAACTTTTTAGGAAGCAGTTTATATTCTAGTCTTTGGGGTGCTTTCATGCAGGAGAACATAGAGGGTTGTGAAAAGCTGCTGCAAGGAGGCTGCCAGCACAGGAGTGGGTGTTTGTGGGTGCAGCAGCTTTTGGCCCCCCTGAGGACGCTAAGCCCATACAAGTCTTGCATCTTGCTTTGTACCTTTCTGCTTTCTCCTGGGGATTTTTGAAAATGTGTGTGAATTGCCATTGTGTAGATGTTGAGGAGTTCAAAGTTTCCTCAAAGGTCACTCCTGTGTGTTGCATTTGACTCTGTCCCTTACAGGAACACAAGGAGGACGCTTCTGTGTGGTACTCCAGCCCCGTGCCGTGGGGGATTGTCCAGCCTCGCGGCTCGGTGGAGGTCCCATTGACCCTGGAGGCCCAGGTGACAGGAGAGCAGGACACTGTTGCTCATGTTGCAGTGTTTGGGAGTGAAGAATCCCCTCTGGTGAGTTCCAGGGGACGTGGGCCTTTGTGCGACTCATCTTGGTGGGCTGTGAAGCGAAAGGCAGGGTTGCTAATTCCGGGGATCCTTCCCGGGAAAGCAAGAACTTGTAATATATGCTGGTGTGGACAAGGAAAGAAGGGGTTTGTGGCATACGCAACAGCTAATGCCTGTGAAACAAAGAGCTTCACTCCACAGTCAGAACTGAGTATAACTGTTCAGCAGGGATTCTTTATTCGCAGCTGGGCAGCACTGGGGATCGCTCCACCATGAGTGCCACACTTACTAACAAAACTCTCTGACTAATATACACAAAAAGCATACACATGCATCAGCTTCCTAGAAAAGACAGTCTTGTGCTAATGGGTTCTTAGAACTCATTTACATAGTCTGAGCGTGCGTAGTAAAAATAGAGTGAGGGTCTTCTCCCCCCCTTGGTGGTCCACATCATCTTCCTCACACTGTCTGCTAGCTGAACTTTAGGTTTCCCATGTCCGTACATGGTCATGGAGTGACCTCATCCCTCCTTCGGCTCCTGTTTGTTTCGAGGGGGTTGGTTTAAACCAGCTTCCAGTCGCTTTTCTTGACACTGGCGTCTTCTCAGGCGCTTGTCTTGCATTTTTAGGTCCCTGTTATCAGGGATGTACTCAGGGAGTTTGCCAGACTGTGCAAGGCCTGTTTTATCTCCACTAGGCAAGGAGTTACAGGTTTCAAGATGTTTTACAAGTGGGTAAGATGTCAGAGGGTAGGTAGGAAAAGAGTATAAATGAAATTATATACATTGCAGTAAAATACGAGAAAAATAAAAGCTAGTGAAACACAAGTGATGGTTAACGTTAAAACTAAACGTCCTACTTTACTGGTTTCTATACATTAACAAGGTCAGGAGGTCTTGTAATTTCAAGTATACTTGCAGCCACTTCCCTTCACCTAGAGAAGAGGAAGGATGTATCATCCTAGGTGGTAATCTAAGTGTCCGACACAGCATTTAATTACGGTAGGTCAGACGGGATAAGAAGGCCAGTCTGAAGCCCAGAACAACCCCTGGGTCTCATACTCTGCTGTGCTGTTAGATGAACAGCACTGGTGCTTCGTTAGGCCTTTTGTTCAGGAGCACGCAGGGACGTCCCTGAATCCTGCTAAAGCAAGCGCTGTGTGAGAGGCCATGCTGAAAGTCAGGCCCATCACTCTGAGAAACATCCATCATATCTCTTTGCCAGAGCCCCAGCCAAAGACTCATGAGTCTCTGCACCGCTTGCACCTGGAGCACAGAGACTCTTTTTTCTACTAAGTTTGGAAATGGATGAGGCAAAGCATTCCTGGACTAAAGCCTCCTGAAAGATGATGTTCACATTTAGGCATACACAACAGCAGCAATGACAACAAAATGTAGGCAAGAGAATGTTGTCTGTAGTGTCCTGGCTTCATCTAGCTGAAATCGAGAACAAATATAGTTAATTAAACTTTAATTTAAAATGATATCAACTTTTGAAGCAGCTGTTTCAAAACGTCTTCTCCTCTCTCTGGGCATGAAAGAGGATGTCAGAGGGTTCCTGGGAACCTTAAGCTTTCTGTAACAAAGAAAGGCTGACATTTTGAAAGTTGTTACAGGGATTTAAACTTTTAATAAAACAAGTGGAAATGATGCTGCTAAATCTCCTGAATGCCTCCTGAATGTTTTTAATGATGTGAGGAGGTGGTTTAGCCAAGGGATCCACATTCCTCCTCCAATAGTCTGTGCCAGTTCTGCAAGAACAGAACTTTTGGGTCTCAGACTGTCAAAAGAAAACAATACTGCTTGAATGATGTAATTAATAATTAATGCCCATTATCCACATAATACCAGGAATACACGTATGTGCAAATCAGAGGCAACTAACTTGCGTGATCTCTACTCTAAAGGGCCTGCTTTGCCTCTGACTTGTGCTGGCTTTCACAGGTGTAGCTTTGGGACTAAAGTCTGTGTCCACACTGTCCAAGTGTGCTGTGCAGCAGCAGAAGTCAGGGAGGGTGGTCTGGGGCAAGACTGAGCAGTAAAAGGAGTGGGAGCAGGCACAAGGTAGAGGAAGGAGAGTTAACAGTGTGGAGGAGGTGTGAAAAACCAAACACGGGAAACAGGATTTCTTTATCCCCTGATAACGGGAGCTTGTGGCTTTCAGATGGGATCAGTCCAGATCCCACACTTGCTCCAGGCCTTCTGTTTCGGTTTTACAACACTGAAAAAACTTCAAACAGCCATAATTATCCCCCAGTCTAGGAGTACCCTTAGAGCTGTCTAATCATTTTAAACTTTCTCTGTTGTTTTTTTTTTTGATCTTTCCTACCCTCTTTCTGGAGCAGAAAATCCATTTAGTGAGCACTGGAGAAGGACCAGTTGTCTATGTGCATCCAAGTAAGATAAATTTTGGCAGTATCCAAGTTATACAAGATGCTTCCCGAACTCTCCGCCTCTCCAATCAGAGTGTCATCCCTGCATCCTTCAGGGCAAAGATGGTAAGTATCTGTGGGGCTATTTTCTAACAAAAATGACTGTCAAGCAACCTGTGACTTGATTTTTATATGCAACATTTGCATACCACTGTATGATTGAGAAAGCAACGTATTCCATCCCAATGCAGCAAGAGGAGCCTGGCTCTGGGGGCAGTTTTAGCTGGGGGACCCCTCAGTAAAACAGAGAATTTGCATAGATGTTTGAGCAGAAATGAGTCTGGATCATTTTTGCAAGTTCTCCCTTTATTTTGTGGAAGGTATTTATCTCTAAGCGTCATGTGTTTGGAGCTCTGAGACCAAGAGAACGCTGTGGCCCTTTGCTCCTGAAAGGGCATGGGTTTCCGCACGGTTTCCCTGTTAGATCTGCATTTGCTTTCTGTCGAACTGCTGTTAATGATAGAGACTAGGGTGTGAGGTCTGTCCTCAAACTGCTCGCAGTGAGGTGAGTTTCACACCTACTGGGGGTCAAACCAGTTGCACAAGAATGTACGTGTAAGGGTCGTGTACCTACGGTGGACTCTGTCGCATTGCAGAGCACCTCTGGAGACTGGCTGCAGAAAAAGGCTCTTTAATTCATGGAGGCTGCGTAGTGTGAGAAGCTGCATAGCCAAGGGAGGTTGGGTTGCTGCCTGGCAGGGGGAGCAGGGCTGATGCAGCCAGGACAGGCTCGTGTGCTGAGGCTGGGTGGGGTGTGCTCCCCACTGGAGGGGGGATCTGTGAGGGGCTTGAAAACGGGTTCAGAGGAGGTTTGTTCTTCTCCATGCTAGGTGGGTCAGACTTCTGGGGCTGGTTAGCCCAGACCTGGCACTGTGGACTTGGTGTTGTGGATGGAGCATCAGGCAGTGTGTGAGAGTACAGGCTCAGCCCCCTGGGCCAAGGAGGGGGCTGAATTTCCCCCGTGCTGCTTTTCCAGCTGTTTGGGGGATAAATGTAACCTCAAAGTGGGGGATTCCCAGGGCAGCTTGCTTTGATTCCACAATGAAAACCTGCTTTCCATCTCTGCAGAGAGCAAGCCACCTGGGGTGGGTGGTATTGGTGTGTGAATGATGGGGTTTGTGTGCTCATACCAGGCACTGACCTGCAGAGCTGCTCAGGCACTGCTGTCCCGGTCCCTCCCTCCCCGGGCAGCTTGCGGTATACCCAGGGGGCTCACAGGGTATATCGGCCTCTGCATTGCCCCATAACTTTAGTCCTTCCTTTTCCTGCACCCCACAAGAGACCAGGGTCCATGGTTTCCATGCTAAGTTAGTGTTTGGCTTGTCTTACAGACTGACAAATGCTCGCGCTGGAGGATTGAACCCAGTGAAGGAGTGATTCCCCCCGAGACAGAGGTGTCTGTGTCTGTCATAGCGAACTTGGATGACACGGAGAAATTCAAGGACGAGGTGAACCTGTTCATAGAGAACAGCCACACCTACGTTATCCCCGTCCGGGCTGTTGGCATTGGCACCATGATTGTCACTGACAAACCCTTTGCGCCGGAGCTCAACTTGGGACCCCACTTCAGGTAGGGGATCTCTCAGCGTCTGCTTCTGGCGTGGGCTCAGCAAGAAGGAGTTTTGCTGTAGTCCTTCAGGCTAGTTGTTCTTCAGCGCTCAAGGTCCTGGCTCTGTTTTCCTGAAGCCACAGGGCTTCCTTTAGAAACCTTCTATGGCCATTTGAAAGTTGTTAGATACCCTCAAAAGCCACCAAAATAGAAACCAGCTGTTAAATTGTCACTGACTTGTCTTTAGTTATAATACATATATCTCCTCACTTTTTCAAATAAAGATTTGGAGGAAAACAGCAGGTCCTGGAAGCCTCTGGGTGGAAAATGCTACATTACAAGTATAAACATATTTCCCTTTGCGATAATGTTGCTTGTTTTTCCCTTCACTATGGAGTATCATCTCGCAACAGCGGAAAACCTTGGTGGTAGCTTGTTAGCAGGTCCTTGACTAAATTAATGGTGCTGTTTTGTTTGCCCTCTGCCTGCAGTCCTGGAGGAGCAGCAGAATTTCTTTGCCCTGTACCATCCCTCAGTTTGCTCGCCTTCCCCATCTCCCCTGCCAGGCTGCTCTATATTAGACGCAGTCGCTCTTTCCTCGTTTCTCCCACCTTTCCTTGGTGTCACCGCCACAGCGGCAGCCTGAGGCACGGGCAGGCGAGGGTGGCTGCAGGACCAGCTCTGAAAGGGAGAGGAAGAGAAGTCCACTGAGTTTGGGCGGCATAAATGGAAAGTGTAATTAAAGAGCTTAGCTCAAAGGAGGGGAGTCACTGGTCCTAACGCCTGTGTCTGAAACCAGGCGTGTTCCCGTAAATGGGAGACAAATAAGCCTTTTCAAAGTGCTGCCTGCCTTGTGTGGGAGACCTCTTGGGACAGGAAGAATAGTCTTCTCGAGGTGCCTGTTCCTTTCCCTGGCTGCCAAGAGGCTCCACGGTGGTCCGGTACCTAAATTTTGGAGTAGAAAGAGCAGGTTGATCCTATTCTTTAGGATAGACTTTGGGGGTTTAAATACGCATGCACAAGCCACCCACATAAGCAGGGACATTGCAGGGAGGTTGGCGCTTGTCCAGCGTGTCCTGTGCTCTGTGCAGCCACAAATTGGCTACCCAACGGAGCGGACAATGTCAGTGTGATTCGTGTCATCGTCCTCTGCCCCCCTTCACGTCTTGGTCTGCAGACTCTGGAGTTGTTGCCATTGCTGTCGGCTGCAGAGCTGCCGCCAGGTGAGCTGAGATGGGACCCAGGTAACATCTCAGATGAGTTGGGCTTTCCCAGAGCCCCAAACTGTGCATCCACCCAGAGCTTCTCCAGGCTTTCATCTGTGCTGTCCGCCACATAAACCATTTCACACTAAGCTTGTACGCATCATGTTTTAACAGTCTGTTTCAAAGACTGGTTTGTTCTACACTCTCAGGTCTGTATTTAGCTGCTTGTGGCAGACATGCATTTTGTAAGCCGTGTATTCTGTCCTTTTCAAAAAACCAGTAACTGTTCCAGGAACAATTCATGTCCTGGTCATGCTCAGATTTATAGAGGGTAAAATAATTACTCCAGACTAGCCTGCAGTTAGTGTTTCTTTACATGAAGAAATCAATTTCCATTGAATATTCATTTTGGTTTATATCTAGCTCTCGTTATTCATCTCTCGTTGTTGCTCTGTCCCCTCAGCAGCCAGACCTGGTCTTGCTGCCATGTTTGTATTGGGGAAACTTCTGTTGATCCTGTGTTCTCACAGTGCATTTATCTTCCTAAACCACAAAACCAGCTGCACTGTTCAGGCAAAGGATGACATGTTGGGGGTGATGAGGGTTGGATGCTCCCTAAGGGATGGGGGGTGAGGGGATAACGTGGGTGCCAGGGCAGGGGCCCCGCCAGCGAGGCAAGGGGTGCCCAGGTTACTGGAGGGTCTCTAGGCTGGTGATGCTCTGTCTGCAGCAGCTGAGATGATGATCTTCATGCAGCTCTTCCTTGCTGTACGCAAACAGAGCAGCTGCTGGATGCTGATAAGCTTAGGGGCAACCAAGGTCTGGCTTTTGCTGAAGCTTTGAGCTAGGTCAGCCTTTTTGGAGGTGCTTTTATTGCTGAGTGTGCAGTCAGATAACGCCATCAGGGTGCTGAAGCTGGGTGACCGCTGGGAGATAGCAGCTCCCATGACATTTTCCATCTCTTTTTCTCTTCCAGCCTGGATCCCTGCTGTTACCACTTCAAGATAACAAACAAAGGACGGCGCACCCGTTGGCTCTACTGGTCAACAGAAGGTTTTGGCCAGTTTCACCAGCGCGATCGTGTCCCTGCTGTCAGCACCACCAAGGGCCAAGGTTCCTCCCAGAGCCCCAGACCTGCCTGCCCTGTGTTTAAGGTTCAACCGCAGAGGGTGGAGCTGATGCCGGGCAAGACTATGGAGATGGTGCTGGAAGGCTTCTCCAGTACTCCCCAGGTGAGGTCCCCCCCAAGGGCTGAGACTTCCCAATCAGGAGCAAGTGCTTTCAAGAGCCACAAGTTACCATGGCAGCACCAGCTGCTTTCCTCCCTGGCCACCATCAGCTCCTAAGGCTTTTTCATGTTTCCATGGCTACCGTAAACCCAACCTGCTGATACCAAAACACGGGCTGAAGGAAACATTGCTAATTCAGGGGCAAATGGCAGGTTACAAGGTGTCATGTGCTGAGGCAGAAAGGAAGGGCAGAGAAAATAAGTTACACTTAGACTAGGAGCACAGGCAGAAAGTAAATAAAAAAGTGCAAAGTAATGTATCTGGGGGAAGCAGTGAGTAAAACAAAACACCTGTGAAGGGAGGGAGTGTCTGGGAGTAGCATCATTTTTCCTCTGTAGACAAACATGGGCAGAGGGCTTGTCTGGGACTGAGTCCTGGAGCAGAAAAATGAACAGTGTGTCAGCTGTAGTGATCGGGGTGATGTTCATCCATGTGGGAAACTGTTCGCAGGGATCATTATAATTGACAGCTTGGCCTTTGTCAATATTTCCATAACAGCTTGCCCCAGTCTCTCAGCCAGTCCCGGGGTCCCAAGGGCAGGCAGGTCTCGCAGCACCCTTGGATGGCAGCTCAGAGGGGGAGATTTCAGCAGGATCACTGGGTGTTCTCCTCCCTGGACCCTTCTTTCCAGGGAAATCCAACTCTGCAGAGAAGCTGCCAGCTAACCCTGGTGTACATTCCCTTTCTCCAAGACCGCTGACCACAGATATTTAGGTGAATGTGGAATAAATCTACATCAAGCTCCTGCTGAAACTTGTGTTTTGAAAGGTGTTTGAAAGGATTGCCTTGGTGGTAGCTTGAGGAATACTCGATTACTCACCTAGCTGACTGCGATGGGACTGTCCCTGTGCAGTTTGTTTTGCTGAAACGGGGAAAAGGTACCAGAAAGGAAATAAAGTGACCAGGGTGCAGGTGAGGCTGTCTTGCCTGGAAAGCCGAAAGGGGATCTGTGAGCTGAGCTGTGGCTACCTGCCTCCTGCAGTCAAAGCCAAGACCCTGGGAGTGGGCTTTCCACCTTCCTCGGGTCTTGAGAACTTAATACTCTTGAGGTTGGTCAGAAGCCCAACTCCCTGCATTGCACACGCAACATGGATGATTTTGAGTCTGTAGACTCCGAGGAGGAGTTGGGTTGTGGTGTTGTATCAGAGGGAAGAGTGAGAAGTGAAGGGAGGAATTTGGGGAACTGAAACCATGAGAAATCAGGAAAAAGTCTTAAGTGTAAGAGCATCCAGCTTAAGCAGAGGGTTTTCATGTGAACTGCAAGACATCTCTTTCCTGGGGAGGTTTCTTTTAAAACCAGCTCTAGGAGGGCACGGTACCTGCTAGGAATGAGTGGCCCCCTCTTTACCTGAAGGCCGTCTGGCTATTTGGGTTTTTCCCATGGATCCTGTCCACTAAGCTTCCAAGGGAGGGTTTGCTAGCATTGGCCCTTCTATCACCTGTTTTCCTTAATATAGTTGTATTATTATTTTTTTTTTAAATCAGTTCCTACAGCTTTCTATAAGTATTATGCTTGGCAGTGGTACAAATCAGAACAGTAATCCTTTGGGGCAGGGACTATTACAACTGTAGGCAGCACATGACTCACAAGGGCTTTTTGTGGATAGTGGGGTGTAGCATTACGGACGTTTGAGAGCAGAATAAATGGGATGCAGCATAAAAAGAAAAGGGGACTGCTGAGGAGCCCAGTGGCTGTAACTTGATGGCGGTAATACGGTCTCTGGCTGGGTGGGTAGCAAATGCAGTGTGTTTTCGGGACGCCCTGCTGGCCCCCGCTGAGTGACGGGTGACTCCTCCGTGCAGGTGGTGAAGGAGCGGCTGCTGTGCCACACCGTCGTGGGGAGCAAGGCAGGGAAGGCACAGATAAAGCAAGTGGATGTCACGTGCGAGTTCATTGCTCCCGTCCTGCAGATGTCCTCCAGAGAAATCACTTTCCGGGTGGAGAAGGTAAGTCTCTGGATTTCATCCTGGCATTGAAGAGCATGGCTGATGACTGAAAGCCTGGTGGGGGCGTGTGCTTGTGTTCAAAGGAGGAAGTTAAATGGCTTCTCCAAGTCCGTGGGACTTTGACTATTGAGCTGAGCTGGACCAAGATTTTGCCATTAACACTGAGATCAATATTTCGCTCCTCTGGGATTGGGAGCAGTCCCACCAGCTGTATTCTGCCTTCATGATGTGGAGACAGAATTGAGCTGCTGAGCCAAGGGCACAGGGCGAGATGTGTGGGACCCACGAGAACAGCGTGGGCCTTGCACAGCCACCTCGTGTGCTGGGGCTGCAGGTGGGCGAGCAGAGTGCTGCAGCTGAGCGATGCTAAACCCCCTCCTCACCCGTCCTGAGGTGCTTCATAAAGTAAGTGAAGATGTTTTTAGAGATGGGACTGGTGTTTAACTTCACCCAAGTAAAACTGAGATAACAGCTGCTCTGCCGAGGGGGATCATGGCTACTTCTAGAGAGACACCAGTTCCTGTACTCGGTGTGAAGGGAGGTTTTTGGGGATCCTCCAAGGCGCAGTGATGTCTGAACACTGATCCTGTAGGGAAGCTGAGAAGAACTGAGATTCCTGTCAGCTCCTCAGGCTGATGAGAAAAACCTGTCATCTCTTGTCTCTCTCTGCGTTCTCTGCTGTTGGTATGGATGCTAGCTCTTTGCAATTCCCCAAGCTTCACCTTCTTCAAAGGACCCGCAGACATCCTTCAGCTGCAGTGACGATAACACCAGCGCAAAGCAGATGCCCTTTAGCCTCTGGATCCTGACTCCTGCATCACCTTTCACTCTCCCGTGAGGTGTCTGAAAAAGAGAAGATATTTCATTATTTAGTTTCTGTGTTTTCAGGTCTCTCCTCTGGTTCCCAGGCTTCCAGAGAAGCACAGAATCCTGTGAGCAGGCAGTTTGGGTTTAATTAGAAGCTTTTCAGCTCTCCCTGATGTCTGCCTGTGGTCTGCTTGATGCCATGCGCTCTGATTTATCGAGTGTTACGACGCTGCAGCTGTTTGATATCGATACATCCAGAACCAGTTTCCCAAACACTGTCTAGTTGATATAAACCATGCAGGAAGCCCAGAGCAATGCATAAACAGGAAGAAATAGCTTAGGCAGAGCTGAGCTTTGAGGCTACAGACAGCTTGTCACTGGAGCAGGGGCAGCAGGACACCTGTTGCAGCCCGACTGTTGAGGTTTCTAGCTGGCTGTATGTGCCTGTAGATGTTCAAAGCTAACCTTAGGCTGCTGCAGGCTCTCCACTGTGGGCCAAATCCTGCTCGCTTTTCTCCTCTGACCAGCATCACTGCTTTTATGAGGCTACTAGAGCTGATAAGGTTGTAAGAAATTACTGTATGTGAGTGAAAATCATCTTGTTCCATTCTTCTCGAGGGAGGATACAAAACTGGAGACAAGTGGTCTGGGTTCACTTTCTGCTATTGATCTTGTTCATGCAGCTGCCTCCTCGCGGGGTCCTATTCCCTCCTCTGTATGCAAGAGTGTTTCCCTGTCCCCAGGGGATGCTGTGGTTTCTAAATATGAAAGGCATCAGATATACTTAGAGAAAAACCACCTAGAAGGGTAGAAACTAATAAAAATAGTAAATAGAGGTGTATGCCCTTTGGGGTTGAAAAACTTGAAATGCATCAGAAAGGGAAGGAGTTCCATGGCCACTTCACGTTGTTTTTTTCCCTTGTGTCCTGTTTCTGTAGCAACCCAGTGATGTCCTAACTCTGCAGTACCAGCCTCTTTCTTTAAGAAACGCATCCTCCCTGCCACTCAGCATTGTCCTGGCCTTAGAGCAGCCCTTCTTAATCTGTGGTGCAGACCAGCAGCCCCTCTCTGCAGACGTTCAGGTGAGCAGCCGTGGGCCTTCCTGCTGGTGGGGTTTGAAGAGGGGGGAGTGTGGTGGTACGTTTCTGTTGGGAGGTCCTCTAGTAGAGAAGTTTATTCTTTAGACTCAGTGGTAGACTGGCCTGAACTAAATCAGATTTGAAACGAGCTGCTGAAGGAAATGAAATATCATCTGAACTGGGGAAATACATCCTGTCTCTAAGACGTGAGAAGAGGGGAGCAGGCAGCTAGGTCTGGGCAAGCCGTGTAGTAAAGGTGTCTCTTGGAGGCCATCGAGCTCTCCAGCAGCCGTTCTCAGATAACCTCAGGAGGAGCTTGCTTTCTTCAAGGGCAGCCCTGCTTTCAGGAAGGCTGAGGAAGCTCCTCCAGCTGCTGCCTGGCCCCTGCCCTGTTGTTGGTGAAGGTGTTGGACATGGGCTCTGCTAAACGCTTGTTGTAGGCACGGCCACCACTTCTGTGCTGCGCCAGTGACTAGCTCCTGCAAGGGTGAGGCTGCAGTGCCATGCTGCTTGTGCCGTGAGGGTAAAGGAGTTCCTCTAGAGCTGGGGCAAAAGGCCCTGGTGTGCCAGAGTGCTGATTTAGTTGTGTATTTAGCACATAGCTTCTGTGGGTCCCAAATTCAGCAGAAGAATATTTATTTTCCTCGTGTATTGATGCAGAGCACAGTGAGATGAGCCTGAGATAGTCTCAGACAAGAGCGTGGTGGGGCTTGCAGTCAGGCGCACACTGTGAAGGAAACGCAGGATGAACTGAGAAGCCTACGCTGGGGTCACACGTTGAACATTTACACGTTTCGTGCTGCCAGACCTTGGGACTTCATCACACTGGTGATTAATACTCTTCATTTCCTTGCAGCCCGTGAAGCTGGAGATAGGGGAGGAACTTCATCTCTCCATCAGATTTAACCCTGCTTATGAAGAGGATTTGTGTAGCCGGGTAGTAGAGAAGGTTCTGAAGATACGATTTCTTGAGCACCCTCATGAGGAGCAGGTCACGGTTCGGGGAGAAGTCTACTTTCCGAATCTCCATATCCAGCCCACGGCCCTGGACTTTGGCTGCATCTTGAACGACACTGAAGGTGTGCGTTACATCGAGATGACCAACCGCAGCCCACTTCTTGTCCAGTACCACTGGGCGTTCCTGATGGACAGCCGCGTGAGCCAGATGAGGTATGTGCCCCTTCGCTCTCTCCTTGCAGCTCTTCTCCTTCCTCGTGTCCTGTTTGTGCTTTGCAAAGACCAAGGCTGTTTGCCTGTGATCTGACAAATTGCTTGCAACTTTCCCTGTGGGAGTAACACCTACCAGCCGTGGTCGGGCTTAGGTTCTCAGGGAATAAGTGATCTCCACCAGTTTGACACTGGGAAGGAGACAACGTTCTCCAGCCAAGCTGGGGCTGTGAGATGCTACCAACACTTTTTGCATTGTCCATAGCCTAGAGTCCTGCTTTATTTCTGGAGCTACAAACCTATACTTAGGCACTGGGACAAGCAGATATATGATTTTTCTTTCCTGCCAACCCTACGTGTTGTCATTTTACACTAAGAACCTACACAGGCACTGCCACCAGAACGATATGCTGCTGCCCCAGTCTCTTGCTGCTGCTTTGCTGTAGCCCCCATACTGGTTCCCCTGGGAAGGAAGGCTGGTATTGGAAAGCTGCTTTCTCAGACCTTTGTGGCCTGAGGCAAACACCACACTGGTGAAGTGAATTTTCATCTGTTAAACTGCTCATCACATTCTCCAAACAGCTATTTAGTGTTTTACAGGGAAACGGCAGGTTCTGCTGCAGCTTTGGGTACAGCTGTAGGTGTTGGTGGGAGCACTTGTCTGAACGTCCATGGGAAGCGGGGCCATCCAGTGCTGGGCTGTGGTTTCCAAGCCCAAGAGCAATCTTGCAGTCATGCTGGAGCACATTTATAAACACATTTCCAGCAGTTCCTCCCGCTGTGGCCTCTCTGCATAGCACAAAAGTCTAGTCTGGGCAGTTTTAATTACAGTAGCAAATGGTTTTTCCATAATGCCCTAGGAAACTGAGCAAAGTTAACCATTGTGCGTTGAAGTGCTGCCATTACAAATAATAGAGATCATCAATAAACAGGTTTGTTTAGAGAACTGGGATCTGGCTCAGAGGACACAACCTACTGGGAACTGGAGATTAGCTATGGCTATGAGGAGAGCTTGGGGGAGAAGACCTGGGCGCTGGGGTAGCCTGTTCACAGCTGGATCTTACCGAGTAACAACCAGTCTTTAGTGTGGCCCTTCTTGATGCACGGCACCTTCAAGAACAGACACTAAAATGCAGAGGAAAGCCCGCAAAAGCAGGTGGAGGGAGGTGGGCAGGGAAGAAGGAGCAGAGCTGTAAGCTCTGCTTGGAGGCCCCATCATCTCCTGGTAAACTAGATTAGGGTTTAATTGCAAGCTAGAGGGAAAATCTAATTTTGATGATAGAACAATGCATATGTTTTATAATAACAGAGAAGCAAGCACGTTACAGCAAAGCCTGTGTGGAATTAATTTCTTCTGGGGCCACTTGCTGGCCAGTTGCCTGTTTATCTTTACTCTTTCCTTTTTTTAGAACCAATTTAGGTTTTTGGAAATGTGAATGCTGAATCAGTTTTCAGCTTTTAATTACCCCGTCTCCACCTGAACTGTCTTAGGACCTGAGCCTGCAGGTGCTTGTTCTTCCAGGGGATGCTGAGTCACCCAACTCTGCTGAGTCGGTAGCAGTTGAGGGTCCTGAGCATCTGGCAGGGTAGCAGCCTCTGCTCCGAAGGGTTTGGCATAGCCCCTTCACTGGCTCGTTAGCACTGGGGACGTTGTGGCAGCTCCCTTTTCTGCTCTGTATGTTAATTAAGCAGAAATGTACTTTCTGTGGGTCCCTCAGCAGACACCATGTGATTCTCCGTGGCAGAGCTGGAAATGAAGATGGTCTCCAAGCTATTAAGACCTCAAGTTGCTCATTAAGAGCCTGGCAGAAGGGCAGCATGTCAGATATTATTTCTGGTCCACATTAAGCACTGTTAGTATTCTAAATTTTCAGATCAAACTCACCCAGTCTGACATCGAGGGAATCAAACATCAGGTCTCATGAAGGTGAGATCAATAGAGTTTAACCATCCGTCCATCTGACCTTGCTGGAGCCGATCATCAGAGACTGCCACCATCAATCAGACACACACGTTTATTTTGGCCAGGAGAGAAAAATGTTGTTCCTCTGCCTGGACAAGACTGTGTGCTTAGATCTTTTTTTCTTCTAATTGTTCAACCTATTTTTCCTACTTACCCTTTAATCACTGCTGCTACTTTGAGCAGAGCAATCATATAAGCAACACAGTCCAACCATTGCTGTGTGGTTGGACGTGCCCAACTCACGCCAACCCATGTCCCTTCTCTGGCACTGCTGAGCCATAAATCTCTCATGGTTACTCTTCTTCTAGACCTCTACATGGTTAGAGACAGACTGAGAATACGTTCTCCTCACCCTTTGGGCCTTTGATAGCTCAAAGCTGAGTTAAGCCTTTGCACCAAGATGTTTTCTGCAGCGTTGGAATGGGTCACCAGAGTCACCCAGCAGGAGACAGTAGGTCTGGACTCAAATTTGGACATTTTATCATATTTCTTACCTTAAAGGTTTCTTCCTGAAAGACTGATTTGTCCCCCTTTCTAAGGGCAGTATCCAGCTCCTCGGCTTTGTTTGGGTTTCCCATCAAAAGGAAGACATTAAATCCCAAAGGATATACAAGGATTTTTTTTGAGACCTGTGACAAAGGCTGCCAAAGGCTCATCCCCAAACTTTGCTCTTCTCTAGAGTTTTCATCCTCTGTTAAGGACCTGTGCCTTGTCATTTACTTTGAGCATGGCTGTTCCTGCATCACCTCTTTGTCCCCTTCACGCGAGACACGTTTCCTCCCTGGGACAGAGCTGACACACACCAATCAGTCCGTGTGCCAGGATGGATCAGCAGGGAGCTCTGCACCTCTGTGGCACATGTCAAACCCCTCTGTGTATTGATCTGGTGTGTCTGGACCGTGGGAACTTCGTAGCTACAAATCCAGCATAATGCATTGCCAGTACATTCTTTGGGGAAAGGCTTTGTTGAGCTAAACATGTAGAAAATGACTCTTTCCTTTCCATCCAGGATTTTCTCGGCCAATGTGTTTTGAATCAACCAGGAGCCATTCTCCTCCCAAGTGGATCTTCCTACAGCATTAGTAACTTCTCATTCCTCCGCCCTCTCTCCTTCCATGTCCCCTGGCAGGTTGCAGTGCAGGGACCCTGTGAGCCAGATCCCAGCCTTGTTACTGACCAGAAAACCCCAACTCTCTGTTATATTTGATGGGGTTTCTGCTTTGTTGTTTTTGTAACAAGGAAGAAATGGAAAATGCAGGCAGTGAAAAACAGTGCAAGGCAAAAATCTGACAGCAGTCCTCTGTCAGCCACCGGAGGGGAGAGGTAGCAACAGCAGCAGCGAGCATGTACATCCGAAATGCACCCATCCACCGTGCCCCTGGTGCTGGGGAGTCTCAGATGGGTGACAGTAGACCATACCCCCTCCTCATCCCCCCAGTGCCATCAGCTCCTCGGGGCAGTACGTTTTGGGCTTTGGTAGCCCCATGGGTGCTGCTTTCCCTGCTTAAATCCCGTGGGTAAGGTAGAAAAGGGCTGAGTCGTGATGGAAATGTGCTGCTGAATGCGGCCTTCAGCTCCGTGTGGTTTGGCAGCAGCAGAGAAGCGTTTTGCTTGGTGTAAGGGAGAAGTGGCCTCTTATTTCTTAGAGATGGAGTGTCTGGGAGCAAGGACTGGTGCCAGGCAGGCTTCACCTCTGGGGTGGCAGTGCGGCTGCTGTGAACAGCTGATGGAGAGTCTCTGTGCTTGTGGACAGAGACACTGGGGAGCTGGAGCAAGGGAGACCTGGAAATTTGCTGCCTGTTGCACCCAGAGAGAATGAAAAGTAAATAAAATGATTGCCAGGGAGGGGTTTGGAGCCAGGCGTAAGCGAGCATATGCTGTTACCAAGTCTATCTTAGAGACATAAACCTGCATACTAGGTGTGGCACAGTGATGCTTTATCGGGACAAAGGTTGCGGGGGTGATGATTTTCTGTTTGCAACATGTCTGTAAGCTTCTTTCTTCTCTGCTGTCACCATGTATCCTCCATCTCCGTGCCTTTTCCAGCACGGTGCTGCTCTTTTCCCAGCTCACGTGCTGGCGAGTCAGCCAGCCTGCCCCAGGCCTGGGCATGGCACCTTCTGGTTGCGCTCCTGGGAGCCTGACTGCAGGTTTGAGACAGCTTCTGCTGCCCCAGGGCTTCTGACAGCCCATTACGCTGTCGCACACCTGGAGGACTTTCACCTGGGCCATTGCAGTGGAGGTTGGAGCCCAGAACAGCTGCGTGAGAGTTGCTTTAACTATTCCTCTTGGGTTTTCTGAGGCTCAGCCTCCTCCTTTGCACAGGGTGACAGACCCTGAGAGCTGTCCTTCGCCTCGGGGACTGGGGAGCAGCCCCAGGCTGTTGGAGGAGCAGATTGAGGGTAGGGAAGGCGAAGGAGAAAGCATTGGTTGGGTGAAAAGTGCTGCACGTCCTACCCAAGGTGCTGTCGGGCAGCTGACTGTCTCAGGACAAAGTGTGGGAGGTGTCCCTGTGTCACCCACGCCCCGAGCAGGCTGCGGTGGGATGGGGGTTGCCTTCTGGTTTTGTAGCCGGTCAGCAAACGCTGTCTGGAAGGTGACGACGTCTTGCTCTGTCAGCGATGTTCAGCTAGCAAACCTGGGGAGCAGCTGACTTCTGTCTTTGCTTTCTGGACATCTTCATTACCCGGGGCACGCAGCGGGAACCCGAGGTATGTTTGCACTGCAAACAGCATCCTTCTCCCTGTAAATGATGTTACGCCCGTGCGGCCTGGATGACTCCTCCTTTAATTCCCTCTGGGCAGGAGGCTGCTGCTCAAGGCCGGTCTCTGCAGAGCTTCAATGTTTATGAAACAAAATGTTGATTTTTTTTTAAATTTTTCTGTTGTTCATGGGAACGGCTTGCTGTCATAGCCTGGATGAGGTAGAGCGAGAGCATCGATTCAGGGACTGCTGCTGTTGCTTCCCCGTCATCTCTCTGGCAGAGCATTGAGTAGTGAAGCCACCAGATGAAATCTGGGGGACAGGATGGGCTATTTATAGTCCTCTTTATTTGCTGACCTGCTGTCACTGCATGTGGCAATGAGGAGTACGGTGACAAAATTTTCCAGACCTTGTTTCTCGTAATTTCTCCAGCTGTTTCTCACCCTTCACTCTTTTCCTGCTTCCAGCAAGCTGTGCATCAAACAGCTTTCCTTAAGGGAAAATCCCTCTGAACGCACTGGCGTCGCTCTGCCCAAGAGTGCCGTCTCTAGTATCGCTGTGCTCTTTCCTGGTGCATCCCTGTCTTCAGAGGGTAGGTGAGAAATCTTTAAACTCTTAGGAGAAGAGGCTCAAGCCAAATTTGAATCTAGGTGCCAAATCTTCACATCTTTTTGGGTGTAAATCTGCACAGGGGATTTTTGTGCTGATTCATTCTAGTCCAAGGTGCTGCCTAGTGCAGAGGTGATGGAGAGCCCAGCTTCCCTGCTGGTCCCATCATCACCCCTGAGCTGGCTGCTGCTGAGACAGGGATTGGCAGCAAAAACCCTTCCAGAGAATGGGGATTTTGTCCTGCATGAGGCTGGACACTCACAAGACAGTGAAACTGGTGCTCATCCTTCTGTACAGCCACTCTTTCTCCCCGAGAGGCTGATATTGGGATGGTGGATGGGCAGGATGGGTTTTGGGTGGGTTTCAGATCTCTTGCTGCTGACTGACTGGTTTAAGGCAGACGAGAATACCAGTCAGGGAGATCATTTCCCAAAACACCATCCTGTATTTGTTTTTCAGAAAGAGTGGGATCTGCCTGGCATGTGCCAGTGCTCTGTTTTCCTCTTGTATCACCGAGGAGACAAGAGACTGTCCCGGCATGGAGCAGAAGCAATGCTTGCTGTTCCTCTAAAAGCCAGAGCCAGTGTTTTGGTCCCACAATGGTTTCTTTGCCAATGTTTTCTTTGGCCACAGCCACCAGCTCCATGTGCTCTAGGTGAGGAGCCACTCCATGCTGTGATAGACTCTGTTAAATGAGCCTGTTATAAAAAAATCTTCTCTTATCCACCTGGTCCATCTCTTCATCCCTGAAAACAGCCACAGTGAGAAGACCTGCTGTTACTACTGCCATTGTAGCTGTGCAGGAGCATTGATTCATAGAATATCTCAAGTTGGAAGGGACCCATAAGGATCATCATTCCTAGATCTCTTGGGAGTTGTGAGGCACAGAGCCTCTAATCCAGAAATGGAAACCAGCCTTAAATGATGAGCTGCAAAGCTAGAGACAAATACTCATTTGGGAGCACGTCGTTAAAGGCACTGAGTTCCCGGCTGGGAATGAAGCACCCACATTGCTGTAAAAGATGGGCCTCGTTTGCCCTCGGGAACACTTGCAGATAGGCGTGGTGACAGGCAGGCATGGTTCCAGTGTGTCCCTCCGTGGGGCATCAGAAGGGTGAACAGAGTTACTGTGAGCACCTGCTGCAATTTGAAACAGGGAATGTAGTCTGAGTCACTGGGAATGTTTGAAAATGTTAAACCGAACACTTTTTAGTGACACATGTTGGTCAAACTATCAACTCAGTCCTGTCAGTAAGATGAGCTGTTGAACTGCTTTGCTGAATCATTTGCCAAATTGGTCCTCAGATGGTTTGTGTTTAGAAGCTGCTGGGGAGGTGACCATGCCGTTGGTAAGTGCCACATCGGTTATAGCCTTGTTTCAGCAGAGCTGCTGCCCTTTTAGCGCGAGGTGCGGTTGGAGCCGTTGTTTCACAACCAGGGAATACCGGTGGCACAGCAGGAGCTGAAGCTTGTCATCGGCGTTTGCTGTGTATTGATTAAAAATGACCAAAGCTTCCTTCCCCAGAGCACCAGTCGCTGCTGCTTCAGTGCTCCTCAGGGATCAATGGGCTGTTCAGTTGTGAGTCTCTGCCTGGAGTTGCTCAGCGTGTCTTTCCACGCTGCCCCGTGTGTGTGGGGGTGTCCCGTACCGGGCTCCATGGGTGCCCCCGCACGGTGCTGGGCTCTGTCGGGGTTAGGGCACAGCAGGCTCCGGGCTCCATCCCTGCTCCTGCCTTACGGCGCTTGGAGAAAGCCTCGGGCATTGCTGCTTGCTTGTGCTGACCTGCAGCTGCGGGTGGGTGTCAGGGGAAATATTCCGGATTAGCACCTGGTAGAGCTGCAGAAGTTCTGGCTTTGGCCCTCTGGGTGGGGGAGGCACAGTCTGCAGCTGTGGGTGCTTTCAGGAGGGCACTGGTGGGTCTGCACTGGCTTGTTGCTGTCCGGATCTGCCCCTTTGTGTCTCAGGTTCACCTTTTTGCCCAGTTTGTGTGTCTCTTCCTTTCCTGCTGTGCTTTTTACCTCCCTACAAGGCTTTCACCTGTGTCCTCTTCCATTTCTCCTTGCAGCCAGTTGCCAGCTGCCTGCGCTGCCGCTATACCAGCATCATCCCTAGGCAGCCCCATATGCTGACCTGCTCCATCCTGGTTTTGGAGCTGCTGGGTCAGACCCGTTACTGAGTTCACAGCACCAGTGCCCACCCGGGGGCCGCATCCTGCTGAGGAGCTGTTCGTGCAGGCTTCCCTCCCTCCCACTGCAGGTCCACAATCAAAGTTATGTTATTTTCCAGGTTCAGCCCTCCAGTACCTAAATTTTTCATCAAACCCCAACCATCAAAGGAGGAGGGAGCCTGGTCCAAGCGCTCGGTGTCTGCAGGGAGCAGCTGCAGGGATGGAGGTGTGGAGGAACCAGCCAAAGCCCTGGGAGCCGCAGGGGATCCTGCCCAAGAGCCAGCAGATGCAGATGACTCCCTGGAAGCAAAGGTAGATTTTCTTGTACACCTACCGCTTGCATTGCCTCCCCCAGCTTGCCACCAAAAAGCCATGCTTGTGCCAATCCCCCTTTTTGCTGCCCTGCTGTCATGTGCCCTGAGGGCGGGCTGGGCAGCAGGGCCAGTGGCTGGACACGGGGCTTCTGGGGAGGGAGAAATCAGATAGTTTTGCTTGGAGAAGCCCACTCAGATCCTACGGACCTATGCTGAGTTTGGGTTTTTTTGGCTTGTTTTTACACTGTAAAATGAGGCTTTTATCTGCACCATGATGTGAAGGCCTCCAGTTTCCTTCCTGTATCAAGCTGTGCCAAGTACTGTGATCTCCATGTACCACCTTCTCAACCCCAGCTGGAGCCGCCTGTTTTTATGTCTCTGCCTTCACCCGAGACCTGCAGTATTGCAGAGATGGCCACAGAGCTGTCTTTGATAAAATGAGACTTTGCAAAGTCATTGTCTCTTCCTCCTGGCATGGAAAATGGCCTTTGGTCTGCTGACCTTCCTGGTGAACCTCGGTGCTTTGGAGCTTGATGTCCGTGCTAGTGGGAACTGGTGCCTTGTTCTGCATTGTGTGGGACAGAGGCTGCTCCTGGGGCAAAAAAAAGGATGCAGGAAAGCATGGGAAGTTCTGAAAGCACTGGCGTTGGCGTTAAGTTCAAGGAGAGGGGTTGCATCTGCTCACATCCAAATACCGGTCATTTTAACATTATAACGGCACATTTTTTCTGAATCAGGAGAAATGATACCCTGTAGACGTAAAGAATAGTGTGGCTGAATGTTTTCGGATAGAAGGGTGGAATCATCTTTATTTCCTGCTTTGTTGCCATGTATGCAGAAATAAACCAAAGAAATTCAAGTAGATATGGCTAAGTAGGATCCAAAAGTGCTTCAAAGGATATGTCTGGATTGCAGCTCATCTTCCTGCAGCAGAGTGGTCTCACCCAGACCAGCCAGCTGCTCACTGCAGCCCACGGTGCTTGTTTTCCAGCTCCTGCCATCCACTGCTGCGGAGCTGGAAGGTGCTGTGGAGACTCAGAGCCTGGTGGGGATCAACAAACTGATGCAGCTTGTGGAGGCAGAGCCCGTCATCTTGGGAATGGAGGAGGTAAGTGGGAATCCATCTTGTGCCACGTTTCCAGTGTGGCAAGCAGTTATGTAGCTCCCCCCCCTCCCACTGGTGGCCCTCGATGCTGCTCGCAGAGTGGCCTCACGTCCCTCCAAGCCCATCGCACAGCGCTGCTGAAGCAACTGGTCACTGGAGAGGCCACGCAGGACATGTCGTAGGGTTGACCTGTGCAGCAGCTGTGGAGGGCATTATTCATCTTTTTGCTAATCAAGGGCTCAACAGGAAATTTCTGCAGTAGCTTTTGCTGTAGCATCTTGAGAGAGCGCAGCATGCAAATCGGAGAGAGCGAAAAGCATCAGGAGTCAGATGAGCTGGGCTGGAGTCCTCCCCCCCAGCTCTAAGGGCTTTCACCTCCGAATACTGTGTTTCTCTTAAGGCAGTAAAAGGTGCTTTTAAAGGCAAGTTCTGCAGTGAAGAGAATTTCTTGCTGCCAGGAGACAGCCCAAATTACTTTAATATGTAGTGTATTAATTAATGCGTTAGTGAGTATGGGAGAAGATTTTTCCCGTGGCCCCTCCACTGGTAAGTGGAATGGATACAGGATGAGATTAGGGTGATTTTGCCTGTGTTTGAGGAAGAGCCCCCTCCAGCCACGTCTGTACTTCACTCCAAGCCATGGCTGCTCTTCTGCATCAATTTCCATGCTCGACATCTTGATCTCTCCTCGCCTACCTCCAGGTTTTCGATGTCCTGCCGCTCTACGGTGTGCTGCAGCCAGGCGAGAGCCAGCGGGTCATGTTCACCTTCTTTGGCCACACAAATATCGTCGCCCGTGTCATGGCGCTGTGCAGGGTGGAGGGAGGCCCGACCTACGAGATCATGCTGAGTGGGGAGGCTTCGCTCATCAGCTACCTCCTAGACGTCACGGAGATCGACTGCGGGCTGCAGGTACCGCACGCTTCTCTTGGCAGAGGTCCTTGTCGTGAAACCATCACCGGCGGATTGCCACCCACCTAGGGCTAGGGCTCTCTCCCCTTCCCAACTACTTTGTTGGCTCTATGGCTTGAAAGTACAACCTTGGAGTGGTATATCCTGCATTCAAGCTGTTTTTAATGGCCATCTCCACCCCTCTCCAGCTGGGAATTCCTCCTCCTCAAGGTAACTAACACCGCCTCCTGGGGCAGGCAGGGTCCCAGTGGTGATCTCCAGAGGGACGTGCCCCAAGACATACATCTGCTGATCCGCTCCTAAAGCCTGAGGTCCAAGGAGGTGCTCTCTTTTGATGTTCTTGATTAATCAGCAAAATAAACCAGGGAGGAAGTTAACTTGGGCTTCCCAGTCACTGTAGCTGGAAAGAATGTCCTAGAATAATCCCCACTTTACTTCTTTTTGGTTAAAAACCCCACAGATATTTCCAGCTGTTGCCCTGTCTCCCATTTTGCTGTCACTGCAGGTGCTTTTTCTTCTGCAATGTCTTGATGCCACCTCCTTTGTTCCAGCTGGGTGTGAGATGACACCATGAGGTGCAGAGAGCTTGTCTCCTCCTTGGTTTCCTTATGACTGATCTCTGTGGTTGGCACTGCCCCTCTGCATGCCGCCATCAGTATCTGTTCCTGTGTAGGGCTAAGGGGTGCCCTGTGGTGGTGGCTTCCCCAGGTTAACCTGGGAGACTCAAGTGCCCGTACCTCCTCTGCCTCTGCTTTTCTCCTGTGTTGAGTTCATTTGCTCGCATCCCAATGAAAGCAGAAGGAGGTTCCCAGTATCAGGCCTGTGCCTTCAGCTTCCCACTCCTCTGTCCTCTCTTCAGCTGTTTAACAAAGTCACCGAAGCAGAGGTCACCCTGCAGAACAGCGGGAAGATGGGATTCACCTACGTGGTGCTAAGGCCCAGCGCGGGCACCGCAGACAGCCCTCTGCCCGGCGTGCCCCTGGTCCTGCCCAGCACAGTGAGTATGGAGGTGGCGTGAGTGATTGACCCTGGCTCTGGGTCAGGCTGCCCAGGAGGGGGTTGTAGGGGAAAAAAACAAAATTAAAAAAAAAGAAAACAACCCACAAAAGCAGACAGGGGAGACAGGGCTGTAAGCAGCTGCTGCTGGGGGGCAGGGAGGGTCAAGCAAGCGTGGTCCTAATCGACGCCTTCACGGCCTTTGCCGGCGGGTGACCCTGCTGTCACACAGCAGCCACCGGCCAGAGGCACCAGCGCTTTGGGGGCTCTGGGGACCCCAACTGCTGAGTGCTCCGGCTGTGCGGGCACTGGGGCTGGACTGTGCCGGCTCTCCTGAGAGTCACCTTTCCCAGGGTGTGTGGTTGGACAGGGCTTACTCCTTGTCCCTGCCTGTAGCCCACCCTGCCAGCCCCCTGCCAGCACTGAGCGGGACTTAAATGCTCTCACTTGGGCATGAAGCTGCTTTGCCAGAAATTGTAGCAGCCCCTGTACCGGTCCCCCACTCCCCCAGCTTTGCTGCTCCGCAGCAGCTTTGTGGGGCAGTGAGGGGGCCAGGCAGGAGCAGGGCTGGAACAGTGAGGAGAGGAGTGTGCAGCATCCCACCATCCCAACTTCTCAGTCCTGTGTGGCTGTCTTTGGGCTGGAGCAGCATTCCTGTCTAGTCCCTTTTTGTAGTGGGAAGAGGAAGCCAAAGGTGTTCACATTTCCTCATGCCTGTCTCCTACAAGGGGTGACACACTGATGCCCTCTTGCTGAGAGCTTCCAAAGACCCAGCTCTGCTCGGACCCGCGCAGTCAGTTGCTGTGACAGCCCCATTGGCGCTGGCAGCTTGGCAGGGCTGGCTTTCGCTGCAGCTGTGTTCTGCGCTGCACCAGGGGCTCAGGGGACCAAGTGGCAGGATCTGTCCCACTCAGCAGCTTCTCCCTACAGCATGAAGGGGAGTGAGGAGCCGAGGGTCCAGCCCAGTGTGCAGAGGGCAAGCCGAGGAAAGCTGTGGCTGTGTCCCTCACCCAGGGCTCTGTTGCTGTCTGCTTGCATTTGCTCTCAGCCTGGCTGGCGGGAGCCTAGCCTGGGGCTCAGGCAGCCTTTCTGGAAGCCCGGAGAGGAGGTGCCCTTCCTGGCAACACCTTTCCTAGATCTCGTCCTAGTCTCTGCTCCTGCCTTTCCAGAGATGCATGTTTGCAGGTCACCATGAGCCTGGGTAGGCTCACGCACCCCCGGTGTAACTGCACAGGCAGGAGGTGTTTGGCTGGGATCATTATAAGGGGTCAGGCCCTTCAACACCAGCCTGGGAACCGCTGATGTGCTGTGGCAGGAGCTGCTGGCCATGCTGAGAGTGTGGGCACTTCACTTATTTTGCATAGTGGCTGGTAAAAGAGCTTTTATTTCTTCAGTCTGGCTCTTGCTAGCAGAGGGTAAACACCGCTAGGGGCAGAGCTGTGCTCATGCTGAGCAAGGGGTGGTCTGTGGGTCTGTCCTGGGGGAATGCATCCCTATGAGCCCTCTGAAGGACCTGGTGTAGGAGACTTCAGCTTCTGGGTACAAGAAAGCTAGAAGGCGATGTTGTCTGATCTTTCTTATATATGAGAACCTGCCTTCTCTTCTCAGCATATCTGTCGTCTGAGCCATCCCTCCACCAAACCCTCTTTGGTTCATTCCCTCCCTCTTCTCCCACACCCTGCAGGGTTACATTGGACCTGGCCAGGAGCAAGTCCTGAAAGTCTATTACCTGCCAGGAGTGCCTGGAGCCTTCTGCAGGACTTTCCAGATCCAAGTGGGTCACCTAGAACCAGAAGAAATCTCCCTGAAAGGAGAGGGGAGCTTTCCCAGGATCTACTTGGACCTGCCCAGGAACATCAAAGGTGAGCACGGCCTGTCTGCTCCCCAGGAGGGTCCCCTGTTTCTCCCCCATGTCAGATGCCCGTAGGGCAGCTCACACCTGCCTCCATCGAGCCTGGAGGTTTCAGGGCTGTCAGACCAACACTCAACCCCCTGGTTGCTTCCTGAGGCTCTGGCAGATGAGCCTGCGTGGGCTTTGCCCCATGAACCATCCTGCAGAGCTTGCCAGCATGTGTCGGAGTCCTGGGAAGGTGGTGGCTGGACAGAAATGCTCGGGAAAGCTGAGCACAGGCTGGCAGGGATTTTGGCAGGATTGGATTTGGGTCACATTGCAGGGGATGAGATGCTCCTATGTGGGGAGGAAGATGGGTGGGAATGAACATCAGGGTTGATAGAGGAAACGCAGCATCTACTTTCCATACATTGCTTGAGGAGGGTGTTTCTGGGAGAGGCCAGAATCGGGGAAGTGGGGCTTCCCAGCTTAAATGGGAATAGCGCTGTGCCACGCTTCTATTTGTGGATGTTTTCTTCCTTCAGGAAATGAAAAATATGAGAAGGTCCTCAAGGAGGTGATAGAAAAGATGGAAGACAGCCAGAGAGAGGAAGCAGTTGTTCTGGGGGAGGCTGTGGCCACGGAGCCACCCCCAGATCCCTTGGACGCCGTGGTGAGAATGGCTGCTGCCCCGTTTGACGCGTGCCACCCTCCCCCGGTGTCATTTGGTCCCCTGCTGCCCGCAGCAGGCTTCCCAGTGCCCTGCTGGCACTTGGGACCTCCCTGCCCAACCTGCCCATGATCCTGCATCAGCTCAGCATTGCCCCCGGGGCTGCCCCAGGGAGAGATCCTGAAGACCCTGCTCAAGTGATTGAATTTATGGTACTTTGGGATGGAGATGTAGGTCATCACTGGGGTATTTGCTGCTCACAACCCAAGCCCTGCCAGGTTTACAGAGCTTAATAGCAGCAGCCTGACTGTGCCCTGGGACTGTGCTGCCAGGGCTGACCTCTAAGAGACAGCAGCGTTATTGTGGCTCCCTTTACAAGAGAGCTTTTGTCCGAGCTGCTTTGGCACTGGCTGGGGGCAGGCAAAGACTTGGAGCTCTAGAAGGTTCCTGGCTTGTCTGTCTGTTTGTCTGGCCAGATCAGCTTTTGTAACAGTGACTGGGCAGGCGAAGATACTGGAGTTCATTGCCCTTGAGATGAGGCCCTGGCTAAGAGAGCAGGAGGTGTCACAGACACTGAGCAGCGAGACAGAAGGACCCCATCACCCCTCTCAACACAAGCAGGGGGGAGCCTTGGGAAGGACCGTTGCTAACCAGCCTCTGCCTTTCCTTCCCTCAGCTGGACCCTCGGCTGCAGATGCAGATGGAGCAGATGCTGATGGAGGAACATGCCCTGGAGCAGCAGAAAGCTCTCACCTCTGGTCCCCCAGAGGCCACTGCCTTTGACCAGCACGCTCGTCGGAGGCTTCTCAAGTTAGTAGGGCCTCCTGTACCCTATCTCCAGGTGCCCCAAGGGTAACACCCAGCAGTGCACCCCTGCTCCTGAGAGGTCCTTGTGTCTGCAGAGCTGGGGATAGTGGGGACTTCAGAAAGGGCCTGATCCTGGTAGCTTTGACATGCTCCCTGTGAGCAGCTGAGTGTCCTCACTTCCACAGAGCCACCCTGAGCTTTGGAGGTACTCAGCTCCCCACAGGCGCTGGGTCCTGCTCTTAGGGCTGAGGGGGTCCAGTGCAGAGCATCAAGCCCTTCAGAGAGCACCAACACCATCCCTGCTGACCAGCTCTGAAAGAGGCAACTCAAAGCTGGCATCTTTGTTCCAGCTAACAGACCACACTGAGCAAAAAGAGTAGGGAACACCCTTGACAAACCCTAAATCAGGTGGCTTGGATGCTGGTGGGACTGCAGGGCTTGCCTCAGTACCTTCCCTCTGCTCCTTCATGAGGAGGCA
Organism: Strix uralensis; assembly: GCF_047716275.1. Classification (NCBI taxonomy): domain Eukaryota; kingdom Metazoa; phylum Chordata; class Aves; order Strigiformes; family Strigidae; genus Strix; species Strix uralensis. The sequence goes on from NC_133986.1 coordinate 22,177,468, forward strand.
CGGGCACGGTAGGCTCCAGTTCAGGAAGATGCTCTGCAAAACAGATCACGTATGTGCTTTCCCGAGTGTGATTGCTCTGGAAAAGGACCCTCCCGTGAATCTTGTAGGTGATGATTACTGCATTTGTTGGTGCTGCTTTAGGGACAGATCTGGTTGCAGAGCAGTGAAGATTTCCTGTGCAGGCGAGTCTTATGACAAGGTCCTGAAGCCGTTTCAGGCTGGGGCTGTACACCAGGCTTAGCAGTTTCATTGAGACCAGTGGAGGTCCACTGGACTTACCTACTTTCTGCTTTCTGTAGCAGAGGAGCTGTGACCAGTATTCATTTTAAACTACTTTTATTTTAAGGTCCCACTGGTAGCTGATAAAACCTAGGTCCTATGCTCCTCGTGACTTACCAAAGTCTTATTACCCTTGGGTCAGACCTTGGGTTTCATGGGCTTGAGTTGAGTTTTTACAGCAGTGAATCCAGAAATACTCACTTTGTTTGCATCTTCCATGCTCCTGGAAATGTAGCCAGGCTGTGGTTTAAGGACTGTCCTTACTCCTCCTTTCAGAGCTGAGCTGCCCGAATACCTCCTGGACTTTGGGTACGTGATTCTCGGTAACACCCCCACGCACGTCATGAGGATCACCAACACCGGGCAGTTCCCTGTGTCCTTCCGCGCTGATAGACGGGTCCTGCATGACACAGGTAACCAGTGCTGGAGAGACTTCACATGGGCTTGAAGGAGCTGTCTCTGACAGATTAGCTTAAGCCACTGGACATGGGGAGTTTTTTTGAGTGCTTGTATGTATAACTTTTTCCTCCTTGGGACCCTCTGCCTGGTGCTTTAGAGCCTGAGTTCTCCTGGCCAGCAGTGCTCAGAGACCCGGCCTGCCCGTGCCTGCCCTAACACTTCCCTGCAGGGGCTGGATGGGCTGATCACCTTGGTCACCTCTCAGCATCTTCTGCTCTTGGCTACCATGAGCATCACCTGATGGGCACTCCATGGGCTTGTGTTGCAAACAGATGGACGCTTTGTGGTTTGGAAGTGCTTTGTTTAAAATTCATAATGCCATTAGCACTTCTGTTCAGCCTCTATAGAGAAGACAGCCTGTGAGGCCCTCTGTTGTATCAAAACAGGCTTTTGAAACAGGCCTTGACGTAAGGCTGCAGTACCAGCAAACGGTGACTCGCCGTGTCTGAAGGGTGATCAGGTGCCTCCTCTAAATTGTTTTTCAGGGAGCACCATGGCATGGGGGAATCTTAGTTGGAAATTCTCCTTTGGAGAGGTCTGTGCATCCTTCCCTGGGATGCCTAGTGAAGGAATGGTTGGAGCTCCTCAACTGAGATGTTTCCTTTTTACCCTGTGGGTCTTGGATTCTGGCTGTGAAAGCCCTTTCTCCTTGTGTGGTGACAAGGGAGAAGGAGTGGCAGTCTTCTCCACAGGTACAAAGGGGTCCTTTGCAGAGCTGCCAGACAGGACATATGGCTTCAACGTGCTTGTGACACGTTCATGTCGACTGTGTATCTCAGCTGCTTTATTTTCATCTGTTCAAGGTTTCAGTGTGGATCTGGACCACGTGAAGCACCTGCTCTGCTGCGAGACCAAGATGTTTGAAGTGCGCTTCGACCCACAGAGCGCCAACCTGCCCCTGGGAGAGGTGGACGTGCTCCTGCCCATCAAGGTACCTACGGTGTGCTTCCTCACCCCGCTGTGCCCGTGCACCTCTCGGGGCAGGTGGAGAGTCGGTGACAGAGCAGATGTCACCGGGGCTCTCAGCTGGATGCTCTGTCCTTCCCTAGGTAGCAGGAGGCCCCACATTCCACGTCCGCCTCCATGCCAGCGTGGCCATGCCATCCCTCTGCGTCTCCAGGGACAGACTGGAGTTCTCCACTCTCCAGTGTGGGCAGTGCCAGGAAGAAACTGTCCAGCTCCACAATCAGCAACAGGTCCCCTGTAACTGGCTCATCACTATCAATGAGCCTGTTAAGAAGGTAAAGCACAGACAGTGTGTAACACATAACTTCTCGGTTGGGTTTTCTTTGCCTCTCTTGCCCTTTCTGCCCCTGTGGCTGCGTGAGCACTTGGGCTACAGCTCATCTGAGAAGGCTTTGGGTACAGAGCAAGGCTGGGTCACCTGGACCTGTGCATTAGCTGGTGCTTCACTTCTCTGTCAGGTTCACCTGTTCCTCCTCTTCTGAGGATGGTGCCTCCCCATCTGCCTGCCCTGCCTGTTCTCCCTCCAGTTCTAGGCCAGAGGTGGCCTCGGCTGGTTTGGCTGTGGGTGCCCTCAGCACCATGACGGTGTCTCAGAGCACTGCAGGAACCGAGGGTCTGTCCTCACAGACCAAGGAGACCTCACACAATTGTTTTTTTGTTCTCAGGTGGACAGACATTGGCTAGCGAGGAGGCGTCAGAAGGTGCCCCAGAAGTTGAAGGCCCAGCCCTGTGTCTTCGAGGCGCTGCCCTCGGCTGGAGCCCTCGCTCCAGGACAGCGCTGCAACGTGCGAGTCAGGTTTTCACCCACAGAAGAGGTGAGATCAGCGAGTGTCACCCCCAAGAGGTCTGGCAGGGCAGTGTGGTAACGAGAGCCCAGCACAGGGAGGAGGAGACGGCGTCTGCCTCCACAGAGAGCTTTCTGCAAGCCCTGTACCCACTGTGCCTCAGTTTCCCCTGCAGCACACTCTTCTGAGAGGGGCTTTGAAATCCCCTGGGGAGCTTGCTTAGCATCAGGGAACGGTGGGGTGGCTGCCTCTCGGCGCATGGGGGGAAATCTGCCTGTTTGCCCTCATCTCCCCCTTGCATGGGCCTGTTTGAGGCTGCAACGCCCTGGTGCAGAGCAGCTGGCGCGCTCGCAGGGGATAACCCTGGAAGGGCCAATCTAGGCAAGTCCTGCTGCTGGTACCAGCAGACAAAACAGCCACCAGGCACCTTCCTGGGCACGGCAGGACAGTCGCCTGGAGTGGTGTGCTGCCAGCAGTCCCTGTGGCTCTGGCCCAGCCTGCCTGCACGTTCCCAGGCAGTCTGGGAGTCAGCTGAAATGATGGGGAGTTCCCAAAGGCAGTTTGCCTGTGGCCACCGTGACTTGGAAACTGGCAGTGGGTAACAGGATGGACACAAGTGCTTCCGTGCCTGGAAACAGTCCCAGGGATGTTTGAATTGCTGTAGAGGTGTAACCATCTTGTGTCTGGCTTTGACCAGAGCCAAACACTGAGCAGAGAAGACGACCCTTATTTCTAGCCAGTGCGAGCTCATCTGCCTCATTCATCGAGCTGATGTTTGCCTGATGCAGCAGTGCCAGGACTGTGTCTGGGCAACATAACCCTGAGGACCTTTCTCATGAGCATCACACTCCCTCGTGACTAGGTCAAAACATCTGATAGTGCATTTTAGATTCATCTGACACCCAAATATCCAGTTACACTTCACACCAGGATTCATCCCAGTTACTCAGAGCCAGCATGCAGATGCTGTAGCCCCTGCTGGAAGTAAATATCTGTTTTCCATTCCCCTTAGAGGTACTGGTGACACCCCTGCCTTGGGGCAAAAGTTGAACTTGAGGCCCTGTCAGCTGGGACTTCATGGAGGAGTTTTCTGTGCTTCTCTCTTTTCAGAAGTCCTACAGAAGTGACCTGAAGATTAACATTTTCCAGAGCAGCCAGCACCTCCAGCTGCAGGTCTCGGGGCGTGGGCTGGAGCCACAGCTGGAGTTCAGCCCCCCAGTGCTCGAGCTGGGACCGTTGCTGCCATACAGCTGTGGAGCAGAGGGGACGGTGGTGGTGAAGAACCCATGCGAGTTCCCCATCGAGTTTTACTCGCTGGAGTTCGACCAGCAGTACCTTGCTGAGGAGCAGGTGAGAGGGAAGGTCTGGTCCCCATGTGCACGGTCCCGTAGCTTCACAGTGCTCCAGCATTCCTAGGTTCCTGCCAGGGAGATGGAGACAGTCCCCAGGGCAAAGTCTGGTGGCATTTCAGGGTTAGCCAGCTCTGCTGGCAGACTGTGGAGGGGCTTGTATAGTCCGTGTTGTTAGAAACACGTCCTGCATATGGCTTCTCTTCCCTACATGCACAGATCCTGCAGACGCTTAAAGACTATGATTGCCGCAACACCTTATTGCTGCCTCCGCGTGCCCCGGGTGAGAAGCTGCCCCCTGAGGTGCTGGAATATTATCAGGACCAGAAGAGGCTGCAGGATGAGCAGACGAAGTCCAAGACTGGGGAACCAGCAGACCAGGACAACGGTGAGGGTTTGGCATTGGCTGTCCTGAGTGTGTACACAGCGGGGAGTCCAGCCCGCATGCCCCGAGCTCTCCGTGGGAAGCCCAGGCTTTTAGCAGCCACCCATTCCCCAGCTTGGTGGAGGAATTCCAGCGTGAAGGTCTGTGGCTTGTAACACGCATCCCCTACCAGCCCTGAGTGCAGCCAAAGCAAGCTCATATCTGCCTACCATGGACCGGGGAGATAATCATGTTGTCCTCTTGTGTCCCCTAACCACAAAAAGTAGGATTGGGTGAGTTCTTCAGCCAGCAGGACCAGGTCTAATACCACCAGCTATCTTATATTTGCTCCTTCCCAGCACCAAAAGCACAAACTCAAAATCCCCCCGAGGGCAGAGACAGCCTGGACAGACTTCTCCGTGGGAAACTTTCCATCTTTTGCACGTGGCCGTGCAAAGTGGCAAATGGCAAAGAACAGATTGCCTGGCCATGTCCACCCTCTTCTTCCCTCCCCGTGTCCTTCCTCCTCAGCAAACTTTGAAGATGTCCAGTCTCTGTCAGATCAAGGAAGAAAGTCCTGTGCTGGGATCATTCACACTGTCTCATCCCAGAGCTCATTCATTTTCCCCTCCGTGTTTGATGAAAGCCAGTCCAACAAGGTGGACTCTAAATCTGAATGTGGAGGAGGAGGAAGGTGTTGAGAAAAGACAGGGGATGGGTAATGTTGCAGACAGGGCAGGGACAAGTGAGAGGCCAGAGAGGTTCTCCCCAGTTTTGCCAAATGAGCACCTTTTCCCCCGGGAGCTGCTGGGATCAGGATGATGCTGCTCCCTTTCCTAGGCAGGGCAGCGCGCTCTCTGTCCTGTGTGACACTGCAAGCCGAGATGGCTTTTGGTGACCTCCTAAGGGCAAAGGTGGGAGCTCTTTGCAAATGCTGTTATGGTGAATTCAGAGCCCAGCTACATCTCCTGGTATAATACTCCTAAAGCATCCAGCTTTTGGATAATCGCTTGATCCGCAAATGGAGCCTCTCCCTTGGGACGGTGTAAAATGCCTGGTTCTGCCTGTCCCCCCCTTACTCAGCAGGACCTGGGACCAAACTCCCATGAGGACCATGTTGACAGGGCATGGGAGATTTGGCCCAGTCCTTTTAGGTATTGCCAAATGCTTGCTCTTTCCTCTTTCTGCCACCCCATTTCCTATACTCTGAACAGGCACCTTGACCACCCTCTAGGGCAGACCCTGATCTGCGCAAGCCTAAAGGAGGGGCATGGTGAGACCTCGGTGTGGTGTTGGTTTCAGCAGAGTCTTCTCTCCCAGGATCTGAGGGGATGGGGAGGATGATCAGGATCATAGGTAGGCAGGAGGCTGACTGTTCTATCTGGTTCTGCACAGCAGAGCATCGGCAGAGCATCACCAGCAGCAAGGCGGCCGCGGGAGAACTGGCCGACAGCCCTGTCTATAGGGCCATCGCCCGCCACCTTGGCATCGATATCTCTGCAGAGGGGCGCGCGGCCCGAAACCGCAGAGGGATCGTTGTCATCATCCATGGGGCACCCCTGACAGGTAGGTGAGCCGCAGCCCGTGGCTGCAAGGAGGGGGGAAGCAGGAGAGACACATCCTGGTGGGCCGTGGTGCTTGGTTGACCAGTTGAAGCGAAGCAAGGTAAGCCGCAGCTCTGCTGGTACATGAAATGGTCCCAGGCCTTCACCAGCTGGGGCAAGGGCTGTGGCTCACCCTGTGTCCACACAGCTAGGCTATCGTTCCCCCACACAGGGTGGCCATGTCCCCGTTGCTTCGTGGGAGCACAGTGCCTAGTGCCCGTGTTGCCTCATGGGAGCAGTCCCTCGCCCACGCTGACCCCCAGACCGTGCCCAGACGTTGTTTGAGGCAGTGCCGGCCAGCACAGGCTGGCGAACGCTCTGAGTGGTGGCGGGACAGGGCTCGAAACAATGTTCTGGCCCAGGGTTGAGGTCACCATGAGGGACAAAGTGCTCAGCTGGATGTGAGGTGGACGTGATCCTCCTGGCTCTAGAGGACAACGCTTCTAGCCATGCTCAACTGTCTCCCTCACGGTCTCCCCTAAAGGGGCACTTGGTTTCCGACTGTCCTTGAAACTTTGAAATCCTGTCTGGGGACTTTCTAGAGCCTGTCCCTGGAAATGCTCCACGTGCAAGTGTCACCAAGCAGTCTTCCTCTCTCTCAAGGAAAGACAGCGACAGCGGTTGCCCTGTCCAAATATTACGGCGCTGCCTGCTTGTCCATCGACACCGTGGTGAGAGAAGCCATCTCGGACAGGAGAAGCTCAGCAGGGCTGCGCGCCCGGGAGCTGTGCATCAGGGCTGCCATCAAGCAGAGCTGCAAGGAGGCAGAGGATGCTGGTAAGGAGAAATGCTGGACCCAGAGCAGCGCTTCAGAAACCCACCATGACCATCCACTTCTGCTTGCTCCAGAGAGGAAGGCTGACAGCCATTGGGTCTCCTAGGGAACATGAGTGCAGCATGTAGAAATGCAAAGCCATTTCGTAAAGCATCTCATGTTATTAAAAAAATAATCTCTGTTTTAAGGGCTCAGACAGGGGCACTTTTACTGCCTCTGGGCTTCTCAGCCCATACTCCTTTTCCTAGGAGTGGTGAAGCACATCTGTATTTTTCTCAGGGTTTTTTTATATTTCCTCAAAGCTGAATCCAGCTGGCTCCTTGTGGCCATCAGGCAGAACTGCTGCCCACTTTAACAACGAAGCAGCCCTCTGAAGCTGCTCATTAAGTACTAGACAACTGACTCTGAGTGTGGCTTCAGAAACATGAGAGGAAGGGAAGAATAACCTCCCAGAGTTTCAGATGAGACATGCTGCAGATGAGCTCTTTTCTCCAGAGGTTTTCCTATACACACTGTCAGGTCACGCAGCTCGTGCATGTGGTGCTGTTCTCCACCTGAGACCAGAGACTTTTAGAAAACCTGGTTGGGCAGTTGGTGCCCCGCGCTCTGCAGGGTGAGGCCAGACCCTGGTTCTGGTGGGGGAAGTTTTGCATTGCTCAGCTTTGAACCTGGTTGGGTTGGGAGCTGATGGAAGGAAGAAGGATCTGGGCCCCAGGTGGGGTTATCCCATGCAGAGGATTTAGCTCCAGTGGAGATGGGGGATGCAGCTGGGGCAGGGCTGCATGTTACCATCTCCATGTGAGAATGCAGGATGGGTGCAAGGTACAGAAATGATGCTCCTGGATGGTGGAGCCTTGGCTTGATCCATAGGGGAGCTACTGTGCAGTGTCACCTGCGTGCACATTTGTGAGGAGGGACGCAGAGCTGTGCCTTAAAAACTCTCTGGCTTTAAAATCCAGTATCAGATGGTGTGCTTTACCATGCTAATAAGAGAAGCAGGGCAGGAGCTGCTTCTGGAGATGGGTGCTGCTAGTGCCCAGCAGGCTGGGGAACAATGGCCGTGTCCCTGCCAGGGCGCTGGGCTGTGCCCGTTGGGGTGGAAGGTGCCTGCTTGCTCCCCACTGAGCGTCTGTCCCCTCCACAGGTCACAACACAGATGCGTCCCTCAGCCTGCAGTTCAGCACCAAGGCCAAGCACAGCCTAGACATGAGACGGTCCAGCTCTGTGGGCAAACTCAGCCTGCGGTCCGTCAGGTCCCGAGGCCAGGTGAGCGCTGCGGCGGGCAAGAAGACGACAGATGGCCCCACCCCCCAATCCCAGAAACAGCATCTGATGGATCTGACAGGCTCCCAGGTGAAGCACGATCTGCACTGGTTAATGCCTGGGACCTTTCTGTTGCCTCTGAGAAGTGAAGGAGCCGCTTCCAGTGGAGGCTCTGCATCACCCACAGCCTGGTGCGGGGGTCTATAGTGCAGAGAGCCAGCTGGGCAGGCTGGGCATGGCTCGGGGTGGGAATGAAACCCTGTGCTCTGGCAGAAAAACTCTGCGGCATCTTAACAGATTGTTGGCAAAGTGCAGTCCTGGCTAACGTGGCTGCAGCGGTGGGCAAAGCTGCGGGATGCTGCGCTGGGGGCTTGCGAGCTTGGGTCTCTGCTGGCCATGGATGCACCCTCCTGCGTGGTCCCCTGGAGCTGCTGGCCTGCAGTTTTGTTCTAGTCTCCTGCTAGTGAGAAACCCCAGCTCCAAGCCCAGCAGTTGGAATTGTTTGGGGGTTTCCAAAGTGGTTGATTTTTCTTGTGGTGTTCAACATTGCAGGGCTCATCAAGTTCTCACCACTCTCCCCTTCCCTGCGTTCCTGCGCAGCGAGAGCTGAGCATCAGTGGCAGCACATCAGGAGAGCTGGGCTTTAGGAGCTGCGTGCTGCCCGAGGACCTGCTGGTGGCCATCCTCTCTGAAAGGCTGCAGGTACGTGGGGTGGGGGCAAATGGTACGTTCTTGCTACAGGGAGACAGGCAGCGAGGTACAATTCAGAGAGGAGGAGGGCTGTGCCTGCTCTTGGAGGAGTCCTGGGCTGCGTGCAGGGATCCGTGGGTGAAGCTGCAGATGACATAAATTGGCAGAGCATGGGGAAAGATCAGAGCTTGTCTGAGCTGCTGCACTTGGAACTGTGATGGCTGGTGATCTCTGACATCAGGCTTTAGTGACTAGCTGAGAGCCCAATGCGTGCGACAGCTGACTTTCTCTTCCTTTTTGACTTTATCTGCAGCTGAGTGACTGCTACCAGGGAGTGGTGTTTGATGGCCTGGAGACCCCCTTTGCACGCAACACAGCATCTGCTCTCCTCTGCCTGCTCAAAGCTGTCAGAAATCGGCCTCACATCTATTTTGTGAACCTGTTCCAGGATTATGCTTCTTGGAAAGCCAGGGAGATGGCCGCAAAAGAGCAGGAAGGTGAGACTCTTCATCTCCGTAACTCTGAAATCTTCTCTCTCAAGCCCTCAGCCTTACCCGTGTGTATCTGGGTTACCAGCAGAACTTGTAAGAGATGTTTTTATTAATCCTTCCACCTTCTGCCTCGGTGTAGCCAGCACTCAGCTCACAGTTGCTTAAAATACAGCAATGCTGAGGCTGACCTCAGTCTCTAACATTAAAGCTTGGGCACAAGTGCAAGCTGTTGTGGCTCAATAACTAATCACTGGCCAGCTGTCCACAGTGCTGGTGCATGTGAGCCAGGCAAGGCATGGGAACTCACTGACCAGCGATAGTTTGGGGCTTATCTGAATTCTGAAGCAGGGATGTGAGCTCGCCAGTATCTCCTGGCAGGATGACAGGCTGGGTCAGGACAGAGTTGTGAATCCTGGCAGCTCACCCAGAGCAGCAAGCTCTGCTTGCAGGCACTGATGGTTTCTTCTCTGGTCTGTGCTGAAGGACGGGAGCGGGAAGAAGCTGCCAGGAGGGAGAAAGCACGTCTCTGGGAGATGGAAGAGGACGAGTATGATGCCCTCACCGAGGAGGAGAAAATTCACTTTGATAACAGTATACTGCAAGTCAAGCGTGAGAGGAAGAAAAGGTCTGTAAGCCTTCTATGGGTGCCTCCCCAGGATAGTGTCCCCAAAGGGTTTCCCTGCTCCGGAGACCTTGATTGTGCTCAGAGGGGTTACCAAGGCCAAAAGCATTAATTACCAGCAGCACAAGGATTGCCAGTTCCACCTCCCTGGTTCCCAGCAGAGGAGGGACCTTCCTCCGGTGAGATGAGAACATCTTCTCTCCGTTTTAGTGGTGAGCCCTTCGGCTTCGACACTGGCTGCAGGGAGCTGGGCTCTGTGCTTCCCTTGCCACTGTGCTTACCAGTGTCTCTAAGTTAATTATGTTCTTTCTCATCTTCATCGCCCTTCTTCACCAAACCAGAGGGGTTGTGGTGTGGGTTGGTGTGAGGCGCAGCTGTGCTGGCTTGGTTTGGATCCCAGTCCTGCCGTAGGTGAGGCCCTTGCACTGCTGAGCTCCCAGGGTTTTCCTTACTGAGTGACACCAGCCACAAAATCTGGTGTCTCTTAGGCTCACCTTCAGCTGCAGCAGCAGGTGAGCCTGGGAGAAGCTCTGATCCAGCAAAGCAGCCCTGTTCAAGAGGATACACAGGATAAGCTTAAGCCTCTATTAACCCCTGCCTGAAACTTGGGGAGGGACTTGCTTAAAGCAAGCCTGTGTTTTAGCACTTCTTTCAGCCCCAGCTGAAGTTTGTTTCCCTGGGAGGAGATCACTAGGGCTGCTTCAAACTGTGATTTCCAGGACAGGCAGCACAAGTTTCCCATGGTCCCAGCTGGGTTCCAGCAGGAAGCCTGGTTGTTTGGAGCCTGTTTTGCAGGAGGGCAGTTACTGCAGCCTTTGCTTTCTGATTGGTATGGCTAGTCTCACTAAGGAGCAGGCTGTGCCCAGGGAGAAGGGCTGGATAAGCCAAGTATTGGTGCAGGGATAAGCAGGTGTTAGTGATTGGTGAGCTGGTTTAGTGATTTGTTAGCTGGATATTGAGAGCTTCAGGCTCCAGTGTGGAGCAATGGTGGATCAGTCTTTGGCAGCATGCTGGAGGTGTCCAGGTGGACCTTATTGGAGAAGTAGTGCAATTTAGACCTTGTGACAGCAAAGCCTAGATTTGGCAGGCCCTGGAGGTCCCCTCCCACTTCCCTCACTTTGGATGTCCCAGCCTCCCCAGGTTGAGGGAAGTCCACAGAGCTGGTCTAACAGTTGTGCCTGGCCTTAGGGTCAGTGAATGAAGTGTGGGACCAGCTGGGATTGCAGCGAGCCCAGATTTCTGGCGGTGACTCTCGGGGATGTTTTCTGTTTGTCTTGCTGAAGGGAGATGGAGCGGCTGGCTCGAGAGCTTGAGGAAAAGCAGCGGTGGGAGCTAGAACGCTTGAGGGAGGAAGAATTGCTGAAGAAGTTGTCTAAGTGGGCCAAGAGAAAGCTTGGAAAAGACAAAGAAAATGCTTCAAGGAAGAAAAGCCATCCTGGAGTCAGGCAGGTGGGTGGTTGTGTTTATAGAGATGAGTGAAAGCCCTGGGGACCCTCCTGCTGAGCCGTACCATTCCTGGCGAAGCCAGCAGCCCCCCGCAGTGCTGGGGGTGGGTACCTGGCCGTCAGCAACACACGGGGCTGTGCTGGGAAACAGCAGCCAGTGTTTGATCGTGCTGCTGCTTCACCAGGGGTATTTTCACATGGGTTTGTTGGGTAGAGCTGTTCTTCTAGGGTCATGCTGCCTTTGAGTCATGGCTTCACATAACTCCAAGCCTTAGATAGTTTTAGTCCAGCATTTCTCCCCATTCTGCATGTGACTTACACCTCTGAGCCATGACCCGCCTGGGATGTGGTCTTTTGCTACCTGACTGGCAGGAGATACCACCAGGCCCTTTAGGTATTCATTAGCAGCCAGACTTCCCAAAGTGTCAGCCAGACACAGGGATGGATGCTCAGCACACCAGAAACGTGCCCGGAGGACTGCACAGGAGTAAGGGGGTGTCTTAAGGTCCCTGTCTGGGTTGGGGAAGCTGTTCTGTTTCTCAGCTGGTTTGCAGGACTCCTCATCAGTCTGGTGCTGGGGAGTTTAGTTTCAGTTGAGCTCAACTGGGTACCAGCTGCGTTCTGAATTGGGATTTGTAGAGCACCTAGCACAGGTCTCAGATGAGGCGTGGGGTGCTATTGCAAAGATCGCCGCTGTCCTACAGCATTTGAGTTGGTGCTTTGAAATGCTCACCGCTTTGTCCTGCTCCTCCTGCCCAGAACACGAACGCATCCACTAGCAACACCAGCGCATCCACCGGCAACCTGTCCGATGTCACCAAGGGGGGAGAGAAGAAGGGATCTGCAAAGGAGCACGCAGACTCTCTTGCAAGTGACAAGGAAGATAAGAAAAAGCAGAGCAAGGCTCCCCCGACAGATGCCTGCCCAGTGGAGGTTGTGCAACCTGCAGACCCAGAACAGGGGGAAACCAAAACCGAGGCGCAGAGTGACAGCGAGAAGAACTTGGCCCTGAGGTTTAAGATCTACGAGGCATCGCAGAGGGATGTCACGCATATTTTGTCATCCTGGGACAGGGCTCAGGGTATCCTGCTGTCCCCTCTGAACCAAGAGGTGGTGCAGCACCAAGTACAAGGCCAGCGCCGGCATTTATCCAGGCAGGGGAGCCGGCAGGACAGAGAGAATGAGCATCTGGAAAAACTGAAGGCTCTTGAGGACTCCGAGTTATCTGGGCTGGAAGGGGAAGGTGCGGAAGGGTCAGCCAGAGGCCAGGACGTTGGGGTGCCCTGCTTGGACATCCAGGTGCTGAGCTCTGCAGATGTGACTGGGGCGATCCTGGAGAGCGGCAAGCTGCCAGCGGCAGAGCAGGTAAAGCCCTTGTGAGGCTCAGATGCTGAGCCTGCCGTGGTCTGGGCCCTGGTGCATTGTGTCCCACCAGGTGACAACAGCACATACCCTTGTCCAGGCCACTGATGATGTTCCACGATGGCTTCACAGCAGCCACGTGGCTGGGGAAGTTCTTGCCATCCCCCAGATGGGTGGGAAGAGGGAGGGCTCTCTGTTGGAACATCCTCTCTGTTTGGAGAGTTTCCCAGTCTGGAAATCATTAAAAATGGTCCCAGGGCAGGGCAACTCCTGGTCATTGTTTCCTTCAGCTGAGTCACTCAGAGTTGAGGTTTCTCTCTAGGTCCCACTTGTAGGTCCTGGCACTGCTCTGGAGCCTGCCCACCCCACTGTGCACAAAAAAGCACTGTACTCCATCTAAATAAAAAAACCCATTGCCAAAAGCTGAGTGCCTTTCAGGAAGTGTGAGGATGAAGGCCACGGGAGTATAAACAGGGTTTTCTCTTATGCTTTAGATCCTGGATGACCTGGGACTGGGTCCCTCGGGGCCTCCCATTCCACCTACTGCTTTTTACTCTGTGATCCGCTACCCGGAGAAGCGGATGGTCCCTGCAGCAGGAGAAGCCCTCGAGCACTTCGCCTTTGTGGTGCCAGAAAGTGCCACTGCAGAAGAAGGAAAGAAGGAAACCAGAAGTTTCTTGGATGTCCCCGTTGTGCCTGCAGTGAAGGTGCCAGGGCAGGGGCCAGGCTGGGTGGGGGCATGGGGGGCAGGTGGGATGGAAGAGGATCACTGTGGAAGGGCAGTGAAGACATGACGGGGCCCCGTGTCTGCAGGCATCCCTCCTGTCTGTTTAAAAGAGACAGCTCTGCTTGAGACATAGGGCAGTTCTGTGAGATGAGAGAAAAAAAAATCAGCTAAAACCTTCAACTTCCCTTGAGGAGAGGGTCCTGGGGAGGGAGGGGTGTTGTAGGCGAAACAAAGTCCCATAAGGAAGACCAAATCCATGGGCAGAGGGGGTTGGTGGTTTATTCTCTCTCCTGTCTGTTACCAAACCTGCAGCTTTCTCTCCAGGATGGGGGTGTCTCGGGGCAGGTCTCACCTCTCTCCCTTTCCTCTCTCCCTTGGTGTGAAGGTGTCAGAGGAGCAGGTCACGCCAAGCGGGGGCCAGTCGGGGAAGGAGAAAGCCGCGGGCAGGCGGAAGGCTGTGAGGCAGAAGCGGAGCTCCAGCCGGGGCAGGAGAGGTCGCCAGGCGCCGGGCACGGGAGCACCCACGCAGCCCCCCGACGCGCACCAAAGCGACGTGGACAGGGTCCCATCCCGGGGGAAATACGTCAGGTGAGCTGTGAGGGAGGAGGTGATCCCTCTGCTTCACATCCATCTTGCCAAACGGGCTCCATCATCCCCAGCTCCGCAGGGACCCTCTGCCGGTGCCTCCACGGGATGGCGAGTCCATGAGCCTCCTCCTTCTCCCATTTGCTCGTTAGCAATGTCTGAAGCCTCCTCTTTAATTGCCAGGCTGAGCAGCTGCCGGTGGATAGTGCCTGCCCACGGGGAGGTGGAACTGAAGGTCCAGTTCAGCTCCACGGTGCCGGGGCAGTTTGACCAGACGCTGCATTTTGAGGTCCTGGGGACAAAGCGACTGTACCAGGTGCACTGCAGGGGTACCTGCCTGTATCCCACCGTCAGCCAGGACCCACGGTAAGGCTGGGGCGTGGGAGCCTCCCCCACTGCTCCCCCCTGAGCTCAGAGCCAGGGCTGCCTCTTGTGCCCCAGTGACCTTCTGGCTTGGGCAGAGCATGCGGCCTGAGCCGCCCAGTATCTCTTCCGTGCTTGGAGCTGGGAACCAGTACTGGTACTATGGGAGACCTCGGCTGGTCTGAGGGATCAGAATGTAAGTTTGATATTGACCTTGAGCAGATAACCACGTACCCTGAAGAGGCGTGAACGTCCTGAGAGGAGCTGCGTAAACAAGAGTAAGGAACTGCCTGACCGCAAGGAGAGGAAGGGTATCGAGGTTGCAGCAGAGAACTCATCCAACCATGAACTGTTAGTCTGTAATTAAACCAATCAGATATGGACACGTACTCTTCATAAAGTTATAAAAAGGCTTGTTAGAACAATAAAGTAGCCACGTTTGCACAATTCGGTGTTTGTCGTGTCCGTCTCAATAACGACAGTGGGGGGCACTGGGATGGTTACTGGGACATACTGCAGGGCACTGGGACATACTGGGATATATTGGGGAGCACTAGAAGAGTCACTGGCACATAGTGGGGGGCACTGGGAGGGTCCCTAAGATGTACTGGGGGGCACTGGGACATACTGGGGCACACTGAGGGGGTTACCGGGATGTATTGCAGGGCACTGGGACATACTGGGATAATTGGGGAGTGCTAGGAGAGTTATTGGGATATACTGGGGGCCACTGGGATGGTTACTGGGACATAGTGCAGGGCACTGGCACATACTGGGATATATTGGGGAGCGGTAAGATAGTCACTGGGGGCATTGGGAGGGTTACTGGGATGTATTGTAGGGCACTGGGACATACTGGCGCGCACTGGGGTGGTTACTGGGACGTACTGTAGGTTACTGGGACGTACTGGGATATATTAGGGAGTGCTAAGAGGGTCACTGGGACATACTGGGGACACTGGGTGTCGCGGTTGATAGTATTGACACGGTGATGGTTTAGCAGGAAATCTGGATTTATTAATAACTAACAGCAATTTATCATTACAAAATAATTCTGAGATGCTGAAAGAAAGAAAAGCGACTGATTCACAGACTCTGAACTGCCCAGATTCACACTCCCTCCCTCACCGGTGCCTTCCCTGACCCATCGATCCCTGCGCATCCACCAACGGACAGACACCCGGAAACGAGGGTCCGTCCCCCCATGAGCAGAGACCGAGCGGGTGACAGAGCAGCGAGCTCAGAGAACATTTCCCTCCTCTCGAGGGCAGAGCCAATCCTCCCGAGGCCTCGGCATTCCCCCGCGGGCCATCCCTGAGCCCCGAGCGGGGGCACCTCGCCCCGGCCTGCCCTCAGCTCTGGCAGCAGACGACACCTCCAGGGTTTGGTCCCTGCGAGGCTCCAGCTCAGGGCAGATGCTGGTCACAGGCCGCTGGGATCCAGGGGAGCTCCAAGGGTCTCCCTGGGGGGCGCAGTTTAGAGGGTCCAAGATCATTGACTTTTGCCAGGTCCCTTCTGGTGCCGCCCAGCAGCTGCACAAGAACTTGGTGAATGTGCAGCTCTGTTCTTGTTCCCATCTGGCCCCACCCCAGCCCAGGTGTGCCCGGCCCTGAGGAGATGAGGGGCCGTTAGAGCCGATCCCCAGCAGGCGGGAGGGCAGGAGCCAGGCTCGGTGACGTTCTCAGTCCTTATCTCCACAGACGGGGCACAGCTGGGGGAGGTGGGGGGAATCACACCCAGCACCAAGCACCTGACCAGGAGGGGCAGGGAGGGGTGAGAATTGCACCCCCACACCCAGTTATCCCAGTTGTTGAGACAGGAGACAGCAACAGTCACAAACGAGCTGCGGGAGCGTCACAGGAGCTCATGGCACTGGCACCAAGTCCAAGTGCGCTCTCTGCCAGCCCCGTGCCCTGTCCCTGCGCCAGCCCCCCGCTGCAGAGGATTCCCTCGGACCAACGGGATCGAGCAGCTCCCCACCCCTGCCCCTTCCCTGCTCCCAATGAACACCGCCCCAGCACACCCGCTCCTCTGAGCTCCTCACCCAGCGCAGAGCCCAGCCAGTGCCCCAGGAACAGCACTGCGATGGTTCCAGCAGCGTCACCGCCGTCCCTCTGCAGGACGGGCCATGGCCTTGGGTGAGCCCCGTCTGATGGCACCGAGGGACTCCTGGTGTGGGGCTCTGCCTGGCTTTTGGAAGGACAGAGGGCAAGAGGCTGATCCAGGGTAATTCAGGTGGTGTAACAGAAGGAAAATAGCCCCCTTCGAACCACACTAACGCTTCATATTTAAAGTCACATGGGTTGTTTGGTTTTAAATTATCCTACTCAGGCCTGAACGCTCAGGCCAGCAAAACCCCTCTGCACCCCACAGCTTGTTCCCCTCAGACAGCACCAGAGCACCTTTCACAGCAATAACTGATTGCCGCGGTTCTCCAGAAGCACTTTTGCTCTGAGGCTCACGACATCACCCTAGACAGTCACTGTAGCTGATAACAAAGGGGTCCCACCGCCCCGCATACCTGGGGGGGCGGGCAGGGCTGGGCAGCGATCCCCGCTCCAACCATCCGCTGCCCTCCCCGCTCTCTCCTGCAGCGGGGCAAGAAAACCCAACCCCAGCCCGGGAAAGCGCTGCCCAGAGCGGGAGCAGCAGTTCAGTTCCCCCCGGCCCCGAACTCACAGACACGCCTGCAACGAACTTTGTACTTCTACCCGCCCCCCCGCGGCACCTCCACTCGCGGCCGGCACCGAGGGCACGGACGGGGCGTGCGGCGGCACCGGCACCGGCTGCCCGAGCGACGGCGGGGCGGGAGGGCCGTGCCGGGGAACAAGCTTCCCCGAGCGCGCTGAGCCCGGCTCCGAGAGCCTCGGCCGGCGCCTCGACGGCCCCAGCCGTCCCAGCGGGCTGCCCCCGACCTCCCCGTGCAGGACGGGCTGCGGCACCGGGGACCGATCCCGGGACAGGCAGCGCCGTCGGGGGTCGGTCCCGGGACGGGCAGCAACACACCGGGGTTCGGTCACAGGGCGGGCAGCGAGGCACTGGGGGCAGTCCCGCGGCGGGCTTGGAGTCACCGGGGACCGGTGCCGGGGCGGGGAGTGCGGCACTGGGGTCCAGAACCGGGGCGGGCAGAGAGGCACCAGGGGCCGGTGCCGGCAGCGAAGCACCAGGTTTCGGTCCCGCGGCGGACAGCGAGGCACCGGGAGCAGTCCCGGGACAGGCAGCGCCGTCGGGCTTCGATCCCGGGGCGGGCAGCGCCGTCGGGGTCCGGTCTCGGGGAGGCTAGGGAGGCACCAGATTCTGTCCCGGGGCGGGCAGCGCCGTCGAGGTCCGGTCCCGGCAGGGCGTCAGGAGGGGCGGTCCCGGGGCAGGCAGCAAGGCACCGGGGGCCGGTCGCGGGGCGGGCATGGAGATACCGGGGGCCGGTGCCGGGAGGGGCTGCGTCGTCGGGTTCCGGTCCCGGGGCGGGCAGCGAGGCAGCGGGGTTCGGTCCCGAGGCGGGCAACAAGGCACCGGGGCCCTGTCCCGGGGCGGGCAGCACCGTCGGAGTCCGGTCCCGGGGCGGGTAGCGCGGCACCGGGGTCCAGAACCGGGGCGGGCAGAGAGGCACCCGAGGCGGGCAACAAGGCAGCGGGGTCGGTCACACGGCGGGCTGGGAGGCACCGGGGGCCGGTGCCGGGGCGGGGAGCGCGGCACCGGGGGCCACTCACAGGGCGGGCAGCGCGGTACCGGTGTCCGTTCCCGGGGCGTGATGGGAGTCACCGGGGTTCGGTCCCGGGGCGCTCAGCGCCTTACTGGGGGCGGTCCCGAGACGGGCAACGCGGCTTCGGAGGCCGGACCCGGGGCGGGCAGCGCGGCACTGGGGTTAGATACCGGCGCCCCCCCCCTCCCCGCTCCCCCCTTCAGCAGGTCCTTGCCCACCATCTCGGGCCGCAGCTGATGCAGACGCACTGGCCGGGCCGCAGCTGGAGCCCGAGGCCACGGACCGCGGCGAGCAGGAGGGCGACCGGGCGGCGGAGGAAGAGCAGGAGTCCTCGTCGGGGCGGGCTGCGGGGGGAGCCGGGCGCGGGCAGGTCCTTGTCCTCCAGCCGCAGAGCAGCAGCGGGTCGCGCTGCCACCCCACGGCCCGGCCCTACCGCATCCCCCGGGCGGCCCCGGGACCCCGCGCCGGGTCTCTGCTCCCAGCGCCGGCAGCGAAAGTTTCTGTTTCCCAGCGGGTGGCCCGGCGGCGCGGGGACCTGCCTCGGCGGCCTCAACCCCGCGCAAAACCCGCCTGCGCGCCGCGGGAGCGTTATCTCCGGGGAAGGAGGAGGGGGAAAACACAGACGACAACAGCAACAATGGCAGCGACAAAAAAACGGCGAGACCCCCCCCCCCTTCGCCTTCCCCGCTTGCCACAGCCTCCCCCCGCCGCCCCCGCCTAAACAAAGACCCGACCTACACCGCGGACTGAGCAAACCCGGCGGAGGCGGCGGAGCGCGGGCCCGCGGGAGCGGTTTGTCCGTCCTGCTGCCGCCCAGAGCCCGAGCGCGCCCCCCCGGAACCGCCACCCCCCGCCCTACAGCGCCCCCGGGGTCCCGCCAGAAAACCTTCCTCATTCAGCTGAAAAAGGAGCATCGGAGCCGCCCGGGGCCCTTCTCCGGGGCCGAAACGGAGCCCGACACCCCCGGGCGGGGCTAATGAACCCCCGCGCCTCGGCCGCGCCGCGGGCAGAGGGTGCTCGGCGCCGGCTGCCCTCAGCTCCCCGCAGAGCCGGGACCATCCCCAGCCGGGGGGGCCGCAGGCTGCTGGCGCCTTCCCCCGCCAGCCCAGCCCTCCCCGCAGAGTTCCCGCACCCCAAACGCTGCTGCTGCTCCCGGCACATCGCGGGGGAATAAAGCAACAGCGGGTCCGTCGCAGGGGCCGTAAATACCCGGGGGCTGCTTCTCTGCGCCTATTTAACTCGCCAGGTGTCTTTAATTAAACTCGCCGTTGTGTTTCCATCTCCCCCCGCCCCCCCTTGTTTCAGCTCCGCCTGACGAGAGATGCGAGACGCGCCGCGGAGCCCCAGGAAAGCAAAAGGAGACTGGTCCATCCGTCCCTAAACACGGTCCGTTTGGGAAAAGGGAATTCTGCTCTCGAGCAGCTGCAGGAAAGGAGAAGCCCCGTGTTCTTCTCCCCCTAAAAGCCCTGATCCTTGTTTCAAATCCTCGGAGCCGATTCTGCAGGACCGTCACTGAGCGAGGGGCGGGGCCGAGCCCCGGGAAACCCGTTTGTCCCGCGCTAAACCCGACCTAAGCCCGGACGGCACCGCGCTGGAGTTTAGTCCTGACGCCACGGCGAGGCAAGCGGGGCTTCGGGGGTTTTTCTGGCCGCGACCAGGCACGGCGCGACCGCCAGCCCAGCCACGGCACGGCCCGGCCCGGCCCGGCGGGCAGAGCGGGGGGGCCGGGGACACCCCCGGACCGTCCGTGACCGGCGGAGCTGCGGCGCCGGAGCGGTCGTCGGTCCCCGGCGGCAGCGCGGAAGACGAGCCCCGGGGGGTGCGGAGCGAAGCGCGGAGGGGGCGGGGGCCAGACCTCGGTAGGGGGGGGAGGCCGCGCTGCGACGGGCGGCAGCTGCGCGGGGTTTCTGGCTCCTCGGTCCTTTTTCCGCGCTGTCAACGAGTCCGTGCGGGCGTTCGTGCGCGCTTCGCGGAGGCTGCGGGTTCGGTTTCTATCAAATCGCTCCCTTTCCGCACGCCAGCGCCTTTCCGCTCTGAACGACACAGCAGGAGGTGCCGACGAAGTCAGTCCGCGCGTTGTTCTCCGCGGAGATGGCGAGCGCGCAGCAGTAATTCACGGAGCGGCTGTTGGAGGAAAAACAGCGTGCGGGAGGTTTCTCCCCGTTTCTTCTTGTTTTCGGAGCCCAGCGGCGGGCACCGCGGCTGCGCTGGCGGCCAGGGGAAGGCGGCCCCCCCGCTGCCCCCCCGCGCCCTGCGGCGGAGCCGCCGCGGCCGCGGAGCAGCTCTGGGGAAGCGCCCGCGCGGTGCGAGGGTCTCTGCGGCGGAGAGGGAAGGGGGTGGGCGTGGGGGGAAGGGGGGGGGGGTGTGGGGGGAGGGGGTGGTGCCACGCTTTGGGGGTGCGGGGCTTGGCTGGGGGCCCCCCGAGGGCTGCGCGGAGCCGAGGGCCGGGGGCGGGGGGACGGGGGGACGGGTACCGCTGTGGCCGGGGGTGCTCCGCGAGAGGGGAGAGTTTTTGGGGGAGAGGCGCGTTATTCCCGGAGCGTGCGGGGCGGGCGCGGAACGCGCAGGGGCTCGGCTCCGCGGCTGTGCGCTTCCGTCACCGCCCGCCACAGCCCGGCCTAAACGGCCCCGGTTCGGTTACGCGCCCGCGGTATCTCAGCGAGCGCCCCCAGCACCGTGTTTTGGGGAGGGGAAGGCGGGCGGACACGCCGGCTGGGGGGAATTCCCGATTTCTGCGCCCCCCCCCCCCCCGTCCCGCGGCCGCCGTCTCCCGGCGCACCGGAGGGTGTCCCCGGCTCGGACGCCGCTTTACTCCGCGCTGGGCCCTGCGGAACGGCCCCGCGGGGCGGGGGGGGTGTCCCTCGGCGGGGGGAGGCGGGAGGGGGAGGCCGGGCCGGGCAGGGTGGCCCCGGGCTGGTCCTGTCGGGGCCGAGAGCGGAGCGGGGGGGCTCTCGCGGGACACCCCCGATGGGGGGGGCTGCGCCTGGTCCGAGCCCTCTCTCTGACAAGTAACACAGGGATGGGTGGGGGCGCTACTCAGCGGCACAAGGAGAGATCCCTGAAATCCTGGACGGTAGGACACAGCACGAGGAAAATGGGGAGAATTGGGACTGTTGTAGCGAGAGGCTGTTGGTCCGCGGGGCTCTTAATCCAAGACTGCGCCGTGGTGCCAGTGCGTGCGGCTGGATGTTTCTCTCTGGGGGTTGCTGTAGCGAAACTGGTTCTGCCTTAAAACACGGTCCGCCGAGGGATTAAAACCGGCGAAAAACTGGCGTAGGAAAAAGGGGCACTGAGAGTAGGGCCGCGGTACGCGGGGCCGCCCGTCCCGGCTGGTCCCGTCGGGCGGCGCGTCCCCGGCACCGGCGGTTCCTGGGCGCCGGGCGCGGCCCGGGGGTGCCCCCCCGGACCCCCCCTTCCGCGCTGACTGCGCCTCCGCGGACGCCGCGTTGCGCCCCCCAGGGAGACCCTTGGAGCTCCCCTGGATCCCAGCGGCCTGTGACCAGCATCTGCCCTGAGCTGGAGCCTCGCAGGGACCAAACCCTGGAGGTGTCGTCTGCTGCCAGAGCTGAGGGCAGGCCGGGGCGAGGTGCCCCCGCTCGGGGCTCAGGGATGGCCCGCGGGGGAATGCCGAGGCCTCGGGAGGATTGGCTCTGCCCTCGAGAGGAGGGAAATGTTCTCTGAGCTCGCTGCTCTGTCACCCGCTCGGTCTCTGCTCATGGGGGGACGGACCCTCGTTTCCGGGTGTCTGTCCGTTGGTGGATGCGCAGGGATCGATGGGTCAGGGAAGGCACCGGTGAGGGAGGGAGTGTGAATCTGGGCAGTTCAGAGTCTGTGAATCAGTCGCTTTTCTTTCTTTCAGCATCTCGGAATTATTTTGTAATGATAAATTGCTGTTAGTTATTGATAAATCCAGATTTCCTGCTAAACCATCACCGTGTCAATACTTTCATCTGTGACACCCAGAGCCCCCCAGTATGTCCCAGTGACTTGCCTAGTGCTCCCAAACATATCCCAGTATGTCCCAGTAACACTCCCAGTGCCCCCAGTATATCCCAATAACTCCTAGCACTCCCCAATTATTCCACTATGCCCCAGTGCCCTGCAATACATCCCAGTGTGCCCCAATATGTCCGTACCCCCTAGTACATAGCAGCGACCCTCCAGAGCCCCCCACTATGTGCCAGTGACTTTCCTAGCACTCCCCAGTATATCCCAGTATGTCCCACTGCCCTGCAGTAAGTACCAGTAACCATCCCAGTGACCCTCACTGGGTACCAGTGACCTTCCTAGTGCTCCCCAATATATCCCAGTGCCCTCCAGTATGTCCCAATGACCCCCTTAGTGCTCCCTAATATATCCCAGTATGTCCCAGTAAAGTGCTAAGGCTTGGACAACCAGCCCAAGCCAGAGCTGACCTATAGATGAATCCTGTACATTTTATAACTGATAACCATTGTGCTAACAGGTATTATACTAAGTTATAGCAAACCAACTGTTCTGATGTAAAAGGTGGGAATACTGAAGCCTGAGCAACAGGCCCTGAACTGAAACTGCTAACCCAGTGTGTAGTCATTAGTGAAATATGCATAGAAGATGTAGCTTAAACATCATAAAACATGTCTATCCTGAATGTATCCTTCCTTGTGTGTGTGAGCAAGGTAACAGGGTCACACAGACAGTTGTCTGGCTTTGTGACCTGGTGTGTGACCTTGCTCATAAATCAACTTGATAAGCAGGGAAACTCCCTGAGCTTCTCCCTTGAGCCCTGGCCGGGCTCTGGGGGAACCTAATGTGAAATTTAAACCAGGTATTTCCGCTTAAAACAAAGGTGTCAGCTATTCTGCCTTGCTGGTTTTTGGGTATATAAGGCCAGACCCGCTCACAGCTTTGGGTCCCTCACCTATGGGTGGACGCCCCGCGTAGGATTTCCCACTCGCCGGGACAGGCTCAACAAATCCTCGCTGTAACCGGGGCTGCCCAGCGCCTGCGGGTCTGGGTGGTGGGAACGGGTGTGAGTGGGGATGGATCTTCCTTAATCACTATTCTCTCTCTCAGGTAGCAATGATGTGATGCATTACCCTGTATTTTCCTGTTTGAGTGCGCTATTCTGTCTTTTCTTACTGTATGTTTTCTGTATTATTCTGTTACATTATTTAGTTATTTCTAGTAAAATACACCTGCTCTTCTCACTCTGGTGTCTGAGTTTAATTGATATCCCCAGTTACCAAAACACCCAGTGCCCTACAGTACATCCCAGTAAAACTCGTAATGTCCCCAGTATGTCCCAGTGACCCTCCTAGCACTCCCCAATATATCCTAGTATGTCTCAGTGCCCTGCAGTATATCCCAGTAAGCCTCCCAGTGCCCCCAGTATGTCCCCATGCCTCCCAGTATATGCCAATAACTCTTCTAGCACTCCCCAATATATTCAAGCATGTCCCAGAGCCCTGCAGTACATCCCAGTATCTCCCAGTGCTCCCCAGTACATCCCAGCAACCCTCCCAATGCCCCCACTATGTGCCAGTGACTCTCCTAGCGCTCCCCAATATATCCCAGTATGGCCCAGTGCCCTGCAGTATGTCTGCGCTTGCAGGTGGGGGGGTGCGAATGCTGAGTACAGCCATGAGCGATTCCTCCAGTAGAGCTGTTGTGAGTTTTTAAGTCCGTCCTCATTGATGCTTGAGAATCGAGGTAAGGACAGGGAGGGACGACTCACCCATGATGGTCACAGGCAAAAGACTCATTAAGGGAAGAAGAAGAACATCAATTTAAGTTAAACACCACCACCAGTTAATTTTCCAATCAGAGTAGGACAGTAAGAAATACAACCACATCTTAAAAACACCTTCCCCCCACCCCTCCATTCTTCCCGGGCTCAGCTTTGCTCCCGATTTCTCTCCCTCTTCCCCCCCAGTGGCGCAGGGGATGAGGACTGAGGTCAGTTTGTCACCTGCTGTCCCTGCTGCTCCCTCCTCAGGGGAGGACTCCTCGCACTCTTCCCCTGCTCCAGTGTGGGCTCCCTCCCGCGGCAGACAGTCCTCCACGAACCTTCTCCAGCAGGAGCCCTGCCCAGGGGCTGCAGCTCCTCCCGAGCTGACCCAGCCTGCGTCCCTCCGGTGTGTCACAGCCCCCCGGGGTGAGCTGCCCTCAGAGTCACGGTGTTCTTTGGGCACAGCCCCTGCTCCGGCCTGGGGTCCTCCCCGGGCTGCAGGTGGCATGTGCTCCCCCGGTGACCTCCACAGGCGCAGGGCACAGCCTGCCCTCTCCCCATGGGGTGCAGGGGGGTCTCTGCTCCAGTGTGCCTTGCCCCCCTCCTCCTCCTTTCTGCCACTGACCTCGGTGTTTGCAGAGGTGTCTCTCAGCTCCTCCTCACCACTCCCACTCTTCCTCCCAGGTTTCTCTTCTTAAGTGCATTATCACAGAGGTGCAGCCACCATCACTAATTGGCTCGGCCTTGGCCAGAGGTGGGTCCAACTTGGAGCCAGGGGAGCCTCGAAGCTTCTCACGGGGGGCCACAACTGTAGCCCCCTCCCCTGCTACCAACCCCCTGTCACACACACACAAACCCAACACACATGGCCACAGCCAGCCATGTCCCTTTTCTCCTCTACAGCTGGCAAGGACTGCAGGTTACTAGTGAAAGCACAGATGCCCTGAGTACCAGCACAGCTCTTCCGTCCATCTGATAACCCTGCCCTGTACCCTCAGCCCTCCGGCTCGCTCCTACACACCAGCTGGTCTAGTTCCTGCGCACACACACGCACTGACACATTTACCCAACAGACGCTCCACACCCACACATTCCCCACATGCCAGCGTGAGCCTGTGCCCGATACCCTGCCTGGACCCAGGACCTCCTGCTCACCAGTCGCCCCCCCTTGAAATTTGTTAAGACGTGACATCCCCAGCACTTCTCCCTGCTGTCT
Organism: Strix uralensis; assembly: GCF_047716275.1. Classification (NCBI taxonomy): domain Eukaryota; kingdom Metazoa; phylum Chordata; class Aves; order Strigiformes; family Strigidae; genus Strix; species Strix uralensis. The sequence goes on from NC_133986.1 coordinate 22,202,223, forward strand.
GTGGGAGATGCAATCACTTTGGCTCCCCAGAGGCAGCACCAGGCCCACGGGCTGTGACCTGCAGTCCTGCTTCGTGTGCTGCTGCCACAACTTGCTCACTTTACTCATCCCAGTTCCTCCAGTAGCTGCACCCGGGGCACACCTACTGGTCCTGGTCCCAGCGGCTGGAGCTGAGACCCTCACTGTCACCTGTGCCCTTTGCTGGCACCCAGACCCTAACCCACTCCCATCACTGGCACGATAGACGGGATCTGATCCAGAACCGTCCCAACTTGGTCAACTTCCCAAATGCTGTGTGCGTGTGTTGGATCTTAGGCGAGGTGGGATCCACCTGGAGAGTCCATCTCTGGAACTTCGGGCACCACCCTCCCACCCTGGAGCCGGCCAAGGGCTCTGGCGGGCCGGGCTGGGGCTCCCTTCCCGGGGCGGGACGGGCCTCCCCGGCCCCAGCCCCGGCCGGACCCCTCCGAGCCCCCCCCCGACCCCGCGGTTCCGCACGGGCTGACATCCCCCCGCCACCGCCTCCCACTTTGGCCGGTCGGGGCTGGGTTCCTGGTGCCCTCTCAAGACCCCCTGGGCTGCCCTCAGGCTGCTCTCACAGCCGCTCACTGACAGCAGATCAGCCGCCTCGGGAAGCGAACCGGCGCTTGGTGCTGAGGCTGGAAGGGAGGAAAAACCCCCCCTCCTGCCCCCCCATCCCCGCCCTGTGCTCCCCCCTTCGCTGGGGTAACGCCCCCACTGCCCTCTCTGCCCCGCCAGCGGCTGCGGACAGAGCTCGAGAGGAGCTTGGAACAGCTTCCTTGGGCCAGCGAAAACTGGGGTCACCTTCTCCCTAAACCACATATTTACCTACCGCTTGCTTTTTCCTACTGAATCACAGAATCCTTCAGGTTGGAAAAGACCCTCGGGGTCATCAAGGCGAACCCTCAGCCTGACTCTACAAAGTCCCCTACACCACATCCCCCCACAGCTCATCCAAACGACCCTTAAACACACCCAGGGATGAGGACAAAAAATGGTGAAAAAGTGCAGTCCTGCAAAATTTCTTTTATAAAAATAATTTTTAAAATCTCTGTCACTAGGAGATGCTTCCAAATCAAACAGAACTAATGCACCCCCATTCCCCACAGCAAAACATGGCACATTTCTGGGCAGACAAGAAAGGAACCCCGAGATGCTGCAGCTGTCCCTCTGCAGGACGCGGCGGCTCAGGGAGGGGACCCGGGTTCCCAGTCTCTGCTCCCAGCACAGCAGCTTCGGGCTCCCTGAGCCCAGCTGCTACGGAGCAAGACAGCTCTGGGGGAAGGTCCGACAGCTCCCGGCTGCTCTTCGCACAGCACCCAACAGAGTCCTGCTCGGCTGTTGGGTCTCGTGCTGGCTGTGCCTGCAGGAGGGACGCCTGGAAGAGGCAAAAGGCCGAGCTCAGACAAGCCCCCAGCGCCAGGCCCAGCCGCAGCTCCACGGCTCCGGCTGCACCTTCTACCTCCAGCCCTGACCGACGCTGTGTCCTTGTGCCGCAGGGAGCAGCAGGTTCCCAGAGTCCCCTGAGCCGAGCTCAGATGAGCAACAATTCAAGTTTCTACTGGTTACACCAGGCAGTGAAGAACTGCTCTGCAGGGTCTGGCTTAAAAACCTGACAGCTAGCACACGGAAAGGGAGCAAACCCTCATTTTTCCTAACTTTAGAGCGTTTCACAAATGAGCAGAGTGTAACTTGATGAGGACTGCCGAGGCCTTGACAATCCTCAAGCTCTACCATCTCCTGGCAACACGGGGTGGTGCCTGCTGGGTTTTTGGTGGGACAGACCCCGCTGCTCCCACCCCCCAGTAGGTTTGCAGTGCGGTGCAGCCACAGCAGCTCTGGCATGTTGCCCTCTGTCTGCTCTGGAGAGTGGGAGACGCCAGCACTGGGAGCAGCGCTCGGGGCTTTGCTGTTTTGGGGAAACAGCTCAGGTCAGAGGCTTTCCTCTGTTCTCAAAGTGACACGAGCTTTGCCAAGGGCCGTGTTCCCCATGGGAATGCCACCCCCAACCTCAGGCTGGGAATATGAAAATATTCTCTTGGCATGTGAACTCAAACAACAGAAGCAATTCCTAAAGGAGTTCTGTGGCTTATGGAACCTGCTACATTTGAATTACAGTACCAAGGTCTGTCAACATAAAGCCAAACCAGATAAAGAAGGGGACCCTAATCTGCTAAGCATCGAGAGCAGACTAGATGTGAAACCCAGACAGCCAGCCCTGCAAAGGGAATTTCTTCCAATCTCTTTCCCACCATGCCTGACCTTTAGGCAAGTCAGAGACTAGACCCAGGTGAATGATGTCGTTTTGCCATGGCCAACAGATGTGTCTGACGGGGCCCTCCCAGCACTGCTGCACTCACCTCCTGACAGCCAGACAGAACTCGGGCTGTAGAGTTGTGCAAAGTTGTGCCCATCAGTACGGGCACAGCAGCTTTTGATGAGAGCTTTCCTATTCCTCACCTGGTTCTGCAACTCAGCTCATCAGTGACTGCAGCGAGCCCAAGACTCCTCCTGCGAAGAAAACACAAGGATTTCTTTTTAGTTTCCAGTCTGGTCAGGGCCATGGTCTGTACTCAACTTCTATTGGGTCTATACTGGGGGGCTGCTGCCACTGGGATTGGCCATCGTTCCTCCGTATGGCCAGACCCTCCTCCCACCAAGTAAGACTCTGTTCTCACCTCTCTAGAAGCAGGGATCTAGTGCTGGTCAGAAAGGGAAAATCCTCGTGCATCTGGCAGTGACCAACAACATCTCTTCAGTCTCCTCCGTTCACGTTCCACCTGCAGGTCAGACAGGAGAAAGGGTCACAGAAAGCTGCCACCAAACAAGGGGCGAAAGGACCTCTGGGCATCACGGCAAGGAGATTTCTGCTCAGAGACTGTAACTGCACCAGAGAACAGCGAGGGCAAAAAGCACTCGAAGTAGACTATGGAAGAGAAAGAGCAAGAGGAAACAGTTCCTGACACGAGAGTGACAAATGTGTGCGTATGGGGACACTGGGGCAAGAAGGGTGGTACTGGAGTGAATGTGCATTTGTGAAGGCAATGGGGTGGGAGAAGAGAGAGAAAATACCAAAGTGTGTGTCCACAGGGGAAAGTGGGAGAGGGAAGGAAACAAGCAGAGGACTCCAAAGTGCTGTCTGTGGAATTGTGTTGTGTTCCAGAGGACCGTGAGGCTTTGCAGAGGCAGTGAAAGCCGGTTTTACCTGCTCAAGAGTCCTCCTGAGCTCAGCAATGAGTTGCTTCAGCTCCTTCTTCTCAAGTTCCAGCCTTGCAACCGCTTGCTGCAGACGTTCCAGCCGCTGCGACAGGAGTCTCTTCTCCAAGAGCCATGAGAGCTGCTCCCCTTCTGCAGCAGCCTGCTGGGTACAGAGAGGGGATTACGTGAGCTGCTGCCACATCAGGGTTGGAAGGGCCAGAATCAACAAGTCTGGGAGAGTGACCGGCCCAAGGCATGGACAGTGCTAAGTCCCTTCTCCTCCTGTCCACAGGCCAAGACAACACACTCTCTCCCTAGGGGCCCTCCTCCAGATCACCTTGGAGAAATCCACACAAATTTGCCTTCTTGCTTTTTGAACCACAGCATAAGGATGTCCTGAATGCACAAGGAAGCCGTTAACCAGATCAGGCAATGAGACCAATTCAATTCCTTTCAATACACTGGAAAAGCTGTACCTCAGAAGTCTAAATCTCCGAGAGCATCCTCTAAGCACCATCAGTGCAGCTGCTGTTCAGCCATTGTGATACGATTCTACTAAGTTTATGTACCGGGTCTGGCTGAGCCGGAATTGGTTTTCCCCTGTAGCAGCCCTCATGGTGCTGTGTTATGTTGGGAGCTGGCAGGGTGTTGATAGCACACTGGTGCTGTGGCTACTGCTGAGTGGTGCTTACACAGCACCAAGGCTCTTTCTGACATTTCCCCCCCACAGTGGGACAGGGTGGGCAAGATCTTGGGAGGGGACACAACCAGGACAGCTGACCCCAACTGACCAAAGGGATATTCCAGACCATATGACGTCTGCTCAGTATAAAGCTGGGAAAAAGGAGGAAGGGGGGGGGGGGGGGTGGTCACCCTTGGTCCTCCGAGGCAAACACTATGAGTATTGGAGCCCTGCTTCCTGAGAAGGCCCGACATCGCCTGTTCATGGGAAGTAGAGAATAAATCTGTTTTCTTTTTTTTTTTTGCTTCCGCACACGGACCTTTGCTTCATTTTGCTTATATTAAAACTGTTTTTGTTTTACCCACAAGGGTTGGGTTTTTTTTCTATCTTATTTTCTTTCCCCTCTTTGCCCTGTTGAGAAAAAAAGGGGAAGTGGGGGGAAGTGATAGAGCGACTTGGTGGGTACCTGGCATTTAGCCAAGGTCAAACCACAACAGTTTAGTACATTACTCTCGCTCAATTGTGCCCTTTCCTTTCCATGCCAAATCCTAACCACAACATGTTGGCTAGGTTTGCCCAGGTAAGAGAGAACCAATTACCCATCCCCAGCTTTTGCACCTGAGGTAATTTTAACAGCAAGCTCCGTAGTTCCTTCAGTAGTTCTGGGCTTGACAGAAAACATTCCAGCAGGTGAATGGTCTCCGGCCGGAGCTATACAGACAGGCAAACCTGCTGGCTGCAAGCATGGCTTCTCTGGCCAAGCAGGTCATGTATTTGTAGGAATATATATTCCTGTATCTTTATGGGAAACACCTTTAGAATCCTTCAGAGATGATGAAACCGGCCCGTGTCCCTCTCTGAAACCATTCTCTGCAGGATGGCTATTTCTTCCCTCAGAGTCCCACTGGCCTATCTGCCTTTTTGCCCTTCTCTGAACTTCTGGGATGTTCTTCTGGGGAGGAGCCAGCAGAACTGCAGCCAGGATTTAAAGTCCAGACTAAGCATGATCTAGGCAGTGGCACGATGATGTTCTCTTTATTAGGGAGGAAGGGAAGAGAGAACAACCCTGACATTTGATTTCCCATTTTGGGGTTGGGGGTTTTTTTGGACCTCTACTGTGTAGTGTTTTCATGGTACCATCCTCCAGAACCGCACTGTGGCCTCTCGAAGGAGTGATGGTCAGAGCACAGACTGTCATTCTGTGTTTCAAATCAGGACTGGCTGTCCCCTTGCAGGCAGACATATTTATCTGGCTCAGCACTTTTGTTTCTCAAATGTCTCTATTTTTTTCCCACTGTCTGCTCTCAGTGGTAATGTTGAACAGCTTTCTATTATTAGCAAACTTTTGTATTCTCACCCCTTTTTTCTGATCCAGATATTTAGAAATCTAAATACGGATTTGGACACAAATAATAGCCCGCACCATGCAATGTAAATAGAGACAAGTTTGAAAATTACTTTGACTTAAGCTTCAAGGGGAGAAATCGTCAAAATAGAGGAAAATAAACACCCTGAATCTTAACTGAATTTTATATGACTACAGCATCTTTCCCTACTTATTCAGAGGGATGTAACTGGAAAAGTTAAACTAAAAAACAGCCACTGATTTAAACAATATTCTTCTGCTCTTATGGTGGTCTGTGGTCTCTCCACAAAGTCTGTGATATTGGTCATGTCAATGATCTCTCCTTTCTGGACTGCCTTCTCTTACCCAAGGTGATGACCCTGCTAATTGAGCTTACCTGGCCTGGCAGGAAAGCAAGTCTGGGAAACAGGAATGATGAATGGAAGGGGAAAATGAGGGAAGCTTGGTGAGCATTTGCATATTCTCTGCCTTCTCCGATCTGGACTGCACTTGTACAAGACCACCTAAAATCAGATCTCCACTGGAAAAAGTTGCTCCTTAAAATTATTAACAGAAGGCCAAAAAATATGTAAGAAATGGCTCTTCATGGCATCTGCCATCCTCACCAGGACATCCTTTCTGTGCTTCTCAGTGGTCTCAAGTTTCCTTTCCAAAGGTGCCACCTCTTGATGTAGAGTCACAGTCTCCTTCTTTAGAGCAGCAGCCTCCTCCTGCAAGGCACTTTGTAGAGAGTTCTTCCTGTGTTCTGCCATCTGTGTCTCTGCAGCAGGAAAGATGAAGGAGAAGATGACAAGCAAAGCAAAACCAAACTGATTTGCATCCTACAGAGAAAACACCATTTTCTTACCTGCCTGTCTGTGTTTTCCAGGCCCTAAGCCCACAAGGGCTTTCAAAGCACACATAAATAAAGGAAACTTCCAGGCAGAGAATAGAAGAAGAATGAGAGTGGCAAGGTTCAGGAGAATATGAAAATGTGCTTGCTCTTCTGTGAGTTGAAAGGGCAGGGCTAAGGGCATGGCAGCACATCACCCACAGTGTGAGAAGCAGGTAGCACTGACATCAGTGAAACACGGGCAGAGACAGGACGTGAGAGTCAGATCCGGTGTCCTAAAGGAAAAGGAAGAAGAAGCAAAAGTGAAGACTGACTGTGACACAGTTCATTGACCAGGAAGACTTAAGAGACTTTACAGAAAAAAACAGATCTGTCAATGTTGTGCTTGAAGATGTGCTTTGGTATTTGTTCAAAAGAACGAAGCTAGGGGAATATGTTGTGCACTGGCAGGAAAAGGAAGAAAGGAAATATTCAGTGGTACTAGGACAACGGCAAGGAAAAAACAATTGAACATCACACCAGTACCGAGACCTGAATCAAGGATGACTACAGATAGACAGGACTAAAACTAAACTAATACACTAAACTAATAGACAGGAACTAAGGATGGAAAGAACTGACTAGTGGGACAAGCAGGATCCATCCAATGGCAGAATTTCAAGTATATAAGCTTTATCATATGTAACATATGTAGTAAAAACTATGGATGTTCCAGAAAAAAGCAGTGATCCAAGGCCTAGAAAACTCTCTGAAAAATGATCAGCAGTTCCATCTCAGAGAGGGAACATGAAGAAATATTGAACAGGTAAAGGCTCTACATGAGCAGGCGACAGCCTGTGAGGGAGGCAACGAGCAATGCCCACACCTCCCTGTTCCTGCAGTCTGGGACAAGGAAAACACAACAATGAAATAAAAACCCAATTCTGATGTGGGGAGTGGGAAAGCAATGACAGAGAAAGGAGAAGGAATGTCTGTCCAGCTATAATAGAGAGAGGCCAGTAGCCCTGGAGGCTCTGGGATGGCCTGGAGATTAGAGGAAAAGGCAACTAGCTACATGTGAAAACCAGTTTATAAACACAACATGAACATGTTACCAAAGGCTACGGAAGTAAAAAATTGTGTTTTCTATGGCTGTGAGCTCAGACACCAAATCAGTATCGGCAAGAAAACAGGTAAGAAGGATGCAGAAGCACTAGGTACCAGAGAACGAGGAAAAGCAGCAGAAGGAAGGATGCAATACCACAGGAACTTAACACTGAACTCATGCTCTGTGAGTCTGCCATGTAAGAGGAAAAGGAAGTCGATAAAGACAAGGCTTTTTGAGGTTGGTGCTTTCAAAGACCACACAGAGAAGGATACTGTGAGGCATCACACTACACCTACTTAGCAGTGACGTGGGACCTGAAAGGCACCACCTCTGCACATTATCACCAGTCACACAGCCAGATGCACTGCCAGACACTGGATCTTCCTCTACAAAAATCTTTCCCTGGTAGTTCTATCGATAAGTCTCAGGCTTGTTGTTTTTCTCCTCTTCCCATCTCTGGGCACTGCATTTTTCCTCTGCGTGGTATCAGAGACCCCCACTGGTGAGACAGGATGGGGTCAGTGGGTTGGAAAAGGGAAGTTGTACCTTCCTGGCTTTGAGCCAACTGTTTCTGCAGCTCTTGATTGCAGGCACTGAAATACTCCTTCTCAGCTTGCCTCTTGCTCAGCTCCAGCTTCGAGTCCTGTATCTTCTTCCTTGCATCCTTCTGGAAGAGGTAAGAAGAGAAGCATCACCTCACAGAGCCACTGCTGGCGGGAGACAAAGAGGTACAAACACACAGGCAGAAACAGCCAAGGTGGGAGGGGGCAGCTGGGCAGTAATGGTACATGGGATGGGGATTCTCCTTTCCCCCGTGGCAGCAAGCCAACCTGGCCCACAAGAATTTACATCCGTTCTGGCTTTGGCACTCTGCTTGTCAGTTCAGTGCAGCAGAAGGACGGGATTTCTGGGTGCACTAGACACAAGTTACCAGATCTTGCTGAGTCTGCTCCAGGTGCTGACGCAGGTCTCGTAGGGCTGCGGCCACTCTGTCCACTGTGAGCTCTGCAGGGAGGTCCCTGGCCTGGGAAACAGCTGGGCCCCAGGCATGACCCTGTTCTGGAGAGAGAAGCCATTCTGTTGCAAGCTTTAACCGAAAGGGTCTCCAACAAACAAGGCCTCTTTATGCACAGGAGGAGGTGGCAGTGCCTTTGATGTCGTCCTAGAGCTCGTGTTACAGCAAGTCCTGGGCTAACATTATTTTGATGACCACTAATGTCAGCACTGCCTCAAGGAAGGACACACGTGCCCTGGGACTTGGGCCCTATTTCATTCTGATGCTGGTCATTTCTCCACATACAAACACGGACTTGTCTCTGCAGGGATGTCAGGCTTCCAAGACTTCCCAAGGCTTGAATCAGCCTAAACTGACAGGACAGGTCTGTCACATCAGGATTACAAAGAACCACACCCCCAGCACCTGCTCCCCTATACCCGCCTACAGACCTGTGAACCCAGCCCCACACTTGCCTGAACTCCAAGGGACTAAGTCTCTGCTGTCACAGACCGTGCGCTGGAGAACCAAGTGCAGTTTGTCCAGCTGGGATCGGGCTTCGCGGGGGGCACTGTTGGCCTGCTGACACCCCGTGGCCAATGCCTGTGCTCTGCTCTCTGTGCTACAGAGCCTCAAACACAGTTCAGACACCTCAGCCTCCAGCATGCGCAGAGAGTTCCTCGAGCACCGTTCGCCTGCTTGGGACTCCTCCAGATCCCGCAGCAGCTGCTCCTCCCGAGCTGCCAGGCCAGCCTCCTCCTCCAGCGCTGCCTCCTGCAGCGACTGCACCTGTAACACAGACGCACAGCGCTCAGGGACAGCGCTGCTGCTGAGGAACAGAGCGGGATAGAGGAAGGGGCCAAGGAGGAATTACTTCAAGCCAAAAACCACACTGGAAACAGAACGCACGAGGGCAAGGATTCAAACTGAGCAAAACAAGCTACAAACAGGTACCTGGAGGCTAAGGGGCCTGAAGGAAGTTTCCCCATCCCCAAAGGAACGGTCACACTGTCAGGTTTTCGTGCTTTCCAACCTCAGAAATGAAGGTTCCTGTGTGTGTGAGGGTGTGAGGGGCTGGCTGGCAGGGTGAGGTGGCAGATGAAGCATTCCTGCATGGAGAGTGGGGCTGCCAGGGACGCTTGAGATTAGAAGCAAAGGGGAGACAATCGGCACCCCTCATGGGGCACCTCCCCAATGCCAGCTGAACGGCCGAGCCGGGAGTGCTCCCACAGACTGCCATAACCAATGCTGTCTCACCAGACTGCTCAGGGCCTGGCAGGGGCAGAAACACCATCTGGGGACAACATCTGGAACAGAGATACTGAGAAGCTCCAAAGGAGTCTTCAATGCCATGAACCATGAGAGAACCAGGGAAAACCCAGGCAGAACACAGCAGATCCAGCCTCAGTGTGCAGTCTCTGGGCAGACCACAGAAGGAGTGCATGTTGTTGGGAGGGAAAACAAGTTGAGGCCTACAAGCTGAAGGTGGTATTCTATGTCCCTGGAGAAGAGGATGCTAGTGCACAGGTCACCTGGTTGTTGAGCTCTTGTATTTCTCTTCTGTGGTCTGAATGGAGCTGCTCGGCCTGGCGAAGAGCAGAAGGAAGCTGAGACACCTTGTTGTGCTGGGCAAGGTTGTTTTCTTCCAGGGTTTTGAGGCTCAGTTCCTTCTCTTCCAGAGACACAGTCAGCCTGAAAGTCAGAGCAACTCATTACTACATGGTATATAACATTTAATAAACTCTTAGGACTTCCACCACCAAAGGGGAAAAATGATTTGTCTGCTGAGGTTTGTCTGAACAACTAGGCTGCTTGTTCAGTCCTCAGCCAGGTTGACAACCACACCCAAGCACGTGCCCACTACGCTTTTTTCCACAGAAGAAAGGTGAATTATTGGCTAAATACCCTATTTTTTTTTTGAGATGGGTATGTGAATAGAAACACAACAAAGTCTTGAAATGAAGACATTAGGGCAGAGGAAGATTTTTCTTTTGACTAATGAGACTCCAAGGGAGAGGTTTTGTCAATAATGAAGAGACATTTTCTTCCCCTAACTTGTCCTGGTAGGAACAGCAGCAACTGACAGCCAGGTGATCTTTGGGCAGTTTCACAAGACTTGCAGCACCATATTACTTTCAGCTAGAGAAATGAAGGCTGATACCAGAAGCAGTAATGGAGGTTTGGAGGAAATACTCAGATCCTTATATAAGACGCCAGATCCCTCATGGGGGAAGCAAGAGGGCACGGCCTTTTATTTCTCTTCTTCAATGAAGGTGTGTGTTGAAGGCTGGCAAGACTTTACCAGGTGAAGTACCCTACCTACCCTTCATCTTCTTTCTTGCGTTCCTTGGACAGTCAGTAACATCTGTAACTGTTGAGGCGGGCAGGGACCCTGCTCAAGCCCTTCCAGACACCGGCTGGGATTTTTTGAGGAATGAGGAAACAGATGTCAGTAAGAAACATGCTTATTTCTTGGGTGCCTCAGAGGGGAATCTGGCTTAGTTCAAAATCATGGTTTTAACCAAAGGTATCAGGATGGAAGACCGATACAGATCCCAAATGTTTAAAATTTACTAGACCCAAGACAGAGCTGATGGATGTATCTAGCTCATTACACTGCAGCTCGTTCAGCCTCCTTTGGTGTGTTTCAGGTTTGAAACCCCTGAAAGTTTCATTTAACAGCATTAACATGCTGACCTAACAAAACAACACCTCCTTTTAAGGAAAGGACTACTCCAAAAGCGACTGTCTTCAGAAAAACTGTAACTGAAGGATTAAAAGAAAATGAAACACCACATCAAGAGAATGAAACATATCTGCATGGATAGTTCAGAATTCTGCTTTTTATGAAATGCTGCCAGAGCCACTTGGATATGTGAAGATCTGAAAGAGGGAATCCATTAAACAGAACAGAGAGTTTCACAGACTTTCATTTACCTGGCTTTTTCATTCTCTAGGAGCTTCAACGAAGCCTGAAATTCTGTGTTGTGACGCTCCACTTCTCCTCATCAACTCCTTTCCCCCTCCAAAGACTGCAAACACACTTGCAGCTCCTTGTTCTGATGTTCTACCTTCTCCCATTGACTCCTCTTCTCCTCCCGGATCTTCTGGACGTGCACAACCTCCAGCACCTTCTGCCTTGACAGTTCCTGTGCCTCACTCGGATCTTGCTGAGCTTTGTGGCCAATCACTTGCTGGGACTCTTTGGAGGCTGCTAGTTGAGATGTCAACTCTTCCACCTCAAGTAAAACACAACAAAGCAGTCAAAGACTACAGCTTGCCACTGTCAGCCATATCATATACTGTGAGGAAAGGGAAAGAACAACTTTAAATTTCACCCTTTCATGAAAATACCAGATCCACAATGGATACAGCTGGCTTGTTTAAAAATCTAAGTGGGTCACCATGTTCATCTGAAAAAGCACCTTAAAAAACAAGGCTAGCAGTACCAGGCCAGCAGAAATCCATTCTGATGAGTGCTGGCAAAGAGGCACAAAGAGCAGCCCATCTGTCCAGGGCAGCAGCTGGCCGGTCAGTCTCCTTCAGCCCAGCTGAGATGGAGACCACAGTGTGATGGCAGCCAGAGGGACTCACCCCATCCCCTGCTGCTCTGCCATGGGGAGAGACCACCTGGTTGATGACTGGAGTAGCTATTGCTGTTTCACTCACCTGGTTTTGTAGAGCATCCCTCTGCTGAAGGAGGACATTAATTTCTTCTTTCATTATTTTGATTTCTTCCTTGTGCCTCTTCTCCACTGCCTTGATCTTACTCTGAGTTTCCTGCAGCTCTGCTTGCAGTTTTTCTGTGATGTTCTGCAAACACAAATGGAGAGCAAGCTGCTGGGACCTGCCATCAGGTCCAGCTTTCTCTTCTTTCTGTCTCAAAATCACATTCATTCAGCCACTTCTGCTTTTCTACCCAGCTCTGCTTCCACTGTAACACTTCCCTCCTGTTGCTGATCTCTGCAGCTCATCAGGCTCTGGGCTTTCAGTGCCTGCAGCAGTCCCTGCCTCCTCAGTCACAGCACTTAGGCTTTATTTCCTTGTTACTGCCCTTCACTCTGTTACCTGGGTCTCTCAGCCTCTCTCAGCTTACGTCCAGTTGCCAACGGCCTGTTCCTTCAACCCACCCTACTAGTCAGACTTACCTGCCCATCCTCGTGCTGCTCTTTCACCTCCTGCCTGAGCTGCTCCAGCTGCTGGTTGGCTTCTCTTAGCTCTCCCTGAGGCTGAAGTAGTGTCTCTAACAAAGCACTCTTCTCATGCTCCTTTTCTTGCAGGACCTGCATAGAAACAAGGAGAAGACAGGTTTAAACTTCCCACACAGAATTTGTGTGGCAAGGCTCCAACACCGACGGGCTGACGCGTTCTCAAAGTGCTGTGTTGCTGCTCTCCCAGGCCCTTCTCTGCCCACTTGCAGACACAGCTTCCTAAGTGAGACTGGCCGTATGAACATGGTCCAGCCACAGTCCCCCTGTGATTGAACCTCCAACAAACATCTAACAGGAAAATGTGTGGCACTTCTCAAATGTCTCGCCTTGCTGGTGAGGGTGTCCCTCATCTTCTGCTGTGTCCTGTTTGTCTTTCAATAGCAACTTTTACACCTAGTTAGCAGCAGAGAAAATGCAGGGCTGCCAGAGGGCTGAAGCGAGCAGCTCCTTCAGAAAACTCATGTATTCCAAGTGGGGTTTGGTGAAAATTACTTCATTTTTAAGGTATTCATTAGACTTTGGTAAAGTACTGACATGACAGGGACACACTGACATCTCTGAGCACTGCCCTGGCATTTCAATACTTGTAGACACAGTTGGGGGTACTGCTGTTCCCAGGCAGACTCCGTGAAGAGGACTTTGGGTGGGACACAGGGAGGACTCTCACTGTGTGACAGGGTTGCACAGGAGATCTGGGCACAAAACAGCTTACCAGCAAGTGACTTAAAACAGCCCAGAAGACACCCCTGTTTTACTGCTCAGAAATATTTCAGAGGAGTCTTGAAAATTGTTTTTCTTTTGTCAACAATCCTGCCATGCCCCCCTGTCCCCCCCAAACAAAAACCCCATCCTCATGGGGATTCAGTCCTACAAATTCCGTTTGGTCTTTAATGGAGTTAAGGTTATAAGCATGTATCAGTACAGATCAAAGGAGGACTGTTAAAGAGAACTGTGAAGATACTCTGAGGTAAGTCTTAAAAAACCAATAGCAGCACAAAAATCTCAACTGAAAGGTGATGCTTCTGCCTGGCTTCCTCTGACAGGTCTCACTCCTAGTCCCAAAGATAACCCTGCTTGCCTTTCACCTCACCAAATTCAATGTAGAAAACATGTAGGGCATGCGCCACACAGCCTGACATCCAGACATCTCCCACGGCTCTAGCCTTGCAAAAAAGCTACACAAATTCTCCTTTCACAGTCTGTACCTCTTGCTTGGCATTTTCAACTCTGGTTCGTTCCTCCTCTTGTTGAGCTCGCGTGGTAGCAACTTTCTGCTTCATATCAAACAGCTTCTCCTCGTGCTCCCCTTCTGTCTCTGCCCTCTCTTTTTCCCATTGCTCCAGTATCTTCTGCAGCTCTGAATGATGCCCTTCCCACTCGCTTGCCTGAGGAGTGGAGGGAAAGACTTCAAGGTGAAGTCCCAGCCACGCTCCTCAAAACAAATGTGAAGCTTCATCCCTCTCACAACCCCCCACCTCAACAGTGCACAACAATGGCTTTGTGCTCTCCATAAATCACGTCCTGTCAAGGAACTTAAAAGGTGGGTCAGCAGGTGGACGAATCATAGAATCATTTAGGTTGGAAAGACCTTTAAGAACATTGAGTCCAACCATTATGAAAAGGAGATGTTACCTTCCTCTCTCCATGGCTGCCTGTTTCCTAGCACCTGTCTCCTCAGGATTTCTCTCTATTCTTAGAGTCTATTTTCAAAGCTCACATCCCTTTCCATCAGTGAAAAGATGTAGATGAACTGCAGGGTGAGAAAGAGACCGGTACCCTGATGCCCCAGTCACAAGACAGGCCACGAACGGAAGTACCAGGAACAAGGGGCCTGTTCCACATGCGTCAAGCCCAGAGATAACACCTCTGATGACGGTGACAGGACAGAAAGAAAGGAAGAAAGTTCCCGTGACTGCAGTTGGCAGCAATGTGAGGAGTCTACTTCATGGCAGACAGGAGTCTGTAAGATCCTACCCCTTTCCTGACAGGCTTTGGGTGGGGAGCACCCAACCTCCAGCTAAACTCGCCTTAGGCCCACACTGAATCTGTGGCTGCTTCTACTGTCCTGGCAGAGTCCTGGGGGTCTTCACATGCCTTCAAGTACAAGGTTTAGGGTTAGGGAGAATAGGGGATAGGGTTAGGGATAAGGGGTTAGGGGCAGCGGTTAGGATTAGGGGTTAGGGTGGAGGGTTGGGGGTTAGGGGGTAAGGAGGAGGGGGAGGGGTTGGGGTTAGGAGCTGGCGGTAAGAGGTAGGGATTAGGGGTTGGGGTTAGTGATGGGGTTAGGGATCAGGGGTCAGGGTTAGGCGTTAGCATTAGGCGTAAGGGTTCGGGGTTGGGGTGAGGGGTTAGGGGAAGGGGTTAGGTGTAGGGGTGAGGGGTCAGGGATTAGGGGTTGGGGGTCTGGGGTTAGGGGTTTGGGGTTAGGGGCTAGGGGTAGGAGGTTGGTGTTAGGGGTTGGGGGTTAGGGTTATGGGGTTAGGGGTCAGCAAGGTGTGACCTATGACAGATGGTTTCTCCCATTTCACACACTCAGGTGATTACTCTTCTAAAGCCAGCCCACAAAGCTTGCTTGAAGAATTCAGAAGCATATTGTTTCCTACCAGGTCTTGTAGGAGCTGGTTTATTTCCACTTCCTGATCAGCTTGCTGCAGTTTGAGGGTATTGTTACACTGCTGTTCCGTCTGCAAGAGCTGTTGTGCCATGTTTTCCTGTTCCTGCCTCATTAGAGATCGCTCTGCTTCCAGCTCACACTGAAGGCACTTCACTTCCCCTGCAAACAGGACAAACAGCAAGATTCAGAGTCTACACAATGGTTCTGACTTCACTGACCTTACGCCATCTGAACTCCAGTGCAGGAGAGATCTGCCTCCATCTCCTTCACTCCTCAGAAGCACTCGGACACAGAGCTATTTTTATACCACCTTCCCTAGCAGGGGGATCACCAGAGACAGGAGGCTCTCACCTTGTATCACCTCCTTGGCCTGCGTGACTGTGTGAAGTTGGATTTCCAGCTGACTCCTGGTGATCTCCAGCTGAGATAAGTGCTGCTGAGCTTCAAACAGGCTGGATTCCAGCGTCTCCTTCACTGACCTGTGAGTTGTGAGTACAGAGAGAAATGAGTTTGTTGCTCCTGACACCCACTGAGAGTTATTCCAGTAAGAAGTCATTCAAGATCCCTACCCCTGAGTACAGAAAATGGGTTGCAAGGAAACTTGTATACAGAAAGCCTATTTCTGCCATTTAAAATAGCAATGCCGGCCCCTCCGGGGGATGCCCAGGCTTTGCTTATGACCCAGCATAACACAGAAAGCCCAGCCGAATTTGATCTCAACGGCCAAATCTGGAATTGCTGTTGGCTGACACACAAGTAGCTGTGCCCAGAGTCTGGGCCAACAAGCAAAAGCCCGGGCTCTGCTCACAGCCCTCAGCTCATCAGCGCTTCCAAGCTGCTCTGCAGGGGGACAGAACAAGACTATTTCCCTGGGTGACTTTTTGAATGCTGTTCACAGTGTAGCTATAGGTAAGTAACTTTCCAGACTCCTTGTGTTTAAAAGGGACTCAAGAAATACATCAGATGATACAGTAGGATCTCTCGCTTGGAGCAGCACTCGTAAGAAACCTGAACTAGATTCTATCTGAACAAGGACCACTGAAAGGAGAGACGGGCAGCCTTCAGTTTCAACTGTTGAAAGTTCAAGAGAAAAACTTGCTGCTTTTCTCTAAGTGTTGCTAACTAAGGAGGCAGTAGCCCAAGTGACTTGTTGCTCTCTAAAATGGAAGCTGTAGTACTGCAGAGCCAAATTCTTACAGCCACAGACTTCAACCAACTGCTGCGTATGACATGAGGGTTCTGGAACCAGGAGCTGAAGTGACCTCCCTGATCTAACACAGCGCCCTGTGTGCCAGGTTCCCACAACACACAGCACTGCCTCACTAGGACGGGGGTGCCATAAAAACCACAGCAGTAGAATTTCACTGCTTGGATGGACAATGGAGGGTGTATCTTCAAGGAGAACAAGCACATATTTCTGATTGTGCCAATCTCTGGCAGTCCAAAGCAAATATGCTCCATTTTAGGATAAATAGAATCAGTCTCTAAAACAGAACAGAAAAGACAGAGTCCAAAACTGTGACAACAAAAGGCTCTTGAGAACAACATCTGGCAAGAACAGTTGCTGAATTTTTATCTATTGTCAAAGGTTCTTCAGAACTAGTTTATGTTCTCAAAAAATAATGTATCCCTTTTCAAAAAAATTTTTAAAAAGGAGCTGAACATTTAATAGTTTAGTAACAGCCCAATAACTGACCAAACATAACTCAGCTGGATCAAATAAGAGAAGCTGGAGCTCAGAAGAAGCAGCAGCTCTCAAGAAACACTGAGTCAAAATGGGTGTTTATCAGCCATCCTAACGACATACTCCGGAGTAATAAAGTGTAAAAGTCAAGAAACATGAAAAACAATGTCTAAAACATCATTTGTACAGCTCTGCAAGTTCAGGAGTCTTCTAAAAAACACCTACAAGGAGGACAAACGACTCTTTTTTTTTTTTTTTTTCTGAGCAGAACTTGTCACATATGACCTTAGAAAGGCAGAAGGACAGAATCTCACTCCTTCCCTGTGTAACTTCTCCACGACATCTGTCTCTAAACAGCAGGTGGTAAGGAGTACAGGGCGCAGACATCAGTGATGGGCAAGAATCCTCAGAGACGTGAGCAGTAACCAGCCCTGGGTCCTGCACCACAGTAACAAGAGTTAGCTTCCAACCAGAAGGCCCTCGAGATCTGCAGCACCAGCCTCTGGCTCCACCCTAGATGGCAGTGTCCTACTCACAACGTCTGCATGGAACAGCCATCAACAGCCAAACTACTTGATAAGGACAGATCTATGTTCAAATGCATAGAACAAGAAACCAAAACCAGAGAGAAACTTCAGTTTCAGTAAACGCCTGCAGGGTTTAATTATTGCTCAACTCAGAGCCAAGCTGCCTTGCTTTGGACTTCACACAGGAATGTGCAGGGGGACATAAACCTGAGCCCGAGGCCCAGGAGATGTTTGCTAGTTTGAGCTGTCAGGAAAACAACGTTAAAATCATAGTATACTTTTTTTCATTTTACTCAAGATTCTTTCATTTTCTGCCAGTGGAAGGTGAAAACATTTGAAAAGCACACAGGATGCAGTAAATCCTCGTGGAATGATTACCACCTTTATAATTACAGCCATTATACAATGTCCTGCCTAGGGTTTCCTCCCCGCCCTTACCTGGCCTCTGCCAGCTGCTCTGACAGGCCTTGTCTGTCCCGCTGCAGGGCTGCCAGGCGCACCTCTAGGGCAGCCTCCTCATGCTCCAGGAACTCCTTCTCTTTGGACACCGTGGCCAGTGCATGCCCCTAGCGAGAGGACTCCTGGCACAGCTGCTCAGACCGCTGCGAGCTGACTCTTGCTGGTGGTAAACCTGAAAGCAGGACAAAAGGCAGTTAGAGCCCTTTCTCTGGAGTTCTGTGCAGAGCCAGCCAGTGCCACTTCTGCCTCAGCTGGAGGAGAAAGAGCTCCTGTACTGCGGGCTGGAAGTTTAAGAGCATCTGCTCCATACCACGCTAATACCCTGGGCTGCCAAAAGGCACTGGGACTGTTAACTTGGAAGTGATGAGTAAGGCCACGCTGGGCTGCCTGCGACCACACAGCCCCTTCACAGCAAACATAAATACGCCAGACTATGTGTTTGCACGCAAAAATACGGCACCTTCCAGAACTGCCACCTTGCAAACTGGAATTCTATCAGAATCTATCCCAGTGCTGGAAATTTTCAGAAAAGTTTGAGCAAAAGCAACTTTGCTCGCTGAAGAAAGTGAAAATACACGTGGTTTCTCCTTCTGGAAAAAAAGAAAAAGATCCAAGTGCATTGGCTGCAATGAGGTGATGCTGGGCAGGGAAACAGCCCTTGGGGTGAGTTATCAAAGTCTGGCTGATGCGGCCAAAGAGATGGTAGACTCTATTCCTACAGTAGTTCATGTCAACAACACTATTTGCTTGTTTCACACAAAGAAGTTGTCTAATATACCTTGCTGGTAGTCAAACTTGAAGATTAACCATGATTTTTTAGCTTTTTTCTTCAATATAACACCTCTGCTGGGTATTTGCCAAACATACCGTGGACTCCAAGACTGACTATCTAACAGAGAACAGACCATCAAAAACAAACAATTCTCTCAAAGTTATCTCATAATACCCAAGATTGTACATTATGAAACTGACATTAAAATGATGACAAACTCCCTGGTCTCCTTCAGTGACATGATTCTCCCAAGCTCTTTTTCCAGGGTATCAAAATCAGTTAGTCCAGAGTGAAGAGTCTTGTGTGATCACCTATTTCTCATCTTCCTCAAAGCCTGAAGAGGCTCTAACAGCTCACAGAATCATAGAACCATTTAGGTTGGAAAAGACCTCTAAGATCATCAAGTCCAACTGTTAACCCAACACTGCCAAGCCCTCCACTAAGCCATGTCCCTAAGCGCCACATCCACATGGCTTTTAAATACCCCCAGGGATGGTGACTCAACCACTTCCCCGGACAGCCTGTTCCAAGGCCTGACAACCCTTTCCATGAAGAAATTTTTCCTAATATCCAACCTAAACCTCCCCTGATGCAACTTGAGTCCTTTTTCTCTCATCCTATTGCTTGTTACTTGTGAAAAGAGACCAACACCCACCTTGCCACAACCTCTCAAGTAGTTGTAGAGGGCGATGAGGTCTCCCCTCAGCCTCCTCTTCTCCAGACTAAACCCCCCCAGTTCCCTCAGCCGCTCCCCATCAGACCTGTGCTCCAGACCCTGCACCAGCTCCGTTGCCCTTCTCTGGACACGCTCGAGTCATTCAATGGCCTTTTTGGAGTGAGGGGCCCAAACTGAACACAGTATTCAAGGTGCAGCTTCACCAGTGCTGAGCACAGGGGGACAATCCCTGCCCTAGTCCTGCTGGCCACACTAGTTCTGACACAAGCCAGGATGCCATTGGCCTTCTTGGCCACCTGGGCACACTGCCAGCTCATAACCTGCCAGCTGCTGACCAGCACCCCCAGGTCCTTTTCCCCAGGCATATTTCCAGCCACAAAGTTGCATGTATGTCTTAAAATACAATTTCAACAATTTCAAGGTCTCATTCCCGTTCTTAGCAGTACAAGACAGCAGACACTGACCTGCAGCTTTGTTCCACTCTCCAGGCTCCAACAAATGGAGTTTTGAAAGTTGCAGATTCGCAAGAAAAAGCGTAAGTAGAAACATGCAACCCCGGGTTTTTTTGACTCAGAAAAAGGGTGAAGAGCTACGCTGTTTGCTTCTTTTGCCACATGGGAGAGTGGCAGCCTCACTCAGATTCATGGGCAAGACAAATCATCTCTCTGCAGCTTATCAAAAGCCAAAAAAGAGGCCACCACAGGCAAGTGGATTGAAGTCATCTGTAGCAGCAGAGGACAACCGAGAGAACTGCAGAACAGCTCTGCCAGCCACCAACACATTTCCAAAAGGCAGTAAACAAAGCTTCTGACCTCCAGCACTACCAAGTGTCTCCTTGACAAAACCACCCCAGAATCCAACAGACTGAGCTTCACCGAGCCGAGCAGCCAAAAGCCCACCCGGAAAGCACCAGGTGTTTGGTCTCACCTGACTGAGCTGCTCTTGGTTTCTGCCTTCTCCTCTGCCAGTATCCTCAGCTCTACCTGCAGCCCCTCCCGTTGCTCCTCCACTTTCTTCAGCAGCTGCTCCAGGTGGGCTTTCTCTGCACTGAGCTCTTCATTTGTTCTTTCACACAAGCTCAGCTTCTCCTGGTCAGAGATCCTTACTTTCTCCAGCTCAGCCACTTTACCCGACAGAACTTCATTCTCTTGCTCCAGCTGCAGTCACAGAAGCACAGAGGAAATGAAATACAGTGAGATTTACCATGGAGAAGGTTTGGCTTCGACAGAAAAAGGAACATTTCCATATTCAGGCAGTCATACGTCTGAAGGCAAGAAGTCTGAAAAGCAGCAGCAGCTGCAGACGAACACTTGGCAAGATCTTTGGCAACTGCTCACCTGCGACACAAGTTTGTTCAGTCGCACTTTATCCAGTGCAAGAGCTTCACTGACACTGCTCATCTTCGCTGCTGCAACGTGTAGAACAGCTACTTCAGCACTCAGCTTATTCTGAGCCCCTCTCAACTCTGCTACTGACTGCTCTGCCTGAAGAGACAAAAGAACAACGTGAAAGCAGAGACAAGAAAATCCCTGACTTTAAGCAGCGACTCCAGATCCCCTTTGGTGTCTCTGACACACCCCCTGCCCAGCGCTCCCAATAACCACGTGGGGACTGACTGCACCAAGGAGCCTGTGTGGTCTGATCTCCCTTTTCCAAGAAGGAGAACAACACTGTCACTGTCTTCTACTGACAGAAACGGCACCTGTGCTGGTCTTGCTATCACAACTCCCTCTCCCACAAGTTCTGCTAGGAATAAGGTGACCACACCTTCTCCAGGGCCATGGTAAGCTCATGCTTCTCTTGCCTCAGCAGATCCCTCTGAAGGTGCGATTCCTCCAGTGTCTCTCTTGCAACTACCAGCTCACTCTCTAATAAAGAATGTTTTTCTTCAAGTGCAGCTAAGTCCTTCAGCCTATGAGAAGGGGAAAGACAAAC
Source organism: Strix uralensis (assembly GCF_047716275.1). NCBI lineage: Eukaryota > Metazoa > Chordata > Aves > Strigiformes > Strigidae > Strix > Strix uralensis. Next base: position 22,223,281 of record NC_133986.1, read on the forward strand.
AAGTTTTTAATGTAAAAACAGTCTCATTTCCAAAACCAAGATTACATACTATTTCTGAGATATGGCAGTTGGAACGATTTGCAACAGCTTTCTATTTACCCCCAAAGAATGCTGCAATTTCCTGCCTAGTGCTGCATCAGTCTTTGTCACTGACCCAGGTGAAACATTCATCACTGAGAAAGTAAAACGAGCTTCCAGAAATCACAGGTTTCCAAAAAGTTCAGGTGCTCTCAACAGCTTCCTGCCTGTTAGCTCTCTCTCTCCTTTTTGATACATTAGATACCAGACTTTCCAAAGTTCTTCTTTGCATAAGACAGACTTTTAAAGCCCAGATTAACATTCTCTCCATTATTCTTGCCTGTGGCAACAAAACGATGAAAGAGCCTGCAATCTATGTGGGGAGATCTGTATGAATTTCCAATCCAATAACCATAAGATCACAGGATGATTCAGGCTGGCAGGGACCCCAGGAGGCCTCTAGCCCAATCTTCAGCTCAAAGCACCTGGGGTCAGCTATGGGATCAGTCCAGGTTGCTCAAGGCTCGATCCACTTGGGGCTTCCAAATTCCCAGGGATGGAATCTGCACAACCTTTCTGAGCAACCTGTTCTGCTGCAGGATTGCCTTCATGGTTCCATTTTTTGTTCTCCTTAAATCCAGCCTGAACCTCTCTTGTTTCACCTTAGGCCTGCCATCAACTACTCTGGTCAGCTTTGGAATGATTTTTTTCAAGGGCCATAAAGAAAGTACAAGGAGGCAGCTCTGCTGTGTGTCAGCAGGGAGCCAGCCCTGCCCACGGGCTCCCTTCACCAGTCTGTGCTACACATGCTGAGCAGACAAAATCCGTTCTTTTAGGGGGGCCTCCCACCGTCCGGCAGCACCCACCCCTGCCCAGAGGAAGCTTTAATGCTCACAGGAGCTCCTGGTCACGACGTGCTCTCTCCATCCTCTGCTGCTGCTCCACCCTCTCCCCCTGGGCTGCATCTTCCCTCAGCTGCAGCTCAGTGTTACTCTGATGCAGACGCGAGGCTTCTTGCTCCGTCTCTTCAAGCTGTTGCTGTAGCTCTGCCCTGATTTTCTCGAGGTTTGCACAGTCACTGCGGAGACAAGGCTCAGTCAGAAGAATGAACAGGCCTGAAGAGTCACGGATGCCATTCCAGTCACTCCAGGCTGGCGCTGTGGGCAGCACGGTAAGGAAGAACTTGCCCTTCCCCTCACAAGGTCACTGGAGAGGGACAGAGGAAGGCAGACAGGCTTTTGCCTTCATTCACTGAGAAGCTGTGGCTAGGAAAGGGACCCCAAAGAACAGAATTCAGAGAAGCAGCACATCGAGAGGGAGGCGTCTTGTATTCCAACGTCGCTCTGAGTCTCCGAGACAGCCTTAGGATTCACAGTAGAGCAGGAAAAGCAGCGACAGGAGGATGCTGAAGTGCCAAACAGGGGCATACACGGGGAGGGCAGGCGAGTTCTTTGCCCGTAACAGCTCTGAACTGCCAGAACTGGAAGCAGATTGCCTCCAGACCGCAGGAGGAGGAGGGAACACTCACCTTCTGAATGCTTCTACCAGAGACTGCAGGTGCTGCTGGTGGCTGCTGGCCGTCTGGCATTCCTGCTCCAGTTGCTCGAGGCTTTGCTGCAGCTTCCGGCACTTCTCCTCCTGCTGCCTGTGCTGGTGCAGCAGGAAACTGATAGAGTCCTGCCTGGCAGAGAGCTCTTCTTTTGGGGCCTGCAAGGAATGGGCAGGGAAAAGCACAAACAGCAATAAGGAGCAGGGAAGATGGCTCCTGATAGCTGTGAGAGAAGCAAGCAGCGAGACAGCTCACCTGAAGGCAAAAGTTGTGATGAGGGGGTGGAGATCAAAGAGAGAAAAGCAGCAGAACACAGAGCTGGTGAGACTGGTGAGGTGATATAGTACCAAGAGTGGGATGGCTAGAAAGAAACTGGCTAAGGGAATGGAAAGGTTTCAAGATAAGCAAGGCATCAGCAGCTGAGCCTGCAGCCAGTGGTGAAGGCAAGGAGAAATTCTCACCTGTGTTGCTCCTCTCCTCCTTGCCAGCGCTTCCTGAACCAACACAAAGGCACGCTCTGCATCAACGGAGCTCAGACAAGAGAGGACGTTGCTAGACTCTGCCTGCTGGGAGCTGTCAGCGACCACGCTGGCACATTCATCTAACACCACCTGAAAGCCCACATCAAGCTGTTACTCTCTGCTCATTCTACTTGATTTTCTTTGTCTATTTCTCCTTTTCCCTCCACTTCACCCTAGAGTCATTAAAAACTCAATTCTCTCATTTCTTCAGTCAACAAAGAAGTTTTGTCCCTGCGGTCACAAGTGCTCCAGGGGTTTCTGAATACAGCTACTACAAACAAGAAGAAACAAGTGTGAAGTGGCTGGAGGCTGCCTGAACGCTCAGTTTCTTGAAGCTCTCATGAATGATTTTAGTCTCCTTCAGCTTCTTAGAGCCACGGAGATGAGGAGCACCAGGTCAACACTGGAAATAGCAATGAAAGGAAATATTAATGCTACCCAGGGAAGAAGGAAGCTGAGGAATACTGGAAAACAGCAATGAAAAAGCTAATGTTTATTCTGAGCAGTAGCACAAGAGGATAAAAATGACTACATAAGGGGAAAGAACTGGCTTTGTGAGAAGCTGTGTAAAACATCTGATGATTAAACCCCCCTCCCTAGAGTGAGGTTTAGGACTAAGCTAAAGTTAGCCCTAAACAGTTAGATCAGTTGCAATTCTGGGGAGATAATAATGGTCAGTGAATGCAGAGTGAAGGAGCAGAGTTGGCAAGCGCATTGATTCAGTCAGTGACCTTTTATAAAAATCTAAAGAACAAGAGAGTCATTGCTCAAGGAGGTGGGAGAAGCCTCCAGGCAACACTAGAACACAAATGTCAAGTAGCCAACTCAAAGCATAGTCAAATAGAGACCTCACGGGAAAGGCAAAGGTACGGAAACTTCTAGTGACTTAGCTCAAGTGTCACAGGACAGCCAACTCAGAAGTTAGAGCAGGTTTGATGTCAGAAAAGTGGTATAATAATTAAACAGCCAGTGGCAGTTAACACAGACAGTATAAAACATATATATCTATTCCCTGGGCCAGTCGTTTGCCTTCCTCAAGTACTTTTAAATCAAATTACAGGGATGTGGTCCCAACTCTGTACTCACCTCTGTTATATCTTTTATCAGCTTTTGGAGGGAAAGATTCTCTTCTTTGACACTTTTAGTCAATGAAGCTTCATATTCTTTCTCTAACCGACTTGCTTCCTGAGAATAGAATAAGCAAAGGGTGGGTGGGGAAGAGCTGCTCCCCTCTGCAGCATTCCCAGCCTCAGCAGCATCGTCGTGCTGATAAACCTCAGCCCTAGTGATTCCAGTGTATCCCTTCCCACATCTATTGAATTCCTTCTTTGCTAAAACTAAGAAGAGAAAGACCAACAGCTGGTTTTCACAGGCTGCTATGAAGCTGTCAATTCCAAGGAACTTTGATCCCTAGAGATTTAGTCACAGGCAGAATAGCACTGGTGCAACCCCCGGAACTGTCTGCGGCTCCCCCGCCACTGCCTGCCCCTGGGCTGACTCACACGTGCCTGATGCTCCAACACAGTCAGCGTCCTCACCGCTCTTTCTCTTGAGGAAACCACACCCCTTTGTGCTAAAGCTGGAGAGCAACCATTGGGCCATCTCCCAAATAAAGGTAAAACATACTAGAATCTCCACAGTGTCGTTAAGTGTTTTCACTGTCTTCTCCTTCTCCTCGTTCTGCTTCTGAGACTGTACGAGCAAGGCTGAGAGCTCCGTCCCCCTGAGAAGAGAAGGTCCACGTGCCATTCCAAAAGCATCGCACACCAGCACCCGCTGAGGAGCTAAGCAGCTCCCAGAAGCACAGCAGAGAAAGTTCAGCCCAGAAAATACAGCAAAGGCAGCGTTCATCTCTACAGGTTAACATGCCTGATGTTGCAAAATGGCCCTTCCTGCCCCAAAGGACTTCTGCACTCAGTCTGGTAAGGAACTGTCAGTACAGAGGGGCTTAGGATGGCCCTGGGCAAATCCCTCCCAACTCCTCTGCACAGCCCTGGGGGTACCAAGGGCTGTACAAGAGACACAGCTCTCTTTATGCTGGTCTCAACTTCTCACCAACAATCAGGTAACAGCAAAAACACTGTAATACACTGTGATCTCTTTTCCAGTCTTGTCTTACAAAAGCTTCTGTCGGTCAGACGTGTTTTTCTACCTGTGCTGTTGAAGGCCATAGCTTGGCTAGGGACAGAAACAAGGCTGTGCAGAACGGGTGGGTTTTAAATGTGAACACAGCCCACCTGTGAATCCAAGAAGCAGCCACAAAAGGTAATGTTGGTAACAGCAAAGTTTAAAACACATTCACCTGTCCTGAAGCTCCTTCTTCTCCAGGTCCCCCTTGACTTGTAAGGGCATCACTTCCCAAGTCTTCTGGCTTGTTTCCTGTCCCGCTTGCTGCTGTGCCTGACCCTTTAGGACAGGTCTGCCCAGGCTGACGGGCTCCCAGAGCTGCACACCAGAGTTCAGGTGGGAGCAGTTTACAAGTACAGAGCCAGAACGCCTCATCTGCTCTGCCTTCAGCTCAGACACATCTCTGCAGAAGGATCAAGAAAGAGATCATACTCACACCACCATCTTTACCAGCTGACTCACTTCTGAAGCACGTTAATGGTGCAGCAGTAAAAGCTGGCAGGAAAGATGACATCTTTGCTGGGGACAAATCACCCATCTGACACTTTGGGATCGGGACACATCCTGATAGTTGAGCAATGGGTCCATTTGACGGGTTGAGGAGTGAGGCTATTTTCTCCTCAGAGATAAGAAGAAACATATGGAACAGCCAAAAGGCTTCAAGAATTAACTAGTAGGTCAGGGCATACCCTGCACATTGAGGGAAGCTTACAGCCAAGTAAGGTAAATGGCTGACAGCAACTCACAGTTTGAAACTGCATGACAGGAGAAACCTCCTGGGGTGAGTCCCCCAGATTCAGCTCTAGTGGGACTGAAAGGAGAAATCCCCCGTGCTCAGCAGTGCCCTGGCTGCTCCCTGACAGAACGGGGAAGGAAACCCAGAGAAACTCTGCAGCAGAGATCATGATGGGCAGAGGCAGCGCTGGCTGTGAAGGCGATGGCGAGGGCTGGCAGCTGGACTGGCACTGGACAGTAACTGGGCTGCCTGCTGACAGAAGGGCAGCAGCACGCGAGCTCAAAGCTTTATACAAAAAGTTATTTAGTGATTGTTCTCTCCAGTAGGTACCATTAAAGCATCTTGGCAGGACCCTGCCCTGCAGGCCCAAACATGGCTTCTCTCTCCTGACCAGCTTTGCCTTGAAGAAACCTGCAGTAACGACATCCCCAGAGCTCTCGGGGCCTGAGAAGATTCACTCTGCCAAGGGCAGCTCTGAGTAGCCCCAGAGATCCAGAGCAGAGGGAAGAACAGTCCCAGGGTGCAGGGCTGAGGCAGACGGGGGCTTCTCTTCAGGGCAGCTCCTCTTCCCCCGACAGACTGTCACCCTCCTGCTGCAGGTCAAAGCTCTGGGAAGGATCAGGACAAATTGCTGCTGAGAAGTACGAAAGCAACAGCTGCACTCTGCTGTGGGTCTGTCAGATTGGGTCTGGGGCAGCGTGGGCTCTTCAGAGGGTCCCCACCTCAGCCCTTCCAGCCCAGACACCAGCAGCACACAAACCCCGTGGGTCACCAGCACAAGGCCAAGCTTCCCATGCCTGCAGAGTTTTACCCTCTGCCCCAGGCTCTGCTTTCCCCGAGGGAAAAAAGAGCAGAGCTGCGAATGACTCTGGAGCAGCGCAGGAAGTGGAGCCTTTCTTACCTCCAGTTCTCCCGCGACCTGGCCCAGGAAATCTGAATTCTGTTGGTGAGCAGCTGCTGGTTCCATGCATCACTGAAGAGCTGATGGGAAGGAGAATACTTGTCACTCTAAGCAGGGGGCACTGGGTGTCTGTAACACACGGAAACTGTTCCCACACCACAAGAAAAACCCCCAAACCTCTGCAACTCCCTGCAGTGACCGCCCCTCCCATGCAGCCCAAGAGCTGCCCCAGCCCATCTCCTGCTCTGTGCCTGCAGCAGCCTCCGTGTCCCTGGGCTGCACAGGGCTCTCAGGGGTGGTGACCCCAAGAGCTGGGTTCTACCTTCACTGCACTGGTGCCACCTGCATTTCTGTAGGTCCTACCCAAACCCCTCTGTGTGCCCCAACCCCACACATTCCTGTAGGTCCTACCAAAACTCCCCTATACTCCCCATCTCTCCACATTCATGTAGGTCCTACCCACCCCCCCATAGCCAAACTTTGCATATTCCTGTAGGTCCTACCAAAACCCTCCATATTCTCCATTTCTAAACATTCCTGTAGGTCCTGCCCAAACCGCCCCGTCCCACCATACCTCAAGGACAAGCCAGGTAGAGGCAGTGACGAGGAGGGGCAGGACCTAGTAGGGGTCATTTCCTGTGGTGTTTTTTTTTTTTAAAGTATATCATGACATCATGGCCGGCAGTGGTGTCACGCTCCTCCGCCACTTCTCCCTTATGAGTGTTGCCCTCCGTGGTGACGTCACGGCCGTGCTGGGGCTCTGCGGAGGGAGGGCTTTGCCCCTGGGGTGGGAGGCGATGATGTGATGTGACATCACATGCCCCCCCCCACCCCCCACCCCCCCGACGCTGCGGGGGCCCCTTTGGGCCTGGAGACCCCCCCTGGGGCTGGGCCCCACGTCCTGAACCCACCCTCGCCACCGCCAGTGCCCAGGTGAGGGGGGGACGGAGGGTTCGGGGAGGGGGGGGGGGGGCAGATTGGGGGGGCTGGGGGGTAGATTGGAGGCTCTGGGGGGGCCATGGGGCAGGACAGGGATTTTGGGAGGGCACATTGGGGGCTCTGGGGGGCAGATTGGGGGTTCTGGGGGGCACCACGGGGCAGGGTGGGGGTTCGGGGGGGCTGTGGGTCAGACCCCCCTATAACTCCCATTCTCCTCCCCCTCCCAGGCAGCCTCCCCACCCCCCATAGCCACCGTGGGGTGAACAGAGCCCACCGTGAGTCTGAACCCCCTGCTGCGGGTTCGGTTCCCCCTCCCCCTCCCCGCCGTGGGTGTGGAGGGGGAGGAGCGGATGGAGCATTTGGGGCTGGGGGCCTACACCCCCGCGGGGCTGGTGCAAAACTTCCTCCGGTTCCTGCACCTCCACGTGGGGCTGCCCTGGTGGGGGCCATGGCTGTTGGTGAGCGGGGGGGCGCTCTGTGGGGCTGAGGGGGGATCTGGGGAGTTGGAGGGGGTCTCTGTGGGAGTCTGTGGGGCTGGGGTGTTCTCTGGGTGGCTGAGGTCTCTGGGGTTGGGGGAGCTCTGTGGGACTGGGGGAGGGTCTCTGGGTGGTTGGGGGAGATCTCTGTGGGGCTGAGGGGGGATCTATGGGATCGGGGGGGTGGCTGTGGGTTGGGGTGTCTCTGTGGGGCCAGGGCGGTCTCTGTGGGTCCGTGAAACGTCCCTGTGGGGGTTCATGTGGTGGGGATTTGTGGGGGCTGCCTCGGGGCAGGTGTGGGGGGGCTCCCTGGGGGCTGCCCCTGACCCCCCCGTCGCCCCCCAGGGACGCTGGGCCCCGCCTGGCCCCGCTGCCACCGCTGGTGCGTGAGCAGTGCGAGACCGCCCGCCTGCCCGCACCCCCCCGCCTCCAGCGGCTCCGCCAGCGCCGGGCCTGCGGGGGGGCTGAATCCGCGCGACCCGCATTCGGGGCGCTCGCCGGGACATCCCGGCCCCCGGTGCCCCCCGGGAAGGACGGGGAAGGGAACGGCGACAAGGAGGAAGGGAAGAGGGGAGGGAGGACCCCAACTCCCCCCCCGAGCCGCCGTGTTCACACCCCCCGGGCGGGGTGAGGCCACCCCCGAGGTCCGCCCCCCCACCCGCCTTCCCGCCTCACCTGAGCCCGCAGGGCCCGGAGGAGCGGCCAGAGCCGCGGGGCCGCCGCCGCCATCATGGTGGCCCTGAGGGGAGCGGGGAGAAGGGGCGAGACTAAAGGGAGGCGGCTCCGCGCAGGCGCGAAGGGGCGGGTCCGGCGACGCCGCGTCCTCCATGGAGAGTGTGGGCATTGCCAGGGCAGGGGCGGGGCCATCGGGGTGCATGCGCAGGACGCGGAGGGGGGTGCGGAGCGACGCCGCGGCCGCCATGGCGGGTGAGGGCAGCCCGTTCGGGGGCGGGCGGCGGCAGGGCGGGAAGGCTCTTTCCTCCCCTCAGCAGCCGCCGCCGCTGTCGTTGTGGAGGCGGCGCCGGTCGGGGCAGGCGCTGCCGCCGCTGCCCCCTCCTCTCCCCCCTCCTCTCCCCCCTCCTCTCCCCCCTCCTCTCCCCCCTCCTCTCCCCCCTCCTCTCCCCCCTCCTCTCCCCCCTCCTCTCCCCCCTCCTCTCCCCGCCTTCCTCCCCGCCAGCCCCTGAGGTAGGCAGGGGCTTCCCGCTGGGCGCCCCCTCCCCGCGGCACCCCCCGCGCTGGGGACGGGGGTCCCCGAGTTCTCCCTGGTACCCCCGGACCCTCACGCACCCCCGTTCCCCCCCCTCCCGGGGACCCCCCTGACAGGGCACTTGGGAACGGGGGATGGGACCCCCCCCCCCACTGGGATCCCCCCCACCAGGGGGGTTTTGGGGGACAGGACCCCTCGGGGACCCCAGGTGAGGGGTGCGCCCCCATTAGAGTCACCGCTGCCCCGTTAACTCGTTATTTTCGCCATCACCCCCCCCCCCCCCCCCAAATTTCCCTTTTTCTCCCCGTTTCTCACCCCTCAGGTGATGGTGGAAGAGGCCGAGCCCAGTGCCCCCGTCCCGGCGGAGGGGGCTCCACACACACCCCGGGGGGGCCCCCCCATCCCGGAGGCCTCTGAGGGGCCCCCCGAGATCCTGAGGGCTCCCCCCACACCACGGGGTCCTCCCAGGGGTGCCCCCCCATCGCGGACCGCTCCGAGGGGGCACGCCCCGACCCAGGGGGGGTCCCCCCGAACCCTGGGGGGCAGCGAGGGGCCCCCCCGCCCAATCTCGGGGCGCTGCGTGCGGCACTGGAGGTGGCTCTGACCCAGGACCCCGGGGAGGCGATGCTGGCTGAGCTGAGCCCGATTTTGGGGGTCCCCCGGCCCCCCCGAGACAAGTGTCAGCACCTGGACGGGGCCCAGCTGCTGTGTGACAGCCTGTGCCTGGTGTGGTGGAGGGGGGGCCCAAAATGCAGGAGGGGGACACCCAAAATGGAGGGGGGCACTCAAAATACAGGGGAATGAGGTGTGGGGGGCGGTGGGAGGGGGAGTGGGGGGATGTGGGGGTGCGGTGGGGGTTTGGGGGCTCCCCCGACCCTCCCTGTCCCCCCCCAGGTGCCAGGGGGCAGCCACAGGGTTTGGGGGGGCTGCGGACGGCGCTCAGCACCCTGGAGAAGTACGGCTGGAACCTGCTGCAGCCCGGCCCCCCCGGCACTGCCACACCGTCCACTTCGGGAACCCCGTCTGCTGCGGCACCGTCAACACCGTGCAGGTACCCCAAAACCCGCAGGACCCCAAAACCTCAAGGACCCCAATCCTCCCGTATCACCCCAATATATACCCCACAGAACCCCAATTTCCCTCTCTAGCATCCCAGTATTTTGCTAACTGAGAGGGTTACTGGGACATACTGCAGGGCACTGGGCCATACTGGGGAGTACTGGGAGGGGCAGTGGGACGTGCTGAGGGACACTTTGATGTACTGGGATGCACTGGGAGGACTCTGACTCTCCCCCTGCCCTCCCCCCAAGAACCAGCACCGAAACCCCAGTTCTTCACTGACATCCTGGCGGGGGGGCTGAAGTGAGCGGGGACTGGGGGGAACTGGGAGGGACTGGGGAGAGCACACAGCTATACTGGGAGGGACTGGGAGGAGGTTGGGCTGCACTGGGAGGGGTGGGTGGGGCACTGAGCTATACTGGGGGTGCCCAGGGATGTACAGGGAGGGGCGGAGTGGGGGTGTCACTGGTTCATACTGGTCTGTACTGCTGTGAACTGGGAGCGGCTCCTCTTCCTGCCCCCAGGGGCTGCTGGTGGCTGATTCGCTGCCAATAACAGATGGGGAAGGCCCACAGGTACGGGGCTGGGGGGGGCTCTATAGGGGCTGGGGGGGCTGTAGAGGGGCTCTGTAGGGGCTGGGGGTGCTATAGGGGGGCTCTGTAGGGGCTGTGAGTGCTCTATGGGGCATCTGTAGGGTTGGGGGGGCCATAGGGGGTGCTGGGGGGTCCCTAGGGGCTGGAGGGTCTGTAGAGGGGCTGAAGGGCCTGGGGGGGGGGCTCCTGGGGTCACATGTGGGTCTGTAGGGCCCCTATAGAGCCCCTATAGATCCTGAGAGTGTCCCCCCGCCCCCTACCTCCTCCAGGCGGACCCCCCAGCCAGCCCCATGGGGGGACCCCAGGGTACAGCCCCCCCAACCCCCCCGATCCCCTATGGGGGATTACGGGGATCTATAGGGTCCCTCACCCTCTTTTCTTCCTCTCCAGCGCTATAGGGCCCCCCCCGACTCTGGAGCTGCCCCCCAACACCAGCAGCGAGGTGGGGGCTGTGCCTGCGCCTCCCGCACCTTCCTGAACCCCGGCCCCAGCGTCCTCTGCGGGGTCTGCGACTGCCCCCCCCCTCGCCAATGGCCCCCCCAGCCCCCAGGTCAGTTTGGGGGGTCCCCGCCCTTCCTGGGGGGGTCCCCGAGTTTTGGGGGTGACCCCAAGCCCTGACCCCCCCACCTCTTTTTTACTGCAGAGCTGGTAGTGACCCCACTGCACCTTCTGCAACCAGGGCTCGGGGTGCGTCTGTGATGTCTGTCACCGCTCTGGGGGGGTTCCCTGCCCCCCCGAACCCCCCTGCGTCCCCCCAACACCCCCCGGCCTTTGGGGGGGCGACTGACCCCCCCCTCGCCCTCACCCCTTCTCAGGAGGCCGAGGGGCGGCGGCAGGAGCAGCTGCGGGAGGAGGGGCAGCGCATGGTCGCCCTGGTCAGGGTGAGCTGGGGCGGGGCCTGGGGGGGTCTGGAGGTGCCAGGGGGTTCCTGGGGGGGGGGGGTCTTGGGGTACCACGGCGGGTCTGGGGGTCTCTGGGAATCCTCAGGGGGTGCTGGGGGTGTCCTGGGGGTGCTGGGGGTGGTCCTGGAGGGGTCTGGGGGTGATGGCAGGGGTCTGGGGGGGCTCTAGGGATCCTGGGAGTGTTCTAGGGGTGCCAGGAGGGGTCCTAGGGGGGGGTCTGGGGGTTCTGGGGGGGTTGTGGAGGGGTCTGGAGGGTCTGGGGGTCCTGGGGGAGTCTGGTGGGTGTGGGGGTGCCAGGACACATTTGAAATTTCTGAATTTGGAAATTTGGAAACCTCAGAACTTTAGATTTGAATTTTCCAAATTCCAAATTTGAAATGTCTGGGTTATGGAATGTTGGAATTTTGAATTTGAAAATGACAAATTTTGAAACGTCCGCATCTTGAACTGGACATTTCTGAAATTTGACATTTCTGACTTTCAAAATTTGGAAATCTGAGCTGTCCGGGTTTTGGAATGTCGGCAGTCTGAATTTGAAAGTGCTGTATTTTGAAATGCCAGGATGTTGAATTAAAAATGTCTGGAATCTGAAGTTTCCGCATTTCCAGATTTGGACCCCTCCGAGCTGTCCGTTTGTCCTGCCGCTGCTCTGTCCGTGCCGTTCCTGCAGGGCCCATCCCGGGACGCGGTAAGGAGCTGGACACCCCCCGCAGCAACTCAGGGAGTGCCGGGAGCTCCTGCCTGGCCAGACACACAGCTGGGGGTGCTGGTGCTGCTCCCTCTCCTCGGCCGTGGGCTGAGATTTAAATCTCTCCCTCACTGAGGTGCCTTTCTCCCGCCGACAGCAAACGGAGAAACCTTTCCCGCCTGTGCAGAGCGTCCTGGGAATAACTTGAGGCGCAGCGGCCGTGCTGCTGAAGCCTGAGCACAGGCTGTTCCCTCTTTATTCCAGAGGCGGGGACAGGGACCTCCCTGGGGCGACTCCTCTGCTCGGGGGAAAGGCGCGCTCCGAGGAGCAGCCTCGCCAAGACCCCGCTGCTCTTCTCGCACGGAGTGTGGAGCCCTGCACGGGAGTGTGACACCTGAAATAAAGACTCTGGAGACCAAGGTGAGTTTGGAGAGGAGATACTGCTTTATCCCGCGCAGGGGAAGAGTCCGCAGGTCAAGCACTCGGCACAAAAGAACTTCGGAGTGTTCATACACCCCAGACTACATGGTTACACCTTTACTGCAGTGAGTATTGGTTAATTACTTATCGCTTGTACCCCTCGGTGGGGAGTGACGTGCTCGCTCTGATTTAAAGTGACAGTGGGGTTTTAATTGTCTGCGCCAGTTCAAAGGGTGAGGGTCTGTGTCCGGGCAGGTTCTTAAACTGATTTAAGTAAAACAATTTTAATGAGCTTCCATGTTCCAGGGTGTTTCTCCTCTCCAAGGACGGTAGCTCCTTACTAGAAGTTCCTTGCTGACTGTTTGAAGGACAGCCTGACCTGTCTGATGTGTCCAATCTGTCCTTGTATTTGATGAGAAACACTTGCATGGACAATAAATGTCCCCTGTGTCCTTGGGGGTGATGAGAAGCCTTTGTGGGGCCTGCAGGGGGCCATGAGAAGAAGTTTTGTGGCCGATGATTCCCGGTAAACAATACATCCTCTCCCAGGGGTAGCAAGCACATAAAATTTAAGCAACTCTGAGTAAGGCCTCTTGTTCAGGGTACCCAATACAGCCTGGTGTATGCAAACACTGCTTTCCCTCTGGTAACGCTTTCTGTCACAAATATTCCCTCTCTCAGAGGTGCCCTTTCTGACAGGAGGGGACAAGACAGACCAAGGACACTGATGGAGAAAGGGGAATGGGAAAAACACGTCACCAGGAGAGCTTCTGCTGCTGGGGTTGGGAAAGCGCCTGATTCCAGGTGCCTCTTCCTCCTCTCTCTCAGTGTCTGTGCAGGGGCTGTGCTTGGGAACAGCGTCACTGTGCTGGTGGTGACACCAGCGTCGCCACAGCCCGATGTATTTCTGGTGGATTTGAGCAGCTCGGAGATGTGCTGTGCTTCCATCAACCCGCCCGGGCTGCTGGCCAGCTTCCTGACGGGGGACGGACCACCTCTGCTCAGGACTGCACGGCTCAGCTCCATTTCCTTGGATCTCGTGCAGTCTGCGAGTGTTACCCGCTGGCCACCATGTCCTACAGTCAGTCCCTGGCCATGTGTCACCCCATGCTCTGTACAGGCTGATGAGCTGGAAGGTGTTTTCCCCGCTGGCAGCCGGCTCTGGGCTTGGGGCACTGACTGGTTTCACAATCATCACAGACTTCTCAAGCCAGTTGAAGGGTTGTGGCCCAGCCCAGTTGACCACTTCTGTGATGTGATGTCTCTGCTGGACATACCATGAGGCACAAGCAGTCACTTCCTGAATAAATGGGGATAAACTGGGAAAAAAACCCCACAGATGTCAGAAAACCCCCCAAACTTCCCAGGTGACATGGGACTGGGACCCTGCCAGCCAGCAGGGTGCTGCCATCCCTTTCGTACCCTGAGGAGAAACCTCACCACAGGGGTGGCCAGCAGCCACTGGGCCTTAATGGTGCCAGGTGTGGGCAGAGAGGGACAGGGTCTGCTGTCACCAGTGTCCCCGGGCTGTGGGGACATGGGGACGTCCTGCTCCTGAGGGAAACGTGCGATGGCCCTGCTGAATTAGCACCCGCCTCACACGGTCAGGCCGCCGGCAGGGCCTTGCCCCACAGGAGTCAGGTCCTGAGGAGATGCCTCAGCTTCCCCTGTTTGCAAAGGGCAGGGCAATGGCAGGAGGGGAGCTGGCTGTCCCTCGGGGTGTCGCAGGTGGGGGGCGTCATCGGAAAAGGGATAATTACCCCCCCCCAGCTCAGCCTCCTGGCCAGGGTGGCTCTTGCCATCCCCTCAGGGTCAGGTCCCGGCTTGGCAGGATCATGGCTCCTGACAAGCATTCAGGGAGAGGCTTGGAGAGCCTTTCAGGACACAGGAGGATCGGAAGCACTCAAAAAAGGGATGAAAAATTAAAAAGCAGGTGCATTTCTGCAAAACCAGCCTGTTTTGGGCGGACAGGGCTGACAGCAAAGGGCAGCACAGGCTCGTCGCTGGCGCCTCACCACAGGGTCTGGCCTGGCACCTGGGTGCTTTGCCCTGACCCAACCTGTTCCTGCTCCTTCCCTCACCATCGGCTGCTCTCGGGGTACAGGGAGATATTTCGGGGGGCAGAGTGAGCCCAAGACCGTGGCAACAAGCCCGGGATCTCTGACAGCTTTCAATTTTGAATGAGAATGAAAACTGAGAGAGAAGAGTCGGTTCCTTTTCCCATCTCAAAGCTGAAGCAGAGAAGAGAAACTTAAGAACTGATAAAAAGTAGAGCATTTCGAGGTACCCAGCTGCAGGGAGATCACTGCCCTCCTGGTCAGGGGGTGCAGTGTTGGACTAGCAAAGTTTCCAGAAAGGTGCTGGTTCATCCAGGGTGGAAACACTGTTCCTTCCACCAGAGTTAAAAACCTGTGGGCTGCAAGGTGTGACAAACAGGGTTATTGCAAATCACTTCATCCCGTAACACAGCTGCAGACTTTGAGAGATAGAAACCATCCTGCATCAGAGCGGGAGCCCTCAGTGTCAGCGGGAGGCTGAGCACGCCAGAGAGTCTGTCCGTCTGTCCTGGAGTCATGGCCAGTCCACTCCATGTTCTCGTGCTTCATTTATTGGCTTTATTGAAGACTTTGTTTGGAAACACCCTGCTAGAGCAGCAGGAGAGTGACCCCTCCACCCTGGCAAGGGAAGGGGGCTCATTGTCTCCACGGTGCCCTCATCCTGCTGCTCTCCCCAAAAGGAGAGGAAACCCCCCCCAGAGGATGGGGGAAAAGGGCTGAAATCCAAGTCCTCAGCATCCTCAGCTGTGCTTCGATTGCCGTCAGGTCTCAGCTGGTGACGGCAGGAGCCAACCTGGGCCCAACTGAGCCAAATTTATGTGTTTGGGGGGATCTACACACACCCATGTGCACACATAGGGACACTACAGCGAGTGATTACTACGAGTAGTAGCCTGTCACCGAGATCACGGCTGGCGTGGCACACCCGTGCCGCGCGGGTGGCAGCACGGGGACGGTTTCCTTTGGGGTGGGTGCTGATGGCTTACGAGGCCACGCGCGTGTGCCGGGGGCCCGGCCCTGCCTGCCCGTTTCGGGGAGCTGGGGCAAGAGGAAGACTTTTGGCAGGGGTTGACCTGAAATGACATTTTGCTGCTCTGTTTTTCTCACAGCTTCTGCAGCGGGGTGAGATCTCCGTCCCTGCAGCCATTGAGATGCACACGCGTGCCGGGGTGTCACTGCAGGGTCACTGCAGCGGCTGCTTCAATGTGAAACAGGAGCAGCTGTTCCATTGTTTGGGTTGCTTAACCCCCTCCTAACTGTAATAAACACAGTGATTAAGGACACACAAATATTACCCTGGAGAAAGGGGACCAAAAGCTTGGAAAAGGATGAAAGAATCACACTGATTATTCCTTTAAAAAATATGTTTCCTTAGCTGAAGCTGCTAAATTTGACTCAACTTTACACACTGGAAAGGTTTTGCAGTTGTTGTTTGTTTGTTTGTCTGTTTTACAGTGAATAAAGTGGTTTTTTCCTCACTAAAACCCCCACCAACTCTCAGGCCGAGTGATGCAGTTTCGACGTGTCACGCAGGCAGGGTTAGCGCAGATCCCACTCTCAGGAAGGTCGGTGTAAACCCCAACACATGAGACTCTGGTCTGGAGCGGGGCTACAGGTGCCTGACACCAGCACCTGGCCGCCCCCACTGTCACAGCACGGGGTTTGTTTTTCAGAGGAGGGCTGGGAAGGGACAGGTTTCACCCCGGGTTCATGCTGAGGGGGGTGCAGGGCTTTAGTCTCGACTCCTGGAGCACTAAATCCCCTGCCTGGGGGATGTGGGGCCATCAGGGGTTTAAGGCTGGGAGCTCCTCTGCGGCTGGTCCCAGCCTAAGGAGGGGTAGGGCAGGGAAAGGCAGGTGAGCCCAAGCTCCACTGCAAAAGATCTCCAGCAGGTTGGGGCTCCGTGCCTCAGTTTCCCCACCTGCCCTGTGCAGGTGGTGCTGTTGCCACACAGGCCGTCGGCAAAAAGCCTTTGGAGACCGACTTCCACCAGGATTCATTACTGGGGGGCGGAGCCGCGGGACACCTGGTTTGCTGATAATTCACCCCATCCTAAGGCAGGTGTTTAAAATAGCTCCTGTGCCTCACTGTGCTGAGAAGGGCCAAAGGGTTTCAGACGCCACCTTGGGGGCAGCTGGATGCTCTCCTTGCGGCAGGACGTGGGGTGAGATGCCACCTCCAAGTCTCCAGCTCTGGGGGTCCCTGCGGCGAGCCCGGCCCCCGCTCCCCAGGGGGTTTTTCTCCTTGGTGCTCATCTGTGTTGTTCCAGCCGTGGCAGGGGTTTGGCTGTTGCTCATCTCTCAGTCCCAGACAGGGACGTGCAAAACACAACCCTCGCTGTCGCTGTGGCTGCAGGCTGCCCTGGCCAGTCCTCTCTGCATCACCAAGCACCTTTGCTGGGGTTGGGTGGGTACAGGAAGCCACAGGTGTGATGAGTGCTGGCCCTTTGCAAGTCCTCAGCCATCCATGGGACTCTGGTACTCCCAGAATGGGAGGTCCAACAGTCTGAAATCTCATCCTGCTCCTGCTTCATCGTTTTTTTCTGCTTTCTGAAATGTGGGTCCTTCCCCTGCTGACAGCGGGGAGCAATAAAAAGTTGTGAAATAGAGGTGGGAGTGCGATGCTGGCTCCAAATCGCTTCCTGCTGGAAAACTCTTGCCTCTTCATCCTCTCCTATCATAGCTGACAGCCCCAAAGGGCAGCGAACATCTCCCTGTCGAGGAGAAATGAGGGGTGAAAAGGCCTTTTCCTTTCCCCCAGCCCCTGTGCCACAATGCGATGATGTGGAGGGGAGCAACGGGCATCGGCTGCCCATCTTCAGGTCTCCCGTCACACCTACCGTGGTCCTGTCCCCGTGGCAGAGGTCTGGGACATGACTCTGGTGGCTCTCAGCCCCGTGAAGGCGTTACTGCACAGGAAGGTGGGTGCACGGGGATCAAACACGCACCGATCCTTTCCCAACACCCAAACCTTGGATACACCCCATCACCCTGGCAGGACAAAACGGTACCCGGGCAGCGGGATCTTGCCGGGGGACACGATGGCACCGTTCCCCTCCTGCAGCACACGCCTGGCAGGGACAAAACCATCAGCAACAGGTGGAAACAAAGTGACTACCAGCGCCCCAGCCCCGCGCCCGACCTGCTCAGCCTTTCTGCAGCGAGTTTTCTAAGGAACACCGCAGCAGTCAGCCAGCGTTTACGGGCGCGGGGAGGCTGAGCTCAGCCCGCAGCCGGGGCTCAGGCTCCTCGCGGTAGCAGGCAGCGTGGCGGGGAGGTTTGCTTTGTGAAAGAGCAGCTTCCCTGATGGTCCGGGGGGAAAAGTGAGTGAGAGAGGAGGTTAAATACAAACCACGTCTCAAAACAGGCCTTTGAAGGCGTGTGGAGCTGCGCTTCCTGCTTGTAGCAGCCCTGAGGAGATGAAAGATGCAGCTGAGTTAAAAAAAAACAAAAAAGCAAAACAAACAAACAGAGTTAAGGCTTTCTGCTGAAGACGGAGGCACAGCAGTGACACAGCACACCAGGTCACCCCACGAGGCTGGGACGTGGCTCCAGGACCCCCCATTCCCTCGCACAGCAGCCCCCCGGCTCGGACAGCGGTGCTGGCAAGCCCGGGGTGAGCCTGGGAGAGGGACTGCTGCCTGGGCACGGGGGATTTAAGCAAGAAAGCCCTGGGGCAAGAAAAGGAAAGGATGGTCCTGTTGTCTGAGATCTGGGGGACTTGCAAATTAACCTGCAGAAGGGGAAACGTGCCCCTTCCTTGGGGCAGACACAGCCCTGCGTGCGCAGCGCAGCAGGTGCGCCATGAGGTCAAGCAGGAACAGGGCTTCAAAATTCAGCACACTAATTAAAAAAAAAAAATCCCAAGTGGAAACAAAAAACAAAACCAACACCCCCAAAGCCGGAGCACCGCAGAGCTGGGAAGTGGGATTTGACAGGGTGGAGGGTAAAAGCTCGAGCGAAGCGTTACCGCTGCTGACTGACAGCGACCGACTTCTCGTAATCCCAAGATCAACTTCCTCTCGCTCCGCATTCGCCGCAGCCGAGCTGGAGGTGGGCACAGCCCGCCGGTGGCTTTCTTCACCCCCGGCACCCAACACTTGCTTTGCGCCAACAGCGCTGGAGCAACAGGATCTGCCTGACTGAAATTTACTGTGGCTGACAACACCTGGCCTTTCACAAGGTCACTTTGATGGTTGTTCCCTCGCCGTCCCCAGCACACGCTCTGCACCAGCCTGCGGGTGAACGGAAATGCAAAGGGCTCCACAGCCCTTCGATCCCTCCCAGACCTGCCAGGAGCTGTCGGCCCTGGAAACACCCCGCCGAGGGATGGGTCCAGCCTTCCCCATGGGGCTGTCGCTGGCTGGTCCTGGCTGACGTGGCTCAGCGAGCCTTTGGGGTTAGTCTCAGCTGGAGACACACGGGCAGTCCCCGCAGTAGCCCCGCAGTAGCCACGCGACGGTGTGGCCACCGGTACCCAGCACGCTCGCAGCATCCTTCAACCCGCCCCGCAGTAAAGGGATGTCTCCGTCACATCAAGTGGTTTGTTTTTATTTAAAACTGCATTAAAAAAATATAAGATTTCTGAATTTCCCTGTACAATACGAACTACTAAGAAAAAACCCGCCAGCTAAAACATATAAAGACTTGACAGCGCGGACAGCCCAGAGCAGCTCCCCCCTCCCCAGCCCCAAACAAGACACCCGCGGGGAAAACCAAAACACCTGGCAAGGGAACAAGAGCAACCAGAACTCTGTACAGAGAGAGCTGGGGAGCAGGCAGCCGCTCCGCACCCCGCCAGCCAGAAACACTGCGGGTGGGGATGGGCACGGGGCAGACACGGAGGGAAGGCCCGAACAGAAAACCGGGGGGGCAGCAGCTGTGGGAGCAAGCGTGGGTTGGAAACCCACGGGAATTATAAATAAATAAATAAGTTATCCTGCTGGCTAGAACTCTCTCTTTAATAAACAAATCTATGAAAATAAATTGGAAACAAAAACTGGAAAAAAGAAAAAAAGGTAAAACATTGTCACTATTAACAACTGTACATCAAACTTCGCTCCTGTATAACTGAACACATTTACAGCTCTGTTGGTTTGCACTGTTTGTGCATTCGTGAGGGCACCGGGAAGCAAAGAAACCCAGAAAATCCAGGCGAGGTGGAGGCACAGGAGGTGAGGGATCACCTGCTTGGCTCCCAGGTCTCTTCTGACCTGTTTTCTTTTTGAAAGGGGAAGAGGAAGTCTATACCCAGGCGAGTCTTGGAAAAGCAGCAGTGTAGGGAAATTCAAGTATTTCCTCCAGCACAGCCCAGATCTCAGCTGAAGGCACTCGATTACGGTGACAGCGGAGGCGGCAGCCATTCGGCCACTGTTTTTCCCCCGTTGAAGCTTCTCTTGCAATAAGGTCTCCGATCCTCTCGCCATCCCGAATTCAGGTGGTCAGGGAGATGTTTGGGAGCCACCAAAACCAGACGGTTTGCAATAAGGTCTCCTCTCTCCACCAATAACAGAACCAAAACCAAAAAAAAAAAAAAATTACTGGCAAGACCAGCAAATGACACAGGGTCATTCAGATGGAGCCCAGGACAGCTGGGTGGGGTGGTGGCCACCAGCACTTGGAAGATCAGTCTCCAGCCCAGCTTCGGGACAGGATGTGCGTGTTCCCGATGATCCCTGCTCAGTGCTACGGTGGTGAGGAAGCCTGGTCTTCTCTGCTTCTTATGGCCAGGAGATGCCTGGAGCTGTTATGTGCCAGGGTCCCGGGCCAAACCATCCAGGTGGGGTCTCTGCCATCTCCTAGGGCAGGTGAATACCTCGCAGCCAGGAGTGGTTGAAAATGTCCTCCAGATATGGTCTGTCTGAAGGCTGCGAGGACAAACACCACCCAATGAGATGCTGGCACTCTGGGGAGAGAAACCAGACACCGCCGGTCAGAGAAGGCTCCTGTCCACCTTCCACCCCCGTCCGCAGTGCCCAGGACATGCTGGGTGTGCTCAGAGCTACCCCCAAACCTCCCGATCCAGGAGCTGTTTTGGAGGAGAGCAGGATGGCAGGACACGTGCCACCTCCCCCCGCTAACCCTGGGAGATCACCCTCCTCATGTGCCACCTCCCCCAGCTAAACACGGGAGATCACCCTCCTCCACAGCCGTAAGAGCAGGGATGCTCGTGCACCCGGTGCCATCTCCCAAACCCGCTGCCCGCCACGAAGCCGGGGACCCACCGAGGGAGATCGGCTGGCGGAAGAAGAGCTGTCCCCTGATGATGTCCTCATCCTGCTCGAAGGGGACGTCCCCGCAGACCATGTCATAGAGCAGGATGGCCAGGGACCACACTGTTGTGAACGCCCGTGGTAGCGGTGGTAGCAGACCCACTCCGGCGGGCTGTACTCTCGTGTTCCTACGGGAGACAGGCGGAGCTCGTCAGGCGGATGCTGCCCGCTCCCGGATCCTCACCCGAGCGTCCTTGGGGACATGGGGGCTGCACCGCTGGTGGGGGGGACGACGCATGGTGTGACCTGCCGCCCCCTCGCCAACACGGGACTCTTGTTTACAAACTTTGGGTTGTAAAAAAAAGCCACTGGTGCTGGAAGAGGGCAGCACGGGCCTGGGGAAGGCCTGACTGTTACGTGCAAAAAAAAAAAAAAACCCAAAACCCATGGGTGGGGAAAAACCACGCCTTTCCCCCCTGCCTTAGCCCAAAAAAAAATTTTAAAAAAGCCAAGGCAAACAAGGGGAGTGGAGCAGCCCAAGCCCTTCCACGCCTGCAAACCAAACTGGCCAGCATACAGGTTCCCACCCCACTGCCTCTGCTACCCCCACGGGTGTTTGTTTCTGTCAGGCTGGCTCCCCCCACCCCAGCCCCGGGCAGGTGGGTGGCAGTGGCTGGGAGCTGGCTCCCATTTCACAACATCCGCCCCATGCCAAAAACAACTTGGCAGCCGGCTGAGTAATTAATTCCGCCCCCCCCCTCCAAAGGGGGAACCGGTGCCCGGTCAGGCTGGGCCGTGCAGTGCCGGGAGCATCCCCCCGGCTGTGGGCTCACCGGCAAATTTGGTGTACGCCGTGTCCTGGAGGAAGGTGCCACAGCCGAAGTCGATGAGCTTGAGCTCACCGCTGGCGAGGTCGATGATGATGTTTTCCGCCTTGATGTCCCGGTGCAGGACACCGCAGGCGTTGCAGTGCCGCACGGCCTCCAGTACCTGCCGGAACAGCCCCTGCGCCACCTCCTCTGACAAGGATCCCCTCTCGACGGTGAAGTCAAAGAGATCCTGCGCGAGCTCCAGACGAACCAGCACCAGCATGAAGCCGTCCAGCAGCTCGAACCAGTCGAGGAGGCAGATGACACCGTGGAAGCCGGAGGAGCCCACCGCGTTCAGCAACACGATCTCCATCGGCGCTCGAGTGCCGCTGGGCTGCGGGGGGACCGTGATGCCATCAGGTCTGGTAGCCCCTGCCCGGGATGTTCCAGTGCCCCCCGCCTGACCCCACAGGTGCCCGGGCATCCCCCCTGCCAAGGCGAAGTTCCAGTGCCCCCCCGCCCGGCCGCCCCAGTACTGGGCAGCCCCTCACCCGGGATGCTCCGCGTCCCCCAGTGACTCCACACCTGCTCCCCCTGCGGTGTCCCAGTTTCCGTCCTCTCGGGCCTCGCCTTATCCCCCACCTTGTGACGCCCCGGTTTCTCCCGGTAGCCCCGGTCACTCACCAGCTCACCCCATGCTGTGACACGTTCCCGGGCCACGTGCTTGATGGCCACCTGCATGCCAAGGGGAGTGGCGGGATGAGCCTCCCCCTCCTCCTTCTCCTCCCCCCCTCCGCTCTGCCACCGTCCCCGCCACTTACCGGGGTGCCATCGGAGAGGCGGATGCCCGAGTACACGGAGCCGTAGCCGCTGCTCCCCAGTAGCTGCCCCTCCCGGTACAGCTTCTCCAGCCGCCCCTTCTCCTTCCCTGTGGGCCAGACCGGGCCGTCACCGCCCCGCCCCGGCCACCCCCCCGCCCCCTGCCGAACCGGGCCCAGCCAAACCGGCCCGTCCCGCTCTGACCTGGTGGTGGTTTGGCCACATGCAGCCCCCCGCCGCTCCCGGGACGTCGACGGGCCGGCGAGGGGATCTTCGGGAGCGGCACCCCGACCCCCTCGCCCGATTCCGGGCCCGGGCTCAGCACCTCCCGAACCAGACCGGGCACCGGTGGCTCGGTGCCGGCACTTGGGCTGCCGAGTGGCTGCGGGCGGGCGGGGGAGCCCGGGGAGAAGGAGGAGGAGGAGGAGACGGAGGAGGCAGAGACGGAGGCGGCGGCGGGGAGGGAGCGGCCTCGGCACAGCAGCCCCCCGCCGGCCCCGGGGGGAGCGGGGGCCAGGGCCGGGCCAGGCAGAGCTGGGGGGCGGTGCTGCCACGCCAGGCCCAGCCGCGCCGGCCCATCCAGCGGCGCCACCGCCAATAGGGCGAGAGCCGCGGGGCAGGGACGAGGCGGTGGGGCCCGGTGCGGCGGGAAGGGGAAGGGGCCAGAGGGGCGTGGGGGGGGTCGGGGGCGAGAAACGCCAGGAGAGCCAAACCGCTGCTGCCGGCCATCACTCGTCCGCTGCCGGACTGCCTGGCCACGGGGCTGTTGCCCAGGGAGCCCCGAAGCGTTCCGCGGTTGCCACGGCTCGCAGGATGCAAACTGGGGGGGGGGGGGGGGTGGCACGGGCAGGGGGTGCAGGCAGGGGGCACGGGCAGGGGGTACGGGCAGGGGGTATGGGCAGGCTTGGCCCAGCCCTGCCACCAGCCCGGGATCGGGCCCACGGGCACGCTGCCTGCTCGCCCTGACCGGCTGCTCTCTCTGCCGGGCCGGCAGAACCGGCCGGCTGGCAGCCACGGAGCTCCTCTTCCTCCCGCATCTGCGCCAAAATCCTCATGTTTTATTGCCTTGTTCTTCACTTTATTGTTTTATTCCTGCGATCTCACAACTTCCCGGTGGAGCCCGTCCCGCCCTCCCGCCCCACGCTGCCGTTACTTCACCGCTGGCAAACCGCTGCCTGAACTTTTCCCTCTTCTAGTAAAAGTGGTGACTCCAGCTGGGGACTCTTGACTAACAATCCTTTTAAATTTTTTTTTTCCTCAGAAGTCACTGTCTGAGATGCTTCCCCGAGTTCCAGAGATAAGACAATTTTCTGGATGGGGGTCTCTGATTACTGAGAGGAGGGTGCTCAGAGCCCCCACAGCACGGAGCAGACCTGCACATCGGGGCCAGAAAGAGGACAGGAAAAGTCGATGCGACATGCAGAGAGCTTTGGGGCACATGCACACACACACACTGCCTGGAGACACACGTGGGTACAAAGAGAAGGTGCGATGCACACCCGCAGCGTGCGCACACCCGCACTGCGAGACACACGTGGAACACAGAGTGCAACACGCGGTGTTCACACACAGCCCGAGTGTGCACACACACACACACACACGCTGCAGCACACGGAACGCACCCACCCGCACGCCCCACACGCACCCTGCGTGCACCCGCCCCTGCGCCCACCCGCGAGCTCACAGCACACCCCAGCGATGCACGCGCTCGCACAACGCCCCTCCCACGGGGGCACGCGCAAACTGTGCACTCCTCTCCCTGCTGCAGGTTTTCCAGCAGTTTCCTGGGGTTTTTCCCCCCGACGCTTCTTAAATACCTTCTCCCAGAGGCACGACCACCAGCGCTGACGGGCTCAGCCTTGGCCAGCAGCGGGGCCGACTTGGGGCTGGGGAAGCTCCCAGCAGCTTCTCACAGGAGCCGTCCCTGTAGCCCCTCGGCCGCTGCCAAAATGCCCCACACCAACCCAGCCCAGCCCCAAACTGCATTTCCCCCATCGCCCGCTGTTAAGGGATGCTAGTGCTAAAAAGAGAGGGTTCTTTGAATAGGTCGTATTTAATAGATCAGAGAAAAACAATTAAAAAAGCAAACGTGCTGAATTTATAAACCTTTTCTTCTTCTCTAAGCATAAGTTGGGAGGGAGGTTGAACTTGGGAGAATCCAGAAGGGACTCCTATCCACTTGCTAGCTAATTATCACACTACACCTACCCACTACTCTGAACAGAAAAAGGAAAGAGAAACAGCCCAACGGGGAGGGAATTGCGCTTAGTGTGCTGTGGCAGAAGCACAAGGTCAGTACGAAAGATGCTGCTCAAGAACACGCTCTTCACTGTTGGCATTTTTGATCTGACCCAGCGTTACCTGACTTCATACGCTGATCAGGATGTTATAAATGAGCTCAGACTCATTCAGATTTTAAAAACTTAACTCCAAATTTATTGTTCGAATAAAGACAAGCAAACAGTGCTGGGTGTGCCGGGAGTCTCTGCTCTACCAGGACACACACACACACACCCCAAAACCGATTCCTTTTACAATGAAGTCCTTATACATATTCATGAGCATGGGTGTGTTCCCTGAGGGGTCTGCGAAGTCAATTTTCGGGGGGGTTTCTCGGGTTTTCCCATTTATGAAGATGACTCAGCACGGCTGATGTCCGAGCACAGGTGCGATTGCAGACATAGTATCAATGAGTCCAGACATGACACTGTCTGGTCCGATGAAGACGGCTATTTTAACTGCCCTCTAACAGCAACTGATCTTAACAACAGGAGCTATGGACATAACATCTTATTGCCTAAAAAAATACAAAAGCATTTAGGAACTCCATACATAAGGGAATTACATTTTATCACTCACATGGGCACGAATCAGATAAACATCTCTCACATCTCCTGACTAGAAGCAGTACTATCTTACCCGAGAAAATAACCACCTGTAACCAGTTTACAAGAAAATCTATTCAGACTATCCATGAAACAGTGTGATTCTTCCAGCTCTGGTAACAGACTGGTACACAAAACAGTTCAGTTAACAGGCAAAAGTCCTCTCCAGCAGATGGAGGTTTGCCTGTTCTTTAGAGTTCAGCTACCTATTGCTATTTAAACAATTAATTTGTTGTTTTTAAAATAGGTTAAGTACACCAGAACACACAAACAAACAAATCAAGCAAACAAAAAAAAAAACATTAATGGGGAAAGACATCAGGTTTTACCTTTACAAGTAAATCCAGTGCCACCAACTGAAACTGTATCTCTGGAACGCCCGTCACTGTGTGCCCTCCTGCAGCTTCACACCGCAGCAGGTCTCTTCTCAACCTCAGGTTCTACCAACGGACATGGAAAACCACAGCACTGCCAACTCAGAGCAGAGGCTGCAGGCTCTCACCTCTGAAGCAAAACCCTTCAAACCTACACTGACACACTTTATGCAAAATCTACCAGCAATCCAAAAAGCTCAGTACACCCTAAAAACAACACCTGGCTGCTATTGTTACCGATGTGGCTGGTCATGGATTATAAAGAACAGAAACCCGGGGTCTGGGAGCATCGCTTCACCGTGGGTACATCCCAGAAATACACGGTCACAGAGACCCTTGCACCTCTGTCCTGTGCTCCTGCACCAGAAATAATTCTGCCAGTTCCTTCCTCTCTATACCCGGCCACAACCAGGGCATTAACTCTTGCTTCCTCAAGCAGTTACACTCTTACCTTGGTTAAAGGGTTCTAACAGCCATCCCATGTCAGACTCCAGCCCCCATCTCCAGACAGCCTGGCAGATGGTGTTCGGGAGGGTAATGCCGGGTGTCTGCTGTGAGTCTGACATCAGCATTCCCTAGAGACAACTCCCCGCAGCTTTTAAAAATCCGCTAAAATATACATAGTCCAGTTATACTGAGAAGGGACGAGAAAACTGATCCTTTATTCAATCTCACTATTGCCCAAAATGCAATTTCCACATGGATTTGGCGCCCAGAAACACCTACTTTATTCTCATTTTTTTTTAATTTACTTTGCACGCTTTCAATTTTATCCTTCGCGCATTTTCTCCCTCTCCCATGAACACGCACAGACTCTCAGCAGACACCTCCCTCCCCAGCGCGCAGCCACGACCGAGCGCTGCCCGGAGCGGCCCCGAGGGCGGGCGCGGGCCCCGCTCAGACGGGCCCCCTCGGCGCGGAGCCCGGCGCCGGCCCCGCGTGTCGCTCCGCGCCCCCCCGCGCCCGCTCACGGACCAGCCCCCCTCCCCCTCGCTGCGGGCGCGAGCGCAGCCTGACCGTGGGGCGGGAGGTGCCGGGGGAGCCCCGGCGCGATCCGGGCTGTCCCTGTCTGCCGCCAGCTCGGCCGGGGCTGGAAGCTGCTCCCCCGCCTCGGGGCCGCGGCGCCGGGGCGCGCCGGGACGGGCGGCACCGGCTCGCCCCGCGCCCCGCGGCCGGCAGCTGCCCCGCCCCGCCCCGCGCCCCCCCCGCGCCTGCCGCCCCTCCCGCGGGCGTGTGTGTCGGCGTGTCGGGGGGCGGGAGCACGCGCGGTCCGGGTGTGCGTGCGCGGGTGTGACTGTGTCCGGGGGTCGCTGGGTGTACGCGTGGGACTGTGCCTGCGCTTGGGGGGGCTGTGGGAGCGCGGACGGGGGCTGCGGCGGGTGAGAAAGTGCGTGTGCGACGGCGCGAGTGGGGCGCGGGGCCGTGTGGGGTCTGTGGGGGTGTCGGCGTCAGGGTGCGGGTGATCCCGCGCCCACGGGAGCGCGCACGGGTGTCGCGCCCCGGTGCCTGCGTGTGCGCGTGTCTCAGTGTGCCCCTGCGCGGGTGCGTGAGCACACGCTGTCTGTGCGCGGGGCTCTGCGCCTGCCCGGCCCCGGTGCCCGTGTGCCTCCGCCCCTGCGCGACTGTGCCGCTGCGCCTGCGGCGGGGGGTGGCGGCCGCGTCTCCCGGGGCCGGTCGCGCGTGGCCGTGGCCGTGTCTCGGCTCCGGGCGGGGCCGGGACTCCGCGGGCGGGGGCGCGTCCGCGCACGGTCCCCGCGCCGCTGCCGCCGGGCGCTCTCCAGGGTGCTGAAGCGGCGCTGCCCGCGCTGCCCGCGCTGCCTGCACACCACCAGCAGAGATGGCAGGTCAGCAGGAAGGGGGGTGCTGGGCAGGTGTTTTGTTTCTTAACGGCACCTCTTTGAGCACAGCCTGGCTGAGGTTCTTCAAACCCTGGGTGTGCTGAGCGTGGGCAGTGTCAGAGTGGCCCGGCACCACCCACCCCCGCTGTCTGCTTTGCCCCCTGGTTTGCAGAGTATGTTCAGGTTTCTACTGCCATGGCTGGGCAGCTCCTGGCAGCAGAGGATTCCCTGAGCCACAGCCTGGCTGTGGTGGGCACGCGAGAAGGGGACAGGGCTGGGAGGTGGGTGGGTGGGTGTAATTCTAGGGTGCTCTTTAATTGCAGAAGAGCCCGCCTAGACGACTGTCGAATCGGGGAAGCTCCGTTAGATGCGTTCACTGGCACGTGACGCTTTCTCTGGAGCTTCCTTTAAAACACACAAGTTGTTCTGTATTTGGGCACTGTCATCCCCGCACCTGCAGTCACACAAAACTCACCACGAACATTTGGGGTGACCTGCCAGTCTGCCGAGAGGCTTGGCAGAAAGAGCTGTTCCTTGCCCCCGTGGTGGTGTCAGCACGAAGCACAGGGACCAAGTCGGAAGGGCAGGGAAAGCTCACTCTGATACTGATGGCCCCTGGGGAGCTGGAGGAGGTGCCACTCTCGGGGGCCTCCAGCTGGGACCACAGGTCCCCGGCAGCATCCCTCAGCGTTGGCTGCACTTGGGACCTAGCAGCGTCCCTGGTTCTCTGCCTTTGCAGAGGAGATGCTGCGGCCTCCACGGTTGGGTGTCTGTGAGCCATCGACAGGGCTGGGGATCCCATCCTGGAGCCAAAGGCTTGCTGCAGCATCCTCTGCTGGCCTGGGGCACCTTGGGTCAGCCCTTCCCTCCAGGCACCTCCCTGCAGCCCAGAGGTTGTCCCCGACGCTCGCTCGGATTTCAGGGGGGCGAGTCGCACAATGTGTGTACAGGGAGCAGGGGAGGGAAGAGGCACGAAGGGTCCACGCCAGGTCAGACAGCCCAGGCGAGGGGCTTCACCTCCGCTTCGGCTCTCCCTTTCCAAGGCAGGCTCTGCCCTTCCACTCCCACGCACGCACACGAAGACGCACCCCCCCCCCCCCCGAGATCCAGTACCTGTCCAGGCCTCAGCCCCTGCCCCACGTTTCCCCAGAGCTGCCTTGGGCAGACACCAGCCCACGGGGCTCCTAGAGCTGTCTGGGGGGGCAGAGGTCCCAGGAAGGACCAAGGGGGAGAAAGCCAGCCTGCCCCCAGCTCTGCTCTGTCTGGGAAAGCTGAGCCCGGCCCAGCCCATCCCCACCTCTGCGGGGAGAGCAGCTGGGCGGGCGAGGGGCAGGGGGATAGGGCTGCCTCCAAACCCAGCTCAGCACCCCTCAGGGGTTGACCCTGCTGCGTTCTGGCTGACAGAAGTGACCGAGGAGCTCCCGGTCCAGGTCTACTGTAGGCTTGGGAGAAATGACAAAGACCTGCTGTATTAAGCCTAAGAACACTTGCTGTATTAAGAAAAAGGGTACAATGGGTGGTCGGGGGCATCCAAAGCAGAAGGAGTGGTCGGAGGCATCCAGAGCTCCTGTGCGTAGAGCAACCGCTACTTCTTGCCATGTTTCTTGCTGGTTTCTATCAGGCGCAGCCCCTGCTTCTTGATGTCTTCCCGGGTGAGGACAAGGTCGTGGTCTTGATCATCAAAAGCAGGGGGGTCTGGAGGAGAGAGCAGAGAGGAGCAGGCTGGGGAGGGTCTGCGGGGCCACCTCCACTGTGCCCGTGTCCCCGGGGAGATCTGGCCCGTTTTGGAGGGCTGGTGGCATCCCAGAGAGCCCCGTGCCAGGCCCTCGGGCACAGGCACTGCTGACGGGCTCTTCCAGCCCAGCATCCCAGGGTGACCTGCAGGACCTGGGGATGCCACTGCTGGGGTCCATCCCCAACACTGCTGGGGCTTCCCATGAAGGTCTGGAGCTGCGGGGCAGTGGGTTCACCTCCGCTTTGGTATAAAAGGGCGGTGAGCTGCCAAAAGCTCCTTGTCTGCTCCAAGAGCATCTAATCAGAGGAGGCCCCAGGCAGAGCCAAGCACTAGTTCTTCTTCACAGCCAGCGAAGGGGACTTTGAAGACGAGGGCCCCCTCCTTGCCCCGCAGCATCTCTCCTTGTTTCTGCTGGGGCTCAGCGCTTACCACCCCACCGGTTGCCATCGTTCTCCCACATCCCCACCTAAAGCCACCCCCCGTGCTCAAAGCCTTGGAGACAAGGTCTGGAGGCAACTCCTGGATCGGGGTCTGCTGGGACAGTGGGGCGCTCAGAACTCCCCATGGACAGGGGCTGGGACAGTCGCTGGGGGAAGTGTCCCCGCTGTGCTCTCTTACTCTCTGTCTCCTCCAAGGAAATCTTCAGGTTCTGGGGATCCTCCGCCATCGTCTTCTCCAGGAGGTTTCTGACCTTCACAAAAGCCTGTGAAAGACACTCTGGGTTAAGTGCTGAAGGGGAGGGGGGTGTTCCAAGCCCAGGGGTGCTCCACCTCCATGTCCCCCTGTGGGGGACACCCCACAGCACCCAGTGCCACTTGGGGCTGAGCTGCTCCACAGCTCTTCCCTGGGGCCACCTCCATCCTCCCAGCTGGGAGGACAGCTGGGATGGCCACCTGGGAGAGCCCTGTGCGGGTCCCCAAAGACCACTGCAGGGATGGAGCCCCCACACACGCACCTTGTCGTCCTCATCGAGGCTGTGGCTGTTGCGGGGCAGGCTGTCCACACGCTGCACCAGGTACTGCAGCCTCTGCCTACAGTGCTGGAGCTTCTCGTGCACCCCCTGGGCCTTGGCAGAAGAGTCCTGGAATCAGAGAGAGAACAACCCCCTTGGTGAGAAGAAGAGCCTCTTGGGGTGACAGTGGCCGCACCAAGCGTCACCGCGCTGCACCCCCAAGCACCGGCTGGAGCCGTGGTCACCCCCGCACCGCACGGGTACCTGGCCGGGCACGGTGATGCCACGCAGAAGGACAACAAGGTTGTTGGTGGCATTTTCAATCTGGAACAGCAGATCCTCGTCCCTCAGCATCTGGGCTCGCATCTGCTCCCGCCGAGCCTCCTCCTGCTGCAACTTCCTCCTCAGCTCCTCCTCCAGCTTCCTGCAGCCAAACACATTCACATCCATACAACTGCATAGGGGTGCAGAGACACCCCACATCTGTTGCCAAAACTGCTCGTCTCGCCCCCCGCACCGCCTGCAGAGCAGAGATGTTGCCTGCAACCCAACCCCACGCTGCTGGTCCCACTCCCCATGCCAGGCAAGGAGCAAGGGTCCTCCTGCTGCCACCCACAGTGGGAGCTTTGGGTGCTCTGCCAGGACCAGCGCTGGGGGAGCACTCTGCTCAGAAATCCTCCCAGAGCAGGAGGGGTGGGTGGCTGCAGTGGGACGGAGGAAGGGGCGCCCTGTTGGGACACCCAGGATGCCCATGTCCCTCCTCCAAGGGTGGTAGCCCAGTTGGCACGACTGTCCCAAGGCCAGCAGCACCTGTGGGTGTTGGGGGGCTGGCGAAACTTCAGCTCAGCGTGCTCCAGCTCCAGCTTCCTCAGCGTGTCCTTCAGTGCCTGCTCCTTCTCCTTGCACTGCTGGAGATACTGCTCCAGCTCCGCCGAGGACTTCTGCTGTGCCAGGAACCTGCCAGCCATGCCCTGGCCAGGGGAGAGCACAAGGACTCAGCCCGTGGCACTCCTGGAGGGTACAGGAGCCGGGCCGTGGCCTCGGGGAGGTTTCTGCACCACAGACTGCTGCAGGTTCATGGCATGGAGAAAAGCAGCTCCATCCCTGCCTGCACAAGAGGGGGTCTGGGGGGCTGCAGGGGCGGAGGAGAGCAGAGAACCCCGCAAGGACACAAAGGTCTCGGCTCCCCAGGGCTGGCGCAGCCCTGCGTTTTAACGGAGATGGGTTTTTACGTTACCCAGAGGTGGGAGCATGGCACCGCAGCCTTGGCCT
This sequence comes from Strix uralensis, assembly GCF_047716275.1. Classification (NCBI taxonomy): domain Eukaryota; kingdom Metazoa; phylum Chordata; class Aves; order Strigiformes; family Strigidae; genus Strix; species Strix uralensis. The sequence continues at coordinate 22,254,369 of NC_133986.1, forward strand.
TCTCCATCTTTGTGGCGACCCAGGCCTCGTGCTCTATCTGGGACTTGGTGGCCTCCAGTTGGGTGCCTGGGGTGGGAGGGAAGCGTCAGGGAATGCTGCCTGCAGCTGTGCCCACGTCCCACCCCCGTGCACCCCGCCAGGCACTCACCTGCAAGAGGGTCCTGCAGGTGCAGGTTCAAGAAGTCCGTGGCGAGGTTGTGCCCGGCTTGCTGCAAGAACGTTCAGTGTCACCCCCGAGCTGCTGGCACCCTGGGGGAGCTGGCCCAGCAGGCCCCCCACCCACGGGGAGCTCGGCACTGGTGCCTGTCACCTGCCCACAACCCTGCCTGTGCCGGGTCCCCGCAGCTCACCTCTCTCAGATGCCTTTCCCTGCCTTCCTCCACGTGCCCCTCCTGCGCAGCCTGGGAGCGGTACCTGAACTCTCTGTCCGCCCGCAGCTGGGTTTGCACCTTCTTCAGGTCCTCCTGCAGCGTATCAGAGAAGGGAGAAGTGACTGCCAAAGCCGGAATGGACCTTTGGGAGCCAGCTGAGCTTCTGGGGTGACCAGTGTCAAAAAGGACAACCCCCCCACACCACCTAACCAGGCTGGGAAGGAGAGTGGGCCAGGAGGGCTGGAGGATGGGAGCGTGATGTGCACGTTGCCTTCACCGTGGCTGGTGCTTCAGGCAGGCTGTCCCCAGCCCCAGGGCAGTCTGGCCCAAGAGTGAGACCCAGGAGGAGCTCTGGAGGCATGTGCGTGCTGTGGGCAAGCCCAGCTGAGTCTCTGTTGCAGGAAGACTCCCCAGCCAGGGCACATGGTGCCGTCTGTGGGCTCTGGAGTATGGGAAAGGGCCCCAAGGTTCCCTGGACCATCTCACCTTGGTTGCAGCAGCAGCTCTGAGGGCATCCGCAGCCATGAGCTCCACGTCTTCCAGCTCCCCATCGTACAGCTCGGCTGTCCCACACAGGAGGTCCAGGTGCGGAGGCAGGTGGGCCAGCTCCTGGGACACAGGGAGTCACAGCACCTCACCCCACTGAGCCCCAGGGGTCCCCTGCACTGTGACAGGGGGTGGAGGGGAGCAGGAGGACCTGGCTGATGCAGCAGGGCATCCCACCAGAGCAGCCCCTTGGACACCTTGTTGCCTTGGCAGGGGGAGCAGGTGGGAGGATGGCACAGTGAGGAGGAGCTCACCTTTCTCAGGGCATCCCGCACCTCCAGGTACAGGGCGGTCACCTTCTGTCCAGCGTGGACTTTCATGAGCATCTTCTCGATGCTGTTCTCCAGCTGGCGAACCACCTGGGGCAGAGACGGGAGGGGGGACACGGGGTGACCCCGCGTGCCGAGCCTGGAACCCACCCGGGGCGTGCAGGGCTTGGATGAAGGCCCCCCACGGGTGCTGCCACCCCAGGAAGGGGCCCTGGGTACCTGCAGCTGCTCCTGGTGCTGCTTGTCCTGCTTCTCGACAGCCTGCAGCCACCGCAGCCGCCTCTGCAGCTCGTCCCGGGCTCGGCTCCGCTGCCTTACTTGGTACAGCAGCATGTTGCAGGTGTTAACCCGGGCATAGATTTCGGCCTGGAGCTTCTCCTGGGCCACCTGGATGGACATGGGAGCATTGGCCAGGCTGGAGGCAGGGCTCGCTGGGCACCTTCTCGCAGAAGGGTCCTGTCTGGAAAACTGCCCCGGAGGTAGAGCCACAGATGTCGGGACGTTGCTCCGGGATATCGTCGCTCCCTTGGCAGGACGGGTTCTGGGAGAGCTTTGCTCTAGGGGGCTGGTTGGGCTAAGGCGGAGGTGGGCACGTGCTGAGGGCAGCGCTGGGTCGGGCTTAGGGGCTCTGCATAGTGCAGACCTGGGGCTGGGCACCAATAAAATCCATCAATTGGTGCCCCAGATGTGGCTGCTGGCAGAGAGCGGTGGCACCGCCCTGTCCCTGCAAGAGGGCCCCGGGGAAAGGCAGCTCCGTGGGGCCAGCGCCCCTTGTCCCCACGGCCTTACAGCCAGGTCATAACCTGGGGACAGGCAGGGAAGGGCAGAGACAGCTTCTCTCTCCCAGGGACGCAGCTGGAGCCTGCAGGAAGCCGGGCAGCCCTGGGGACATGCAGGCTGGGACGGCCAGGAGCTGTGCTGGGGCCAAGGATCTGTTCAGGGAGCTCCCCACCTGGGGACGGTCACATTCTCTGGCTGCCCGGTGCTGCCTGCTCCTGGAGAGGAGCGGTGGGGGAGCTGGCTCTGCAGGGCCAGCACAGGCAGGGGCACAGCAGGCGGGACATGCTGGTACCTTCTGGACGCCGCTCGGGGCACGGACGTCCCTCACCGCCTCACGCAGGTGTGCGAGAAGCTCTCTCTTACGGTGGAGCTCTTCCTCGCAGAACTGCAGGGTAGCCTTCTTCTCTTGCTCTGGAGGACACGAAGGTGCTGTTGGTACCATGCAGGACGAGGGGGGCACCGAGAGCCCCCCGCCCGCCCTGGGCCGTCCCCGCCAAACCCAAGGGGCAGCACCTTGCGAGGCGATGATGGTGCGCAGCTCCTGGGCGTGCTGGCTGAGCTTTGCCTTCCGGCCCTGCATGGAGCTGGTGCTCCTGCCTCGGCCCTTCAGCCCCGCCGCGCGTGTGGCAGCCATCGCAGCTCCTCGCGCACTGGAGACAGCCCGGGCTGTGACCACAGGTATAGCCGAGCTCCCTGTGCCCGGTTACCGTCGCCGGGGCACGGAACAGTCATGATCATTTATGAAGTCATAATCAGTTACCAAGCTCTCCGGAGCAGCCGAAGGCAGGGCGGGCAGGGGAGATCCCCGCTCTCCTTCCCATCACCGTGGCTACGGCAGCTGCAACCCGCCCAGCTGGGGGAGCCCCCCAAGCCCAACCAGAAACAGGGCGAGGAGGATTTCAGGGAAAACAGCTGCACGCCTGTATCCAAACACAGCAGCGGCGCTCTCCTGGGAGCTGCCAGCTTGTTTCAAATGCCCAGAGGCATCTCCCTAGATACGCACCTTTGGAAATGTCAGCGCATCAGTCAGGAAACGGTGGTGCAGGGAGTTACGCTCCGATTGAAACAGGCAGGAGCAAACCAGCTGCCAGCACTGATGTTTATTTTGATGCGCACCGGGCACTCTTGTGAACTACAAATAGGGCAGGAAATGCAAGCGTGTACATGTGTTTGTTCATCAATCAAACCAAGCTCCCTCTGCCGGAGAAAATCCCAAACGTTTGACTTGCAGAAAAAGACTTTAGAAGGAAACTGCCTTCCTAGCACCACGCTCGCAAACCAGCTTTGATTAAGTTTCTGTAACTCAGGATCTTCAACCTGCAGCCACCCTGTTGTGCTGCAGGTGCTGAACACAGAAACCAAGGAAACAACTCCCCACCTGGCTTAGTCTTCCCAGGAAGACCATGTTGCCAAAGACGACGTGCAAGCTCATAGCCAGCAGAAGTCAGTGCTAACTGCAGAGCTGCGTGGGAAAGTGCCTGTTTGCCCCTTCCCCACCTGCCTTCTGCCAGAGTGGGAGCTACATACAAGTGTTCCAAGCACCCAAATGAACAGTTTTGGTCTGTAACCCATCCAGTGATAGACATCAACCATCTTTTCAGAACTATTAGATTATCATAAGAATATATTATGAAAGTCAAAAGGAAATTGCCTGGTTTCTACCATAATCAATCTTCGTTGGCTGTAAGATAATGTAAACCAGTCCGTTAGGGAAACAGACCGAGACAGATATCCAAGAGCCCTGCAGAACACCCCTCTAGACCCAAAGCCTCACTTCCCAAAATTACAGGCCAAAGACGAGTCAGAAATGACTCAGTGCTTCACCTTCTCAAGGGGCACAAAGCACAGTTCCATACACACAACCACACAAGCTGCTTTTCCAGCAAAGCCTCGTGCTTCACACCTGGGTCTCTTCCGCACACTTGTTTACAGCAGATGATGTGTAACAACACCCCTCTTAAAAACCACGAACCCACTGTTGTTCTGGTAGTTCTGACCCTCTCATGACTCAGCCTCAATGAGCTGGGTCAGAATGACCCCCGACATGCGGGCACAGATGCAGACCCAGACTACCTGGCCATGCGCCACTGGCACTGAGGCTCCAGCCAGGCCAGTGGCAAGAGGAACATAATTTCCTCATGCCAAAGCTTAACTGTGCTATTACAACCTGATGGAGCATGTGGTAAATAATGAAAAGGAAAGGAGGAAAAGGGTTCCTGAAGCCCCCAAGGCCCACGGGGCAGGAAAAGTCAGAAAGCAGGCAGCATTCCTGAGAGTCAGGCCAGCTGTAAGTGAGCCCAGCTCATGGGCTCAGAAAAGCAGAGCTGTAACTCGTACTGAGTGCCAAGATCTGCTCAGCTAAGGTATGTCAAACACTCGATAAAACAGCAGTTCTGGTTTGGGTTTTTTTTTCCCACTGGATGAATAATCTTTTCTATCGGGATGCAACCAGGAACCCAACTCCAATGTGGCTGGGACAGCCTTTCCTCTGATCAGGAACCTGGAAATCTCAGCTCAGCCACTCACAAGTTTCTCGCTCGCAGGGAGACTGCTTATAACAGCGCAGCAGATTAAACACAAGCAGTCGCTGCAAAAATCAAGGCAAACCCAGAGCTGCTGCTTGCCAGCAGAGCATTTTAGTTGAGGGAGCAGAGCAAAGCATCCTCCTTTCACTGATCCCTTGAAAGTATGCAACTGCTTTCCATCACTCATTGCCACCCAGACTGAGAAGGCTGAAGGGGTTCAGTTCTTCCTGCAGTCAGGGCCAAATAACGGGCACTTGTCACCACACATCTGCACTTGGGACTTGTCCACATCTGACTGACACAACCACTGCAACAACACAGCGCAGCACCCAAAGTCTGTCCTAACACTGGATAACCACACCTAGAGGGCACAGCTCATGGAACAGCAGGGCCAACCCTGAAACAGAGATCTGCCCAGGGCATGGGGGAGAACGGGGAGGAAGATGCAGGGCTGGAAGCACTGGGTTCCTGAAGCTAACAGCAGCACGGATGCAATCTAGACAAAAAGCTCTGCCTGCTGCATTCCCGTTGAGTAATTAGTGGGAGGTTCAGCTTTCTGTATTTGTAAGGCTGTCCTGTACCTTGCTAGAGGGGTATGTCTCGTGCAGATCTGCAGTAGGGGATGTCCCAATTCACTCAGCCCTGGCAAATCAAAGCTGTATCCTCAGGACAGAAAGCAGAGCTGAGCTGAGAGATGGGACCAGTGTGAAAGCCACTGCCTGACGTCCAGGACAGAAGAGCAGAGGTCTCCAGTCTCCATCACAAGGGGCCACTCCCAAAGTGCCTCCTACCTTCTGGTCAGTAAAGCCGTAACTTACAGACCGGTGACATCTTTGAGAAAGGGTCCGAAACCTCCACTACGAACAGCAGACGAGCCCCAGATGTCTTCAGCACAGGGTTGGCTGGATTATTCACAGCCAGGGAATCAGCTAAGTGCTGTTTAACTCATTTGCCTGTTTAATCCAGAGCACTTTTATATCCCCATAGATTGATCCAAGGTGCCAGGGGTATTTTAACCCTTGAGACCCCAAGATGCTAAACACTGGTTAAGAAAGCAGTTTTAAATGTACAAATTGAATTTCCTTCAGTGTTTCAGTAACTGTGAATGAACTCCTCATCCATCCTGGCTACCAGCTCTTGCTACAAGGAGGATTCATTCGGCTCCATCTTGCTTAAAATACTGAGCTGAATCAGCAGATCCTGTCCTGGAGGAACAGGTGACCCTGCCCTGAACCTCTGTGCATCACACAGCCCCAATCTGCCGCTGCAGATTAAGGGCCAGAAGCAAAACACAAACAGGACAAAGAATAAACTGACGAACTGCTGGATTTGGAGGCCTGGTATCCCCCTCCCAAAAGACACGTCCAAAGACACCTGGGCTAAAGGATTGTTCCTTCAAGTACAAGAGGTAATACAGTAAACCCCCTTCTTTTCTCTGGGATTTGGTCACCAGAGAGCTGCTCACCAGCCCCTGGACAGATGAGCACACATCCTAATTAAAGGCAACATGTAAAAGCCCAAAGCAACAAAAGTAGAGATTCATTGGTGGCATCTGGCAAGTGACAAAGATACAGCAGCTTTTGGTAACAGTTCTTTGAAGGGAAAGCCAGAGTTGATAGGCATCCCCGCTGGAAGGCTCTGACAGAGGAGAGTGTTAAACAGCGTCAGCTGGCAGGTTTAAGCATTGTCTGGGAAATGTCAAACACTGTCAAGACACCACAGAGCTCTCTGCAGCCAAGCCCCAGCGAGGGACTCCTGTGGGCTCATCTCTGAGAACACAGACCGATGGGCCACCAGCCCTGCCCACAGAAAACACCTTATTAGCAGCTGGTGCAGAGACTACAGCACCCTCAAAACAACAAAACCAGCCAGGTCAGCCCACCCAGACACCCAGCATCTCCCCGCAGTACCTGCAGCCACATCTGCAGCCCAGCCCTGCTGTCAGGATCCTCTCGGACTGGTCGGGTCAGCGCTCCCAGCCTTCCAAACCCCGGCCTTCTGGGAGCTGCACTCAGCCCAGCCCAGGCAAAAAAGATGAAGACACCCCTTAACTCGATTTGGAGACTTCCAGGAATTCTCCCACCTCAGGGAAAAGGAAATGGAACGAAAGTGTTTGTTCAGTTTTTCCAAAGCAAAATAAAACCCAACCACTGCAGCAGCGAGACAGCTGTCCCGGGAGTAGAGATCTTTGAAGCCCTGAAATAAATAGTCTTGCCTCTGGCTTCCAGCTGCATGGGATTGCTTTATAGCACCTTACACAAAACCCACAATAAAATACCTCCGACAAGTTACCAAACAAACAGCATTAAGGTTGTCCACAGGATTAGGCATTGACTTCTAAACCCCCCATTCTTTGGTACCTTCAGCAAATGGCCAGCTCTGATTCAGCCCTCGGTTGGTTTCTGAAAGGGTGACAAAAGCAGCTTCAGCAAGATCAGAGTCAGACCACAAAATCTGCTTCCTTTAGAGATCAGGCCCTGCTGTCTCTGAGCAGCTCAGATCCCCCAACAGCCCCTGGGCCTGCAGGAACTGAACAGCTCGAGTCTGACCAGGGGACGAGGCAAAGCCTGGGGAAGAAGGGCAGCTGTGAAACAGTCTGACAGAGAAGAGGGGAGAGAGAAAATGTGGGGCAATAGAGCTTCCGAAGGAGATTAAAAGAATCAGGGCTTCACGAACCCAATCCATGAGCTAGAGGTTTTGTATTTGTACAGATGTTACTTTACTCGGAATGGCAGAACACTAAAATCCACTGCCCAGGGGGAACAGAGAAGCTTTGGAGATGAGCACAGAGCACAGCGCTGCCAACTCTTTAACAGCCAGCAGAGCACACCTCCTCCCGGGGGGGCAACTCTAACTGCCACACTGCTGCCCAGGGAGGACAGGGGAGGAGAGTCAGGACAGCTGCAAAAAGTTCATGAGACTTCTCAAAGGGGAAAAAAAGGAAAGAGAAAATAACCAAGATCTTTTTACCAGGCTGTCTGTGACACGAGCCATCAAAACATGAGAGTGGGTGATGGACAGCTGGGGAGAACAGTCAGGATTCGACAAAACAGTTCAGGCAGCATGAAATCAGAATGAAAATGAAAATTCGTCAAAAAAATCTCTAAATATTTTGCTTTGCCCGAGAGGTACCTCTGTGTCACAGGGCAAATATCCCATTCCACTGCCCAGATGCAGACCAAGACCACTCGTCTCCTGAAGGTGACTGCCACAGCCCCGAGGCAGGGTGAGGATGGACACCATCTCTTCTCCAGCTGGTGAACCTGGGGAAGAGCAGCTCCCTCTGCTCCCACACACTGACTTTGGCAGGTATTCGAGTGGGCTGTGCTGCTCACGGTCATGTATGGCAGGATGGGCTCATGGGCTTGTCAGAGCCACAGCGGAAGCTAAATCCAAAGCTCAGCCACCCTGACCTTCCTCATCTGCTCTGGTTCCATAGAGGTACTGCGAGTTTTGAAAATAACTCCACATGGCTCCCCTTTTGTGCCAGGGATCCTGTCTTCATTAGGGTTTTCCCTCTTTCCTTAAGGAAAAAGGAAAGGGCAGGGGGGAGACAGAGCAACTTGTTTCCCATCCGCAGGGAGCATTTGCTCAGCCCTCCAGCACTGGGAGGCAAATTATCTCTTGGTGCAAGGGCACAGAGTTCAGCACAGTTCTGCCAGCAAAGAGCTTGGCCCAGGTCTCCCTTCTTGATCCCTGCTTTCTAACAAGCATCCCATTGCTGAGCCAGGATTTAAAAACGGGGCACCTACACAGCTGAGGAGACCCAGGCTCCCACTCCCTCCTCCTGCCTTCCACAGCGTACCTAACACCCAGGAAAAATAAGATCTGGGAGTCATCAGACATAACATCTCATTTATTCCTTACAGCTGACCCTGTTCTTTTCCCCATACCATTATGGTCAAAATACAAGGTAATTAGTGTCCCCCCTGCGGGTACATTCTCCACAAGGTTTTGAAGGGCCGCTCGGAAGCAGAGCTCCATCTAAATGGAGCCAGCTCTGAGATCTGCATCCCAAAGCTCAGTGGGAAGTGGGCAAGCCAAGTCCTTGACAAAAAGTCAGTCTTCCCCAAGAAGCCACCTAGGACACAATTTCCATGCCCTCTGCCCTCTGCTCTAGCAATTCCCTTTGTCACATCAAAGGTCCGCGTTGTCAGACGGTGCAATTCGACAAACTGCTCCCTCTTGTTGCTTTACAGCACTCCTGCTGTCACAGTATTGCCTCCAAAGCTCCCTGTTTCCCAACCCGAGCAAGGCTGCCCCAGCATTCAATCATCAGAGAACAGGTTTACCTGACACTTTACAGTCAGCTCCGGCACAGATCGCGCCCTGCACACTTTATGGTGCTACTGGAAGCTGGTGGCTACGGTTCCGGTAGCTGTGCATTTGGACAGGCACAGCCTCGTCCCACTGCCACAGCCCCGCACTCGGTCCCCTGAGCCTGAAGGCACATTCTTCATTGCCCTCCAAGTCCCAAACTCCAGAAGTTCCCATTCTTTCCTTTCTCCAGACCTCCATGTGCCCAGGCACTCTGCAGCATTTGAAACGATCATCACCCGCTCAGATCCCTGCTTTTCTGCCTGGACTGTGCCCCATCCCCTGACTCAGGCCGACACAGCCCTCCCCTCCTTTTACTGCCCGAGAGCCCTGAGTAACCCACCAGCACTGGGCTCACCTCTGTTTGAGAGAGCCCTCTCCTTCCCCCCAGCTTGCTACAGCCACCTTTCTAGCTCCCCTAGAGAGCAGAGTTCAGCCAAAAGCATGCAGCTTTCCTCATGTTCTTCTGGAAATCAGTTGCATCCCAGATCCAGCAGTGATCCCACACATTTCACAAGACCAGCTCTGCTGTGACAGCCCAGAACTAGATGTCTGTTCCACGCTAACACAGGGGGGATGTAGTCCCCAACTAGTACCCCCAGCACACAGCAGTAACAGGGAATTCTTAAATAATTCCCATTTCTTCTTAGCAAGGAGGGGTGTGTTTTCATACAACAGCTTTCCAGCCAGCTCACTACAGCACATCAGTGCTCTACACTTAACTCACTTCCCAGTACTTGCTGACACATCATGCTGGGAACAGATTTCCTGGGTCAGAAAAATCAGAGCCAGGTAAGATTCATTTGCTTTAATGTCCTGTCTCAAGAACTCCTTGTGCGAGGACTGCATGGTTAAAACTGATGCCAGGTTTAGGGTACGGGATGTCCCACTGGGGCTCACAGATGGGTCAGCAGCAGAGGGTGTCACCAATTTCCAGAGCTGTGGCTGCCCTGACCGAGTACCAGACTCAGCCACAAGCACCGTAGTAGCATAAAAGAGACAATCCCTGACCCAGAATAATCATGAACTGTGTTATCAGCATGAACTCAGATGAAGACTCAGTTTTCGCCATGAACTACTTTATCCTTAAGGATCACAAAAATTGAGCAGACCAAATTCAGACAAAAGGCCAAGGCTAGAAAGGGACACCCTAAGACACAGTCAGAGAGACCCTGGCTGTAGTGAGGGAATAAACAAGTCAGAAGTATAACACCTCTGCCGTTTACCTTCCAGAAATCCTCAACAACAGAGAATTATTCCAGTAACCAAGGGCTTTTCTACACAATAACCTCTGCAGCCTGGGGCAATGCAGCCGTGCATTCGAGTACATGCACACCCAGTGTGTGCAGGCTGGCAGCTCAAACCTTTGCATACTTCTCTCTTCATTGCTGCTGGAACATTTTGACTCCCCAACCCTACACTCTGGTTCTGCAATAATTCCCCACACAGTCAAACTACAGTTTCAGGCACATCCCATTGCCTGCCCAGGATGGAATCCCCAAAGTGTATTTATCGATGGCTGTGCTAACACAGATGCACTCCGGTTTTTGAACTGTGCGGATGGTCGGATGACACTTAAATCAATATCATGTGGCAGTTTTATTTTCCCAGCCTTAGACACAATCTGTCCATTGTGCTAGTGCTATTTGTGACTTAAATGAATGCAAAAATTTATAGGTGCATCTCAAAAGTGCTGCTTCCTTTAATCATGCCAGATAAAGGAATCCCTGCCTTATGCAAAGCAGGAGTGTCATCTGGTTAATGGGAAGATACTTAGTAGGTGCAAGCTGCATGAATCCTTCATTTAAATGACTGCATTTACAGTCCTAATCGGACAAAGGAAACCATGGGCCGGCAAGAAGTAAAGGCTGCCAAAAAGAAAATGTCCTCTATTGGGTACACTCTGGCAGGATGAGGGTAATTTTCATAGTCTGTAGTGTAACAGTGTAATATTTTATTCATTTCTTCTGCCATTGCTCACTTTATTGCCACAGCCTGACACCACATGGTGGCCTGGCTGTTTGGGGACATCATCAGATGCTGCAGAGATCACGGTGCCAATCACCCTCTCAATAAGAAGTATCAGAGATGTTGTTGGGATTACAGTGGGTGTGTGAACCTTAACTCCGTGGCCAAGAGATTTGCAGATTAGCGTGCAAAGTGTGCAGATCTCCTAGGCTCTCTCAGTGGGGAAATGCCCTTAATGCAGCCTCTGCTCTCAAACTGCAGTCTCCTGTGCTGAGACAGTCACCAGGAGCTGGGAGGCCATCACCTTCCTTCCCAGGAGATCCTAACAAATGCATCAGCAGGGAGCTGCTGAGGTACTCACCCCGTGACCATAGAAACTCAACCCTCTCCTGGTGAAGAGCAAGTCTACTTTTGACAGTCTTTCATATTCACTTTTTCTGAAAGCCAAGAGAAGGACTGTTTACAAAATGTGAACAGTGTCAGAAAGAACATCCAAATTCACAAGCTGGTTCTGTTTCAAAGGATTCAAAATGACTTTGTGAAAGAACCAACATGCTAAAATATTCTGATGATCTTTTTCCTTAAATGGAAGAAATGAGGATATCTCAGGTGTACCAAAAACTGTGTTTTATCAAACACATTTCTTAGAGCCATTCGAGTAATACTTTGGTATATCCAGCAGTAGACCCACAGCTACAAATAGTTTATGAAACACCTGAGGATAAGAAGTGTTCTGTCAGTATGAAAGTACAATGTATACAATCATTAAGATATATTCACTATTGTGCTGTCTCATCTCCAGACGAGCCACTTTAAAAACACTGAGCCTCTCATCTTCCAGGAAATCAAAAGCTCATTTAAATACCAGGACCCACTGAGCGCAGTTCAAACAACATACATCTCTTGACAAAAAGAGGTTCACTCATGCAACACAAAGGAATGCAGTTTTACAAAACTACATGAGAATTAAATCCACAATGCAGCCTGTGCTCTGTTTGACAAGTGATAATTAACTGTTGACAATATAATTTTAGTTTTGATGCAAACTTGTTTTTCATTAAAAACTAATCAGGGAACGTTTCCATGGGGTGGGACGGCCTCCTACAAGGCAGGAGTGTTCATAGTTCAGTGACTCTGCTCACACATTTACCTCCTGCTGAACATGCATCCTACAGGGGAAACCAAAGGGTCAGATCTTCTTCCCAGTGACGTTGGGAGATTTTTTTATCAACTCCAACAGCTTTGGATCTGATGGATGCAATGCCCCAGGCAGTGCTATTGATAAGGAGGTGCTTTGTCAACTATACTAATTTTCAGAAAATGCAAATTCAGGGACTCGAGACAACTCCCTGGAAGGCAGCCCTTCCCTTGAGAGGGGGAGGTTTAGCTCTTTCCAAGAATGATGATGTGTATCTTGCTTTAGAGTGACCAGGATACAGTATTACTGTGCTTGTGTCAGAGAATTACACCGTGGGGTAGTGGGGGCAAAATAAGAATGAAAGCAGCTGCGTTTCCTTTGAGAGTCTGGGGTACATCTTGGCATGACCTGGTTGACATTCAATGCATAGGTCAGAGCTCCAGCTTCCAGAGAGCAAAACAGACATTCCAAAGACCACTCTGAACCTTCAAAGGACTGCAAAGGTCATTATCCTTGGGCTCAGCTTTAATGCTGTAACTTCTCATGGGATGGAGTCCTTCTCTAGGCTGCCTGCCTCAAGGTGGGAGCACTAAGTGTAGAGCTGCCCTCCCTCCCTCCTGAACCTGGTCTTGCTGTTCACGAGGTGTCCTCTGCATCGGGAAATATTGTCCTGCTCTTCTGAAGGACCAGGACAGCACATACAATCCATTCTGCTCATAGCTGATGATGATGCTCATTCAAAAATGGAAAGAATACCATTAGGGTGATGTAGAAAGTCAAATTACCCAGATCATAGAGAGAGGCTGTGGCAGAGACTTGAAAAGAATCGAAGACTCATTAACTTGCAGATTTCACCACTAGACACTACTCCTATCTTCTGGGTTTCCAAACGTGCAAGTGTTGCTGTAGTAAATTATGATTCTCAAAGGTTAATTTGTAATAAGGCAGCTAATGTATGTTATTTAAACAATTATTATTAAAAACATATTTGAGGTTTATAATATAATAGGTAATTATCTGTTCCAGAACAGTTACAACAATGCAGCACATCCTTGTCTTCAGTGATCTGCTGGTATTTGTTTAACCTATAACAACATTCTTATTAAACCTAAATTAAATGGATGTAATTGAAGGTATCACAGCAAATTTCAAGAAAAACAGCTCTGGCTGAACTGAGTTTCTCTCCATGCTAGTTAGAGCTGCCCGTTATGTTAATGTGACTTGACCCAAAAGTCTTGAGGTCCACCAGAGCCTACTCTTCAGCTGCAGAGAGCAGTGGTCAGGCTCAATACCTGTTAGACTTAAAGCTCAGGCCCAAGCCAATGTAATCACCCACTGTCTGTGCAAACAACCAGGTCTCTGCATGAGCCACGGTGATATTTTCCAGAAGTGCAAGAAGTTGTCACCAGCTGCAGGACTTTGATGGATCTCTGAGTGTCTAAATTTTTCTGATCTGGCTATGATGATGGATCATCACTCCATTCAGAGACATCTGGAGGGTGTAATGCTGTTGCAGGGAGAGCGAAGCAGTGGCAAAGCCCTTCTCCCATGCCGTGGCATAGAACATCCACCAAACAAGTGGTTGCTGATGAGGAGAAGGGGTAAATTTTTTCCAAGTCCTGCCTCCCACTTGTTTGTCCTGTCGTGACCCCATCAAAAGCTGTCAGTGAGACCATGACAGTTTAAACCAGCTGATATGGTTCTGCTTTCTCAGCCTGAAGTCTTTCTAAGGTGGTTTTTTTCCCACAATAGTATCTCTTTCATGGGTGATTTGTAATAGAAGTTTCATTATAAGATCACAAAACACTGGGGAGTATGTTAATGTGGTTCAGCATGTAATCCAGTATAATATTGAAAAGAATTGCATTTTTGTCTACAGTTGAGGCTGCAAATGGGAGCTCCTTCTTCTTCTGTATTAATATCCATAGTTGAATTAATATTTCCCTTCCTATAATCTTGTGTAAATTTACCAAAATGTGCATACTGATTAATAACAGCCCCATTTTCTACAATGTCCATAGGTAGGGTTTTTTGATCTTTCATACATATATTTTGAAGAATTGGGGCTGCTGTTTGAATCTCAAACAACTAATCAGTTCCCTCACATTTGCATGAATCAAAGAGCACTTGTAACTCACAATGTTTAACCTGTTTTTCTCCATATGAACAAGAACTTGGTAGCTGAAAGGGAGTGCTGAGAAGTGTCACAGCTCACTTCTGACCTCACTGTCCATCGGTGGTGTTTCAGTGTCGTCACTGCTGGTTTGCAGCCTGGATCTACCCTAGCAAAAGGCCTGGACCAGGCACCTCAACCAGTGTCACGCGAGGAGACGTGATAAAGATGAAGTCGTGTGCTCTCCTTCCTTAGTCTGTTGTGTGTTTAATTTAAGATATGCACCCACTCCTGTGGCCGTTGTGAGCCTGAGGATGGTAAATGAGCCCACACTGAGTTCTGTACAGACAGCTAGACTACTATCGATTTGTTAGGCTCTGTGACTATAGAGTAGACGTATCCTTTGTCCATAAATGATGAAACACTTTCAGATTCTCAGCTGGAAAGCATCCAAGATAGACTAAAAGGTTTCTCGGGCATCTTTTTTTGGTACCAGAATTCCCACTCCTCCTTCCTAAACTGCTTCTCGTCTCTCTAATGCAAATCCTATCAATCCACGAACTGTCCAAGCCAACAGCTCCTCCCTATTGATTCATCCTTGATACTGTAAGGCGATCCAGTGATATATCAGGTGATCAGGGAAGACTTTATTCTGTCCTTGCTCTAAAAAAGCAGAAGGATGTTTTACATTTCTCATATTCTGCGGAAAAAACGGTTTGAATTGTAAGCCAAAGATGCTCACTTGACAGATGGTTTCCTGGCCATGTTGCAGTATCTGAGATGTGTTCAAACTCACCAGATTGCATCCTGTTGACTAACAGGTTCCCACTTAGATGCCTTGGGACCAAGAGATACGGAACTTGATATTTAAGGATCTCTGAGCAGAAACAAACCTGCATAAATCTAATTAGCAACAGGCAGGTAATGCTGACAGAAAAGTCTCTAGCATTGCAGGGAGCTTGTTTACTGAAAGTTGCACTGCAAGGTCTGAAAGACAAGACTTCTACTGAGGTAGGTCCAGGAAGCATGAGAGCTTAGTGAATGCCAGAGGCCAAGCCTGATGGGAGGTTACTAATGTTCTGAATGCATTTTAGAGGAAAGCCTGGAAGTCTGCAAATGTAAGGAACAGGTAAAGGAGGTCAGGCCAAAACCTTACTGGTATAACCTTCGGTGAGACGTGAAGACAGTGCGGTTTGGTTGTGGAGATTAACTGTGCAGATCTTCTGACACAAGGTGGAGAATTTGGAAATACAAGGACACAAGGAAGGTTTCTGATGTATCTGTTTTTATACATGTTGAAATACCAGTAAAACTTCCCTATGAGCTATTTTCTTGTTTAGTTCCTTACCTCCTACACAGAAGTCTCCAGAAAGGCTAAAACGGAGCACTTTCCTCAATCTCAGTATCCCCTGGAAGGTTACAGCTATGTAGACTGAGGGTTGAGGATGTGTAGAGCAGGCAAGAATCAATAACTGAAGTTAATGAGAACTGAGAATATTTAGGATTGAAAATCCCAGCCCAGACTGGCATGTAAGCAGCAGTTAATTGTATGTCCCTGTCACAAGCTCCCATCGCAATGGGAACTTTTTCTGGTCAAAGCTGCAGCTTGCCTATTAAGTTTTAAAGCTTTGCCTCTGTCTAGGCCTCCTTAGCTGCCCACAGAAGTCAAACCTCTCCTTCCATAGGATCCACCAGCAGAGGGGATCACAGTTCTTCCTCTTTCTCATCCTCAATTCAATTAATATGCTTTACAGAGACAGACAGATTACATGTGTTCTTATCCTGCTTGGCCAGAAGGAAGTTTCCTTCCTCCTTGGGGAGAGATACGCATCTCTGAAGGAAACATGAAGCGAGTTTGCTTAGCTGCATTCTGTGAAGGTTGCTAAAAGATTTCCAAAACGGATCAGGATTCCATTGGAGACCTGGGAAGTGGCACGAATATTTATGCATAGGAGATCCTTTTCTTTACAATGCTGTGTGCTGGATGGTGACATACTAATGCTAATAGCAAGCTTCAGTGCTAAATTAATTTGAACAACGATCAGTGAGAAAGTCATTCTTGAATTGTAGGAAAGGTTATGTTATCAGAGGAGGTAATTCACAAATTAAAGCCTGTTTTTCATGCCAAGATCTCCATCAGACTTTAGTTCTGAGCAAAGGGAAAGTTTCATGTCAAGTTTCAGTATCTTCCCCATGCATTATTCACCCTGTTTCTGAGCCAGCAGTCAGGCCAGCTTCACTAAAGGGACTCATCTGTGGTTAATACTGAATTCTGTGAGAGTATTCCTGAACTCAGGAACTTGGTGGTAAAACTCTGCTATGTCAGAGCTTTCATTCTCCAAGAACCACTAGAAAAAAAGAATGTCAAAATTCACCCACTGCATCGTTACTAGTGGATCTCAATGTACTTAGCAAAGGTCTTACTCCTTATTTTAATTACAGAAGAGCAGAAGTACAGAGAAATTCAGTGGGAGTCAGGATGCCACAAACAGGTTGATGGCACATCTACAGACAGGACATTTCTCTTGATGCAGAGGTGGTGCTGTCAGCCCGTGTGCTGAGATGTGCGGATACACGCAGTGCAGTGGGAGGTGTGTCTGGCTTCTGACCCCTCGGTGCGAGCGTTCTCAAAG
Organism: Strix uralensis; assembly: GCF_047716275.1. NCBI lineage: Eukaryota > Metazoa > Chordata > Aves > Strigiformes > Strigidae > Strix > Strix uralensis. The sequence goes on from NC_133986.1 coordinate 22,271,029, forward strand.
GGTGCAGGAATCTTTGTTTCAGTAAGAAAATAAAGATGGCATTTATCCATGGCAGATTAACTGTAATGATTTTTGTATTTGGCAAATTATATGTGAGTTGATTTAGGAAAAATAGTTTCTGTATCTTTGTGATATAACTGTATTAATATCGATGCTGTTCGCCCTATAGAAGCCTTTGGATGCATACTGCAGTTCAGTTTTGCAGACTAAAGCAGCCTCACTTTGCTTGTTTCTCTCCAAATAACCCGACATTTTAAGGAAGAAAGTTCACATGCTTAATGATGCAATGAAATGGAAACAAAAAAATACCATTATAAGAGATCCTAAGGGACAGGTTTTTTGCACCTTATGTCCTCTTCTCAGTACTGTCCACAAATATCCTCTTCATCTGCAGCCAGTCCTCTGTGATCGCTTTTGAGTTTTGGTCCCTTTTTAAAAATTGTTGGCAGGACTTATGCACACATCTGGGCATCCTAAAAGAAACAACAGGAGATGTCAGACAGTTCAGTCTTATTTTAGCTGTCTCAACTTCATCCACACATTTGTTTCTCAGTTCCCTGTTTATCTATTAAAGGAAACTCCTTACAGGCTTAAGGAGTTAATTTTGTTATTTGGGCTATGACATTACAGAAAATACCCAAAATTAATCACAAAGAATAAATTGTGGTATACTAGGAATGAGATGGTATTGAACAGAACAAATAGAAATCCTTGCAAGTATTGATATAAAAATGATAACTGTTACATTGCTTCTGTAGTGAGGGTGAATTCCTATAGGTTTGTAGTTCTGTTTGGTCAGGAAGCGGAGGGAGATTGAGTCAAGTACAGAATCATGTCTCTCTAAGTCTGAGATATCAGTACAGAAAGCTAATACAGGGCATGCACTTACTCATCATTGCATTATGGTAGCGGAACTAGGTTTTGGTTGTCAATGACTGTAGCTCTGGCACTGAAATAAATCCTAAGGTCTACATCTGAGTTAACTGTTTTAGTAGAGCACAAAGATGCAAGGACAGGATTCCCCTGTTTGAGAGGTGTCTCTTTGAGATGAATCTCACCTGGGGTCCAACTTTGGCTGCCTACTAGTTAGAGAGCTACATCTAAGCTAGTATTCCAGACCCTGAAATGGGAAATGAGAGACAACAGATGCTTTGCATGGGGGGGTGGGTGGGGGGATGGGATGTCTGTGTTGCCAGGCAGGAACTATAAATACTTGGTGAAGCCAAGTCACTCTCTATCCCTCTACAGGGATCGTGGAGAAACATAATATTCCAGACCAACCACTGAAATAAATTTATGATATCAACTGAAATTTAGACTCCCTGCAACATCCGCTCCACACTGAAAATTGCTCAAATTTACAATCAGAGCAGTGTAGGTGTAAGGTGTGTACTTACTGTGGGAGCAGTGCAGATACCAGAGCCTGGAACATCCAAAAGTGAGGCTGAGCCTTGGAGTTCTAAAACATCAGAAACATCTTTGTATCAGCTGGTGGCAGTCAATAAACAGGACCAGCTAATGCAGATATCTGTAGTATGCCAGGACTATTCATTCAGCCCTGGACTTGCTGATGGTGACCCTCCTTCCAGAATCAAGTGGGGAGCAGATTTAGGACCAGACAGGTTCTTCCAGCAGTTCTGTGCCATCCCAGTCTTCCTCTGTCTCATGACAGGCACACCTGTGTCTGCTAAGGCCTGCTCTGCACAGAATGTGCTTTTTTGCTGGATTCTGAGATGCACTGAGGAAAACGTGTGACCAGGAGAGGCTGCAGGAACCACTCTAGCAGCACCATACTCCTAGCTGTTAATTTTCCAGGGTGCTCCTTTGGCCCAGATAGAGGATTGCTGCAAATAGAGCTGGGAGGGGACACCTTAAATATGCCCTATTAATCCATCAGATTTTCTAATCTAATCTCTTTATAATGTTAACAGCCTTAAGGGAACTCCCTTTTCCATCTGTTACCTATAACGAAAATTAAAGGGAGGTAGTACAGAGTTTGACATCTCTTGTTTTAATGGTAGATCAGGGTCAGTGCATCGGTCTGTGGTGTCCATGTGCGGGTGGATCATCTGCTTTGCATCTGGCCAGGGATGAAGGGGAACGTGGTGCAAAGTCTCCTCCTGTGATGGGAAGAAATTCAGGAGTATATCCCTGTACATTAGTGATATCCCACTTTCTTCATTTGGGGAAGGATTGGGAAAAAACTTCTGCTGCTAATACATAGGTCTGGATTCATTCAGTATATCATTGGAATCCCTCTGACCTCCGAAAGATCTTGTAAAGTTTTATGTAGGTCAGAGACTTCATGGGATTGGGAGAAAAGCATCAGAGGAAGCAGATAGCCACCGGCAGAAATAAGTTGAGATGTGCAGGCAATGAGAATGTGTTTTATTTTTCTCCATACTGTCAGAAATGATTGTCTTGGATCAATCCAAGCACACTTCATAACCTGTAGAGAGGAGTTTGTTAGATTTATTTTCTTAGCCTGCTTGTTCAAGCCTGTTATTAATCCCCTCGTCAGTTGAACTCACTGGAAGAAAACATACCTTCTTAAAGAGTTTTTAGGCTGAAAATAAATGCCTCATTAAGTTAAACATATTAACCTGAAAACAGTATTCATGTCAAACAGACTAATGAATTCCATTATGGGAAGCACACAGTGGAACCTGCAGGGGCTCAGGTGGTGGTTTGGTGCCCTTCACAACTCCCACGCACCCACACACTCCCACCCGCGCTGAGAGGTGAGGAAGGGGAGGGCAAGGCTCAGAGCGATGCCTTCCTCACATACAGTTAATTCGCATGGCATGTCAGGTGCTAGTCAACTCTTTGCTGAAAGAGTATTTAGGCAGCACAGGTACTTTGTGTGCTAGGATAGCTTTCTCCAGAGACTGGGAGCTACACAGATTTGCCCAGTCTCTTTTGGGTGGTAGGGGAAAATCACCCTGTCATTTGTAAAAGCAGTTTTGCTACTTTTGCCCTTCCCGAGGCAGATGAGCATTCATTAAAAAGGATGTTTCTCACTAGCACATACCCTTGCATAATGCTTCCAAGCCCACCACCCCCCTCCCAGACATGCATTCAAACATCCAAGTGCAAATACTGTTACCACCTGCTCTAGAAGTACGGTCCTGTGATCCTTGTAGTCATGCAGAGAATGCACAGGCTACATTTAAGCTGCCTTTATGCACAATACAGGAGAGGAATTCAAAGCTCAGCCAGGGTAACTGCAGCACCCGTACTACCCAGATGGAGAGTCCCGTCCTCAAGCAACTGGCAGGACAGAGCAGAGAAGCACAGCACAGTTCCTGCCTGTTACACTTGCTTGTGAAAGAATTTTCCTGTGCCTCAGTTTCCCACATTGTTTGGTTAAGGTGCTTAGAATGGGACTAAATCTGTAAACTACCCAGTGGAGGGGCTGGGATCTCACTGAAAACATCTCTGATTTACCAGATTAAAAGACTTACTGGTGCCTGGTTGTTTCCCTGTTCCTGTACAGCTGGGGCGATGGCTCTTGACATGGATTTGCTCCCCCATATGGGAGCTAAGCACCTCACAGGCATAGCTAGTCATATTTTTTAAGAGTTTGAGGAGTGAAGACAAATTCACTTGTGTTTTCCAGAGGTCAGGGACATCACATATGTCCTTGGCTACAGTCCTGAACAGTGTGGTGGGTGACATTAGGAAGCCAGTTTCAGAGCAGGGAAAAGAGCCAGCACAGAGCCCTAGGTTAGTCAGTACACACACAGGTAGCCTTCCCTTCTCTGGAGCTGATGTACCACATTAATATTCCAGCGACAGCTCCTCCGGCCCATCTTCCCTCCCTAACACTGAGCACTTAACTGAAGATCTGATTGGAATGCAGCTCAGAAAAGTCTCATGTAATTCACCCAAATCAAGATAGAAGTAGCCAGGAGGGGATGAAGAGAATGACAGCAACAATCTCATACTAATGAGCTATTGTCCTCAGAGGTGTTTAATTGAAGGCTTCTACAAAATATGCTCCAAACTTAATGCTTCATATAGGAAAAATGCAAAGCTATGAGTTGGTAAAAGGTTATGTGACATTTTAATAGGGAGGCAGACTGGCCGTGATCCTTCCCCTGAAAGGTATGAATGACAGTCTTCACTTTCCCTTCGTGTCAGAGGGTATGACCCTATAAATTCATAGTGAAGTGGGCTCTGACACGATGTTATGAAGGTCTCTAAAAATCGAGGCACTTTGTGCTCCCTCCAAGTGGTTCAGTCTCTGATCATTCCTCTGCCACAGCAGAGCTCTTCTTGTAAAGGGAAGGGGTCATTAATACGCTTTGCTCTTCCAAGTCCCCACAGAAGCAAATTGACAGAGCCACTTGTCTGAACAAGCTTCAAGCGTCTGGCTTGTGTTCCATGAAAATCTGGGCAATTGGATAGTGGCGGTGCCACACATGCACAGCTCAGCCCAGCTTCACGCCTGCTGTCTCTCCTACCCCTCTCGGCAGTTTCCCTCTCTTTGCTCTGTGTCATTCAGTCAGCAGGAGCTATAAGGAAGCCACAGAGCTGTGGAAACCTGACATGAAGTCAAGTGTGGCACCGACTCTCCCTTGAAGTGCAGAAGGAAAATCCTTTATTATTAAAATGGTACATACTTATGCTCTCGCTACCTTAGCTCTGACTTCATGATAAGCAAATCAGCAGCTAGACGGTCATCAACGCTCTTACCCCACAAACAGTTCCATACCATACAGGCAGTCTCGGTGCTGCCATTTTCTTCACCACACTAGCACAGCCTGGTACCTCTCTTCCAAGGCCTGTTTCTCCTCCAAACCTTCCTGCTTCTCCAGGCCAGTGCAGAGTAGAGCTGACGCTTCTCCAAGCCAGCACAGGACAGAGCTCCTGCCTGGCTCCCCAAGCAGAGTTCTCCCAAGCAGAGCTCTCCACCTTCACCGATCTCCCCAAACAGAGCTCACCCAGCAGAGCTGACCAACTGATGTCCACTTGGCTCTTAAGTACTGAATCTCCCCCAGCTGTGCAGGGCTGACAGCCCAATGCCTACTTGCCTCTTAATCATTGATCAGTAACACATGATTTGACTCTTAACATATTGAATCTCCCACAGCTGCACAGAGCTGACACTCCCACAGTCAAGGACAAATTGCTGTTGATTTTATTCGACGAATCTCTGACCAGTGTGCCAGAACCCAAGCCTGCCCTCTTCCACAGTGTTTTTCCCTCTGGACCATATGTGGAGTGGGCTGACCAGAAAGGCTGTGAGGGTTTGGAGCAGACAGTGGGGCTCAGACTGACCTTTCTCTAGGGCCAGCAGCAATGTAACTGGTTTCTGCCAACTGGCATGCCAAATTTAAATACTGTCTCTTAGCACAGAGCAGATATAACCCATATATATCTCCATATATCACCATATAGATGGCATTGTCTATGCTTATTACCCAGAAAGGGCCAGGGGCTGTTCCCTGGCCTTGACCCCAACTGAAACATCCATGAGGTCAAACTCTTAGTCTCCAAACTGGTGGCTGTATTGAAACTGCTGTCAGGGAAGGGGGCAGGACATTAGGTAAAAATGCTTCACCGTGCCATGTCGCAGGAGACTGAAACTGCACTGGGACTGTACAGTTGAGTCACACAGTGCAGTTTCAGTGGTCCAGACCCACACCCTGATACTGGGATTGACACGTGTTGAGGTGCTGATGCCAGCATCTCAGCCCACCTCTCTAGGGAGCTAAACCTAGAACTGGGCCGGCCCGCTCCAGCCCCTTCTGCAGCCGTCCCTGGGATATCCACATGAGTGGCGGGAGCTCTGCTGGGTTAGTGTGTGTGGCGGGGTTTTGGCAGTGGAGGAGGGGGGTTACAGTGGTGACCCCTTGTGAGAAGCTTCTCAAAGCCCCTGCTGGCTCCAAGTCGGACCTGGCTCTGTGCCGAGGCAATTAGCGACGGTGGCTGTGCCTCTGATAACGTGTTTAAGAAGGGGACCCTCGGAGGAGTAGTTGGGAGTTGTGAGGAGGAGTTGTGAGAAGGACACCTATGTGAACACGAGGTCAGTGGAAGAAAGGGGGGGGGGGGGGGGGTGTGCCAGAGCAGAGACCCCCCTCAGCCCGTGTGGAGAGGGCAGGCTGTGCCCACAGCCCACGGAGGTCACTGATGGAGCAGGTGCCCTCCGGCAGCCGGTGGGGAACCCCACGCTGGAGCAGGGGGCTGCGCCTGGAGAAGGCCAGGACTGTGAGGGAAGAAGCCCTCGTTGTTGTAGTTCGGCACTGGGAGGACTGCAACACGCAGGGGGGACCCACGCCGGGGCAGCACAGGAAGCTGGAGGGGAGGAGGTAGAGAAATGGGGAGCAAAGCTGAGCCTGTGAAGAAGGCAGGGGTGGGGGGAAGGTGTTTTCAAAATGTGGTAATGCTTCTCACTGTCCTACTCTGTCTGTTAAGTGTTGTTGTTAGTCTCTGTATTAAATTGTTCTTCTTCTTCCCTTAATGAGTCTGTCTTTTGCCCCTGACAGTAATGGGTGAGTCATCCCTCTCTGTCATTACCTCGATTCCCGAGCCTTCTGCTTTATTTTCTCCTTCCCAGCCCTGAGGGGGAAGGGGTGAGGGAGCAGTTGCCTTCTGAGCTCAAACCAGGACAGGAGCCCTGTTGGCCTCAGTGTCCAGATGAGCGTACGCACACGTGTTCTTCCCACTGGAGGCATGTCCTGTTACCAGAAGGCTGAGAGCAGCCAGTCCAGCAGCCAGAGATGTTGGCAGAAAGGACAAGCAGGAGGTGGTTTTGCTACAGTGCTTCCTTGGTTGCAAAAAGGTGTTCACCTGAGCTGCTGAGCTGATAGAGGGCCCAGTGGAGCTGCCTAAAGTGGCAGAACATGACTTTATTACACATTGAGTTACACAACTCTTCGTAGTTAGGCAAAGTATTGCTTTCATCCCACCATGGTTTAATTTACCCCTCACTCTCCATGTGATTAGCCATTTAGTACTTGCTAATATATCTGATTTCCACAGGCTCTAGGTGATGTTTTTAAAAAAAGTAAAAAAAAATTGAACCTTCCATGCAAAATATCCTTTTGAGAAATGAAGTAACTATCTCCAAAGCCTAACTGAATTACACTCTTATCAACTGAAGGGAAATAATCCACTTGCAACATGAAATACAAGCGGAATGAAAAGCCTTTGCAAGTTGCAATGGAAGAAGAACACAGTGTGAGTCTCAAATATCCATATCCATATCCATCCATTTATCCATATGCGAAAATACATTTTTCTTGGAATCGTTCCTTCTTTCAATATATAATAAAGTTTCTCAGTTGCTCACCCTTCCACCCCCCTTCTGATAGAATAAAATGGAAATAATGTCTCTATTTGCAAAAGTCCTGAGAAGAGAGTTCAGATTGTTTGGAGCTCGGCAGGACCACCTTCTACGGATGTTGATGAGATTTCTTCTTTGTTTTGTGGGAGAACAGTTGTATTTGCTGAATTATGCTTTGGTGTTTAAATTAATTCTCACTATTTGGACTTTCCAGCACAGCTATGTAGAAACCCTCAGTCAAGATATTCTCAAAACACTGCCTCTCTCCATGATTTTGCTTCTCCTTGTAAATACAAAAAGCCTGAAGGAAGAAATGGGTTTATAAGTAAAAGCCACAGTCCGCATGGATTCCCTTCTGGGAAGGTTAATTCAGGTTTCTGATTAAAGACTGGTTTCTGTCTCTTCCTTTCTCTTCCCTGCTAAAGAGAGTCTTTTATCCTTTGTAATAGAGCTATTGAGTACCGTCAGGTTGAATCACTGGAACAACTCTCCTTAGAGCAAATAGAGAGTGAAGGTTAGTCCGGATAATGGCTGGGCAAAGATCTGGCCAGCCAGGGCAGAACTGGCCAAGCCCTTCTCCAAAAATGAGGACTTACATCCACCGCTGAGCCCAGTATCCCTGTGCTCCCAGAGCTCATGTTTTAGTTAACGGTATAGGAAGATGAACAGGGTGGGATTTGATGCTCATCTCCAGATGGCATTTGTGGTTTGCTTTCCTATTTAATTTCTGTTTGTATTTCATGTAACCAACATGAAGCAGTTTTATCTCATTTTCATCTTTCAGTCCAAAGATCTGGAGAAACTGAGAATGACATCACTTCTGCAAATAGCAAGTGTAATTCTGTAGCGAAAGGTGGTCAGAGTATTTCTTGGTGACAGTGTCAGATGTAGCCATTACACCGGGCAGGTAGGAGACCCCCGCAGATATGTGGCACCCGGCAGGTCGGTGACACCCAGCAGGTGTGCAGCACCCTGCGGGTACGCGGCAGCTGGAGCCATTCACTCCCTGCCCCGTCCCGGTTCCGCTCGCAGAGCTGCAGCCCAGCTGCCCTCCCCCATAGTCCCTGCACACGCTGCTTTTCTTGACGCTTGTGACCCTTTTTAAAATTTCTCTCTTTTTAAAAATTATTATTACTTAATCTCCATATGAGAACTGCAAAGGGCTTTGTGACCCAGAGTGGAAGGCAGAAACCATCTCCTTGCTGAGTTTTCAGGATGCCGGGATCACAGCACGAATTATACAGGTTTTGCTATCCAGGCACAAAGCGAGGGATGGACTGCAATAAGCCCACCCAGGCACCATTGCAACAGGGGTAGATCTTGCATTAACAAGAACTTGCAGTGGGTTTTATGCCTAGAACAAGGAAACTAAATTCACAGATAAATGAAACTGATTAAACATGCTACTATAAAAATTAAAGCTTTCCTTGTTTGTTTAGGGTTTTTTTGATGAGTGAGGGTTTTTTTGTAGCTTTGGTTGTGTTTTGGTTTGTTCTTTTTCAGTACTGCAGCAAATCTGCAAACAGATTTGCAAACTGCTGCTGTGTTTAAAAACAGCACTGCAAACTGCAGGTTGGCCTCGCCTTTAGCCCCAGATGTAACAAACTTTTATCACTGGGCTTTTGAAAGGCTCCAGAAGAGCGTGTGCCAAGAACTGCACACTCCAGCCACCCTCACGGCCAAGTCTCTTACATCAGCAAGGTGTGACAGGTGTGTGAGAGATGATTCGTGCCCATGTGAGTGATAAAATGTAATTCCCTTATGTATGGAGTTCCTAAATGCTTTTGTATTTTTTTAGGCAATAAGATGTTATGTCCATAGTTCTTGTTGTTAAGATCAGTTGCTGTTAGAGGGCAGTTAAAATAGCCGTCTTCATCGGACCAGACAGTGTCATGTCTGGACTCATTGATACTATGTCTGCAATCGCACCTGTGCTCGGACATCAGCCCTGCTGAGTCATCTCCATAAATGGGAAAACCCGAGAAAACCCCCCGAAAATTGACTTCGCAGACCCCTCAGGGAACACACCCATGCTCATGAATATGTATAAGGACTTCATTGTAAAAGGAATCGGTTTTGGGGTGTGTGTGTGTGTGTCCTGGTAGAGCAGAGACTCCCGGCACACCCAGCGCTGTTTGCTTGTCTTTATTCGAACAATAAATTTGGAGTTAAGTTTTTAAAATCTGAATGAGTCTGAGCTCATTTATAACAGGTGTAGTTGATGGGAGCCCTCTGGTATCGCACCCCATCTTCCCTTCAGCACTGCAGAAATTGTCCTCGCGTGGACAAGACTGCAAGACTTGCAGTCTGCGAGACCTTTGTGCCCACTGAAGGACTTCCTGAGGCACACGTGAAGAGAACCCTTCTCCAGGGCACACACATCAGGCCGTGGTGGCAGCTGGTTGCTGAAGATTTTAAAGCAACCAGCTAGAGAACTGAGGTCCTGCTGAGCCTCCCATACAGCCAAGATCAGTGTTCGGCGTCTGAGGTGTGTGGAGGGGACAGATCCTCGGGTTTGCTGTTGTCTGCTCCTGAAGTCAACCATCTCAATGGCCTGGACAGTCCCAGCAGGGAGCAAAGAGCATTAACCCTTACTAAGATGGACTCCACTTAGAATGTCTTATATTGGTGCTGCCCAATTGGCTATAAGTGGTATTTATCACTTGGGGTTTGGGGGTTTTTTCTGCTCCCATAAACTGATGCACACACTTTGGGTGTTTGGCACACAGCTGCCTTATTCTGTGTAAATACACAGCACATAACTAAGGAGCAGTGGTGAGATCACTCAGAGCCAAACCTTCTGAGGCAGCTTTAATGACCTGGAGAGCTCCAGTGCTCTCAGATGGCAACTGCTGGTGCACCACAAGACATCTGCTAATGAAATTTTAACAGCTGCAACTGGAATCTAAATCACAGATTCCAAGATGCACCAAATGGAACGTGAATGCATCGCGTGCTCGGGACTCCACGGTCAGCTGTAATTCCTAAGAGCTTTTCTGTTGTAATAAAAAAGTGGTGTGTCAAGGCACCTGGGATTACTAATGAAACCTCTCAACACAAGACCCATTAGACTCATTTACACAGAAGTGGAGTCTGCAAACCCGCGCAGCACATTATCGCAGGGAGGGATGTGTGCACACAGACAGGTTCTGTGTGTGATTGCAGTGCACATCAGTGAATAGCTCTGCTCCAGGGACTGCTGTGCAGGGAAATTGCATGTCAGGGAAACCAGAACAGATCTCCCAGAAATGTGGAATGGCTGCCTCGTCTTTACTCACATGCACAATAAATAAACGGAGGGCATGGGGAGATTTAAAAAAGCTGTAAACCCATTATCTGCTAATGTTATTAATAGCATTCCTGACAGACGCCTTTAGGCAGCAAGGAAGCATTGCTAAGGGCATTCAGCACTGCAGGAGTTGGACGTATTTAGGCCATTTAAAACAATCTGGTTTTTATCTGTTCTTTTATAATCAACTCTGTAAAGATTGGGATCTAAGGTTGTATTTAGCATCATACTGATCCAGGATTCCTACTAACCAGGGCCTTTGGCAGGCATTTACATAAATGCAAGTCGAGTGGCTGGGAGTCATCAAGTTTTGTCCGATTGCCATGGTAACATTTTACAACTGCTGTTTGCTGCTGTTAACAAAAGCTTGCAAGGTGGTGGAGAGTTGTCCTCCATGAGTTTTCTAGCTGTTCTGACTTCATTTGTTGAATTATCCAGTAATTCATTACAAATAAATTTCATTGGACGTTTTGCCAATATTTTTCATCAAAAATGACATGAAGACAAATACTGTCATTATTTGTCCAGCTGTGCAGCTACATTTATATTCTCTGCAGGACTGAACCCATTATCAGAGCTAAATAACACTGATAATAAAAGGGATATCTCTCCACTACAGTGCATCCAGTGTCAACACATGCACCTAAGCAATATCAAAACCCTTCTGTGTTGATTTAATAACCCTCCACACCCACTTTGTTCAGATGCAGACTTGCTCTATAATCTTCCAATTGAACATTTTTTCAGCAAAAACCAGCCATTTTTTAAAAGCAAAACATTTCACAACAGCATGCTGAATTTGGTGAATTCGTATTTCAGGAGGGGAAAAGAAATAGTCAGGCTGTTCAATAATACATCAATATCCTGTTCCCAGGTTGTCAAAACAAAACATTTTTATTTGTATTTCAAGTGAGTTTTTGTTTAGAAGTATCTTTGTTTTACAACATAAATATTCCTTTAAAAATATGTAACCAGCCTGGAACATTTCTCTCTCATAAAACAAAATAGCTTCATTATCCCCAAATGCCTTTTTTTAACACTCGCAGGACTGGCATTTACATTTTTACTTTTACACTCTTCAGCAGCAGAAAACAAACTTGCTAGGAAATGGAATACATGAATTGAGCCCATTTCTTGCAGCTCTGGGGAAGTGCCTGCAGAAGAAACTGTAGCAATCACAAGTTGAGTGTTAACACAGCAACTTGCCAGCGCTTTTCCTCCCTGGACTGAGAGGAGTAACAGCTCGCAGTTGTTGCCTTGTAGCAGACTGGCACTCCAGGAGGAGGAGGGGGGCTGACCACAAGCTTGTCCAGCACAGGGCAGAATCCACCTTGACTGCTCAGATCCTGCACTGCCAGAGATGAGAAAGACAAGACACTGCAGCATCCTTAGTGGTTCTTTGTACCATGAGACTATTCAAGAACCTCTCCAGCCTGTCTCTGATTTACCCCTCTAATTTACAGCTCTGCTTCCTATGCTCCTCCTCAGCACTGGTAAGCAGAAAAGAGCTGTAAATCAGTTAAGTCCAAGGCTGTCACTGTCCCAGCCCCAGACAGGGACTGCTGTTGCACTCTTACTTAGGTAACTAGTCTGTGGATGTCTCTCCAGGTAGGGAATTTAGAGAGGTTCATGAGATAATGGGAAATTTTAATATATATAATCCTCCAAAAATAATCACCTTCATTCTAAACTTTAATGGATTTGCTCCCCTACCCCCCACATGAACATCCACCTCCCTAGATCTGTGTGACTCCAAGGACAGGACATTCCTGCTCCTGCCTGGTTACATATGACCAAAGCTGCCTGCTTTGGCTCTGATTCAGTCAGCCTCTGAGATTAGACTGAGATTAAATATTTTGTGTGTGTTTTAAGGAGAAATATTAATTGAACTTTATTATAGGTTTAATGCTTCAGTCTCAATTTGCATTTTAAAAGGCGTGATCTCATCCACTTGCAGAATACTGCTTTTTGTGTTTACCACTTAGAATTGGTTCCATGTTTGATAGGTTATAATTAAAGTAGGCACATTAAGGATTTAATAGTGCTTCTTATTGTTAAGAAGGATTAAAGGAGTGTTAGAATTCATACTTTAAATTAATGACTTTGATTAAACGAGGGCTTGAGGGGATCCTTCGATACTGACTCCTGTTCTGACCTTAGGAAAGTCACCTGGGCCCAGGACCTGTTCTCAGTAGGGTAAAGCTCCCTCCTAACTAAGCGCGTTTTACAGATTTGGGTTTAACTCCTTTGCATCTTGGTCAGTTCTCTTCCTAAAAGCTGGTGACTAGGAGATTCCTGCTGTGTGAAGTGAGGCCTTTTCCAGCCCCATTAGAACAGTAGTTTGGCAGGATTGAGCCCAGATTCCCACGTTTTGTAAGCCTAACTAACTTTGGATTTCTCACGTTGCTCCTGTTTGAAGAAATCTGACCCTCTGTCACAATGCACACATTTCTTTCTGAAAGTCTTTGACTCATATTAACAGTGAGTGGCAAATATGTTCCAACTGCAGAGCAGGGACCTGGGTTTTAGGGTCAGCGTGCTGGAGATTTCTTGGAGTTTTATCTTATAAAGTACTAAGTGCATCATCTGACTTGAGCAGCAGTGATGGGAAAGAGTTCATTTGTGTCTTGGTGCCTGATTGCATCATGAATGTGCAACTGTTTCATTAAAATAGGGAAAATTTCAACTTTGCTCTTTAGAAAAGAGTTCTATGAACTATGAACCATGAAATACTTCCTTGTTCAGTCATTTCTGGCACATGCTATATTTTCTGCAGGATTCATCCAGAAATGGTGGCAAATCTTCAGCTCTGATGTGAGAGCGTACCCCAAAGGGGAAAATCCTGCCTAACACTGAGAGCACTGAAAAGGGAATGTTTTAAATCAGTTCAACAAAAAGCAGTGAGATCTTTCAGCTTGAAACGTGTCAACCTGTTTCTCTTCATTTAGAAAATGTCTCACTGAAACGCTTCTGGAGTTTAAGTTCAATAACAAACATTCGCTTTCCATCACAGTTTCGGATGAAAACAAAGTATTGAAACATGGGGATCTGCCACAGAATAGGAATCCCATATATTGCTCAGCTTTAACCATATGGCTTCTGCTTCATACTCAGAGAATTTGAATTGTGCAATGAGAGAGTAATGAATTAGGAACAGCTACTCCGTAGAGTGAATAGCAAATGCTCTTCTTTCCCTTGTTATCCCTCTTCTCCTCCAAATGTAGAGGTGAAGAGTGAATGGTGTTCACATCATGAGGGCTTCAATAGGACGACATGGTGTGGAGCCGTGGGCTGGCTTTCTGTGCATCAATTTCTATGGCAAAATGAAAATCTAGCCTGGTAGAAACAATGACTCAGACAGCTTTTCAGAAATCAGACAAACATCTGTAGCTCTGAGTCACCTCTTGTTTAGGCTGGGGTAAATCAGGAATCGTTTTTTGAAATCCATCTTGTATCATTAGTACAAGTCAGAGATGTCCCCTGGGAAGATCTCTGCTGCTTCATACCAGGGTCTTGCTCAGGCCAGGATCTGGAACAGGGAACTCAGCTGGGGGCAAAGATATATGAGCTGGAGAGGTTTTTTCTGTTGCTGGTCAAGCTGCCCCTGTTCATAGGCTGCCAATCACACACCTCTCAGGCAGTTTCCTGAAAAAGGGAAAGCTTTGCTGGTGTGTAAGTGGTAGCTACATGTGATCGAAGATGTGTTTTGGGTCAAAAAACCCCATCTGCCAATCCCCAAGTAACTGATGGTCAGATCAGCTCACTGGTAGAACACAAATTGCCAGTGCTCTTGCTCCTAGACCAGTATCTTCTCGCACGTGCAGACTAGTCTGTCAGCTACAGTAAATTGGTGCAGACACATGGGAGTTGACTGAGTGATGCTGATTTACATCGGCTAAAGACTGTCGTGGTCTGACATCCTCCTTTTTTTCCTTTGAGGGCCATAGGCTGGATGACTGTCTGTTACTGTCTGCCATTGAATTATTGATCTCCAATAAGGGTTGAATTAAAATTTCATAAGACAGTTGTATAATACTGGAATGCAAGCTAATAGCAGAGAATGTCTTTTCCGAGATTTGTAAGGGATGTAGCATGATCCTTTACCTGTAACCAGTCTTGTTAACTCTACTGATCAATTTTACCATGATCATCCAGTTTGTGGAACTAATCTTTATGTCTCTACCTATGAAAAAAACAGTTGTTTGAGGACTATAGGATTTGTCCCTGTTTTAGTCACAACCTGAGCTATTTGTCACTCATCACAACTGTTCAAGTGGATGAAGAGTGTTATTAAAGTTTCTTGTAAAAAATGCACCATAACCACATATGTATTAAAAGCAGAATGCTAAGCATGGTTATTAATTAACTTATTAAGTTATGGTACAGTTAATTTTTAAAAGATATTTGCCCAGTTTTACCAGTGCTGAATGTAAATATGTCTCTTCCGCAGAGCTACTTAACTTTAATTTTGTACCTAATATACCTTCAGCGTTTATTCAAAATGCAGTCGTTATTAACTTTGATATGAAGTATGCTTTTGGAATTGCAAAAAAAGAAATTCATTTCACCTGCCTACAGAAGCCTTCCCAGCTGACTTTGTGCAGATGCTGGGTAGGCATGTCTGGAGTAGGTTAAAAAAAAAAGGCAGTTGCCACCTGGCCAAGAGCATAACTTTCAAATGGACATGAAGTGAAACTTCAAAGAAGACATGTGCTGGGGCAGAAGCCGGGTTCAAAACATGCAGACAGGAGCAGCTGCCTGGCCGTGGGTCCGAGGTTGTCCCTGCCCCCAGGGACACGGGCTGTGTTGGAGTAAAACTCAGCAGTGCATTCGGACCCAGGAATCGCGAGGTGCCTCTTCTTGCCCCCTAGAAACAAACTATCTTTGATCCTTTTTATGCCCTAAGCCATGCCAGAGCACCTCCACCTTTTAATGAATGGCACCTTTTTCTTTCCAGGTTTTCCACGTATTGGTTGCCAGCAAGAGATCCCTACAGCAGCATGATCCATTTCTAGTGCCAGCTTTATAGCCTGACAGATAAAACTGGCAAGCCAAAGCAAATACCTGTCAGTACCATAAAACTGTTGACTCTGCAATTCTCTTGGACTGCTGTTTGTGAAGAGAGGGGAAAGAATAGCTCGGGCACTATTTCACAGCCCTGTAGATTCATGAGTTAATATGTAGGATCATGAAATTGTTATAAATGCCGAGGCAGAGCCGAAAATATCTTTTATAAATTTATTTGCAATAAGAACAAGTAAAAAAAAAAAAATTGGCACGCCGGGGGGCAGGGGGGGCTTCCTACTCCGCACCGACGAGCACCGGGTGGTGCTACGTCACTCTCTTTTATAGTCCCTCCTTCACATGCGCAGCATGGTCCCTCAAACTTTCCCGGGCTTTCTGGTGTTGCTGGGGCTCCTGGCAGGGATTCCTCCAATCATATTTCACCTGCGCAATCCAGTGTTGCTGGGGTCTTCTGACGGGGGTCCCGCCAGTAATTTTCCACCTGCTTAGCATCTGTCACTGAGTAAAAAAACCTCCAAACTCCTTTTAACAATAAAACTATGACAGATCTCCTTTAACTTATGCACATGGTAAACTCTTAACAAGTCATCATATTTTAACACGAATCACCACCATATTCTTCACAAAATGGACACGTAGTAGAGTCCTAAGAAAGATTGTGCAAGAATGGGGGGAGTTGTAACCCTGTCTTTTGACGGAAAGATAGCACAGAAAGGGAAACTCAGCACTTGGACCCCTGCCGTAAAGGTTTGCTCCTTCGCTTCGTAAATCAAGATGGTTCCAATCTCCATAAAGGAGATTTAGTTCAAATTCAGCCTTTGCCATGAATTTTTGCCAGCTTTTCTTTTGATCTAATAATTTCCCCCCAACCCATCTGTTTGACCGTGTCTCTCAAATCCAACCAATTCCTGTTCAGTGAGGGGACCATTTCTCCAGCACAAAGCTGAGGCTGCCTTAATCCCAGGGAAGCTGGTGGTGAGATGCTGAAAGGAGCCAACAGAGCTTTGTTGGCAATGAGAGTAAAGAACAGGCTTAGTCAGCCTCCTTAGTCATTTACCCTCCCCCTTGCAGCTATTAGCTGCACCTTGGACTCAGAGATGAGATTTTTCTAATGAAATTTTAGATGACAAAGAGCTGGTTGCTTGATTCTGAGTTGGACACCTCTGCATTACTGCCAGTGGGGAGAAACAGGCACCTCCAGGGGTAATTCATAGAATAGAATCATAGAACAGTTTAGGTTGGAAGGGACCTTAAAGATCATCTAGTTCCCCTCTGCCACAGGCAGGGACACCTTCCACTAGCCCAGGTTGCCCAAAGCCCCGTCCAACCTGGCCTTGAACCCTTCCAGGGAGGGGGCAGCCACAGCTTCTCTGGGCAACCTGTGCCAGTGTCTCACCACCCTCACAGGGAAGAATTTCTTCCTTAGATCTAATCTGAATCTGCCTTCTTCCAGTTTAAATCCATTACCCCTCATCCTATCCCTACCCCCCTGATCAAGAGTCCCTCTCCCTTTCCTGTAGCCCCTTTCAGTCCTGGAAGGCCACTCTAAGGTCTCCCCAGAGCCTTCTCTTCTCCAGCTGAACCCCCTCAGCTCTCTCAACCTGTCCTCACAGGGGAGCTGCTCCAGCCCCCTGAGCATCTTCGTGGCCTCCTCTGGCCCAACTTGAGCAGGTTCATGTCCTTCTGATGTTGGTGCCCCCAGAGCTGGACCCAGCACTGCAGGGGGGTCTCAGGAGGGCAGAGCAGAGGAAGAGAATCCCCCCCTCACCCTGCTGCCCACACTGCTTTGGATGCAGCCCAGGACACAGTTGGCTTTCTGGTCTGTGAGTGCACGTTGCTGGCTCACAGTCAGTTTTCCACCCACCAACACCCCCAGGTCCTTCTCCTTGGGGCTGCTCTCAACCCACTCATCACCCAGCCTGTGTTTGTGCTTAGGATTGCCCCGACCCATGGGCAGAACCTTGCACTTGGCCTTGTTGTACTTCATGAGGTTGGCACATCCCACCTCTCCAGCCTGTCCAGGTCCCTCTGGATGACATTCCTTCCCTTCAGTGTGTGACCGCATCACACAGCTTGGTGTCGTTGGTGAACTTGCTGAGGGTGCCTTGATCCCACTGTCCGTGTTGCTGAGAAAGCTGCTAAACAGCGCCAGTGCCAACCCTGACCCCTGAGGAACAGCACTCATCACCGCTCTCCACTTGGATATCGAGACATTGACCACAACTCTTTGAGTGAGACCATCCAGCCAATTCCTTATACACTGAGTGGTCCATCTGTCAAATCCATGTCTCTCCAGTTTAGAGACAAGGATGTCGTGTGAGACAGTGTCAAAAGCTTTCATCTGACCTGCCTTAGGTACCTGTCATAGGATGAGGTGAATGTCCTGTTGGATATGTCCGTGTCCCTCCACTGAGTGCAGGAGGAAGCTTGGGACACCAGCTCAGTTATAAACACCTTCAGTTATCCAGCTCTGTTAGGTCAGGCTGTTCACAGCCGAGCTGTTCAAGGTAGCTGTCAGTGGAAGGGGCCGTGGGCTTCATGCAGAATAGAACCACTGCAGTCACAGCAGTGACAGCTTGTGTTCATGGGAAGGTACCAGCCACATTCTCCTCCTCCCATGTCAGATGGCTTTGGAGCTTGTGCTAAGCCAATTCATACATACCTGAGAGTCTGTCTAATGATGATGTGCAGTCTGAACTTCAGAGTTGAACCTAAACTTGAGAGAGAGTGTAGACCCACAGAGGGGACAAGAAACCTGTAACAGGTACACTGGCTTCACACTGTGCTCTGCACTAGAGTTCAGCAGTGAAAACATGGGAAAAAAGAGCTGAGAGGTACGTGGAGCTGGGAGGTACACAGAGCATCAGGTTATTTTACGGTGATATTTTTGTTCGTTAACTCTCTGATCTTTCCACGTGCTGCCATCTGTAGAAAGCACACATTGTACATATGGGATTTTTATTCATGCTGTTGGGGGAGCTAGATTATTTCCTGCTATATCAGCTCCTTCCCTTCAATATTCAGGAAGAAAGACAGCTTTCTGTAGTGCATTCTTGCTGGAGTTTCAAAATAATGTTCCTTTTCCTGTTGTTTTTCTGCATTTCTGTTTCATAAACATTGTTTTTCATCACCCTTATGTTCCCCGTTGCTTCTATCCTGATTCACACCATGTAGGCCCTTGCTGGAACCACTGTTGTCAATAGAGCTGTTCAAATAAAGATAAAACCAATTTGGGAGTCAACATCAGGCCAGACTCTGCTGAGGTAAACCAGAGCTGAGCCAGCCTGTGGATGTGTGCCAGTGGGGAGCCTGGTGCAGTCTGGCTTTGTTACACTTATGTTAACCCCTATTCTAAGGAATTCAAAGGACCACAGAGACTCTCTGTCCAGATGTAAAAATGAAATGACAGTGTGCTTCAGAAGGGACCATTGTTCATCCAGGAATGCGTCGGTTGGTTCAGTGGTGACTACGCTCCAAGCTTAAACTGTCCCAGGCATTTAGAAAAGGAGCTGTGGAAATACCAGGCAATGCGAGGGTGAACCTTCTGAGAAGGTGTGTAGCCTACAAGAACTTACCCATCTTGGAAATTGTAACAATGATGGGAATGGATTCTTCTGGGCACCTCTGGGAGAAAAGCAGCTAGACTCTCTGAAAGCCATTGTCTGCTTGGATTTCATCCTCCTGCCACGAGTATTTAATTGCACTGCTGCGAGGCCAGACCGCTTTTCCCACCCAGCAATGACACAGAGGAGCAGTAATCTTGACAAAATCTAAATAGAGGTATTGCTAGTAAACTGGAGCAGAAAACAATGACCAAGACAGTTTTTTCAGAGTCCATAAATTTATGCGCTGATAAATTACTTCAGAAAGTGCATTGCACAGACACAGGATCCTAATTCACAAGGGGGAGCTGGTGATAATGACTTCACAGGTTGTTGCTACCGGGGCATAGCCAGTCTGGTTTTCTCTTTTATGGCTATCCGTTCTCAGGAATGCATCCATCAGGAAAAAAATCCTTTCTAAATGTTGAATTTATTTGATGGCCAGCCAAGTGCCAGTGCCACATTGGCTGAAGCACGTGGCTCAGTAGCTAATATATAGATTAACAAAACCTTCCTGCTCTGTTTCTTCCTCTTTGCTGGAGACAGCTGGTGGAGCTCTGGACAGCCTGCCATTCATTCATAACAATCTTCTTGGCTCACAGGGTGACAAATTCCATTCTATCTTTCATCCCAGCTCTTCCAAGAATTAGTAGAGAAACTTTGTGGTGCTTGACTATGGTCCTCTTTGAGATCATTTTAGGTGATTAAATGGTGGATGAGCAGTCACTTCTGATTATTCAGACCTTCTGCCACTGCCTTGGATGGTATTCTTCAAACGATACCCTTGGGGACTAGGAAGAATGTTGGCATTACTGTTGCATTCACTGCTGGTTTTTCTTAATTAATAGCTCTAGTTTTGGACTCGTCTCCACAAAAAAGCTCTCCTTGAGCAAAATGGTGTTTAAAACTCAAGATAGTTTGTTCATCAGCAGGGTGTAATGTCCAAAAGCACTGAGAAAACAGCACTTCTGAGCTGTTAATCAGACGGCTCTGCTACTGCTGTTATTTTGGACTGCTGATCCAACCCCCCAGCAGCACGCAGCAGTCGGTCACCCTGTGTGAAGCCAGCCCAGCTTCGCGCCGTAGCATGAGAGAAATACCTTCAGCCCAGCGCTGCAGTGGCCTCTCCTCCCCTTACTGGTAAGAGATGTAACAAGCTGGATGTGCAGCTCTACCAGCTGAATGCATCCAAAATTCATGACTCAAAAATCCTAAAATTGGCTTTAACAAATCATGAGTTTAATTTTTCTTTTATCTGATTTTTCAGCGGTAGTTTGACATTTTTCTTCTTCACCTTCTCCTTGTGTCTGGTCACCTGTATACATTTTTCTGCTGATCTGGGTGGGCTGTGAGAAGCTTGTCTTTTATAAAGGAAAGCTGAGGCTTCCATGTACACAGAGAAATGAGGAACTGAGGAATGATGATATGTATCATTATCAGGAGACTTGTAAGAAAATAATGGTAGCTGACTGGTAGATTTAAGAAGATGTTTACAAGATAAATAACAGCAACAAGATTATTAGATCCACTGACTTAGAAATAAGAACAGATATATTTTCTCACCCAGGAGAGGACACACTTTATGTCAGCTTCCAGTTTCGTGTACACATGGCTACTTGTCAGCACTGGGTGTGAGGTTTATCTCTCTGCCTTCCACCTCTTTGAGCAGGGCAGCTTTGTTTCATGCATTTGCAAGCCAAGTGAAGCATTGGTATTAGCTCCTGCTCCTGCTGCTGCTTGTCAGGCTGGGGTGAAGGGTGGGGTGGAGACAGGTGAAGAACAGAGCCAGGGCTGTTGAGCCACAAGCCCAATTCCTACTGCTCAGTTGGTGGCTAGCCAAGCACAGCCTCCGTAGCGCAGAAAACGGACTGTGGCACTGCACTGTCCTGCTCAGCACTTTGTGCTTACGCACAGAACTCTCTGTTAACAGGTCAGGTAGGTCCTAGATCTGTGCCCAAGCCAATGTTCTATTAAATCACAGCTGTATGACAAAATGAAATCTCAGCTCAGCGTGAGCCAGAACTGAATTCTCTTGTATCAGAAAGATCAGAACCTCAGGCTATTTTTTATCCTTGTTGTTGCTGCTTCTAAAATCTTTGAAGCAAAAGTCAGTGACCCATCATCCTTGTATGAATTCATTTGCTTGCTGCTGTTCAGTGCTAACATAGGACTGATTTCTCAAGGCCTAAAAATTTCTGAATCATCCTTGTTTTGCCTGCAGCCTGCTCTTCTCCTCCCCAAAAAACTGTCAGGTAAATGAAATTATCTCCATTATGTGGATGAGCAAAGAATATGAAGATTGTTCAAATGTTGTAGAAATCACTAGTTTATTGCTACTACATCTTGGTGATAGGTCTATACTTGCTGAAGCAATAAGTAAGATTAAATATGTATTTCTGACATAGCAAATGCGTTATATGTATGTACTGTATCGACTTTATGTGGCATTGTTTTGCTCTGGTCCCTCAACCACTGGACTCTGGGGTTGTTCTGTTCCATCCTACTTTCTGCCTCAGCTCATTTTCATTAACTTGTCCACCACGGGATTAAAAAACTTGTGAGATTTCATGATCACACTTTTCAGCCTCACAGGGTTAGCCTGAACAAGAAACTGCTCTTGAAAGGAGTAGAACCTCAGGCTTTTTTTACTGTTTTTGCTAAAAAGCCTTGAAAACAGACTGGCAGAGTCAGAAGGGCATGCTGACCTTGGGCTTCAAAGAGAACTTCTCTGCAGGGTCCTTCAAGGGTGTGCAGAGAGGGGCATAGCAGGACTCTGCACTTTGTGATGGTGTTTTCACCACTCACTGTAGGCCTGCAGTTAAAAGTGTGTGAAAAGAATCAAAGTACAACCATCATAAATAGTTTCTGGCAACTCCTTTCAGGTACTCCAAAGTTCATGGGATAGCCTCAGAATTCTCCAACTTGTTTAGATTTGCCTTAATGTTGAGTTTTGTGTTACATTACTCTAAGACCAACCTCTGGAGTTGGATAGTAAAGAGATTAAAGTGAAATGCAAGTTGATCTTGTGCTCAGGTGGCCAGAATATCTGAACCTACTCTGTCTTCTGACATGTTACAAATAGTAATTAATCCTCACTTCAACACTATCAGCCTCATTGCTCACGTAGGAAAATAGTGGCAGGAAAGTTTAAGTTCACATGGAAGTGCCCATCATAACTGACTTACTCCAAGGGTTTCCGCTGGGCCCCTGGAGCTGAAAGACCTCTGTCATCTCTGGCATGACTTACCGTGCTGGCAACCAAGGAGGGACAGATATTTTCAAAGGTCTGAACAGGGAAACAGGTATTCCACTCCCACAGCTTTTCAGTGGGAGAGAAGAGAGATGTGAAAGGGACACGCAAAGCAAACTGTCCAGATTTTTAGAAACTGGAACTGAACTCACTCACTCTCTTGAGGAATCACATGCAATTTCCTTAAACTTTCAGACTTGGTCTTTCAAAGCAACCATGTTGGACCCTGTATATCCACCTGATGAAATTAATTTCTTGCTAATATCCCCATAGGGGACAGAGGCTCCTTAGCTCACAGGCATCACTGCTGAAGATCCATATGAACATCTTTCAGAAATATTTAAGCAGGGAAAAGGGAGAAAGGAGGCCAAGGCATTTTGAGAAAACCAGAGCAGCATTGCCTGGCAGACTATGGCCTCAGTGCCATTCATCTACCTGATTTTATAGCCTTGCTTAATG
Organism: Strix uralensis; assembly: GCF_047716275.1. Classification (NCBI taxonomy): domain Eukaryota; kingdom Metazoa; phylum Chordata; class Aves; order Strigiformes; family Strigidae; genus Strix; species Strix uralensis. The sequence continues at coordinate 22,293,945 of NC_133986.1, forward strand.
ATGAGCTGTGATGTTTGATGAAGCCGTGAATCGATCTGAGATGACAGACTGATAGGGACGTATCAGGTGGAAGATAAATCTCCCTGACTGGCAGTCCTCAAAGTGGAGAGAGCTCTTCCTTTTCTCCACACGTTGTGCCCTTGCCAGCTGCAATTCAGGCTCGGGCTTTGATCTTCTGAATGTAAGAGTAGAAAACCCTGATAAATATGTGAAAGGGAGGCTTCTTAGCAATCTCTGGGCTTTGTGGGCAGTGTCAGGGCTGCCTTGGTGAGTGAGAGGCTGACTGTGCATCAGCACAGAGGCCACATCCTGCTAAGGTCTTCGCGTTCAGTGACAGGGAAGTGGTGTATCATAGGAAAACAGGCATAGCGAAGTTTTGGATGAAGCATTATCAAAGCAGCTCGTTTCAGTAAGATCAGTGCTCTTCCATTTCAATAAAATAATATTGCCATGAGAGTATAAGAATTCAGAGCAATCAATCCGCATTTCCCAGTCTTATCTCCAACAGTGTTTGCTGTCAGAGACTTAATCATGTTGTGTTTTATTATGTTGTGTTAGCGTGACTCTTCAAAGTAAAATGTACCACCTCTAAAACTCAGAATATGAGAATAAGATACAGAATTTCTGAATGCCATTATTGTGGGGAAAGGTGGTGTAAAAGGCAAAGCAAATTAAGATTGTTCAATTTAGAAGGGAGAATGGAACCAGCAAATGGAGTTATTGGTTATAAATGGATTAAAAAATCTGAAGTTAGAGCTTTCATTTTTATGTGTGGGGGTTGGACCATCTCACTTGGAGTCATGTGAATTATCTGGCTTGTTGGAGAAGGTACTTGTGAAAGTCTCTCGATCGTATGAAGCAGGACTTGAACGAAGTATCTGTAACATTCTCCTTTTTCTATAAAATTGCTGAACTAGAACACAGCCAACAAATTCTGAGGTAGCGCAGTAAAAACCAGGATCAGATTATTGTGCTTAAGAAGTCAAAGCAAGAACCTGGGGTATGAGCAGAGAGGAAAATATCTCCTGAGAGTGTCTGCATTATGCAGCCAGCCTGCCCTGAGTCAAAGCAGAACTGCAGCATTATTCTCAGTAAAAATAAATGAGTATTTTCTCCATGGCTCCAGATTGTAGTCAGACAAGCCTGAAACACCCCAGAGGCCCCTCTTGCCAGACACCATGAAATGACCCCTCTCTGAAAAGCCGTATTACTCCACCATGTTCTGAGCTGAACACTTAAATTAGTTCAGGGCCCTTTGGCAGTTTCATATTTAACTGCTGGTCTGAAATGTTTGTCGTGCAGCCTGTAGATATATAGCTGATATTCTGAGAAATGTTAGTATGTTGTACTGCTATATACTGCCCCATTTCCACTGCTGATAAATAAATGACAGTCTGTGTTATAGCATATAAACTCTCATGTTTATGGAGATTGTGAGAGAGACTGGTATGCAAAGTCAAAGGGAAATATCTCTTTCTAATAACGATCCAAATGTCTCTCTAACTCATAGTTTTACAATCGGCAAGTTATTAGCTACTTCAGACAGAATTGCTGTCAGTGTTACATGGATGCTTGTGCTGGGAGACAGTTGAACACCCGTTTCAGTCCACCAAGAGGGACTGTTATCTTACGGACATGGATTTGTTCCTTGGAAGGAAGGAGAGGAGACTGTGGAATCCAGATTAATTTACAGCATGGGTGAAATAAGGATAGTTGGTGGCAAAAGTTAAGGGAGGAGCAAAATAGTGTCTGTCTTAATGCACCTTTCTACACCTGTATTTTGAAAGGTTTTCCTAAATATTTTTCCTTTAGTATTTTAATATTTAATTAAAAGCATCATCATCATAGTAACAACCACAAGATGGGGGTGTTTCTGGCTGACTTGGTAATAACTCTGTGCTCAGCTAATAAACTTCAGTGCTGAATATTCCAACACCGTCTTTTAGAATTTATTTTGTCTATGATATGGTTATTGCATCCCATAAACAAGAAGCATCCTCAAGTTACCATTACAATAAAACTGTTACAATGCACTGCTTTTTATATAGGAATTATGGAGTGTGCTTTTGCATGACTGAAAATTTATATATTTAGTTCACAGATTTATATGCAGGTGTTTTGCTGGCATTTTCAAGTGCAAAACTACCGTGCTAACGTATGTGAACACACCTTAGTGTGCCATGATGGTCCTGTACTAGGCAGATACACAAAGTAGATGCCATATAGTTAGGTAGGTCCTTTGGAATCCTTTAGGGAGAAAGCCTTGGTTTAGAGATAATGCAGATTATTATTATTTCCTGAATAAACAGCAGATTTCCTCCACCCAGGCTTGCTTCCTTCCAGTGAGCAAGACGAGAAAAAGTAGAACACGTCCTATTAGTAACTGTTTGGATATGTTGAATGTTTTTCATACACTTTGCAAACTGAGTGCTAATGCTATAGCTGCTTTATTGCCCCAGATAGCTTTTATTTAAGCCAACTGGGAAAGAAAGAAGACAGAAGGGTGTTTTGCTGATTAGGGATATCAATTAGACACCAGAGTGAAAAGAGCAGGCGTATTTTACTAGAAATAACTAAATAACATAACAGAATAATACAGAAAACATACAGTAAGAAAAGACAGAATAGTGCACTTAAACAAATAGGAAAATACAGGGTAATGCATCACATCATTACTACCTGAGAGAGAGAACAGTGATTAAGGAAGATCCATCCCCACTCACACCCGTTCCCACCACCCAGACCCGCAGGCGCTGGGCAGCCCCGGTTACAGCGAGGATTTGTTGAGCCTGTCCCGGCGAGTGGGAAATCCTACGCGGTGCGTCCACCCGTAGGTGAGGGACCCAAAGCTGTGAGCGGGTCTGGCCTTATATACCCAAAAATCAGCAAGGCAGAATAGCTGGCACCTTTGTTTTAAGCGGAAATACCTGGTTTAAATTTCACATTAGGTTCCCCCAGAGCCCGGCCAGGGCTCAAGGGAGAAGCTCAGGGAGTTTCTTTGCTTCTCTGATCGGATTATGCGCAAGGTCTCACATCAGGCCTGGAGGACAGGCACCTGTCTCCATGACTCTGTTATTCTATTCACATACAAAGAAAGGGAAAGATACATTCATCACATCAGGTCTTGGAGACAGAGACCTGCCTCTGTGACTCTGTTGTTCTATTCACATACAAAGGAAGGGAAAGATACATTCAAGATGGCTCCATCCTCCATGCAGATTTCATTAGGGATCACATACTGGATTAGCAGTTTCGGCTCAGGGCCTGTTGCTCAGGCTTCAACACTTCCACCTTTTACATCAGAGTAGGTGGTTTGTTATAACTTAGTATAATACCTGTTAGCACAATGGTTATTGGTTATAAAATATACAGGATTCATCTATAGGTCAGCTCTGGCTTGGGCCTATTGTCTAAGCCTTAGCACTTCAAAGAGAAAAAATTATTCCATCAAGGAAGGAGTGTGTGACCCTTGAACTAATTTTGATGTGCCAGGTGGCCTTCACTTGAGACTGTGAGGTGAATGAAATCATGGGGGGAGCTTTAGGGCCCGCATTAGAGCTCAGGAGAGAGGTGCTTAGGGTGTGTGCGGAGGGGCAGCAGTGCCCTGTGAGCAGCCCTGGGGTGCACAGTGGGAGAGCAGAGCCCTCTCCCCACCACTCTCACTGCTCCAGCCATCTCGTTTCAGAGCCTGGGAGGGACTGTGGAGCCCTTTGGGCAGCCCTGCCTTCCCTGCCTGCTGTGTGCAGACACCCTCACCCACCCTTCACCTCAGGATCAGTCTGCACGGTATCCATATGTCCTGCCAGCTGTCTAGGGAGCTGCTTTCTACAAATTCTCAGCCCGTGGGAGGAGCTCTGGGTACCAGGGATGAAATCGGTAAGAGTTCTGGACAGGAAAAGAACAGCCTCCCACATTCACTTGCACCCCTCTCATATGCTTTGTGACGACGTACATCAAATTCAAAATGTCTGAATTCAGGAAAGTAAATTCATGGGGATCCTCCAGTCTGGCAGGCTGTTCAGTGGCAGGGCTGCAAGGTGGGTGCTGAGGCAGAAAACTGCCTCATGCACAGAGGGTGGAATTGCTGTGACAGTGGAGAAACCACCAAGAGCTTTGCACTCCTGAGCTCTGCTCCTCATCGCTCTCAGGTCCTCCACGCCAGACCCAAAATGGGGCCAGGACCTGGCCAAATGAGAGACCCTTCCCACTTGCACTGGTGGGAACGGCAAAATGCGAGGCTGTGGAAACCCCCGTCCTGGGGGTACGAGGGTGTGACGTGGAGCGTCCGCGCTGCACCCAGCAGTGTCACTGGGGAGCAGAGGGGAGCTCCTGCCCGGTCAAATCCTGGAGCATCACTGATTCCTCTGTCATCCGCTGATGAAACTGAGGAATAACTCAGGCTCAGCATGTTTCATCTGCATGAGGTAACCGGAGGGAGAGGAAATCTCTGTCTGCTGGTGAAGGAGAGAGCGTATAGGAGCAGTGAGAGCCTCATGTGCATTAACCTTTCCACCCAAGATTGCTTGAGTGACATTTTATGTGTAACCACAACTTACTGTGAACTCACAAGTGGTTAGAGAGTAAAATTGAATTGAGCACACAGGAAATCAAAGAGGGTCAAAGAGAGTTGCAAATGGGAAAGTATTGTCTGTAAGGGTACCCCAGGGAAGTAATTAGACCAAAAATTCTGGGTGGGATACAGCTGATGGCATTATTTTTTATTGTGAACAGCCTCAATTATTTGATCCCAGCCTTTGTGCTGCCTGTGTACATACAGTTACTTGAAGTTGAGTGAGCCCACTGGTATTCAAATCGCCTTCCAGAGTAACACAGTATTATAAATTTGCTTTGAAGTTCGACACAATGCTTTTTCCCAACTTTTTTTTTTTTTTGGTATAAAATTACCTTTTCTTAAAAAAAAAAAATCATGAAAACCAAAAGCTGGGGCGGAGGGTGTAAAAAGGTTCAAGGTTTTATTTTTCCTTCCATTTGCACTCCTCTGCAGCCTCTTTCTATCACTTTCTGTCCATTTTAAATGGGAAAAAGGAGAAAAGGAAAACAACGATCAGTTAAAAAGGAGACATGAAATGGAAGATATTTGCGAAATTGTGCAAACGTTAATTATTTTTTGTAGGAGTCTGGGCCACGCTGGAGGGAAGTTAGTGCAGGCAGAAGGATGCAAGGACGAAGACAAGGCCAGCAAAATAAGGTTGGCAAAAACACACAAGATAGCAGATAAGCGAGAAACACCTGTGGTCAGCAAAAGCACACAAGTCTGAGCAAAACAGGGTATGAGACAAGGGAGTTTTTGGCAAGTTTTGGGCTTTACGTGCTAATTGCAATTAACCAATGCAAATGCTTGTAGAGGCGCATGAACAGCGCGTGCAGATAACCTGTAGCCTATTAGAAGATAGATGAGTGCGTGTACGGAACTTAGTAGAATATAAATGTAACCAGGATTGGGAAATAAAGGTGGACGATCTGATCATCACATTGGTGTTGTGTCATTCCTGTTCCTGCACGGAGAAATAAGGACCCCGGCTAATGGTGACCCTGACAATTTTTTTCATTACAGTTTATGGAATTTTGCAATCCCTTCTCCCTCATCCTCTTTTTTTTTTTTTTTTCCATTAACTGTACATGTGCAAGACCCCCAGCCCCCAGAAAGATGAGGTCAAGCAGTTAATTCAGTGTCAGAGCAAAGAGCACCATCAGCCTATTTGCCGGGTGCAGGAAGGATCTGAAAGTATCCCAGCCGCAAGCAGGGCCCTCCAGCTGCTGTAACCACCCAGGCTGTGACCAACAGCAAAACTCCCAGGAAAGCAAAATTATTTGTTCTTGCCCTCTGTTTGCTGTGTCAATTAATTGTGTGTGGATAGAGTGCCTGGATGTGTATTAGAAAGCAGTCAGTGTGTCTAGAGATACCACTTTTAAACTAGAAATCCTTGGCTATTCATCCTTGCAGTAGTCATAAGAAAGACTCACCCAAGTGGCTACTGGCTGTCTAAAGAGGATTTATTTTTCTATAAAAAAAAAAAGCTCTGTCTCTCCTGCAAACACTGTATAAAATAGTGGCCTGTCACTTACCGTCTTGCTTTACAATGCTTTTCTGGTACACTTTACACCAAACAATAAAGAGGGCAAACATGAGAAAAAACAATAGGTGTGAATGTCACTGCTGCAGGCTACAGAACAGGCAGAAGGGAGACGTGGAGGGACTCTGTAACAGGTTAATAAAATCCAATATGCTACATGATGTGTTTTTAAGTACACTGTACTTGTTGTGGTCCAGTGGGGAAAGTCTGGGATGGGGAGTTCAAAGGCATCATTCTGTCAGCCTGTGTCAGCTCTGCAACTTCAGCAATTCGTGTAACGGTTTTGTACTTTGTTTTCTTGTGCATGTACGTGGTTTAGTGCTGCTTAGTCTCCTTTGAGAGTGAGCAGTGAAAACCACAGCATAGTTTAGGGTTTGGAGGAAATATTTCAATCAGTATTTCAAAACTAAGTGCCAATTTTCATTTAGTTGAGACTTAAAATGTAATTTTGCGTGTTTTTTTGTTCCAATAAAGCAATATAGAAACTAACTTGAGCAGAAACTTCATGATAGCTAATTTGCTGCCATTATTTTCATAAGCCATGTAATTTGACTTTTAAAATTTTATTTAGTTAAAAAAAAAGGAAAGATAATTTAAAAAATAAATTCAAAATGGAAATAGTAATTTATTTTCATAATTTCAAAATTATACTGAAAATACATATCTTGTGTCTAGCATTATCTCTGAGAGGACTGAACTGTTTCATTAGAAATTGTATCTTCCCATAACAGAAAATTTTTAAAATGCTTTAATATATGCCTTTCACCAAAACCACAGCTTTCCACGGGAGCTTTTGCTGTTCAGGACCCCAGTCTGCACTGCCATAAGCATTGTTTCATTCCAGCAGTAAGAAATGTTTTCTGGCTGTGAGAATGGTCACACACACAAACATATTTCAGGAAGGACTCTTCCACACCCTCCATCCACACACAGAATATAGTCTGGGCAGAACCAAGAGCCGACTCGGTACATCCATGGTTGCACACATAGGGTGGGGGCATCGTCATACAGGCAGCAGAGCCTGTCTGTCACTCCTCATCCCTCCCCCATGAAGTGTTACAGACAGTAATTTGCTGGCCCCACTCCCTGCTGTGTCCTCGCAGGTCTAGATAGGAGCTCCCTGGCACAGAGGTTGTTTCTCTGCTCCGTGCATGTGCAATGCCAAGCACAACTGCACATGAACGTGGCTCTGGAGCTCCTGGCTGTGCTGCAGGAACTGGGATGCTAATAATAGTCTTGGTATAACTCCACATCTGCTTTTGGCCAAGAGAAGCAGTACAGCCTAGATGATGAGACATCCATCAGCGGTCTAGACTACACTCCCAGTTCTGAAATTACTGTCGAGTGATTTTTATTCAAATTAACTCATTTCTTCTCAACTTATTACCTTCTTAAAGTATATGGGCAGTTCTTTAAAAGTGTTTGGGTGTCTGATACAAAACTGGGAGGAGCAGTTGATACACCAGAAGGTTGTGCTGCCATTCAGAGTGTTACAAATCCAGAGGCAGAACCAGAATATAATTTTATAAATTTATTGGAATAAGAAGAAGCAAACCAGCGCTGGGTACGCTGGGGAGTCGGGGGGGGGGGGGGGGGGGGGGTGTCCGCTCTGCACTGACGCACGCTATACAGGGCTATGCCACTTCCTTTTATAGTCTTTCCTAATACATATTCACAAAATGGGCATATTTTTCCCAAAAAGTTTCCACCTCTAGGCTGCGCAGGTGTAACAGAGCTTCCCGAACCTTCTCCTAGTCTGCACATGCGTAGTAGAGCTTCTTGAACTTTCTCGGATCTTCTGGTGTTGTCAGGGACTCAATGCAGGGGTCTTTCAGGTGTTTTTCCACTCCCCCTTTGCCCATGCACAACAACAGGCCTCATATCATAGTCTGCAGTTACAGAAAAAAACTTCCAACCGATTTAACAACGAAAACTGCGGCAACTTCTCTTTAACACATATACATTGCAAAATGCTTGCGGCACATCTGTCACTAAAGGTCACTATATTTCATAACATGAATCACTATTACATTCCTCACTAGAGGGACCACGACAGGCTGGAGAAATGGGCATAGAGGCACCTCGCGGAGTTCAGCAAAGGGATTTTATTTGGCCATTCCTGATCCTCATGCTTGACAATGAAGTGTACATAGAGGAGGTGGAATAAGGAAACAGAACAGGCCTTAGGAAAACAAAGCAAGGTGAAAGTTTTGGGTGTCCTGATGCCAGCAGTCGAATGCTGCCCACACTTTGGTGTTTGGAGGGCAACGGAAGAGCCTGGCATTGCAGATGAATCATGGCAGGCTAATATTGCTACAAATCACGAGAGATGTGCTTTCAGCGCTGATGGTGTGATGAAAATCTTCAAAGTGATTTATCACATGGTTTATCCATCTCACCTCCCTTGCTCTCCAGCACGTAAATCACTGTAGCCATTCAAGGGGACAGGCAGCTTCAGCGTTCAAAGTCATTCACAGCTGCTCAGGGCACATCCACCACCAAGATCAGCAAATGTATTAACAGTCTGCTCAGAGCAACCAGCTGCCTCCTCCCTCCTCCTGTACCTCGTGCACACTTTTCCTGCCCTCTCATGCACACGCCGAGAGTTTATTGTAGGTATGGAGGGTTTAACAGTAGTAGCTCAACTCCAGGGAGAAGGACAATTATAGTTTATGTTGTTCTGGTGACTCTTTATAGGTGGGAAGTAATGACACTGAAAAGCCTCAGAGCAGTGGGTATGTGCACGGTGGGTTTATCTAAGAACGTAGCGACTGTCACGTCCCTTCTTGCCATGTCTCCCATCAGCTAACACATTGTGCTCCTGTACTGTAAGATGCACAATTTTATCTGTCCATATATAAAAAAATACATCCCTTTGAGGGGGATTCCTCTGCCCTAAGTTATATGTTTATTTTTTAGGTGTGTAAACATGAGCTAATGACCGTAAACTCGTAGAGTCAGTGGGAATAAATAGGCTCCAGCAATGGGAAGTTGTTCCCATAGTCAGAGAGCTGCCTCAGTTGGGTCAAAATAATTTAATTTTGAAGATAGCACTGACTCCAGAGGAAGCCTGGAGTAAGTAGCAGATACATGGACAGGTCCCTGTTAGGCATCTAAAATGAGAGGAGATTAATTCCGATTATTTTCTGAATGCTTTTCTTGGACTTCACTTATAATTTTCTACCAGTGTTTTTCAAGGAGAATGAAAACCCACCCAAGGAGCGCTACACCTGCTAAAAGGGTGGGTGAATAATGATTTAATTACTGCCAGTGCACGGTCTGTACTCACTTGAAGGCAGCACTGGAAGGAGTTGCCAGCTGCCTACTTTGGCTTCCCAATTAATAAAGGGTAAATGATACTTAGATGCTGCTGTGCCTTGGGTTGGTCCTTGGACGCTGACGTTCCTTGCCTCGCTGTTGGTGGTTCAGATATCCAGCCTTGTCTTTCAGCAATGACTATCCCAGAAGATAATTCAACTGTTGCTGCATAGACTCCTGAATTTTTAAAGGTACATGAAAGCATTGTGCCGTCAACAAACACGTCTATCACTGTGGCTACAGCACAGTGTGATGTGATTCATATCAGTTCTCATTAATCTGAAAAAAAAATAAACTTTGAAAACATTAGGGAAAAGTATTAATCAAATAATCATTTGAAAATGTGCCGCAAAATAAATCTAAAGCATTTATATGACTCATGTTATTTGACCAGTCTGAGTGATCAGCGGCAAATTTGCAGATCATCAAATATGAGTTTCAGAGCCCTACAGAATCAAGTTTTTCTATTTGATTGACTGATTAATGAGCTGTTAGCACCAGGCTAGGCATGTATTGACATTCCCAGCCTGTCCAGTAACTGCTGGGCTCTAGCCAACATGAAAGGAAATGTTTATACAACCTCTGCAAAACTGAAATGCCAAGTTGAACGCACTTGCAGGGCTGTTTGAACAGCATGGGTTACCTCTGCTCGTACCTCTTCCTCACAGGTACACACAGCACCATCTCGAGGAGGCTTTCCCACCCACTCCCAGGGCTGGAGGTCTCGCAGAGCATTGTAAAGTGGGTCCCTGGGGTCTAATTTCCCCCTTGCAGCTACAAGTGTTACACCAGCGGTAACCCTGCTGGGCCAGACCCTGAGCTGGGGGAAGGCAGTGCAGAGTTGGCTTAAACACCAGCTCCAGGTCCTTTATGGCAGAGGCTGCCGTCACTGCCTGCTGCCTCGGCAGGTGGGGTTTGCAGCCTGCTGAGCCTGGTTTAAGGGAGTTTTGTCTCACCACCACTCCAAGCCTGTGCTCTTTGGACCAGGCAGCTTTCATTCAATTAGAGAGCTGCTCTGTTAAAGCCTTACCAGTCCTGACTTTGATTACTTTTTTCTTTATGAAAAGCCACAATCAAAATGAGATCCAAACAGTGTATAATGCTGTGCAAAGATCAAAAGACCCTGCCTACCCCAGGGACTGCATTTTCTAAGTATGGGTTATGACACACAGAAACACAACGGCTAAACTAAGTCTTGCAACAGGTTTGGGGTAGGGCAGAGAGTCAGGCCTGTGCCCTGGGCCCAGGGCCAGACATGGTATTTAGTACGAAGAAGCTAGCAGGCAAGAGTTTTCCAGATCCAGGCAGTTATCCAACATGCCCAAGATTTCCTGATGTGTTATAAGTAAGGATACCTTAGCCAGAAACCCCGCTTACTGATATCTTGGTAAGAACCAGCTTGTGCGTTGAAAATTCAGACTCAGAGCTTTTTCAGCAGCTGAACTTCTGAAAATGCCCGTTGGCTGTTCAGTGCTAAACAACGGCACGTATTTATCAACTGAAAACCATACGCTGCTGGATTAGCAATTAAACCTTGCTGATTTATACTTCCCAGTGCTAAGGGGCAGGAAACAGCTCCGTCTCCACATGTAGTTCTGCTGGCTTTCCAAACTGGCCTTCATGCTTCAAATCAAATCATCTCCAAAACAGCGTGGTCTTTGAAAAAATACAGCAGTGCAGAGTTATTCTGGCTGCAGTTGTGTGTGTTTCAGTGCCTCCCGTTTTGGTTTGCAAAGCAGCTGGTTGTGTTGGAAACAAACATATGCTTCATTTAAAGAAGTAACCAAGTGCTTTTATGTTTAATTTTTGGCCAAGTTTATGTAAAATTAATTGCATCACATGTTCTGTGTATCTTTTAATTGCAAAACCAATTAACTTTAAAATGTTCTGCTTTGTAGTTCTCCTAATGGATGGCACAATTTTAATTGGCTTTACAAAATCCATCTTTTGTTGAAACTGGGCAGGCAGCCATACTCAGTTATCTTCTGGAAGTGAGTTCCCTTCAGCTGAGCCAGTTTCAAGCAGTTGATGCACTGATGTTATTTTACAGGCATGTTTTTTGGGTGAGCATCTGTAAAGAGGCTATACAGCCCTTCAAGAGGAAATGCTGGGTTCCTTGGGAGAAGCGTGGCTGGCTGTTTGAGGTTGCTGGCATTTGAAGCTGGAAAGGCTGATTCCTGTGGACAAAACTTCCATCACTGGTGTTTGATTGCCATGACAGCAATGTCCAGAGCTGTCTCCAGCTTTCTGAGCAGTGCAGGAGCAGGGACTGTACCTGGGGATGGTTGCTGGGATGAAGAGCTGTTGGGGAGACCCTGGTGAGCAGGACTTGCTCCTGCCTGGGCGACTGGGTGACTGATCCTGCTGGGGGTCCCCGCTCCTCCGGCAGAAGAACTTGCAAACCCAGATCCTTCCTTTGGCATTAGCAGACGTGTGGCTCTTGGGGGCTGTGGCACAAGTAAAGTGGAGAGGAGAGCCATGACTGCTTCTTCTGCCTTGTCCTGCTGCCTTTACTAACACCCCATAATTAGAGCCAGCCCTGACAGTGCTGGGCTTTATAAAGGACACTTCTGCCCTTCTAGACCTTGGGAAGCAAAGGATGGAGTCCTACAGCAACATCCTTCCTTATTCCAGGGCTGGAAAGACAGATGGCCAGAAGACCCTGTAGCAAAGGTTTGCTAGCAGCCAGCCTTTCTCTGGCTAGTAGAGATCATGGGGGGAAGAGCTGTCAGGGAGAACCTCAGACATCTGACATCGCATCGTGATATCCTCTATGAGCTGAGCTGATTTGATTTTACAGCTATAAGGAAAAAATTAATACTCAGCATATAAGTGAAGGGTTTCCTTTCAAAAAAAGTTCTGAAACATTTTGCAATTTGCGCTGCTGTTGTCTTCAAATAGGGCTTATTATTTTGTTATCTGAAGATTTTCACACTATTTTCTTCTGTCATATGTCAGGGTTTTGACTTTTGTTTTTATAATTAAGACCAACAATAGAAAAATAAAGCTTTGCAGCTTGGTGGTAGCTTGGAAAATGTGTCACTGCTGCAGAAATTTATTTTGTTTCCTGAGTTTCTGTCCCTTTGCCAAAGTTTGGGGATATTTTGGTGTTTGAGATAGTGTGTTGGGGGAAATTATTTATTTAAGGAAAAGAAGGAGAGAAGAAAGGGGAAAACTCCAGCCTCATTCTATTATTATTGAGATAGGTAAAACCAACAGAAGAAAAAACTCTCCAGAATATGAAATAGTATATGCTTTTATAAAAAAAAGAAGTTAAAAATCAAGTTATTTTAAAAGACCCCCAATATTTCAGCCTTACTGCACTTGTCCATCCACATAAGATCCTCTTTATCTTCTGAGTGAGGCAGGTCTGATCCCTTCTTTCTCCTGGGCTGAACACAGGGCACACATGGGATCTCCCCCCTCTTCCTTCTCACCTCTATCCCAGGCGCCCGTAGGAACCAGGCTGTCTTTGAGACCTACATCCCCTCCCAGACTTGATGGATAGTGGCCGGTGGATTCACCCACGCACACCTGCGCACACACACAATCATCACATAAGCCTCCTTTGGTTAGAAAGCCAAGAGAATAATAACAGGTATTTGAATAACCAGATCGTTCCACCTGTTCTCTGATTACCCCCCAGCGAACAGCGAGGTCAGACACCCCTGCTCACAGTTTGAGCCTTGTTATCTCACACTCCTTCTAACACAGGGATAACCGTAGTGCTTTTAGAGAAGCCAGTCCTGATGGATACTGCAAGATCAAAATCAATCAGGACTCTGACATAGAAAATGAATCTGTCCTCCCAAAAAAGAAGGTCCATCCAGTTCAGAACCGTGACCGTCATTTCTGAAGGGTGCATGTGCAGCCAGCTCCATCCCTTCTGGGGGGGCCTACGGCAGGGCAGACATCCCGTTCCTGCTCTGGAGGAGCTTGGCTGGGCCCCCATGAATCCCCTGCCCAGGAGGCCTGGTACCCCCCAGCCCTGGCACGGGGGAGGCCGAGCTGTCCTGTTCCACAGCAGCCTGTGGTGCAGGATCTCTGAAAGCAGAGCCCCGGGCTCCCTTGGGTGCTGCACAGATCCACAGTGCAGGCAGCAGATGGTTGCCTTAGTGTCACCCCTCTGCTCCCATCCTCGTGGCTAGCGAACTGGAAATGTTCTGCCCTTGGCCTTCCCTGGAGACACACTGCATTCTTGAAAATGCCAACAGAAAGCTGTGACTCTTTCTTCCCTCAAAGTGGACAGGTTACAGAAATGTGAGTCCTCAAAGAAGCGTTGCAATTGCATCGTCTTGGTAGAGCTCCCGGGATTTATGTCACCAGCACAAAGATCCCAGCCCTGTTTTGCCCAAGACTCTTGGCTTTGAGAGCTGAAAATTGCCTGTGCAGAAATACCAGGACAGTTGCCAGTACTGGGCCTTGCTGAGACCCCGGGCTCCCCGGCTGCTGAATGCCACAGAGGAGCAGGCAGCTCGCGTGGCTTGTTACCACGGTGTCCCTTTATGAGCATCACTCACCCGTGTGTGTCTGCACAGGCCAGGTTTTTTTCCCCCTTTCTCCTGCAGCCATTTAATTGGTTCTGCCCATACGTTTTGCTATAACTGACATTGCTGTCAGCGTGAGAGGTCAGTGATTGACTCTGCCCTGGCTTCAGGGCTAGACAAATGCAGAGGCCATGGTCCCTTTCACATCCATCTGCATACCCGCACAAGGATCCTTCTCCCTTATTTTCTCTTTACTTCTCTTTTTTGGATATAAATTTATTCCAGGAGAACATTTCTGTCAGCTCCACTTCATTCATGTCTCCCAGCAGCAGATTACTCAGCCTCAGCTGGGCAATTCATTGGTTTTTATTAATTAATTATTTTTGTAATGTGGCATGAGCCCTTTTTTATCTGTGCCCAACCGCTGAGCTGAAGTAAAGTGCTTCATGGAAGAACGGATCACCTGTTAGTGAGGGCTAATCTGTGGGTCACTAGTTTGGACTGAATAAATAGACATTAAAGTACAAGCTGAACCCCACACCCGTGCACACTAACCTCCTCTATTGGTGGTGCTCTGCTCTCCCAGTCCAAGCTTAGTCATTACTGAGCAGGTGTCCACAAATGTCGGTGGCTGCTTGGTTCTCCAGGCTGCTCCAGGAGCTGCTGGGATCACAGGCTGGCAAAGGCAGGAGGCAAGGGCTAGGAGCCAGCCTTGCCATTTATTTAATAGAACAAATGGAAAGGAATGGACAAAGATGGGCAGAAATGGTTGGCTTGGATATCTGGGATCCCGAGCCAGCAAATGGACTTTGCTAATAAAATCTGGTTCATATAGCTCGTTAGGGCTCCTGGTGTTAGCTCCATCTGTTACCCCGTGGGGTCTGCAGGTTTATCTCACGTATTCTGGCTGGAGGGGGTATCAGGGAGAAGTAGGCAGAGAAGAACCCAGCTGAAATACCAGCAGTTTGAACCTGCAAGTTTTAAAATGGGATTAAAAAATCTTGTTTACAGCAGCCACTCAAAAGCATCATTAAGCTGTGGGACTTGGTAGGGCACAACATTTGAGGATTCTCAGCACTTCACAAAAAAACCAATGGATGGCCCAAGGAGGCCCCAGCTGTATTCCCTGTCTGCCACTGCCCTTCTGCACCCCGTGGCTCAGCTGCTGCACCTCCTTTCACATGTCTGTTTGTGCTGGAGACCTTTGGAGGCAAGAAGTGCCTCTCTCCATGGATTTGTAGGGCACCCGGTATGATGGGTTTTAAATTGGTTCCTGGGTGCTACAGGAATATGGACATAAGTAACGTAAAAAAGCATTTGATTGAATAATGTGTTTATCTGCTGTTCTGAGAGACACAAATAAATGCTATAGGCTTATAGATTAAAGTGCCTGATGGAAAGTCGGAAAAGTGTTGACCTAGAGAGCTCACTCTGAGTCACCATCATGGGGACTGATCCTGCTGCCTCTCTCCAAGGACCCTGAAAAACACGTGTCCTGGGTCTCGCTCCTGCTTGCAGTCCCTGTGGGGCTTTAGTTGTTCTTTGATCCAGAATGGCCCTTTCCTCAGTGCTGGCATCTTGGGCAGTCACTCCCATAGTAGTGAGAGTGCCCTGCAAACAAAGATTTGTCTCTGCTGTCCACACTCTTTTTGACGACTGAACTTCAGTGGTGTCTAGTAGACCCAGCTGAGATCGTGGCTGTCCTGTAGTGGGTGCTGCAGTGTGGGGAAGAACAGTCCTCACCCTAACGAGCAGTGATCTAGGCAGAGCAGGTTGTGAAGCAGAGCGGATTAGAAGACTCCCTGGTATTTTCAACTTCAGCAAACAACTGAAGATCAGGGTATCTTGGTGTGTTGGAAAAGTACAAATATTTCCCTTTCTGATGTTTGGCATTTTGAAAGAAACTTGATTTTCTGTTTGAGTTTTTTGATGTGGAAAGCAGATGGATTTGGTGAAAAATTCCCTTTCATAAAGAGAAAATTAAATTTAGAAAGGATTTTTGTTGGAACATTTTCAACCTCAGTGGAAGGTGGGAATTCTCAATCATCTCATCCTTTAGGGGACAAGATATAGACAGGGAGGGACCATGAGAGGACTAGGAAAATGAGATAAGAGATATACACTGGACTTTTAGAGAAGTTTATAGCTGTGAAGTGTATGACAAAAACTGAAGGCTCCTGGTGTTTTACTCTGTCCTGTTGCCCCATGAAATTAACAGCCAGTAAATTTAAAACTAATAAAAAGGCTGTTTATCTTCCCTCTGTGTAGAGCTAGCCTGTATAATTTGTTATCATCTGGAGCCAGACCTTGCAGTTAGATTGGTAAAAGGGTTGGATAACTTTATGGCCAGTATTGACATAACATGTAGGTTATCAAACCTCTGCCTCAGAGCATCAGCTGGGGGCTGCTAGAAGCTGTGACATGGCCAGGAAAAAGGCTCCATCTGTTCATGCCCTGTTCCTGTGCTCTCCTCCGAGCATCACTCCCCGCAGGGACAGAGAGGGGATTAGCCAAGGGGAGTCTCTGCTTTGACCCAGCCCCACTGTTAGGAGCTGAGCTGATGGCAGCAGGAGGTCACCAGTGAGCTGTTCCACTTCCCCTGACAGGACTGTGTAAGAAACTTTTATTATCTTATGGAAGGGTTGTCTCAACGTGCTGTAGCAGCAGAGGTGTTACACCAGCCAGGATGTATTGCCAGCCCGGTGCAGTGTTGGGCAGTCTCTCTTTTTTTCTCTGATAGGAATTGATTTTGATTCCCAGGTAACTCAACCAATTACAGGAGGGCTGAGAGTAGAGCTGGCTGAGGAGTCTCCATCAAAACATGTTACATTTAAGAAGGTGTTAGCAAGAAAAAAAATACCTGATTTTATTTTTGTTGAGGTTATTCAACGTTTACTGAAAGGATGAGATCTACTTTTTATGTAACCCTCATCCAAAAAAACCCCAACCTGGAAAACAAAAAACCTCTCCAACAGTCAAGTGCCTTAAAACAAACAGTCAGTTGTCCTACTTCATGAAAAAGAAAACAGTGAGGGTTTTTTTTTTTTCAGCTGATGTTATAAAAAATAATTTTTCTCTCCCAATTACAATAGTCTTTAAAAAACCCAGGCTTTATCTCTGTACAATTGTCCTTTCGTGTAAGCCACTGTCTCGTCAATTTGAACTTTGCTTTGAAGACTCAGAAGATGCCACCACTGTCACTCTGGCGAGGGGAGCCTGGGACAGCAGTGGGTTCCAGTGGGTTCCCCAAAGGTCCAGTGACAAAAGCTGGCTGAATAATATCTTGAATTCTTCAACAGTTTTAATAACTGAAAAAAGAGTTGTTTCAAGTTGAAGAGATTTTTTTTTTCCTAAGTCTTTTTCTTACAGATTGAGGTACTGTTTTCATTTCTTGTAGGTAGAATGCAAGGACATTTGTAAACAGAAAAAAACAGTTCTTTGAACTGAGAAAAAGTAAACAGTTTTGCCTGTATAAAGTCACACTAAATCGTTCATAGTCTGCCACATTTTCTTTCTCACTGCAAGTTAGTGAAGCAGTAACAGAGACCTCTTGCTCTCCCCAAATCTGCATTTTGGTCATGAATCAGTTCTGTAACTGTTGACAGCAAAACTTCAAAAATAAGACTGCAGTAGAGAAATCTGTTGATCATGTACATGGGCCTCTTTACTAGTGTGTGCGTGAACACGGATTTGAGATGCTGCAAATGCTGATTTATTTTCTGGAATGTTGCTGGAATTGTCCACGACTGTAGAGGAAGCTGGTGGCATCTTGACCCGGGCACTAGAAATTACATAAAGGAGTTGGGAATTTGCAGAGCAGGTTTTCCGAGGACAGTCTTATCATACTATAATCACCTTCAATATGCAACTAATTGATAATCAGGTTGAATTAGCCAACTGCTCTGGACAGGCTGGTTTGCCTCTGTTTGTCCCATAATACAAACCTCAGCTTTTGTGTTTTGGAGCAAACCTTTGTGGTGTCTCCAGTTTAGTATAAATCTGTCTGCCCATATAATTCATATCATATGATATCATATCGTAATATATAATATAGTATCATATCATATCGTATCATATCACATCATCATATCATATCTGATATATATCATACATCATACATCATATATCATATCATATCTCTCAATGGCAAAGAAGGTTCACATCCATCCTCCTGATGGTCACCTGGCTTGTCTGAATTATCTTTATGGGTTTCTTTTGGGTTTGGTTTGGTTTTGATTTTCTGGCTTTGTTTGGTTTGGTTTTTTTTTCTATAGGCTGCATGTCCTTGTTTTTATATTCACAGCTGTTTTGGCAACATTTTTCTTACTCCCAAGTGGTTAAAACAGTTTCCTTTCTTTAAAGAGCTGTGGGGAGAAAACTTGAAAGCCATCTATTTTATCCTAAATGGCACTAATTAATTTTCTCTCTACGGTTTTACTCACTTTGCTTATTTTAAAAATCAAGTATTTGTGTGTCCGATGTTGGTTTCACTTAAGCTGCTGCGGAGTCAGGAGTTGCCTCCATTAATGCCAGCAGTTAATGTAAAGTTTGAGATTGAAACAAGAACCTACGTGGCATTCATAATGCTATCAGTGGGGTGCTGTTCAGCTTTGTTTCTCTTCTGTGCTGAACTGAAAACCATGAAGACGACTTGCCTTAAATAATTTGTAAAGGCATTTTTAAGAGAATGCAGAAGAAAAAGCAAGCAGCCTTACTGAGTCTCTTTATTTGAAAGTCAAGAATGTCAGCAGCCAACGAACCTTGCTTTATAACTTAAAGATAGAAGTGCTAAGAAGAGAATTTCTTTGAATATTTTAAGTACAGCTGACCAGCTTCTTATTTATATATATAAGCTGTTTTTTTATCCCTCTGACAATATGAGGGTGTTTTAAAGGAAAAGTAATTTTTTTTGGTGCTCACTGTAAGGCTTTCTTGAACCACTAGAATGGCAGACAGCAGTATTCAAGCAGTAAAAATTCATGAGCCAGGCCTTGCCCAAAAATTAAGAAGAGACTAAAAATCAGGGGATCCATAAACAAATATTTAGAGTTCTTCATTTTTGTCTGGAGTCATGAGGATGCTTCCAAGTCAGCCTTCCAGTTTATTTTCCCTGCAATATAAAGATCCAGAAACCTAGTTATGGTTGGTTTCTTTCTCTGTGAAAATAGAAAATTTCAGATCATGTGGCTTCCAGAAATGGAAGATAAGTATCTACCATTAGCTATGGGTTTCATGATAAGAGCTGTATTAGTTTGACATTACAGCTATCTACAAGTAAATGATTTTCACACTTCCTACCTTATTAATGATGTTGTCTTTCAAGATAGGATTTCTCCATAAAAACACACTTTGCAAGTCTCCGTGTTCTCCCAGAGGAGCAAAATAACTATCCCCAAGCTTGAGCTTTTAAGAAGCCTGCTCCATATTACCATACTAAGCAATGTTTTGAAAGAGCAAATGATGAGTTGGTGGAGAGGCAGGACAAGACATACAATCGATGTCTCATCTGCTCAAACAAGATTACAGGTTCCATCTGCAGTTAGCTCAAATGTGATGTGGGATGATCTGGCTGGCGCAGCAGGGGCTGATGTAGATGTGTCCAGGGCAGTGTTTCAGAAACCAGACTGCCCGGCAGGTTAACGAGGAGGGCATTTAGCTGGCTGTTACTGTCAGTGAGCCTGAGGAACAGGTACCAATCAGGAAACGGAGCTGCAAAAGCGGCCATGGCTTCTCATGCACAGAGGTGGTTTTTCCAAAAAGGGACTTGGCCTCCAAGATGGATCTGGTGTTGAAATATTCCAGCTGAAGCATGTCTGTCAGGTTAAGGGAACTATATCTGTTGTTTCGTTTCCCTTCTCTGAAGAAGTGAACACCCTGATCAGACTGCAGAGAAGCTATGCTGGACACAGAGGATTTTTCAGAGCTGCTCACACTTCAGGGTTTCTCTCATGGAGCCTCCCTAGTCTTTGTGTCTTTTACTACAAAAGTTGTCCAAATCTGAAATGCTTTTTCAGATCTGTTAGTCTGACCTGGGGATAGTTAGTGGAAAATTCAGGTTGTGGCTAGCTCGGTTTTGAATCAGGAGCCAGCTTATCAGTTCAAAGACCCCATTCATCAAATGGTTCATGTCTGGAGCAGTCACGCAGCCCTGGAAAAGGCCCTTGGGTCTACAGCTGTTCAAAGGTTTTTTCTGGGCTGTGCTAAAGGTCACCCCCAGCCAATGTCGATGCAGATGGTCATTCAGGTTGCGGAGGAGAAGGCAGATGGATGTGATGTTTATTACATCTCTCCCGTACACTAGTTGGTTGTAAAACTACAGCATCTGAGCCATCCTAGTCTGATGAGTAAGTCTGCTCTGGCAGCACTTTTTCTTGCTCAGTGCTTGGCGATTGATGAAATCAAACTTAATTTTAAAAAACCCAAACCCATGTCTGGTATCAATGTAAAAATATATCAAACTCATGTACTAACAGTACAGACTAGAGGCAGATGCAGTAAAAGGAACAGACATTGGAGGCTGGAGGCAGAGGAGATGGAAGTTCTACAAAAAGTGTTATATATAAAGTGGATTGATCCCCCCCACCCCCGATGCCCAAAGAGATTAAAAAGAGAACAGGATGTGAATTGAGGTATGAGACTGACTGTACTGAAAACATTATGATGGTGGGGACAGGTGTAGAGCAAATCAAAGAACAGCAAACACAATGAATGTGAGCACAACCGCTGCCTGTACTAGGAAAGATGGGCAGGACACTACCCATGAGGACAGGACCACCTGAGACAAGTCTGGTCAAATATGAGAGATGGCATTACACATCTGTCTGGGTTTGTAAAGACAGAATAAAATGAGAGGAATGAGAAGAAAAGGAGAGGGGCAGCAATATATATGCATGTGTTCAGGGATGATTATTTTCAATATCTAGTTCTTGTGACTGCAGAGATGAAGTGCTAAGGCTTCGACCATAGGCCCAAGCCAGAGTTGACCTATAGATGAATCCTGTACATTTTATAACTGATAACCATTGTGCTAACAGGTGTTATACTAAATTATAACAAACCACCTACTCTGATGTAGAAGGTGGAAGTGTTGAAGCCTGAGCAACAGGCCCTGAGCCGAAACTGTTAACTCAGTATGAATGAAATCTGCATGGAGGATGCAGCTACCTTGAATGTATCTTTCTGTTCCTTGTATGTGAATAGAACAACAGAGTCACAGAGGCAGGTCTCTGTCTCCAAGACCTGATGTGATGAATGTATCTTCCCCTTCCTTTGTATATGAATAGGGTAACAGAGTCATGGAGGCAGGTGCCTGTCTCCAAGACCTGATGTGAGACCTTGTGCATAATCCGATCAGATAAGCAGAGGAATTCCCTCAGTTTCTTCCTTGAGCCCTGGCCAGGCTCTGGGGTGAACCTAATGTGAAATTTAAACCAGATATTTCCACTTAAAACAAAGGTGCCAGCTATTCTGGCTTACTGATTTTTGGGTATATAAGGCCGGACCCGCTCACAGCTTTGGGTCCCTCACCTACGGGTGGACGCCCCACGTAGGATTTCCCACTTGCCGGGACAGGCTCAACAAATCCTCACTGCACCCGGGGCTGCCCAGCGACTGCGGGTCTGGATGATGGTAAAGTATGCAAGTGGTGATGTATCTTTCTTAATCACTATTCTCTCGCTCAAGTAGCAATGATGTGATGCATTACCCTGTATTTTCCTATTTGTTTAAGTGCACTGTTCTGTCTTTTCTTACTGTATGTTTTCTGTATTATTCTGTTATATTATTTAGTTATTTCTAGTAAAATACGCCTGCTCTTTTCACTCTGGTGTCTGAGTTTAATTGATATCCCTGATCAGCAAAACAAGAGAAGAGCTTGGTAATATGACCCAAAATGCTTAAGACAGTGCCTATTCTTATCTTGTGGTCTGGGAATTCAGAGCTTTGAAAGACTTAATTTAACAAATTACTAGAGGACTGAAAGAATTTTTTTCCCACAGAAGAGGTCACTTGAAACTATGTCATAAGCTGAACACCGTGCTTTGGGGGATAGTTTGCTGTTATGCTACTGTTGAATTCTATATTCTTTTTTAGGTAATTTTGGATTTCTAGAGATTACACTCCCAGTAACACAATAGGAAATGAATGGTTTATTCATTACACCGTTCTGTGTAATTCTAGACCTGGGGATACAATCTCCCTAGAATACAATATAGCTCTGCACAGCACAGGGAGAGAGCTCCAGGCTTGCTGATATCCCTGTTCCATCCACTGAGACCCAGGTCTTTGTGGCAGCTGATTCAAATATAATGAATCTCAGGAGATTCAGATCTAACTTTGGCAAGCGTAATATGTAAGATTACTTGGAAGGCTTCCTTGGAAATTCATTCTTTGGCAGAATTTAAGGATCAACATCAAATGTGTGAAGAAAGTGTCTACCTTCCACCCTAGGTGGAACATTTGACTTTGGGCACACATGACTGCAATAAATGTGCCTCATGTTCCTTTTCTTTAAAGACCAGTCTTCATAGTTGGATTTCCTGGTGTGCATGGCTGCCCATGATGATATCTCTGGCCAGGAAACTCAGCCTCCAGAAAGAAAAGAGTGTGTAAATCATGACAGGTCCAAACTAAAAGATGTAATGTGACAAAGCTTCTGGGTCTTGTGATGTCTGAATCCATGCACCAAATCTCAGGACACAACTGACTTTTCTCTGGGGTGCACATGGGCCCTGAAATTCTTCCAGGAGCTGGTGATATTTCAAGATACTTCTCAAGATAAATCAGCACATTCTGTTAGATGGGAACCAGAAGTGGGAGGGAAAAATTGCTTGTAATGTAAAGTCATATCCAAGACAGACTAATGGAAGAGAACTTTGCATCATATAAGCATATCATAAGTATACAGGAGGCAAATATTCCCTGGCTGTACAGACCCCAGCTGCTCTCCACATGTTCATCCAGTGATTATCCAAGATTTTAATTTTTGCATCTTTGAGATAAGGTGTAGTTCCCACGGTTTAAATTCCCAATTTCAAGAATCATCGCTCCCACTCGACAGAATTACTGACCTAGGTTAATATTATAGCTGCTGAGACAAAGAGCAAAACAATGAAATTATAACAAATTATGAATGTTGGATGAACCATGAAAATTCATCCCTGCCTTAATGAAACATGGGGGTAAACACAATCAAGTTTAATAACTCTAGCATGTGAGAATCAAAGTTATGAAGGACTATTTATCATTGAGATCCTGACAGTAAATGGAAAATGCAATAATATCCATGCTCCATAATAACAGGGTACTTTATCTGTTTGTTTGTTATTAAATCACCCATCCTGAACCTTGTTCATTGCTTACCCATGATTTTGGTGGATGATGACCCATAACCTGCCATTCAAGATGGTGTGAAATTATTTCAACCCTTGCAAATACAGGGAGTTATATTTGAAATCACTGGGTTAAATCCCTCACTGAAGGCTGCATCTCTGAAACCTCGCTCTGTTTTGACTTTATCATTATATGCTCAGATAACTTCATGCTTAACAGGTAGTTCGACTGCTGAATTTAATCTGGTACATGCATGCTGTACACTTAACCAAGAGTGCTCATAGTAGTGGGGATCTGGGGGTAGAATCTCAATTATTGTCAGCATCCAGGACTTCTGGAGGATTCCCCAGCGCATGGTGCAGCTGCAGTTGGTGACCACTGGGAATCCTCTGATCAGATATAGGTCCCCCCACTGCTCCCCAGTCCCCTCTTCAGTCAGTGGGGAATATGGGCACCTTATAATGCAAGTCACCCAGATGGATGAATTCTGCCTCTGCAGAGCTGTGTGTGTCTGCTGCCTAATGGAACAGAAAACGTGGCTCTCTGGGGTGTGGGTGTTGACCTTGTAGATGACCGTTAAATGGTGTTAATCCCATCCTTTATGCTTTTTCCTGCAGGCCCCTTTGGGCAGTGGTTGTATGAATATGCGGTTAGAGCAACATTCCCCATGGTGTTCAGTGGTTATGTTGGTGCCATTGACAAATGGTATGAGATACTTCATGAGGATTTGAATTATGCAGGAAACTGTATCCACATTCTGCTAATAAAATGGTTAGAAAGGTGCAGCTGTGACTTAAGGCTACTTTACAATCCTTTGGTTTTGAGCTCCCTTCTGCTGAACTCAGGACTCCAGCAGTGATCAGATAGCAAAAGTTTGAAGGATTGGGCACTTGAGCATGGACTACTGGCTTTGCCTTTGCTGTAGCTCCAGTAAATTCCACCGGGAATTCTCAAATTCATTATCCTTCTTGAAGATCAGGACTTCTGACTGCTGTAGAATTGCTGAGGGGCTTCCAATATTATCAAGGACCTCCCAGCATCCTAAATTGGACCTGGAGCCAGGGAGAAATATCTTACTGTGGGGTGAATGAGAAGAGCCTGGATGTGGAAGTGGACCCCTTCTGTACAGTGCTGAGCTGCCGTCCTGTGCAAGAGCCATGGGGCAGTTTCCCACATCATGAGATTCACACAGATTAACTCAGTAATGAGCCGAGTAGAGAAGCCTGCGTAGCACAGTAACTGGTTTCTCTGTCACACAGCCATCCTCGGTGATTTTAAACTTTAGATGAAACTGGGAGACTTGTCAGTAGACCTCTAAATCTGAATTTTCCTCTCCATTTGGTACTTGCAGCTCCCTTTAATAAAGGAGAGGCAGTTAAAAACATCCAGAGCCGTGACTTGAAAAGATATGTTCCCTCAACAGGCATTGCTACCGATCTGATCGGAGCAGCCAGCCACTACCTCTTTGGAGAGAAGCCTCTGGCTGCAGTGATCTGTGTTGCAGTTAAACTTCCAGCTGTGCACGAATGGAGAGTGGGATCTGCCCCACTTGTTTCATACTCTGTTTTCACAGCTATAGCTATTTCCAGAAATTGCATGGGCACATGATGGTAAAAGCCCAACTGTGTTGAAGTGAAGGATGTCACCGAAATAAGGATTTCATCACCACTGCTTGGTTCAGCTGAACTCCTGGAGAGACCCTGGAATAATTCAGGCCATTTAGGAGACCTGTGCATTTACATACTCCCTTAAACTCTGTACACATCAGCTAAAGAAAAAAATCCCTTCTGACTCTCCTGTGTTAGTACCGTGTTTCCTGTAAATTGACCATTGGGTGTTCGTTCTCCATTTGCACCCTCAGGCAACTGCTGGGGACTGGGTGCAGCACTCACCACTGTCCCGGGCCACCAGCCATGCTGGTACCAGCCACCTCTGTGCCATGCTCTTCCGTGTCAGGTTGTCCTTACTGCTGTGCCTAGACGCTGTGCAGCCACTCCTGCACCGATATGGAGCAAACAGAGATGCAACCAGTCCAGCCCTGAGGTGGAGAGAGGCGGTGGCATGCTAAAGGAAGACAGAGGCTCTTTGAAACTGGGGGATGTTCTGTATTCTTATTATTCCATATGCTTTCAGATCACCACAGATGCCTTTGTACCAGGGTAGCAATTTAAAACAGCCCTGAGTGGTATTGTAGCTTGCCAGGTCCCAGCAACCACTGAATATGGAAGAGCAAATGTTCCTTCATCGTTGAGCAGAGGATGAAATCTGCCCCTGAATAAAGTTTGCCTTGAACTCTGTTTCCCCTGTTTTACACTTCATCTGGGGTTTTTGTTGTTGTTTTGTTTGGCTTTTCTTCCCCTCTTCACACAATAAATGTTTAATGAGTGCTCTAAGCATTCAGGCATCATGAAGTTTCAAAAGTTCTCATGTTCACTGCATTTAAAACCCAAATCAAATGAAAAAAAATTACTGCTGGAAGGCAAATCCATTTTACTCCGTCATAAATGGCCAGTGTGACATGCAAAACAAAGGGACTTGATGAGTGGAGCAGTTGAGACAATAGCAGCAGGGAGATCTTATTTGTGGGAGTCACAGATGGAAGAAATAATTTACTTGTATTCTGATTAGCAACAACAGCAACAAAAGCTGCACACGCAGCTGTTGTTGTGCCTGCCCTCCCATCTCTTAATACAGTAACTCCTGATAATATTTCATTGCTTAGTCAGCAGTTCCTGGAAACTACGCCTTGGCCCACCTCAGCATCGAGGACTTCAGACCTGGCCGTAACCAAAAGAGAGTGAAAGAGCTGCAAACTTTTACATCTTCCAACTTCTGGACGGTGGCAGATTTATTTGAGTAAAGGTACCAGCTGTATACATGGGTAAAATGTGTAGATGGCTAAATGTCCCTGCTGAAGAAGAAAGTCATAGCTTAGATTTGGCTTGCAGATGCCTCTCTGTCTCCTAGTAGAAGATATCTCCCTAAAAAGATCAGGGATTCAATATAACAGAGTATGTTGGGAGCGACCAGAGTGCTCACTCTCATACTGATTTTTTCTGGGGCTGATGGTTTTGTCAGAGTCAGAAGTGATAAAGCTGGTTGGGCAGACCTTTGATTTATTTATTTTTCTTCTCCCTTTCTGTCCCATAGAGGGCAGTTGCTCGGCTCCACTGCATTTTTTGCAGCTATCTCGAGGACTGAAGGGGCCTCTCATTTTTCCAGGATTATATATTGACCTTCGTTTCTCCTTGCACCATCTTGACTGTCTATGGCTTCTCCTCTTCCAGCCTGAGGACTGCTCTTCTCCTGTACAGGCTCTAATGGCCTTGGTACTCACTTCTTTGAGTACCTTTGCAGAATCAGTTCATGGAGAAAGCCATTTGGGAGAGATGAAACCCTCCTCAGAAACAGCTGATCACAACGGCCTAAACGCCACAGTGAATATTATCCTTACTACGAGCAGGTTTTTATTGCTTGCTGTCCGTGTCACATGGACTCCAATTGATTGCCAAACACGCAGCTGTCAGAGTTGGGGTAAATATCCTACACTGATTTTTCTCAGCAAATGGAGCTTTGTCCTGAGGCTAGAGATCTCTGTTGTTTTGAGATACTTTTGTCTGGCTCTGCATCCCTCATTTGATGGATATCTCTGGATGTTACTTCTGCTTGTCTTTGTAGCAATTTCTTTCATTCCTCTTTGCAAATAAAGACCGTATATTTATATCCTAATAGTCTTGCTTGACTTGGGAGACTATTAAGAAGTGACATCCTCTTTCATTTCTGATCTCTTGCTCCTGTCAGAGAAGAAACAAGTGAGCTGGGAGGAAGTCCTTGAGTTTCATGGTGCTAGTAATCAGTCATGACTTCTCCAGGTTATCTGTGATAGCTGTGCATCTCTTAGGAGGACAGGTTAAGAGCATGTCTGACATGACACTGAAATGAGTTGTGTACCGCTACAAAGACTTTCTTTGTACAAGCTCAGACATTTTACACCTGTTCCATTTCTGCATGCCCAAGATCACCAGTAATGATTATCTTTTTCCACTAAATCTTGATTAAGTTTCTCTCTCCTCATTCCCTGTGATTAACCAATGAAGCATTATCTCCTTCCTTTCCTATGTCCATGCATTGGGGAAATTGCTGAGCAACAAAGCATAGACCTTCAGGAAGGAGTGTACAGAATACCTCTACAGATAGCCACGGGGCCTAAAAGCCAGCAGAGGATCCTTCCCTGCCATTGCTAATATTGATGCAAACTAATTCTCATGCCAACAGTCCACTGACTGTCAAAGGGCTTGAAAACTTTGGATCGTAAGTTTGCCATGTCAGATGTTCTGTGGAAGAGAGAGAGATCTGAAGAACTGGTGTAGCTGGGCAAGCTGGCTCGCAGACCTCCAGATACTGGGGGCCTGCTGGGAGGTGGGTGGTGTGACCTCTGCACATCCAGAAAAACAGCAGTGCTGCTTGTGTTGTAGATTTGTTTCAACCCATATTGTACAAAGTCCTTTAAGTTGAAACCTCTTCCCACTAAAACTGACACCCTCCCTTTTGTCTGTGGTCGATCAGTGAAGCTTTCTCTCTCCTTTTCTTCATTCATACAGTATGGAAGTTGTTAAACAGTGAACCACAGAGATAGAGGAATGGAATCAAGGAAAACCAATGGCAATATTTCAGAAATTCCAGCTATCCAGAATTGTTTGATAAAATCATGGTTCTTGGTTTGATTACCAAGATCATCAAAACTAACTGTCCATTTTGACACAGACTGTCCTATTGTGTGTTGGATTTTCAGTATCAATCCCTTTAATGCTTATTAAAATGAATGTAATACAAAAATCAATGAATGAAATACAAAGTATAACAGACATAAAATAACTTAGATATCGGTAATAAAACAGAAACGTATGAAATACCTTAAATTTGCTCTGTATCCAAGCAATGCTTGTAGTTATGCCAGGTTCTGTGGGATCACCACTATTTGATCACCTTGAAGAGACTAATAATTTGTTGTTTCTAGTGAAAAGTCTGCTCAGTACAATTTTTATTGAATATCCACCTATCTGGGTTGACGGAACTGTCAGAATTGCAGTTCTTTGAGAAAGTTCTTTTCAAACTTAGGACAAACAAATAAAGACTTTCAAAGAAGCAGCAGAGCTCTGAAGGCAGAGAAGCGTAACCAGGGTGAGTGGATGTCTCCCAGATGACATGATCTCATCCTGAGCAGAATCTGTAAAACGACACCGACAGCTTCGGAGCTGTTAGAGCTTTGCTCAGAGAAACTGCTCCTCTCCCAGCATTGATGCTTCTCCAAGGGAAGCATAAAGCCAGGAGCAGTTGTGGAGAAGCAGGCAACCTTTCCAAACACATTGCTACCTACAAGGTACTGAATGAAGAGTACGTCCCTGCAGTCCAACTGAATCGAGGATGGAAACAAGATAAAACAGCCTGCTGGCTCTGTTCCCTTAAACTCCACACTGCTTTTTGTCCCTCCTGGATCAGCTGAATATAAAACCTTCCTCTTCACACCTTGTGGAGGTTCTAGCTGTCATTCCAGACTTTGGGATGTCTGTACCTTTGCCCAGGGCTCACTTCCACAAACAGATAACCACCAAGCTACAGTGAGCCCTTCCATGATACCTGCTTCCATGTGCTGCTAATCATGACCATGACTACAGACAGCTTTTGTTAACCCGAGTAGTTATTGAGCCAGGCAACATGAAACTCAGCATCAGCTAATTGTCCCCTGTTCCCTCAGGTTCTCAGGGTGATTCAGAAATTTTGCTGAATTTGGGGATGTTGCAGCCTTACGATGCACCTTATCAAAGCAAGTTCCAAGTTTGCATGGGTACGTCTGTATTCGCTTTAGTCAGGATGGAGGGACTGGAGTGTAGATTTATTACAGGCAGCGCTTTCCCTGGGACAAAGTGGAGGTGACTGCAGAGTGCAATGGCAAAGAGGAAAGTGGGGAACCTCAGACACTATTCATAAAGGTAATTTTAAACAAATTTTAACAAGGGATAGCATAGAAAGATCCTCAGCCACCTTTTGCTTTGTGTAATCTCAGGAGACAAGGCACAACCCTCTTCTGAGTACACTGCATTAAACCATGGACCAGTGCCTACAAAGCCGCATTGTGATTTCCTTTATGTCTTTTTTTCCTCCCTTTCTCAAATTAGAATTATCTAGAGAAGCTGTAACCTTAAGCAAAACTTAAGCATTTAAGTGCTTCATCAGACAGAAGGATGGTGTCCCAGAGGATGCCACAAGGAGAGAATCTTATTAAAGCAAATACTCTGTCCCTACAAGAGTGCTTGCTCTGCAGTAAATTCCTCTCCTAAGCCCACTACAGTGAGCTCATGGTTGTTTCTTAATTATACAGCAGAAACTTTCCCTAACACACCTTCCAAAATACGCTCTTATCTTTCATTTGTGATATACCCACAGCTTTTTAATCAAATACTTGTCATTGTCCTGCTTCTTTTTTTTTTTTTGCTTTTTTTCTTTTTGAGTCTTTAGGATGTATTTAGATTCCATCCAACTTTTTTTATAGCCACAGGAACTGGAAATTCAATTTCTTGGCTGTGCTATGACTTGCCTATAATCACAGGACTCTGAAATCTGATGCTTTAAAGGCCCTCACCAGCTATTACAAAGCAAGCAAAAACTGGTTGGTTTTTTGTTATTGTTGTTGATTACCCACAGCTTCCCTGCATGTTAGTTGGTCCCGCCATCTCTTCCTAGATGAGTCCTTAAAATGGGCTGTTTTGGAGCCACATCACTCATGGCTCCTTGGCCCATCTAAAGCCCCCGGTGGTGTGAAGGCTCCAGATCCCAGAGGGAATGTGTTTCAGCAGGCTCAGCCCCATGGGAGGGCATCAGGATTGATTCCCACCCGCTAGAATTTGGCTAGAGGGAAATAATGGGAAATATTATTTAGGGTCTTATTTTTACCCTTGTTTGCATCATGCTGAGCCAAATTATAGAAGCAATGTGAAAATCAGGCAGTCTTTATTCTGCTCCATGCATTGAGTACAATAGCAACTTTTTTCCGTTAACTCTTAAAACCTCTGCTAACTTTTCAGAACAGCTTCTATATTTTTCAATCATTTTTCCAATTTTTCATTATTGTTTTGTCCCATCTATAAAGAAGGATGAGAATTAAAACACATAAAAACTTCAATTTCTGCAGTATGGATCTATTGGTAGATAAAAACCTGCAACAAATCATTAATTCAAGATGTAGTTTGAGATGCTGTTGTGAAGATGCCACAGTGACACTGAAGCACAGACAATTCATGGGATTTTCAGTCTAGCACAGATAACTGGATAGCAGCTGAACAGCTGTCTAGCCAGCTCTGGATGTATCACTGAACAGCTCTGACTTTCCAGAAGGGCTTCCATTGATGAAGTGTAGATGAGACAAAACCCTGCTCAGAGGCATCTCCAAGGGCCCTTTGTCCCTCCAGCTAAATTCCCTCATCTTCTTCCCCATCTGTAACCTGAACAGAAAGTGTCTATTAGCACCTGGGTGCCCTTTTTTTGGGAATGCTTTGAAATCTCTAGCAGAATTTTCTAAAGATGAACTTGTGTAGAAATTCATCCTCTGGGTGGTGTGGCATAATAGAACCCAGAAAACTTGCATTTAACTTGATTATTTTCCCCTTATACACACACTTTTCTGGACATCAGTGCTGTACTGAAGTTCTTCAGTCTCTGCCTTCATCTCCCTGAACCTTCCGCCAGTATTATTTCTTTTCCTGGTCTGATTTGTATATGGAGGCTCTATAGGGGGAGGTAATGGCTCTTTTGAGACAGAAAAGAGGCTTTTTGTAATGATGGAGCATCCATTGCTGTGATTGGCAGGGTGTGTTTCAGTGTTTTGCAATACTGACTATAATCTCTTATTTGATTTCATCCTCCTCCTTCAGATAACAGAAAATCATAGAAACCACTTAGCTTTAACTGCAGAAGAACAGCCAGACACGTCTCCAGTCAAGAAACACACACAAGACCTGTGCTGGATGGCTTTCTTAACAGAATGCTACACAGGATTTCAAAATGTGGGCTTTGTTGTGTTAATTATGCTGTTTATCTGAAATGGTGCATAAAAATGTACTTTTATAAGTGTGTGTATATATATCTCACCATGATAGTCATATTTAGAGAAAAAGAATGAAGGAGAAAACATTCTAAAGGCCTGTGCTGCTGTATGAACACTGCAATGAGTGTTATCAGCGGTAGCTGTAGATGAATTGTACTTTGCAGGTCATAGATTCACTAATTTGCAAAGGGCCAAAACAAACCTTCTGCACTGGGTGCTCACAGGTCCAGACTCCAGTTTAATGCCCTCTCTTTGGGCACGGCTCGGACAGGGCTATCTGGGGCTCCAAACCCCAGTCTCCAGGTGGGCAGAGGTGGAATCGGGTGCTTAGCAGGGCAATACTGGAAGTTGCTTTTGAAGCAAAGGTGGCAGGCTGAGGAACCCCTCTTGAATGTAAAACTGGTAGCACAGGCTGGCAGCAGCAGCTTCTACCCGCTGCTGTGGCAGGGCAGGCTTCATCCGAATAGAATGCATTATTTTACCTCTATTACCTGAACATTAGTGGTCCTGAATAAAACTGGGGGTCCTGGAGTGCTGAACCCAATGTGAATATACCATAGCGGGGAGCTACTGTCTGCAGGAGCTTGGACTTTGACTAGCAAGACAGCAAAGGCAAAGAGGAGGCAAGGTGATGCTCTCCAGATCACACAGCAGGGCAGGGGCAGGGCTGGCTTTTGAACCAGTCTTCCTTTCCCTGCTTCACTGGGGGTGACATCGCCACTCTTAGCTGGCAGATTAAACCTCTCTGAAAAAGCTCTGAGCTAACGAGCAACATCATAAGGGGACGTGAGTATCTGCAGCTGAAATTCATTCTGGCTGAAGTCTGTGCTGTTCTTAATTTCTCTAAAACCTGTAAACTGAATTGTGTGCCCTTGAAGGCCAGCCCTGAAGCTCACCAGTGTGACAAGAAGCCCTTCAGTTTATGATGTAGGCATTGGCATAGGTGCACACAATTAATTTTTGAACAGTTCGGTTCGATATAATATAGTTAGAATAATTACAAAATTCAGTTATAATACAATCAGGATTTCAGTGTCTGGGTCTTGTGTGAGCTATGGGATAAAAGTCATGCAGTGAGAATGAGAGTGGGAGAACTTAAATAACATCACTTCTGATAAAATAAGGAATTAGTTTGCATTTTCACCTTCCATTCTCTTAAAAAATGCTCAAATTGAACTGACACACTCCCCTGAATCTTGCAAAAATGTAGGAAATAAGCAAATATAAGAAGTTTAATATCATGGCTCTGTTCCCTGCTATGAGAGTTGTTCATGCTGCTTGTATTAGAAGACTAGGCTTTCTCTATCTGTAGTCAAAGAGAAAAATACTTTCTTCAGCAGCTGACTTAGAGTATATGAGTAAATCATATGTGAATCTGATATTGTTAGCCAAGATTTGTAGACTTATGTGGTTTGGGGCAATTACATAGAAGTAAAGAAAACCAACTACACGTTGGGTGATTCTTTTATTCACTTGAACCACCAACCGTTCGAGGTCCATCCATCACAGCAACATGCTCCATTCAGATAATCATGCAATGCAAGAAGAAACCATTTGAGGTATAAATCTGAAAATGTGGGCTAGGTAATATGATCTGCAGATAAATTAAAATTGCTTTGAATAGCTGAGCTGTACATAATAATAAATGCTGGATAAGGACGGGGGAACAATAAGAAATAAGCAACTAAAACTCTTTCTGGAAACTAGTGAAAGAAGTTTTCTCCCTTGCTTCTGAGATAAGCAGCAAATTAAACCAGGGTAACTTCAACTGTTACCAATGATCAGGTCAGTGCCATTGCTCCGGGAGAAGATACAAGTACTTCCACCCCGGGCACCCAGGAGGTGGTGAAGGGGAAACAGAGTGTTACCCAGGCCTCTGGTGAGGGACTTCTGAAAACTGTGTTGCAACACCCCCATTTTGAGGAAGCCAGGAGTTTTAATGTGACTGTGTGACCTGCCTATATACTCCAGCAGAGCAAGGGGCTAAAACCTGCTGCCAGAGGCCTAAGGTAAGGACAGAGCTGCTAACCCATCTCTCTGGGCCCTGGGTGGTTCCTGTCTTGCCTTCAGGCTTTAAGAAAGTTTCTAGATGATTCATGCAGCTGGGACAAATCCTCATACAGGGTTTAAGTTCTCTCTTTAGAAAGGCCAGCTGCTCTGACAGCAGAGGAATCTTGGTTAGAGATGTCAGGAGGTTAGAGATGTCATTGCTATAGAACTACTTCAAGTTGCAATTGCTGAAGAGCTGAAAATAGCTGTAGCAGATGGTGAGGGTGCAGCTACAAATACTGAGTCTGGCAGGTGCTTTCATAGCTTAAACACTTTCTGGTCGCCCAGCTAAAAAATGGTCTTGTGGGAATAAGATGCTTCCAGGAAGCATCAGCTCCTAGGAGAATAGCAAAAGGCAGCCCTCTGGCCATGCGGGGATTCTGGTGTGAATGCTGTTGTGTGGACTGCTTGTCCCTTCGTGATCTTCCCTCAGATTGTGATTTCTGGGGGGGAAAAAAGTGTGGTATGTAGGAGGAGAGCCAAGGTACCAAAGTCCCAGATCTCATGGGGTTTTGCAGTTGAGGGTCATCTACTTTCAGGACAGCCCTGGCATTTCTCACAATAGCTGTATGGCTCTTTGGGGGTTCTGGAGGTACCAATATGATGCAGACTCCTCCCCTTCTGGTAATGTGAAGTGCAAAGCTGTCCCCCTTAAAATAATCCTGTAAATACTGAACTCCTGGGGAGCCTTGCACTGGAGGACCCCTGCTGCCAGGGGGGGCTAAGCCTGAAGCAAACATAGGCAGAATGCGTTAGCACAAAGCCCTGCTCACTGGGTATGTTTTATCTCATTTTTGTTCAGGGTATTAGCACACAGGAAGCCATTTTTTGACAGATGGGGTGATGCATGGTAACTTGTTAAGCTACAGTAACTCTATTTCATATCTGAGTCTTTGTATTACTTGAATGTTTTTTGAGACCTACAGCAGGTCACGGGGAAATGCTAATAGCATTCACACGGTGTATTGCACACTCTGCAGGTGTGAAGTTCAGATTCAGCAGCTGCAACCCTAATCTTGTAATAAAAGGCACCTGGACATCAAGCAGTCCTTTGCCTTCAAATTGCAGTGCTGCAATAAAGACACCAATTTAGCCCTGGTGAAACAGTTTTGCTTATCACAATACTTACAGTATTCCCTGCAGCTACTTATAGAAAACAGCAAGTCAATGGGTAACATTATTGTGTGGAGATAACTGGCAATTTAACAAAAGAGGTCCCCTCAATGGAGAACTCAAACACTTTTGTGGGATTTGGTGTCTTTTGATCCTATGGAATTGTCCCTGAAAACACGAGTCATCTGTCAACATCCTCTATGTAAGAGGAGGAAAAAAAATAGCCTGAAATGTACAATATGGCACTACCAACTCATTTCCCTACTTCTCTTGGGATAAGGTAGAGATGAGGGGGCTATTTCTACCTGCTGGTTTCCTGGCTAGAGGGTGGAGTATCAGATGTAGCAGTAATTTCCAGTATAGTGTCTGTGGTACGTTTCAATTCCTCTTGTTGACCATTGGATTTTACTCCACTTCCCTGGGGAATACTCATGTGCAAGTCTAAAGTCAGACAGCAAGTCTAGATTCCCTGGAAAAGGATTTTCATGTGGGGGAACTGCTTTCAAAATTTCTGGGTTAGCATAAAATGGAGTGTCAGTTGCTGCAAAAATTCTGGATGTGAACCGTTGTGATAATTAACTAATGGTCTGCCTGAAGACAAAACAGAGCTTCCCAGCTCTGAGACTGAAAAGGAAGAGGAAGAAACTTTCCTACCAGTAGGAGAAAGGGTAGCAAGGAAAAGGTCTTGCCTAAAGGGGCCTTTAACTGCAGCTTTGGGACGGAGCTGGGAGTCCATCCCAGGCTGCCAGCCAGTTCACACCCACACGCTGCAAACGCGAGTCTGCCCGATTCCCCAGGTCAGTGCTCAGCATCCTCCCTCCAGAGTTTCAGCTCTGCCTCTCTTCAGTCCAGAGGATGTCTCTTCCTGACACCTCCACATGGTACTTCTTAATGGGTCAGAGTGAAAAGCAGCGTGAAAAAAATTGTCACTGACTTAATGACCTTTTCTCCTAAAGGCTAGAAAACAGGGTCTGGAATCTGGCATTAATGTCCTTCTGTGGTCAGTTGGAGAGGTCACTGGAAAGCAGCCAGTTTGATTGCTAGGTCAGGGCTGATCCAGTCCCGTAGCTGTGAGAAGGCGGCACTGCTTCTGATCCCTGTTCCCACCCCGTATGATGCTGTGTTCTCTGCTATTGTTGCTGCTCAGGACAAGCTCTTCAGTAGCCTGGGTAGCTTTGGAGTATGAGGCTGTCTGGCTCTCACTTATGCCAGTCGTCTCTCTAATATTGGGTAGTAAAGGAGTTTCCAAACCCTAACTGCCAAGGCTACTTTTACTGTGGTCATTGCAAATGATAAACCCAGCCACAGAAAACATTTTCAAAGAAAAACCTATTCTTGCAGTGTCTGTCCTGTCCCTGCTGTGGAGGCCGGCAGGATCAGCTCTTCAGGGGGCTCTCCAGCACGGTATTACCCTTCAGCTTGCTGTAATATGTCACTGCCTTGAAGGGCCTGGATTTAAATGTAGTGTTCGGAGACAAACCTGTGTGGCAAAGAAAGCCTAAAGTTTAATTTGCCTAGAACCAACCAGCTGTTAAGAAAGCATCAGAGAAAGAAGACGGTGGGCAAGTGGCAGGGGTGGGGAGGGAAGAGAAGTCAAACTTCCTGCAGTTGAGGCTGTGAGGATGCAGGGATACCCACAGCATGAAAACTTTCTCGTGAGAGGTGTCTCAGGGCAGACTGCACCAGGTTTCTTTCCCTTGCATCAGAAAAGCAGGAATCTGGGCTCTCCAGTTGCTGCTGAACCTCCCCTGGGAAAGCAGAGGAAGGAGTCCCCATCCCTGGAGGGGTTGAAGAGTCGGGTTGACCCAGCACTGAGGGATCTGGTGGAGTTGGGAACGGTCAGGGTGAGGTTCATGGTTGGACTGGAGGAGCTTCAAGGGCTTTTCCAGCCGAGATGACTCTGTGATTCTGTGAATGCTGATCCTACTGGGAAACCAGTTTCCTCCATACGCAAAGACTAAGGCACTGCATGAATTTTCTGTTATTTTACATCCTTGTGACGCTGAGTAGGATGTAATTTGATGAGGGTGCTGCTAAGACCCTGCTTTGAAGGAGTTGCAAGTTGAGTTTGACGGGCTCTCCCAGCTGGCAGTGGAAAGGAGAGGTGTGAGTCATGCACGGAGAAGTGGCACCACCAGTTCAGGACATCCTGACCCTGTGCAGGGCAGGTAGCTCGTGGCGCGGGCTGGGGAGCACAGAGGTGTGTTTTCATTGTAGAATCAAAGCTGTAAAAGCCTGGCTAGGTGCGGAGAAGCAGCTCTTACAGCAACCCATGCCTTTTTCATTAAAGCAAAGGAAATAAAGAAAATTAGCAGCCTGAAGTGGCTTTTTGTTGTTGGGTGTTTCTTTATTAATTGAAGATTTCTTAAGAAATCAAGTGTCAGCCTTTAAGGAGATTGGATCAAAGCTTGAGTTTCAAGTGCTGCTTCAGATGGCGAAGTGATGGGTGAGCAGTTGGTGTGGCTCTTTTCTGAATGCACGAGGAGCCTTATTTGTGGAAACAGGATTTGTGGAGATAAATTCCCTGAGTGCGTGGAACTAATGTGTGTCTCTGAACACAGATGAATTTGTGGCCAAGCCTGTGACTATGTATGGCTCAAGTCTGTCTTTATTTGGAAACTGTGAAGGACACCAAATGTGGCAAGACAAGGGTGGCTGTGGGTTCCTCTTCCTCTTCATACTGTTCATCTGTCATCAACTGACAAGTGATAGGCAATAGGACTTAATTTTTTACTCTCTAGATGGGTGTTAACTGCTACATATGTAGTGGGGAGTACTGATGGAGCAGATGGACCCTCTGTCCATCGAGCAATCCGCTTGTCCTGTTTGTGTGCTCCTTTGCACGGGCTGCCTGGGGTAACACTCGCTGATGTGCAAGATCTGCCTCCAAAGCACAAGACTGATTGTTGGGCTCAAGGCTATTTAGTTAAAACAGTGATTCCAGTAATTTCAGCATCTTAAAATTCAGCCTCAAGGATGTCTTACTGGCAACTGGGTTGGATCCTTAAATGACCAGGGAGTGAATATGGACTAAATACCTTGAACTATGTAGAGGCAGGCAGGTGATTTACAATTTTCTGTGGAGAGAATAGTCTTCCTGTGTTGGGTCTCAGCACCCATTTTTCAAACAGTAGGGTTGAAATTCAGGGAACTTGGTGACTAGCTCTGGATTCTTTTCTAGTGCTGATCACCCCCTTCCCTAATGGCTGTATTTTAAGGGTGGTGGGTGGCTGCAGGCAGCACACTTCCAGCTTTCAAACCAAGGTTCCCCAGCTGTCATGCAGCCCACCGACTGGAGTGTTAAACTTCCATGGAGAATATAAGTCTCCACGAACAACTGTCCTTTCCTGGAGAGCTGTTAACAACAAACTAACTCTGTAGAGCTGCTGCAGGGATGGCTGTCTTGCTCAATTCATGTCTTGCCTCTCTGGCTGCCATTTGAACTATAGGGGAGGGTGTCATGACTGCAGGGATTTTTCCATACTGAACCATAAATCCCTTCTGTGGGCATCATCGTGCTGTATGACTGCTCCATTTAAGCTGCACTTGCTCAACTAGCATTTGTCCCTCTGGACTTAGCATTTTACACTTGTCTGCATTAAATTGCATTTACTGGCTGAGTCACCTAAAAGATGCAAATCCTCTGGAATCCGAGTGTCTTGTGTTTGCTCTCAGTGGGAGGAGTAGCAGAGTGATACAAACATATTATTTCTTTCCAAGCTGTTACGAATCTCTTCTGACCTAAACTATGAAAAAACATCTGAAGGTGTCACTGTTTTTTTTTTTCCATTTACTTGAATGTGAATGTTCTGGGATGTAGATCCCACTCAGACCCCAGCTATAAATCCAGTCTGGGCTCCAGTCTTTGCTAGGGATATTCTTTTGCTTCCATCACAATACCCAGGAGGGGAACCTGTTGTACTAGCTTCTAAATATTCACTGTAAGCAATTCCTCAACCACAGGAGGCTGTAATATAACTAAATCTGGAAGGATTAGCCTTGAATTGCGGGTGGAAATCTGGGACTAAGCAAACTAGCAGCTTGCCTGGGGTTGTGTGGCAGCTTTATAGGATTGTTAGTTTAATACTCACTCGAGTAGCTCTGTATTGTGGCACAGGTTGCAAAATAGTTTGTGGAACAGGTAGTTCACCTGGAAACTGTTCTGTGCCATCCAGCACTTCCCAATCCATGTGGACATAGTCCAGACAAGAGTTGGGCTAGTCCTAACTTCAGAGGCAGAAGCAAAGTTGGGAACGGGGCCTTCAGAGTCTGACTCCACTGCTGCCTTCAAATGATTGTAAACTTTATAGTTTAGGGATTTTGGATCACTCATGTTGGATTACATGGCTGCTGCACATTTTCATGCCTGAAACCAAGACTGTCTGAGGACAAGTGAGATTTTGGGAGTATGATGTATGTAACACCAGCTCAGTGTCCAGGAGCAGTTAAAGACTATCAAATGTTAGGCATTAAAAAATGAATAATGAAATAGAGTACATCCTTATGTCACTGTATAAATCTGGGGTTTGAACTTTGAACTTCTCGTGCAGTTCGTCTTCCCGCATCTGAAAATAGGAATATTAGTTCAGGAAGAGGAGGACAAGAAGGACCATATGCCAGTCAGAGAGGGACCTGGGGGTGTTGATTGACAGCTGGCTGAACATGAGCCAGCAGTGTGCCCAGGTGGCCAAGAAGGCCAATGGCATCCTGGCCTGTATCAGAAATAGTGTGGCCAGCAGGGACAGGGAAGGGATCTTACCCCTGGACTCGGCACTGGTGAGGCCGCACCTCGATGACTGGGTTCAGTTTTGGGCCCCTCACTCCAAAAAGGCCATTGAATGACTCGAGCGTGTCCAGAGAAGGGCAACGGAGCTGGTGCAGGGTCTGGAGCACAGGTCTGATGGGGAGCGGCTGAGGGAACTGGGGGGGTTTAGTCTGGAGAAGAGGAGGCTGAGGGGAGACCTCATGGCCCTCTACAACTCCGTGAAAGGAGGGTGCAGAGAGCGGGGATGAGTCTCTTGAGCCAAGGAACCAGCACCAGGACAAGAGGGAATGGCCTCAAGCTGCGCCAGGGCAGGGTCAGACTGGCTCTTAGGAAGTATTTCTTTGCAGAAGGGGTTGTTGGGCGTTGGAATGGGCTGCCCAGGGCAGGGGGGGAGTCCCCATCCCTGGAGGGGTTGAAGAGTTGGGTTGACCCAGCGCTGAGGGATCTGGTGGAGTTGGGAACGGTCAGGGTGAGGTTCATGGTTGGACTGGAGGAGCTTCAAGGTCTTTTCCAACCTGGATGATTCTGTGATTCTGTGAAGGTGACTGTGCTCTGCAGTGGTTTCATTCTACAACAGCCATCTAGGCTTGGATTCAGCTTGGCAAAAGAGGACTTTGGGGGTAAAGGTGTTCTACAGAGATCAATGATGAAAGTCTGCAGAGTCAAGTATGGTCTGGAGGTGCTGGACACAATAGCTGTTGTCTTCTAGCACAAGGACTGGGAGCTATCAAATGAAGTTAGTAGCAGCCAAGTTCAAAACAGACAAGAAGCAAGACCTGTGGAAGTGCTTGACAAAAAGGTACTGTTTGTGCAACAACTGCGTACAGGCTGGAGGACAACTGGGCAGCAATTGGAGACAGATCCATTTAGGATCCACTTAGCTCAGAGTTTATGCCTCAGTCCTTCCCAAAGGACTGCCGTGTGGATTATGTGTGGATGCAGCTTTGACAGGGCTGGGGTCTGCCCTAACACCCAGCACCCTGTGCACTGTCGGGTTGTTTTCCTTCTTGCCATAGGGACCATTGATGCGTAGCTATGTTAGCAAGTCTGTTAAATAACACTTTCCAGAACCAACTCCCTGCTGAAGTGCTAAGGCTTGGACAACAGGCCCAAGCCTGAGTTGACCTATAGATGAATCCTGTCTATTTTATAACTGATAACCATTGTGCTAGTAGGTATTGTACTAAGTTATAACAACCCACTTATGCTGGTGTAAAAAGTGCTAAAGTATTGAAATACTGCAGCCTGAACAACAGGCCCCAAGCTGAAGCTGCTAACTTAGCATGTAGTCATTAGTGAAATATGTAAACTCACTAGTGAAAGACAAAACACAATCAGTAGAGAGGAGAGAATGTATCCGACTTTCCTTTCGCAGCCTTCTTCAAGGCTGAGAACCCAAGTATTTGGCCTTGTTAGAAACTCCCTTGGTCTCCCCCCCCGAGCCCTGGCCAAGCTTTGGGTGGAATCCAACAGGAGAATGAAACCAGAAACTTTCCGCTCAAAACAGAGGTGCCAGCTATTCTGGCTTGTCGATCTCTGGTATATAAGGCTGGACCCGCTCACAGCGACTTTGGATGCCTCACCTATGGGTGGACGCACCGCGTAGGATTTCCCACTTGCCGGGACTGGCTCTCCAAATCCTCGCTGTAACCGGGGCTGCCCAGCGACTGCGGATCTGGATGATGATGATTATATATGCAAGTGGTGATGTATTTCTCTTAATTACTATTCTCTCTCTCTCTCGTGTAGTAATGATTTGATGCATTACTCTGTTTGTTGCTTTAAGTGCACTATTCTGCTTCTTCTTACTGCATGTTCTCTGTATTACACTGTTACATTACCTGGTTATCACTAGTAAAGTACGCCTACTCTTTTCACTCAGGTGTCCGAATTTAATTGGTATCCTTAATCAGCAAAACACCTGCTCACACACACACACCCCCTGGCGCCTCCTTCAACCATGGAGATGTTCTTTCTGTCTTGTGAGGACTGCATAAAGCAGCTCTGCACTTTCTGACAATAACTTGCAATTCTTAATCACTCCTAGGAATTACAACTTTTCTCTGGTTTATGCCTCCTCAACTCTAGCTGAGGACAGGAGCTGTTTCATATTTAAAGAGTATTATATCTGGATCGGTCTCCTGGGGAGCTGTTGGTCTTGAAGGCTGAGGTTTAAGTCTTTGCACCACTAATTAGATCAGGAAAATAACTAGGAAGATGTAAGCAGAAGGTTTGTAGGAGTGTGTTAACAAACATGTCTTCTCTTGCTTTAAGAGTAGTATAGTGGGCCTGCTGTGATTCGGAAGCATTCATTTCTTAGGGAGATAAAGAAGAGGAAGAGAAATAATTGTGTTTTTATCCCTAGATGTTTCTTCTACAGTAACGCAACAAGAGAAGGAAGTGGAAAGTATGAGTCCAAAGATTACACTTGATTTAAAAGCAGAGAAGTTCCTTGGCTGGGAGACCTGACAGAGCTGGCAAGGGGAAGAGGTCATGACTACAGTTTCATTAAGCTTTTACTTTGAAATTGCTCTTAGTGACAACAGGAGACTTCAGTTTACCCCACGTAGACTGATTAAATGTCATGATAGTTTGTTTAAATGTATTTAGGCACCAGGATTGACAGCTCCTTGGAGCAGTCAAGCAGAGGACCCACAAGGGACGTGTAACTCTGCTAGTTGTAAGTGTGTACGGGACCTAGCTCAAGAGGTAACTATGAAAGAGCCATTCAGTTGTAGAGACCAAATGTACTCAAATTCAATGCTTCACAGTAATGAAACAGCCAAAAAATCCATTAAGACTACACTGTTGATGGGGTTTTCTTTCTGAAGTGGAGAAAGCTTGTTAACAGGGAATGAGGAGGAGGGGCAGGGGGTAAAAGGCTTGCAGGAGGCTTGGAGACTGTGTGAGCAGTTCAGAGTAAATGTTTTACCACCTATCAAAACCATAGCTAAAATACTTTCCAGAGAACAGCAGTGTGGTTAAACAGCAGAGTAATGAATGCTTTTAGAAGTGGAGGAAAAAACATGTCCCTTGAAGAAACGGAAGGCTCTTAAAGAACTTATCTATAGTTGGATAATATCAAAGGGTTAAAAGCTAGAAAACAGACAGAAAGAATGATAGAAAGTTATTCACAAGGTTGTTAAAATGCAGCCTGAGAAGATGTCTTATGGAAGATGTCCCAAGGCTACGTGATTGGAGAGAAAATATCCAATGTGTACGGAGTTGCTATTTATGTTACTTCTCTTCTATATGGGAGGATTTATTAAGGAGAGTGGGCCTCACCCATTTGCAGAGAAAGGATGGTTTTAGTGGAGGGCAGGTGATGATGATAATATAAAACTTCTTTTAACCTGGGAAAAGTAAAAACGTAGTGAGAAGCAGGCTGGGAGGGCTTTTTTTGTTGGAGCTTTTTACAGTACTTGGAAGTAGTTAGGTTTAAATGATTCAGTCTGCCTATTGTGCTCCTCATGACAGTGCTTTCTGAGCATATGGTTGTTAGTTTCTTCATCTTGTGAAGTCACTTAAGACCTGACAGAAAGCTGTTGCTCGCTGAGGTGTGACTGTATCTGTTCCCTGCTGCCCTACTGGTGCTTCACTGGAGTGAAGATAATTAGAAATGACACATCGCTGTGGGTACTGGAGTTCTTCCTTTATGCTCATTTGATACCTAAATCTAGCCTGGTTTAAGCCCTCATAGGGAAGCTGAAGTAGGCTGATGCTGAAACCTTGAGTCTGGTTCTGGACTTGTCCAGGGTCAGAGGGGTTCAGAGCAGAGAGGGGAGCGGGTGGGCTTCAGCTTGTGGTTTCTGTGTACAGAAGAGCAAGCATTTGAACTTTCTTCAGCAAACTGTACCAAATCCACTTTTGATCCCTGTTACAACTCTTCTCCCACAATTTTCCCAGACTCTTGTCTTGAACTCCATGCTACTGTGCAAGTGTATCTAGTGCATGCTCTCACTCTTATTCAGGAGAGAGCTGTGTGCAATGGATGAGATGTTATGGCAGGAGTTGCTTTTTTCAAGCTACAACTTGAGAACATGAATTGGAAGTTATTTTGGTTTTGCACTGTTATGTTCAGTATGGTCCTGAGGTGTAGGTGCTGGGTTCAGGTTCTCAAACTGGCTCCCCAGAAAGACCCTTTCCTGTGCCATGGGGAGGAAGAGTCTCAAAGAATAGAGCTGCAGTCTCTAGTGCTTGTCTCAAAGCTGTTTCTATTCTGAACCACTGAATATGGAAAATCACCTGCTTCTTCCTGACAGTCAGGGAAAACAGACTTTGCTCTGAGGTGGTTTTAATTGCTTTCCTTGTTCTGATGATGGAACAGCAGAGCCTTCCATCTCTGCTTCTGCAGTGCCGTGAGTATCCACACTTTGGTTTCCATTCCTGTTTCTGCCTCCTCTGAGGCTGTGGTCATGGCTAAGTTGCCTCCTTACAGCATACCTTTTTCTCTGAAGTCTCTTATTTTTCACGTCATCTTAAAAACACTGCTGCAGGAGGCATGCTTCCCTCCTCTTCCTGCCAGGTTGCATTCCAACCTTCATGGCAGCAAGTGTCTTCAGAGGGAAGTTCATTTGGCCTTCACCACCTTGAGATGTATCATTCCCTGGAGCTGCCTTCTTCTCACCATCAACTGCCTTAATGTGAGTTAGTTCAGACTTAAACACAAAGGGTTGTATTCATCTGCTCTAGCTTGGACATCTGGAAGTTATTTAAGTCTACTCTCAGTCAACATAAATGATGCCCAGTTGAGCCAGATTTAATA
Source organism: Strix uralensis (assembly GCF_047716275.1). Lineage (NCBI taxonomy): Eukaryota > Metazoa > Chordata > Aves > Strigiformes > Strigidae > Strix > Strix uralensis. Next base: position 22,337,968 of record NC_133986.1, read on the forward strand.
CAGTGGATTTACCAAGTTCTTCTATTTCAAGAGAAAAGAAAAACTTCAGGCTTAACTTAAGGTTTACAAGTTTCTGTAGAGAAGTCTGATTGCAGATGTAGTTTTGCAGGATTCAGTAATAGAGTTAATATTTTTCTGAAAAATATTTTGTACACTATGACCTTTACTCTCAATGGAAGGCAAACTATAGATCACCTCTTTAATGTGGTGCCATTTGAAACATTTGTCTTTTCAAACTGGGACAAATAGTAAATTGGCATTTAGGACACTCAAGGATCCATTTGTTGTGTGCCACAGCAAGACAGAATCTGCTGGAGGCTGCAAAATACCCCCCTGAATCGAAAAGTTTAATGTCAAGCTTAACTTTTACCATTCTGCAGAACAGAAGGCATTTTTAGCCCCCTGTACTTCCAACTTGCAGGGCAAGCAAATTGGATACCTCTTTATTTTATTTGGTAATTTGTAAAGATTATTTCTGTCCTCTCTATTTTTTTTACTTTTTCTCTCAAAGGTGTAAAGTTTTATTCTGTGCTGCAAATGGGCTGCAGACTGAGATGAAAAGAGGACAATTTTGATAGAAATGCATAAGCCAGAAAAGAAAGAGAAATTGAAAGTGTTAAACAGTAAAAGTAAAGAGGCAGATTTTTATTTAATAACCCCTAAATGATGTATGTAAAAGCTCTGAAAACACTGTTAATTATGGGTGGAAAAAAGCCACAGTTCCTGTCCTTACAATGTCTGTTTAGCATGATGGACACCTTTATAGAAAACACTATTCTCCTATAAGCTTTTATTCCAAAACAACAGTTTTTCCTGTCAGGGTGCAATTATTCCTGTCTAGTGAAGGTGACTGTTCAGAATCTTGGTTTTCTGTTTCATTTTACTGCCCTGTTTCACAGCAGGGGTAAATGTGCTGATAAAGAGGATGGTCAAGGTTTCAGATGTCAAGCTAGAGCCTGAATTTGGGTCACCTTTCTTACCGCGATCCCCTGTGGCTTTTGGCCAAGGCAGCTGGTCTGCTTTGGCCACAACCCCAGTTCTTTAGGTGCCTCACATTCCCAAGGCATCTGTGGGAGTCAGGGAAGCCTAAATTCCCATGCAGGCACCTGGTGCCTTCAGAGGATTCAGCTTTCTGTGCCTCGGGAAGCTGTACCTGTATTCCTCGTCTGCCCAGTCTTATTTTGCATGGAAATAAAATGAGCTTGTCTTTTCTCCACAACTTGAGTTGTCCTTGCCTGTCCTTGAGCACTTTGAGCCTGTTTGGCCCTTCTGGGAAAGGGATCGTATTCCTCAGATGAAGCATAACGCTCCTTCACGTTTTCTGTGCTCTCTTTACAAATGACAGCCTGGAGTTTTCAACCTTATTATTAACTACAAAACCCAGTGATTAGATGCAGCAAGGTCGTTTATTATTTGCTCAATGCTCTCAGGGAGATGAGACATTGCAGGAACCAATAGAGAGCTAAGCTCAACAGTAACAATTCTCCTTTGCCTGTCTATAACTTTACTTTTTGACTAAGTTGCAGATCTTACATCTTTTACGAGGGTGAGAAAAGGATACAAACAGTTTAGCAACCTGTTTCTATTGTCTATCTGCTGAGGAAGTTTCTTTTCTGTGGCAAGATGGATGATGATGCCTGGACTCTTTTGATCCTCCCTGCAAAGGGATTAATCTCATTCTTTAGTTCTCCTTGCTAGGGATGAAGTCAAGGATGGAGTTAAATAGTTTGATGGGTGGCAAATAAGCTCCTGAACTCCATTCTCCTTACCGAGCAGGAATCCAGTTAAGGTTATCTGAGAATAAAAATGATCCCATGCTGTCCTGGCTGTGTTTGGGTCCTTTTCCTGACAGCCATGTCTGCATTACAGGAGAGAATAATTTGCATTCAGTTCTCTTCTTTGCCTCTTTTCTTCATAGAGTAGCTAAGATAAAAACTGGGCCAAAATAACGTTCTCTTAGCCATTTTAATCTTAGAGTGGCGAGAAGCCCTGAGTGGGATCAGTGCAGTCACTCTTCCAGTGGGAGCTGCAGCTCCCAGTCCAGACCTCCAGCAATTACTGGGTCCTTCCTCTTACTCTGAGCAATACCAAATCCATGGCACTCATCTCCATGTAGAAGGACAGCAGCAAGTCCATGCCTCTAATTCAGCACAGGATCAGTTCTGGATATTAAAGCAATGGCATTGCCCCTGAATAGGTATGAATATTATTTTTAGTAAGTAGTGGTTTAATTTCCAGCTTGGCCTTTACTAACACAAGGAGTGACCCTTCATCACAGTCTTCCTCCGAGTAATGGGGTTACTCTTGTTGGATATGACTCAGCTGGGAGAAGCACCTCTGCCTTTTGACCCTACTGAAATAATCATGGGGAGAAAATGAACAGTTCCTCAGAAAATTGAAGCCCACGTGTCCCTTGCTAACTTGGAGGACCTGCAACCCGTGAATCTTTGTTAAGGCACAATCATTTAAAAGTCCTAAAAGTGGGTCCTGATGCCGGAGATAGCTTTGCAGAAATGATGATGATGTATGGAGGCCAAGTCCAAAGCTAACAATGGAGAGAAGGAGGCTGCAGGGGCACAAGGGGACCAGTTTATTAACGCTGCTGCTGCTATTTTCTGTGGCAGGTCTGAGTACCTTCAGCCTCATTGATCTGAATGGTCAGTGTTTCTCAATCTGCCCTAGTCTCAAGGGATCAAGCTTCCCCACTCTTCTCTCTAGGGTGGAGGGGGTGGTTGGAGCTACAAAATACTTAATAGTATGGAGATTTTTGCCCTGTGCAGTCTGGCTTCTCAGCTTTGGCAGTCGCACGTTGTGCTCCTCTGTTTCTCTGCCCCAAACTTTCAACTGTCCACTTTTATTTCCTCTGGTGATGGGATTCCAGTAAGCTCTGTAGCAACAGACAACCGAGAAGAGGGACCCTGTGTGTTTTCTAGCTAAGAAAAGGGTGTATGTAAGCTCACTGCCACACCTGAAGCTCTGCATTAATTCCATCTATATCCCCACCACAGGGAAAATCAAAATTGTTGTTCACACTTAAACACCGACAGTCAACCAGCTCTGAGAAAATGTCTGTAATGAACCAGCCTTTTCATTGTGCTCCCCGTACATTCACCTACCTGACCTCACAGAGACCTGGAAGTTGCTAGAAGTTCCTAAAGAGGGTATTACTCCCCTCTTCCCTGCTGCTGCTGGGAAGTCTAGAGTTAGAAAGACTATTACATTTTGTCACTGTTTTATAAAAATGTTATGGGCTTGAACACTTACAGTGAGACTTCACGCTATTATTGCAGAAGTGTTTAAAATGTTCTGAGGTGCTTTTAGGTGCCAAAAAAATTTAGTTGACAAAATAATAATAAATCCAGATCTAGCTAACACTTTCAATGAACATAAAAGCTCTGACTGAAATTCCCTTTACCTCTCCGTTCACCCTGTGACGTCTGTCTTTCCTTGCGGCTTTGTTCCACACTAAAGCTGTAATTTATAAGTTCTGAATCTCTATTATGTAAAACAAGGAGAGTTAATTTTTGGAGCTTTCTGAGACTTATCCTTTGTAAGTGAACTGTGGTACAAAAATCCAATAAAAACTTAGATGTTTTAATTTATAGTAAAGCTTCTGCACGCCACTCTGGGAATGTAAAGCAGTCCTGGCATGATCATTAATTACGTGCATAGTTACTGTAAAATAGTCTCATCCTAAGACAGAACTGGAGTCAAAGTCCTTTTTATTTGTTGGGGTGGGGAGCTGTGTAGATCTGCTTTAAGCTGGAATACAGTTCTCCCCACCCAGTCTCTAATCTCCTCATCATAGCTTGAATATCCAGAGTCCTCTGCTTAAATATTTCCGGCTAGAGAATGTGATATGATACGGAGCGGTTGCACCTGAGTTGTAACAAAAGAAACCCGTGTCAAGCATTCAGGTGTCGTTATGAACTTGGAAACTGCAGATCACTGCAGTGCAGCTCCAAAGGCATTTCTCTGGCTGCATTAAAGGGCTTGGAATGACATCTTCAAAATCCAGAAGAACATACAGCTTTTTACTTTACAGTGTGATTAATGACTCTAGGAACAAGTTTTTAAGCTTGATCTCCAGATGGAAGAATATTAAAAATATTGATTTATTGTGTCTTCTTGTGTGAACTTTGCTCAAATTGGACTGCTGAGCTGCTTGAGCCAATTTTGCTGTCAGCGTGGTCACTCAGTCCATGAGTCTTAGCAATTCTGCTGTGAGTTCTTCCCTATAGCACTTTGGGGAAAATATCAGTTCTTTGCAATGTTTGAGGATTTTAAAAACAATATAAAGAAAATCCCATTCACACGTATGGGAACTGTCAGTCATAGCATCGCTGTGAAATCCAACTGCAGGCACAAGGACACCAACTCTGACTTCTACCAAAAAAAAAAAAAAATTTAAAACATCTTCCTTTGTTTGGAAGACAGACAGAAAAAGCTATCGAGGGTGTAAATCACTGTCATTTGTTAAATCTGCTCAGGGCTCTGTCCTCAGCTGGTACCAGTTAAAGTCCTGTGCACCCAGATTAAGTTGCAATAATTCAAGAGGAGGATCTTTAATTAAGCAGAAAATAGTGATCATAAAACTCTGTTCCTATATGTACCTGTTCTAGGCTCATCTGCACATGTGATGGTGTCCTAGAAAGTCTGAGTCCCTAAAATAAGAAAAAAACTTCCATTAGTTGTTTAATGAGCTTTAAACATTGTTATAAAAACTTCTTCACTCATCAGCATCTTTTGTTCTCAGAAATGTATTAAGTTGGGGATCTCAGGAAGGTGTCTGATCCACTGTCCTGCCCCTGCAGCCCAGCTCTGGGAGCCTGCCCAGGCCATGAACATCTGCTGCCTCTTCAGAAGACAGATTCTGGTGCCCCCCTGTCCCTGGCCTTCAGAAAGTTTTCCAAAGTCTGAGCTGATTTTCTTCCTGCAGTCTCAGCACATTCTTATTATTTCTACCCTGGGCATCAGAAACAGTTATGATCCTGTTCATATTAATACCTCTAAGCTGGTGCTTTCATCAGGTCAGAAAAACTCCCCGTGTTTTTTTCAGATGGAGAGCAGCAACAGCTTCTGGCTAAGGCCCAGCTCAGGACCCAGGTGTGAAAATGAACAGCAGTTCAGGACCAGAGCAGCTCTAGTTCTCGGTGGGAGGTGAAAGGTGATGGTCTCTTCCAGGCGTGATTCTCTGCAGCTTCTCCTTTCCTTCTCTCAGTACTGTGCTGGTAGTTAATCAAATATATTGTTCCTCTATGCCTCAGAGCAGTGTCTTTCCTCTACAGACTTCCCCTTTCTAATTTTCCTTCAGTCCTTCATCATATTCAGCCTGGAGTGAATATCTCAAAGACTTTATCATCTGAGCCTGTTGGGGTTCTGGGGCAAAGTCCTTCCCTCTGTAACAGAATAAATCCCATAAAACCAGTGGAGATAAATGAGGGAGCTAACCGTGATGGCCCTGGGTCCCCACTGTGTGGGCAGCTGGAAGTCCCACCATGGTAGGGGGTGATGCTGGAGCCAGCTCCAACATCTGGTGAAGGCTGACCCAGCCTGGGGCCAGGAGGGAGGAGGACTGGAGACCCCAGATTTGGCAGGTCTCATGCTCTTCTCTCTCAGTTGCAGCATCTCCTGGGGTCTCCCTGTCTGTCAGGCAGGTGGAGAAACCCCCCTGCAGATGAACAGGGGTGGGACACCGTGGTGGCTGATCAGATCAGTGTCCTGCTGAGATGGGAAGGAAGTGGGCCTTGTGTAAAGGCCAGGCTGAACTGTGGGCCACCAGCATGTGCCTCAAGTGTAGTTCTCCTACCATAAATAAAAGTAGCACCAATAGCCCGGGAAGATTTTCAGAGGATGAAAGAATAAATGGATAAAGCAATTACAGAAAAAGGCAAATTAAAGTATTAGAGCTTGACGGGCTCCTTATTTTTTCCCCTCTTCTCTTTGAATTACTTTTCACTCTTAATTTCCTTACATCAGATTACAGCCCAGTCATCTGCCAGTGATGACAATCTCACTTGGGCACCTGTCCTGGCTGCTGCCACACGGTGCTGCCGTGCGGGGGGACGCCGTCTGCGTGCCGGGGGGATGGGGAGAGCTGTATTTCACCCGATTATCAGCACCATGCTTTAATTTTCCTGGCACATTGCTGTAACCTGGACGTAGGCTGGGGATTGCAAAAATATAAAACAAAATTAAAGCCTAAAAAGCTAGCTGTGTGATAATGAATGAGATACTGCTGACCCGTGGGCTTTCTCTCTCTTCCGGATAATTACAGAGGAATGACTGTATAAATCTTAGTTGGATTTCCTGCTCCTTTTTCTCTTGGAAATGGATGGCTCTGTTGTGTTTCTGTTCCCCAGGCTGGAGGATTGTTTTAATTTAAATGCAACTTTACGATGCTTTGCTGCTGTAGCAAGTAGAATTAAAAAAACCCCACACCAAACAACAAAGAAAGAAAAGAGAGTGAAGCTTTTAGATAACTTATCATTTATCACACTAGCTGGTAACTGCTGTTCTTGTGTCTGAACTGCAGTTTGTTACACTGCCTGAATGCAGTTCCCAGCAAGCTCTTGCCAAAGGCTTTGGATTTCTTCTTTGGCTTTCTCTGGTCCAAGGGCAATACTCCCCAAATTGTCTCTTCCGGTTGATTGACATTTTGGGGGACAGCACATTGGCAGACCTGGTCACGTTATGGCTGAGGGTGTCTTTATACAGCGGTGACTTCTGTACTCTTCTGTTGCTCCCCTGAGTTTGAGGGATCCCAGCACCTCCCCTCAGCCAGGCGGGCAGAGGCAGGGCTTGCACCCAGGCTGCTGCAAACAGCGGCTTCTCCATGGGGGTGGTAAAAGACGTGGTACTTGAGGGTTTTTCTTCTGGAATTCAGTAATTATCTTTGATCTTTTAATATCAGTGTTAAGCAGTTAGGCTCCAACACCTACCTTGTACTGGTGTCTCTCACCCAATGTTTCATCACTGTATTAAATACAATATATTTAATATATGTTAATATATTGTATGTATTTTCATCCTCTGTTTTAGCCCAGCTTCGCAAGTGATTGCACCAACTCCTGACCTCAAAGTATCTCCCTTAAACCCGCTAAAGAAAAACCTTTGGACTTCTTGCAATGTTCCTTATTAAGACTAAGAATTACCGACGCTGCTCCGCAGCCCTCTCCCCCCTCTCAGCACGTGATGTGTTACCCAGAGAGACCTTTTCCCTCGCCCGGGAGGGGAAGACAAATACTATAATCAGGTGCAGGATGAGCCTGGGGCGTAAAACAGCGTCTCTTCATACAAGATTTGTAGTTGTGGAGTGCTGCTGCAGCCCTGCTAATCCACTCGCTCCTTATTAGGAACTTCTGGGCAGTTTTACTGCAAACTGCTACTTTTAAGTGGGGCTTGCTCAGGCAGAGGCAGGACAACAAGTGCAAGAGGAGCCTGACAAGGCTTTGGCAGCTGGGAAATGCAGAACTGAATTGCAGCTGGGATGCTGGGAGGAGAGAGTAACCCAGAAATGCCAGAGAATGTGGGATTTTGGTGAGCACCAAATGAAATTTGTTTGCAGGCTGGATGCAGACAAGAGCCTGCTCAAATGGCAAGGCTGGCCAAGGGTAATGCTTTCAGCTTCAGCATCCTGAGGATTTTAGGTTCACAGCAGTGTTTGTTTGTGTGACACTCTTCAGATGAAGCTGCCTTCAGGTTTTGGCACCCAAGGCCATGGCTCAAGGCAAGTCCATTATGTATGGCCTGAATTCCCTGCTTTGGGCTCAGATTAGATTGCATTAAATCCCAGTGTAGGCACTCTTCAGTGTGGTTTAATTCAGTGTATCTTCAGATTCAGCATTAAACTGAATCAAATCAGTGCTGTTCTGATTCTGAATAAGAAAGTGCCTGTGAGAGGCCTTAATATCAGTTTGAGTAACCACTTCGAAGTTACACCTTTAATTCATTTAAAGTTTTAAAGTACTTAAAAGCTTGTCTACACATCATTAGTGAATGCTTTCCTTATCTAGGATGCTCTATCTGATGGAAAAGAGATTGGGTACAGGTTGGGTACGAAAGGGTGGATAAAGGTTGGTTGGTTTTGTGGTGCTGTCAAGTTTTATTCTAAATTGCTTTAGGGTGTTTTCTTGATTTTTGGAGTTTAAGGTTTTTCATTAACGCAAAATGAAATGCTAGCATTTCTGGTCTAAGCAACTGCAGAGGAAAACTTTGTATATGTACATATACCTATGAATGTAAAATCTCTAAAAGCAGATACCACAATTTTTTGAAGCATTTGATTCTAAGTTTATTTCTTGATTGTGAGGAGCATAAACAAGTTTTCTAAACACACAGAGGCCCCTAAACCCTCTGAAACAAACTCTTCATAATCCTTTCACAGGCTTCTGTTCTGCAAAACTTACCATCTAATCAATATGACCAGATTCTACTTAATTAACAACATTGAACCAAAAAGCCAGGATCATCCCAGACTGGGTGGTAACTCTCTGCAGATGCCTGAGGGAAACTTCTGCTGATGGGAGGCATCACAGCTCCCACTTCCACTCCTAAACAGACACACCAAAGGCTGTAATTTCTTGTTTCCTAACAATATTCTCTCTGCATCTGCAGCTGAAGTTCTGGCTGTGAAACATCCAGAACCTGTTCATTGCATTTAAAAGATAACTGTAGAATAGATAACAACATGTAGAACATAAGTCTGTGTGTGTGTCTGAATAAGGAAAAGCTTCTTATATAATCCATTAGCAAGCTGCTGGTCTGCAGTTTCTTGGTAATGAGATAAAGAGCAGGCATGGAACACCTTTCCCACAGTAGCTGCGAATGCTCCCATGTGTTCTTCCCTCTTAAGTTGTATTTGCTTGTTGCTGCTGGTGGAATAACATCCCATTAGTAAGGAAAACCTGAAGAAGCCATGAAGGGCAGCAGTGTCCAGGACTGAGGGCCTTGAAGGAACTGCACCTGGGCTCCTTTTTGGGGAGGGGAGGATAAAAAAAGGTATAAAGTGCAGATCCCAGGCAGAGGAACCCCCTCCTGACCTGCTGCTAAAGCTCTCCAAGAGGAAAGACTTTTCTGTATCTTCTGACCCAGCAACCTGGTTAGATCCAAAGCCTTCTTCAGAGCTCAAAGCATTCCCTCTTCATTCCATTCTAACCGGTGAAGCTGTCAGGTCCAGCTGATTATTTCTTTTCTTTCACTACTCCTTTTCTGGAGGAGTTCATGTATTTAAAAGCTATGTTGTCTTATTTACTACAGAAACAAGGACACTTCAACTAAAGATGAATGCTATGTGTGAAGGGAAGGAAGACCAAAGTCTGTTTAGTGAAGAATCTCTTCCTTTACCTTTCCTTAAATCCCTCTATTTCTTTTTAGCCCCCATGACTAGCTGCCTCTTCACTCAGAATATCTGCTGTTTCCGTAGGGAGTCTCTTGGCCAGGAGCATGTTCTTTCCTTCAAGCAACAAACCAGAGAATTGAGCAAAAGAGCATCTCTAGAAAATGGTTTTTCTCTTTCCTTGACCTGGACTCAAATTGCATGCCACAGGCTCCTGAAGGCAGTGAAATGTTCCCCTTCCAGCCTTCTCTTTCCCGTTCCCTGTCCCTAGTCTGGGTCCTTGCCTCCTTGCTCAGTTTGGATCCAATTCTGCTCTAGTTTAGCTGAGCCTGGAAGCAGTGCCTACAGCTTTAGAGCTGGGGATGCACTTCAAGGTTACAGCCTGCTACCTCCTCTGGGACAAGGAACTTGCTGGCCTGCTGTGGCTGTAGGAGTAGTTCTGGCTGTTAGAGCTCCACAGTAAACCAAGCACTGATACAGAGAAATGATTACTTGTTTTGAGACTTATTTACTTATAGAAAACTGCTTAACAACTTATTTACTCACTTACAGCAACTTATAGTATTACTTATAGTATTTCTGAATATTGCTAAGAATCCTGCTTGCCCAGACTGTTCTGTGGGATTTTACCAAGGACTGCTGTGTCCATCAAAACAAAGCAGTTTACTGCGAAAATCTACCAAGAACTGCAGTGTTCAGCAAAATATCATGTTTTTGTCCTTGGGAAACAGATGTGCTCTGACTAGTTGGGTCTTGGTAATGAGTAAAGATGGTCATATACGGACGGTAGAAGTTCCATTGGTTCTCTTAGATAAGATAGAATGAGTAAACTGGCTGAAAACCACTCTTGTTATTCAAGAAATTGGCCAAGAGAATCTGCACATGCTCCGGGGAGAAGTACAGGGTGAGGAGGACTGTGAGCCTTCCTCCCAAAGATCCCTGAAGACGCCCCCCAGGAGGCAATGCGCAGGTGCAAAGAGAACACAAACAGCTGACACCAGCCTCTAGAGCTAACCCAGCCTCACTTATGCATATGTATGTTTGTGTTATGTAATCAATGAATATGTATATCCAGAGTCGATAAGTTTCTAGTAAAATGTGCTGTTGGGGTGCAAGCTTTGTGGGGAAATCCCCTCGCACCCCAGCGCTGGAGTAAACATACCTGCTGCATAACTCTCTGAGTTGAATAGAGTCTGTTTCCGCGAATCACTGTCCCCAAGACCTCTGGCCCCCTGTGACCAGTGGCCCCTTCTCCCACCGCACCCTCCCCCTCCTCTCCGACCAGGCTCGGGGTCACCCCTCAGAGTGACTCTTTCCCTTTGTGCCCGACTTGGCTGCCTGCAGCCTCATTTTCAGGTGCTGGGCATGGAATCCTTGTCTTGGACAGGAGACAGAATGGAACTGAAGCATCGTGAGCTGTGAAACTTGGGAATTTTATTCAACAACTAAGACAACATTTTTTGTGCAGTCGGAGGAGCATGGGCAGGACCGAGAAGGCTGTTGACGCTGAGGCTGCCGTTGGCTCAGCAGTCAGAGCCCTTGCAGGAGGCGGTCATGGTGCACTGCAGCCTGCACTGGATCCTGTCCATCCTGGTGCTCAGGCCTTCCCTCAGGTTCTGCATGAGCTCCTGCAACCAAGTAAAGAGTTCCACCAACTTCTGCACTAGAAGGGGGAAGGAGCTGAACCCGCCTGATTGTGTTGGTGTTGGCCTTGGCGTCTGAAGGGGGGTTGAGGGGAAGGCTGGCCGTGGCGTTGGAGCAGCCGTTACTGCTGGGCTCAGCCCCATCTGTTCTAGGATCCAGTCGTAAAAGTGCTGAGTGGAGGTGTAGATTCCCAGCCGTTTTGCTCTCGTACAGCCTCTCCCCCAGCTGGTCACCCCAACCAGCCAGAAGTGGTCAGCACTGTTGTCTTTGCAGACGAGAGGAGCACCACTGTCACCCTGCAGTGGAGGAGAGAGGGTCAAGGTGGTGTCGGGTGGCCGCTGGCAGCACTAGGGCCGGCTCCTTCTCTCTGTCAGCACCCCCCAGAGCTGTATGCGCTGCACAGAGAGGCTCTGCTCAGGTGCTGGGGGCGACAGGACCTTGTCTGAGAGGGGGTCATGGGCCTGTGGGGTAGGACTCGTGCTCCTCTCGTGCTCCACCCAGCACTGCTGGCTGGGTGCAAGAGGGATGTTCCAGGGCTGGGACCTGGACCTCGGTGCTGCCAGGAGTGCTGGATGGGCTTTCTGGGCAGAGTCCCAGGCCTCTGGGACAGTGGGGCCCTGGGCAAGGGCCTGCAGCTGGGGAAGGGGAGGTGAGCCCCGCCAGCAGCGGGGACCCAGCGGTGGGAGGGCGACTGGCCAGGCAAAGCCCGCGCCAGGGTGTTTGGGCGGCTGTGCCGGGGCTGCCTGTGCCGCTGGGTGCTGCCTTGTCGCAGGCTCCTACCTGGCAGGTGTCGATGCCGCCCTGCGGGTAGCCAGCACACAGGTTGTGGGGGTGGACGGCCCCTTGGTACGACCGGCTGCTGTTGCAGAGGTTGAGGTCGATGAGGTGGACCTTGGCCTCCTGCAGAACATCCGTTGGTCCTTCAGCTGTGAGCAGAGAAAGGAATTAACGCCCAGCAGCTCGTTGCCAGGTCTCCTGCCCTGTCTGGGTGAACCCTTCCCTGGGGCTTGGCTTTGCACCGGCGTTGCCCTTCTGTCTCGCCGTGGGCCCTGGGCCAGGCCCATCTCTCCATGGGCACACGTCCCCGCAGCTGCGCTCTGGCTCTTGCCTCTGCTGTCAGGAAGCCCAGCCCGCCTCCCCCGTGTGCCGAGCTCGCACTTGGGACGCGAGCGCTCTTTGGGAACTCACCTCTCGCTGTCGTGGACCCCCAGCCACTGATGTAGCAGGTTGTCAGTTCTGACACTTTCAGCGAGGCGTCGGGCACGCAGGCGAGTTGTATGGAGTTGCTGCACTGGACAGGCTGGTCCAACTCCAGCAGCGCAATGTCGTTCCTCTGCGAGATGCTGCTGTAATCCTCGTGAACCAGCAGCCGTTTAATATTGCGCACTTGGGCCTCCGGGCCCAGCTGAGTCAAGCGGGTGGCCCCAACCACCACGCGCCAAGTGGTGATGTGCCTGGAAGGCAGAGGGGGAGAGGGCTCAGAGGGAGAGGAACCACGTGCTGCAGCAGCCCAGCAGTTCCCTGCCCTTTGCTTCACACAGGGGAGAGGAAAGCAGTGCTACGGAGGGCGCGACTGCCCCTGCATGCCTTGGGCTCAAGGCGTGTCAAGCTGGAGGCTGCTAGAAAGCCGTGGCAGGAGCCCAACTCTCTCCTGAGCAGCGTCTCAGCCGGGCTCTGCAGTGCCCAGGCACTGGGCATACCGCAAGGAAAGGGGACGGGAGTAGCACGTGGTGCTGCGGGTGGGGCATCCGTGAGTGCCAGGGGATATCCCTGTTCCTGGCCCTCCTTACCTGGCCTTGGTGAAGCAGTGGGCTGCTGTGAGGACCCACTGTGGGCTGATGAGGGACCCTCCACACACATGTCCCGTGCCTCTTCTCCAGGGACCCTGGATGCTCACGATCCAGGGCCAGGCCCCTGGCTGGGTGTCTGTACCCCCCACCACGTGCGAGGTGCCATCGTCAGCAGCCATGGGCCGGAGCCCGCAGGTCCTGTAACCAGAAACTCATCACCATCCTGCTCGACGGCTCGCTGCTGTCCCGGCTGAAGGTCAGCCGTCTGCCCTCCCCACGAGGCACTGCATGGACAGCGAGGCCAGAGAGCCCCGTGGGGCAGGCGGGCGGCCGCCCCCATTTCTGCTGGAGCCCCGCAGGTGAGTTGTGCCAGCAGCCCGGGCACTGCGAGGAGCCGAGGCTCCCGCGTGGGGCTGGGGAAGCCGTGGTGTGGCCACGGGGGACAAGCGGGCACCCTCCAGGGAACCCCATCAGGTTGCCCAAGCTCCCTCCAAGAGCCTCGGCCACTTACCTACAACTGTCCCAGGCGCCGTGCGCAGGCCAGCACAGGGCCAGCAGGATGAGGAGACGGAGCAGATGCATTGCTGCCAGCGGCATGTGCCAGCTGCCAGAACCGAGGGCTTGTTGCCACCAGTGCAGCAGCCAACAGAGTGCCCGCAGGGCTCGCGGTGCCCACGGTGCCCACGGCAACGGGGCTGATGTCACAGAGTCGCTGGTTCCAGGGGCTGGGCACGGTGGTCTCTAGGGGCGGGGGGGGGAAAACATGGGGGTTTCCAAGCAGGAGGGGAGGCAGAAGCTGGGATCGGACACCCCCGACAGACCCAGCTGAATGCTCTGCTTGCGGGACGGGGTGTGCAGGCCCCGTGGCAGGCAGCAGCGCCCGGCCCCAGCACTGCCTGCCAGCGGCGAGCAGGAAAAAACCCAGTGTGGCACCACAGCCTCTTGGGGGAGTTCACCACCCCCCTGCTCTCCGCAGCCCTCTGCCACCAGGTCCTTCTCAAAACTCGTACACCGGAGAACAGAACTGCTACAGACAGCAGCACACGCGTGTGTGTGGCAAAGCCCATCTGGTTCCAGCCGCGCAAGCACGCAGGGATGTGCAGCCACCTCAGCCCACCAGAGCCGAGCAGTGTCACCCTTCCCGCACAGAGCACAGGGCAGCACAGAGGCAGCACCGGCCACGTCAGCCCCAGCAACACCCTCTGGCAGGCGCCGTGTCCTCACTCTCCAGCAGTTGTCTCGCTGTTCTGGGCCAACACGGACAAGGGCGGTTGTGGCCCCTGGTGTGCGTGGCCAAGGACAGGCAGCTGCAAGCTCCAGGCAGAGGAGGCTGCTCCTGCTCTCAGCCCCACGTGCCATTCTCCATGGCCTTGGGAAATGCTGCAGCAGCCTCAGCTCCTCAGTCTGCCTCCTACGGCCGACGGCAGAGCCGTGCTCACGTGCGGGATGCAGGGCAGTCGTGGCAGAGAAGCAGGAGGCAGCCGCCTGCGTTGCGCTTGCTGATCAGGGCCGCTCCCTGGAGGGGCGAGAGCAGTGGCTTGAAGCGTGGCAGCCTCAAAGCTGGTGAAGGGTGCGGGAGCTCCCTGCTGCCATCCTGGCTTGTGTGGACAGACGTCAGGCACACAGCTGAGCGCCCGCCCAGCCTGGTCCCGAGGGTGCCAGGGCAGGCTCCCACTGAAAGCGGAATAGCTGCTGTCAAAGCCCTTGAGGCACCAGGGCTGGGCCCCAGAGAAACAGGACTCGAGGCTGCTTTGTTTTGGGGAAGTTGACCTGAAGGTGAGGCCCCGGATCTGCTTCGAGAGAGCAGGCAGAAGGCGGCCTGAGAGAAGACGACTCGTCCTCTGTGGCTCTTCTGGTCAGCCAGACCCTAATCACAGTTGTCTTTAAGCCCGGCCTGCCACTCAAAGCCTATTTGGAGCCCAGCTGGATACCAGATTGCCAGCCAGAGGCAACGTAGAGCCCGCCTAGACCACACGTCAGCCAGCCAGAGCCTACTCACAGCCCTCTTGGACCTCAGCTGGCCAGCCAGAGCCTACTCAGAGCCCTTGTGGCCTGCAGCCCAACTGCCAGAGCCTACTTGGAGCCGATGTTGTAAGAGTCGGTCAGAAGATCAGCATTGTCTCAACATTGTCATCAGGGACATGGACAGGAAGGTACCCGACAATGGCCTGTTTGGCACAGTTGCCAATCCCAAGAGTGGAATGAGGCTCCTGAATACAGAACTGTGCGGCACAGTGAGCGCTGTGCTGTTCTCCTGAGCACTGAGGCGTGTGGTACAGAGTGCTGTGCTATTGTTCGGTACCTGAGCCTAACCAGAGCTGACCGCATAGCCACTGTCAAAAAAGATGGGTTGCAACTGTTGCCATAACATCAATGAAGAAATCATGAACTTTAGGCGAACTTTGCTTTATTATAATACCAAAACACACCTCCTGGTTGAAGGCTGCCCGCCTCTAAGACTGACCACGCCTTGGACACTCCCCCTCGTGCATGCGCAGTAGCCTCATTCGAGAAGGGCGGAGATGCCTGATGCAGAGGTGGAGCAAGGTGTGTCACTAAGCATAAAAGATGACTTCTGGACAACGAAAATTCAAAGCTTCCCCACCGAGGATCATGGCGACCGACGACGGAGCACTACCTGACCCAGGACCATTAGGACATCTTGAGATCAGCGGTGGTAGCTATAACCTCCCCTTCTCTTCTTTTTAAACTTTACTTTTCCCCTTTCTTTCACCCATCTCTAGCTTCACAGGCAACACAACACAGTTTCACTGTTTGATTGATGCTATCCCCTTTGGTGTTGGTCACCTTAATTTTGCACTTTCGAGATCGTAGCAAACGAACCATCACAAGTCCACCGAGTGGACCGTGACAGATGTGGACACAAAAGTTGGCCAGCCAGATCAAAATTGGAGTTGTCTTTGAGCCCGGCCTGCCACCCTGAGAGAGCCAGTTGGGTACTAGCTGGCCAGACAGAGACAATGTTGAGCCTGCCTAGACCGCTGGTTGATACAAGGAAATGATCACCTGCTTTGCAACTTATTTACTTATAGCAACTTATAATGATTTCTGAATATTGTTTAATAATCCTGCTTGCCCTGACTGTTCTGTGGAAGTTTACCAAGGACTGCTGTGTCCATCAAAGCAAAGCCGTTTTCTGTGGAAACTTCTCAAGAATTAGTATGTTCAGCAAAAATAAGAGACATGCCTTGGAAAGCAGATGGGTTCTAACTAGTTCAGTCTTTATAGTGAATAGATAACCATATATGGACGGTAGAAACTGATATACTGGGGCTTTTAGATAAGATAGAGAAGATAACAGCTCTTGTTGTTCAAGAAAGTGGCTAAGAGAATCTGCGCATGCTCCGAGGAAAAGTACAAGGTGAGGAGGACTGTGAGCCTTCCTCCCAAAGATCCCTGAGACGCCCCCCAGGAGGCAATGCGCAGGTGCAAAGAGAACACAAACTGCTGACACCAGCCTCTAGAGCTAACCCAGCCTCACTCATGCATATGGATATTTGTGTTATGTGATCCAATGAATATGTATATCCACACTCTAGAAGTTTCTGGTAAAATGTGCTGTTGGGGTGCAAGCTTTGTGGAGAAATCCCCTTGCACCCCGGCGCCGGAGTAAACATACCTGCTGTATAACTCTATTCGAGTTGTAGAGTCTGTTTTCTGCAAGTCAGCACCCCCTCCCTTTGGGGGTCACATATGATACCTGGTGCACACAGCCAGACACCTTGCATGGGGTGTCAGGTGGAATTGCCCTTGACTTTAGGGAGCTGAAGGACAATACAGATTTTGGTAGAAGTGCGCAGCTTTTGCATGCTGGTATCTGCTTCAGTTTCCCCATGCTTCTTCAGCAGTTTTGGGGATTCTGTGTTTTTGTGGGGCCAGCCAGCTCTAGGGCAGCCTTTGCTTCCCAGCCCATGGCATCTCAGGAGTCTAATGCCTCCAGTTCCGATAGCATCACCCGTAGGAGGTGTCTCCCAACTACTCCATCAAATTTCCCTTTTTCTCTCCCCTCTCCACTTGACTGGTAATTTAGCTTTAAAACGGATACTAACATCTCATTCCTTTGTTTGGTTCTGGGGATATTGTGGCTTTGTATCCTTCTGGTGTTGGGATCCTTCCTGCCCAACTACCATCCTTCATGTCAGCAGTGACCTGCGAGGGCAGAGTCATTAAAAATTTAATGCTGCATTTTCTATGATCTGTAGCTTCCTTCAGGCAATGGTTTTAACAGGGTCTCTGCCAGCCTGTGACTGATGTGTTGCTCCACAGAAGCTGGAGTGATGCATGGATTTCCTCGAGCAGAGTGCCCTCGCTTGTCCCATCCTTGGCTGCACATCTGAAGTGACGTGAAGCTGCAGGGAAGTGATTTTCCTTGTGCTCTCCAGCAACCAGTGGAGACACAAAAAGCTCTTAAGAGAGTTTGGAGATGTGAAGGAGCATCTGATAGATGTGACGGTTTCCAAGTACCGTGAGCCTGACACCACTTTGTTAGAGGAGTTAAGAGGAAGGGCAGAGCCTGAGCTATCAGCTGTGATCAAAGATGTGACCTGGGGTGGACCAGCATCTGCTTTAGACAAATATTCAGGAAGGCGTGGGGAGAAATCCACCCACTGCCAGGTTCTCTGTGGCAGCTTTCCCATCTCTCATTACCAGATTCATCATCATCGGAGTCTAGTGATGAGGAAGGCAGATGAGACCTAAAAGCAATTATTTCAAAAACTCTGGGGAATGCTGCCCTTTGGGAGTCTGTCATACAGTTGAGCTACATGATGCTACAGAACTTGGTCCTTTAATTTCTACTTCCCTGGGACAAATATATAAAGGCTGGAGCTGGTGGGAAAGAAGGTTTCTCTGTTTCATCTTGCAGCCATCCTTGAGCCCCCTTAGGTTAGAAACAGCCCAATCCCCACTCTAAAGGCAGCTTTGGAAAACTTTCCCACAGATGCTTACAGTCAAGACTGCTTCAAATCCACTCTGTCCCACTTCATTTCACATAATTAGGAGCTGTGACTTCCTTGACCTGACTCTTCCTGTCTTGAAACGAGATTTTTCAAAGCAGCAACCCACCAAGGAGAAATTGACAGCAAACTGATGATCCATGTGGGATGGCTCTGACCTCCGGCTATTAAAGGATTGACCAACCTCTTTCTAAATTCACTTAATCTTCCTTTTTTCCCCTATCACTTTTTTTTAAAAAATAAAAGGACTTATGCTTAAGGAGAAATACAAATCCACTTATGTATTCAGCACCCACCTTCCCTTTTTTTACTGTAATCACTTTTGCATCCTGTGATCCTGAATCAGGTCTGAACTCAGAGGAAAGGGCAGAGCTGGGTATCAGCTACAGGTGCAAAAATGCTGGGCTTGAACCAGACCAAAGTCTCCCGCACACTGCAGCAAACTTATGGCAGGGAGAAAATGGAACAGAGTTCCCAGTTGAGGGGGGTCTTGTCTGGGCGCAAAGCCATCCTTTCTGGAAACTAAAGAGAACAGCAGAGGCTTGAACTTCTGGGGGGCAATGAAGCTAATTGCGGCTCAGGTACAGACCCAAGATGTAAGAAACATGTGATTTCTTTTGATCTGACCTTAGGCAAATTGATTTTGGAGTTCTGCCTTCATGCAGAAGAGTGTGAGCCTCAGACATTTGACCCTTTTCTTACGCTCCTCTGCTGCTTCACTATCTGCATCTCCAGCCTCGGCAAGGCAGTGACCTCCCCACGCATACGTGGGGATATGAGCCCAGGTTAGTGCACCACGGCTGAAGATGTACCTTTTAGGAGCACTGCACCGAAAAGAGCATTACTGAGAAATGGGGAGCACCCTTGGGTGACAGGCTGTGGCTCAGTGCTGGGAATGGGGAGCTCTGGTCACTCCTGTCTCACCCCAGCACTCCGGGCCCTCAAACTGGGTGCCAGTGCTACAGGGACCTGGAAACCTTCTTGAAATCTGCCTTAAACACTTCCTGCAGGCACAGAAAAGAAATATATCAAGCACATTACCTAAAATTAGCAGCAGCAGCAGTTTATGTTGCATATAAAATTAATCTGATTGGATTTTAAAGAGAGAGGCTTATAATAAACAAGGCTGGGGCTGTTTACAAACCTCACTGCAATATAATTATATTTTTCAGCATGAGTTGAGCGCTACAAGAGTGGCTGGTCCAGTGGCAGCTTTATTATATTCAGCAAGTCCTAATGAATAGGGAGCAGATTGTAAAATATTGTATATTTTTATTGTTATTCATGCAGGTGAGAGTTTTGCAGCAAGGAGTCACTGGCTTTATTGCTCTAGGTTCTCGGGGAAGAGACAAGTGCTTTGCCAAGATTCAGAAATGAGCTGCTGTCAAGGAAGGAGGAGAGACAGGTCTGCTCCAGCCTGAGCTTCATTGTTTCATGGCAGGGGAGGTGCCATGGGGATGAATTTGACCTTCAGGTCACCGTGGACCAATTTAATGCCCTGTGCAGCTCCATGGACTTCCCAGCTGAACTGTGCTGCCGGTGCTGAGGTTAACCCCACCCCAGAGTGTTACAGCAGCCCACCGGGCATCGTGTCAAGCTCTGGGCTGTGACCTCGCGCTCCTCAGCCGCCCGTACAAACACCCGGGTGTTTCCACTGGGTCGTCTGTCAGGTGGAACAAGGTATGACCAGTTTTTCCCAGTGTGAGCATGGCCCTGGGGAAAATCAGACCAGTTTGGCCCTTTAGATCACACCTGCAATTGGAAGTGGGAAGGATTTGGTAACGACCTGTTGGTGACTACACCGTGATGGGCAGGATGAAATGAGGGACAAATCCTGTGCGGTGGTGCTCCCCGTCTGTGAATGCGTATGTGGGTGTGCGTGCACACCTTAGAGCAATTCCCTATGGTTGAATTTCCAGGAGAGAAACTGTGCCAGAAGAGAGAAATTTCAGTCTTGGCTGTTCCTTGCTGGCTTGCGTGCAGTCTGGAAAGATGTTTATTCCAGTTTGACCTGTAATGGGAGAGCCTGGGGAGGGCAGAGCCTTGAGCAAGCAAATGTTCAGGTATTTCTTACAACCTTCTGCCAGCTGCTGAAAGAGTAGCAAAGATCTATACGCAGGGATTACAGGTAAAATGCAAGCTGCAAATATACACACACATAAAACTGTGCTTGTCTGCATTTTATTTTTGTTTTAATGAGTGTTAATAGTAAAGTGGTAGAGGATGACAAAGGTTTTCTTCCTCAGGTGTTAAAATGGGAAGCAATTAAGGCTGTTAAAAGTTGCCATGGTGGCAGGATAAAGATGGTTTGGGCAGGTGAGTTGTTTTTTCAATCTGGTATGAGGAATTGCTTCTTCATTACTCTCATTTGCCAGAGCTGGGACAGTTTTATATCTGTGCAGCAGAACAGTGAGCAAGCTTTGTGTATATGTGCACAGCTTTGTACTGTCTGTTGGGGCTGGGGACACCGGTTAGAGACATGCCTGCAGGATGGGTGGACACATGGATGTGCAGGCAACCAGCAGGAGCAGGAGGCTGCAGTTGGAGTGGGGTTGCAGATGTCCCTTTCCCTGTGCTTCTACCCAGACTGGCTGCACCCAACCCAGCACGGTGTAGGGACACTTCAGGCTCATGCCCACCTTGTCCCCTGGTCTGGGGATGAGGTTCACATGTGGCTCCCTACATGCTCATCCAGAAGCAGCATCGATAAGCACAGAACTACAACCTGGTGTTTTTCTAATTTTTTCCTCTCTCCAAACTGTTCTCAAGGCATCAGATTCAACTGGGTGGAGTTTGTAGTAATTTTAAAAAGTTATTTGCCAAGGAGCTTTTGAAGGAGTAGGTTTGAGCTGGCTCAGGGGATAGGGAGGGAAGGGCTTTGAGTTATATGTAACTAGAAGATCCAGTTTCTTGCCGTGTAACACCTCTTACTGGGAATTCAGCAAATTGGCTTCAGTACTGACTGGAAGCTTTTTGTGGGTGGCTCTCTGTTACCTGACACTTTGGCTTTGCAGTCAGGGTAGTGGGGCAAAATGAGTTCAGGTCTTAGACCTGCAACTGATTGTCTGGCCAACACCAGGCACGTTTCCCAGCCTGAGCTCTCTGTAATTCCCGAGGTGGTGTCTCTGCCGAATCTAAGCTGATCTGATGATGGTGCTGTTGTCCCACTCTGCCAGCACATTTCCTTCTGGCACAAGCTTTCCATCCAAAGCAGTTTCAGCTCACTGAATTATCAGCAAATCAGCCTGACAAGGGGTGGATGGTTTCTGAGGGCTTGGTGGGGCTGGGAGGGCAGTGCTGTCAGCCAGCTGTGCACGTGGGGGGTAGAGCAAGGAAACGTGCTTGGGGAACAGTCCAGCACTTCAGATGAGATTTGTTGACAAGTTGGACTTCAGAGCTTGACCTAGTCATCCAAGGCTAGACAGGCCTCTCCAGAGGGCTCTTGCTCTAATGTTGACAAGTGTTAACGACAGGTCAGAAGAATTGCCCTCTAGCTGTCCTTATTTCTCTCCATTAACTACAGAGAGAAGCAAGTCAACTAGCTCAGTCTTAATTCAATTTTAAAATGCTCAAAACCAAGCAAGGCAAACCTTTCCAGGGGGATCCAGCATTTGTGACTTTGCTGCTGAAAACCGGCTCCACTTTCTGTAGCCATGGCAGAAATCCCCTCCTTAGCTCACTAAATCCACTGTCTTCAGATATGTTTTGTAGCGTGCAGTTTTGCCCAGAGGCTCCGAGGGAGAGGTTCCTTGGTGGAAGACATGTGGGATAAATTTTAGCATCCCAGTGAAATCCTGAGGAACATTTGCTCGTTTGTCTCTAAAGCTTTGCAGTGCGGGCTGGGCTGCTGTCTCCTGCACTCCAAAGAGACTTACGTCAGCAGTGACGTGTGCAACCAGGCCAAAATTACTAAAATTACTAAAAATCGGCCCAAATAGCCAGTGTTACTGGAAAAAGACTTCTTAAAGGCCCTGATTTTCAGAGGGTCAGTGTTTGAAACTGTCTTAGCACCATGCCCCACCTGGTGAATATCCGAGAAGCTACATACACCATCTACCTGGGGGGTCAATCCACCGCTGCTGTTGGTTGTTACTAACGTGCTGCTGAATTAAATGGGGTGTAGACCCAAGCACTTGTCCAAGTACCCCAAGATCTCTAAACACCTTGGTTGCTCTCTGCCATCGCTTACCTTCCCCAGAAAACGCCAAAGCCTGGGTCAGGAGGCAGCAGAGGCTGTTCCCAAGGCAGTGTGGATGATGGGTGGTGGCAGAGTGTGGGCAGAGGCTGCGCAGTGCTGCAGGATCTCAGGGCAGAGAGGGAGAGAAGTCTCTGGCCTGTTTTATTTGCTATTACAGAGTAAGCCATTAGGATAAAGTAATGTTATTCAGCTTGCTGGAAGGGAGGGAGAGGAGGAAGGTGTTAAAACATGCGTTACAATATTCCACCCCAGCGTACCAAATCGGAGGAGAGAGAGAATCTGGTTTTACTTTTCATAAAACCTCTCAGCTGTTTAATACACTTGAATCCCACAATCTCAAAGCTTTAACACAGAGTGAAGAGTTTCACTCTTCCTAGGGCAGCGCAGAGGTTAATCAGTTGTTCTTTGCCTCGTGCACTGAGATCCGTAGAGGGCAGGAGTGTGTGACAAGCTGTGCTGTTTGATTCCTGTGACTCCGACTGCAAATGATTTCCTAGCCTCAGGTTGCATGCTCCCTCTTCAAACATCTGGATTTGGATGGGCTTTTGGTTTTGTCTCTTTTTTCCCCTCCTATTCACACTTAAGAATATCCTGGTTGCGGTTGCTGCCCTGCTGTCTGAAGATGGCACTGCAGCATCTCGCAAGCCGAATCCCCAGTATGAGCATCTCCCCCCAGCTCCTTCCAGCCCTATGGACTGTGGGGACTGACAGTCCAACTGCCAACAGCAGAGAGAAACGTGTGAGCTTGGGAGGGAGGTGGGGTGCTTGGACATGAGCTGGACAAAATCTGTCAGTGCTTCAGCAAAGAAGGGAAAAGCAGAAGATTGTGGATAAAGCTGGAGAACTGTGAATTCAGCTGAGGTGCTGCTTCCTCCTCCTCTCAACCCCTTAATAATGCTTTGCTGCGGGTGGGATGCTGAAGCGCCTGATCCGGGTACAAGGCCAAATTCATCACGGGTGCAAACTGGCTCTGACCCTCCGACTTTGCTGCTTGTGTCTGCTGGCTGAGGCTCCAGCACTATGAACTTACTTAAAATAAAAAAGGGATGTGGTGGTGAGTGGGAAAGAAGGGAAATTCCCATTGACTGAGATGATTTAAATGATAAAATTAAAACACTGCGGACACTTCTGTGGTTTGCAGCAGCTGCTGGTGAGTTTCTTGGATTCTGCGTTGTGTGGGCAGAGGGGCATTGCTTTTCAGCTGGGGAAAAGGAGTCTGAGAAAATGCAGGCAAATACTAAGAAATAAAAGGAAAATAAGAAAATGGATGTATGTAGTGGGTGTGTAACTCAAGTCTGGGGAGTGAGGCTTATGCTGTAGAGCTCATCTCCAGTTATGCAGGGGCTGTTAGCAAGGGGAGGGCAGTGTCACAGAAATGGTTTGCAGGATCCTGGATAAATCTGTGGAGAAATGGAAAAAGAGGAGGGAAGCTGCTGCTGTTCTTTGCACACACAGCTCTGAAATACCTTCATCTCCTCCCACCTGGACTGGTATAAATAGCTGCTCCGTAGACTCCTGCGGGGCCAGTTCTCCAGGCAGCAGGAGGGATGGGAGCCTGCTCGCTGGCTTCTCGCCATGCTTAAGAAACATGGGTACATTGCTCTCCCGCTCACACTAGTCCACAGGCTCCCCATTAACTCCGGTTAGAAATGAGCCTGGGTGGACTTTACCCCCAGCAGCACTACAGGCTTGGGGAGGAGTGGCTGGAGAGCTGCCAGTCAGAGAGGGACCTGTGGGTGTTGATTTACAGCTGTCTGAACATGAGCCAGCAGTGTGCCCAGGTGGCCAAGAAGGCCAATGCCATCCTGGCTTGTATCAGCACCAGCGTGGCCAGCAGGGACAGGGAAGGGATCTTGCCCCTGGACTCGGCACTGGTGAGGCCGCACCTTGATGAGTGGGTTCAGTTTTGGGCCCCTCACTCCAAAAAGGCCATTGAATGACTCGAGCGTGTCCAGAGAAGGGCAACGGAGCTGGTGCAGGGTCTGGAGCACAGGTCTGATGGGGAGCGGCTGAGGGAACTGGGGGGGTTTAGTCTGGAGAAGAGGAGGCTGAGGGGAGACCTCATGGCCCTCTACAACTCCCTGAAAGGAGGGTGCAGAGAGGGGGGATGAGTCTCTTGACCCAAGGAACAAGTGCCAGGACCAGAGGGAATGGCCTCAAGCTGCGCCAGGGCAGGGTCAGACTGGCTCTTAGGAAGGATTTCTTTGCAGAAGGGGTTGTTGGGCGTTGGAATGGGCTGCCCAGGGAGGTGGTGGAGTCCCCATCCCTGGAGGTGTTCAAGAGTCGGGTTGACATGGTGCTGAGGGATCTGGTGGAGTTGGGATCTGTCAGTGCTGGGTTAACAGTTGGACTGCATGATCTTCAAGGTCCTTTCCAACCTAGATGATTCTGTGATTCTGTGGTTCTGTGACTTGCCGCAGTCTGCTCCAAGGACCTCCTGCCTCCTCCATCCCTTGGTGCGTCCCTATTTATCACCTGGCGTGTCCCAGTCTGGGAGAGCTCATCTGCACTGCGGTGCCATGGGGAGCAGCCCGCCGCTGCAGACCCCGCGCTGCAGCCTCACCTATCGCTGTCGAGCAGGAGGGCCATGGCAAAGCAGGCAGTGGCTCCTTGGGCTTCCTGGGGCCGCTTCCAGGCAGGCAGAGGGGACCTGGGCAAGGCAGGCCTGGGGGCTGAAATCCAGTACCCAGCACTTCTGCTGGAGAGTGTTCAGTAAGCTGCAATCTGAGAGAGGCTGAGATCCATTGCAGAGGTGGGTGAATTCAACAAAGGAGGCATCGAGTTCATGTTTATGCCTTTTTTTTTTTTTTCTTCTTTTGCTTCTCTCTGAAAGCTTTTGAATGTAGGCAGCTCACAGGGACTTCAGAGCCCCTTTGTTTCTCCAGACCTGTGGAAACCTTTCTCTGGCATGTCAGGCTTTGCTGGGAGCAGCGGGCTGCCTACAGCAAACCCAGCAGCAGTGCTGTAGCAGGCAATACCAGAGCATGCAGGCATCTCAGCACCGCTCATGTGCCTCTTGCAAAGGAGCTGGATGCAGGCAAGCAAAAAGGTATTTCCCATGGCTGCCTGTGTGGAGAAGGGGCCACAGGAGGACATAATGTCCAGCCGCTTCCAAGGTCCCAGAGAAGGTCAGTCTGCTGCTAAATGTGAGCCCTCTCACCCCAGCACCAGCTGGGAATTGTGTGCAGGATCAGACTAATCAGGGTCTTGTCACTGTAGTATCGGTGTATGTCAGTGGGGATCTTTGGTACAGAGGCCTTCCTATAACTTAACATAATTAGCTGGAGATAATTATGGTCACAGCACTGCCCTGTTCTGAGGGAATGCTGAGGTGTCCAGTGCAGGGGAGAGGAATTCCCTGGAAGGTTGTGGAACAAGTGAAGAAGTGTGGGGATACATCCAGAATCCACAAAACAAGGTCCTGCCTTTGGTTGAATTAAGAACCATAGGAGATTCGAAACCAACTTCTGAAGCTTTATCATTAAAAGCACATTGAAACATTTCCAACAACTTGGCAAACATTTTGAGGTGGAGTGTGTTGGGTGAGTCCCTGCCCCCAGCTCCCCACAGTTTCCCATTACTCACGTGAAAAGCCTTGGCTGAGTCCCAGACTTTGTCTTAATGCATTAAAAACCTTTGTTCAGTGCTTGCCATGGGCTGTTCAAATGCCAGATGTGTGAGACCCAGCTCTCGCATCTACTCACTAACCTGGTGCAAGCTGTCAGTGGTAATCCTGTTTACTATCTGCTTTCATCACTGCCTGAGACCTTTCCCATCACTTACCCTGTGCAACACTGAAAACAGCAGATAATCTGTATGTACAGTAAATTGACTTCAGCTTTTTCCTTGAGCAACTAAAAATGAAACAAGAAAAAAGGACAAACACTGGTTAAAAACAAGTTATAACCTCTGTTGCAAAAGGGACAGCCTGTCATCAGAGCATCTTCTGCCATGCTCTGCTTCGCCACAGCAGAGTAAACAATTTTGTCCTCACTTTTGAATCGAAACACCTGAACTATGTGGCCTCAGCCTTGGAAAAAATTGCAGGTTCATTCTGGGGAGGAACAGGCAATTTTCCTCTGAGAGAAAATTGTTAAATGTCAGTCAGCCTCACGTGGTGTCCACAGAAGCAACGCAGTGTCTGAAGGTCTGGGAACATGTTTCAGCAGGGTAATGGACTGCAGTTGCAACGCTTAACTCGGAAACCACCGTGGCCCCTGTGGGAGAGGTGGTGGCTGGAGGGTGTTGTGGGAGGAACAGGACAGAGAGAAATTCAAAGGGATTTTTGCTCACCGGGTGCACAGGACGGGGAGCTTGGAGGTGGGGCCATCAGTTCGGATGTCTCTGCTCAGCAGCCTGCGGTGGGGTCGAGCTGGAGTAAGGGGATTTCTCGAGGGTCTGTCCCAGCCTGACGTCTCCCTCTGTCGATACAGATGCTGTTAACTCTTCTCCTGCTTTGGGGTGAGGCAAATTTTATTGAGCAGATAGTCCCTTTACTGAAGGGAGCTGTGAGACAGTGTTTCCCCTCTCACATCCAGCCAGCCAGCCTTCCCCGCAGGGCTGCCCATCCCCAGGGCTGCGGAGGCAGCAAGGGCCAGCCAGCCTATTCATTTCAGTGGAGACACGCTTACAATCAGACCTGCTCACTCTGAAGTGATTAGGAAGAATTATCCCAGATTTGTTCGTTTTATTCACTGTAGACCTCTGTATTTCTCTTTTCTTTCTAGCCATTGATTTGAACTCCAGACATTACGTTGTGGTGAAATCTAAGTTCTTATCCAGGCTCCATCGTTCTTATGTTTAGCCATCTCATAGACATCCTGTCGTTTGTTACTAGGAATTTAGCCGTGAAGTCTTTCAGAGAGATGTCAGCCCTGGGGGGAAGCATGGCCTCAAGTGACAGAGTTAGAGCCGCAAAGAGATTTTGCACTGACAAGGGGACAAAGTCTAAATTTTACATCCTTCAAAACACAGCTCATACTGAACCCTATTTAACAGGTGCCTCCATCCCATCGCAGCTGTTTGTCTCCAGGAGAAACCGGGTTAGTATTTTGCTTTAGACAGAGAAGGTTAGAAAATCACCTTCAAGAAATCATTGAAGGCTTTAAATCCGAAGCAGAGAAAGTAGCTCCTGCTTGTGCTAAGCAAGCACCTAAATCCTGGAGGCAGCATTTGCCAAGAACCTCAGCCAGGACAGGTCTGTGAGTCTGATTCGGAGATCCATGCTTTCATACCAGGCAACACGGGGAAGATATGGTATTTGTGTCCCTGGGGCTCTAGCATTAGGGATTCATTTGGCCTGGAAGAAAGGGATTTGAACCAGGGTCCCACAACAGACTTAAAGCAAGAAAACTGTCTTTTACTTCAGGTTCTGATTTGTTTGATGTGTAGGTACCTCTGGGGGATTCCCAGCTGTCACCGTAAACTCGGATAAATCAAAGAGTGTGGATAAAGGAGGGAGGAAAGGAAATTTTTTGTTGTTTTACACTGTTAGGGAAACAAAGACCTCTGAAGCTTTCTTTAGTGTTTTTAAATCAGAGATCTGTTCTTGGTTTGGGGTTTGTTTTTTTGAGTAAACAAGCAGATGTGATCATTTGCTCTATAACTTCAGGTTCAAACATGCACTGATGACAATGTGTTTTTCACTGCAAAATGATACATTACTAACAAATCAGATTTAGGTATCTTGTTCTGGGATACGCTCTGTGCTCTTGCCGTGGGAGTTCTCATGCAAATAAGAGGTTTTCAGCCTGGACCACAGCTACTCCTGGGGAGATTTCCAGGACAGGCCTATTAGGGAGCCTGGATTTGCTGCTGGTCGATCAAAGTCCTTCCCAGACCTCAGGAAATGCTCAGCTTGGAGCTGTCGCTGAAATGGGTATGTTCCCGCGAAAGGGGACCAGTTTTGACAAATAGTCACTTTCCAGCAATCATCTATATTATTTGTAAAAAATTAATTAAGAAAGTATCTAATAAATGATGTCTCAATCTCCTGAGCCACCTCAGAGCAGTGGTGCTTTGATTTCCCCCAGCTTGGAGGAGCCCTCCTTTGCCTCCTGTGTAGTGGCCAAGCCTTTCCCTGCTCATTCCCATTTATCTTTGTCACAGACAGGGAGGAATCATCAGTCAGTGCTCAGAGCTCAGTGACTGATACCAACAGGCCATTGATTGTGTTTAACAGACAGGAATTTTGTCGCTGGCTTCCCTCCCCTTAGGTTTTCAAGTAATTTCTGCATTTTGCTCAGTCTCTTGCCCCTGTCTCCTTACCATTAATGCCACATTCACTCTGTCTGATCATCTTACTCTCCATAAAGCAGGCACATCTCTGGCTGACTGGAAAATAAATCACTAGCTCAAGGAGGGGGAAAAAAAGGGGGGGGAGGGCAGACCACGAGACTGTGTCCTGGCCTCTGTGGAGTCAGGAGACTCTTCTTTATCTGTCCTTTCCACAAAAACCATACCATATCGCTCTATGTTTTGGATTTTGTACCTCTGTCTTGTGTTTTCTCTCTCTTTCTCTCCATATCTTTGTCTTTATCCATAACAGCCAAGGCATAGGCATATAGGCATCATATTTTCCCACTTCTCTGATATGATCTGCCAGAACAGAAATGTTCTAGCTGAGAAACTTCCTGAGAAGCTCAGCACTAATATCAGAGGCAACTGCTTGATATGGCAGCTGAAATAAAATTGCTTTTTCTGGGAAGAAACATTCTTCTGCAAAAGAGAGAGTGCTTGAGTTGATGCATCCGGAAATAAGATTAGATTGTTGTCAGGGAACTTGACATATTTTGTTGATCACAACAAAAGCTAAGGCAACCAAGAAAGAGTCAACAGAGGAGCAGCTTGCACCTGAAGAGCTCAGCATGCCTTATGGTAACTGCTACCAGCACAGGGCTGTTCCTCCTGTCTTCTTGGGGTGGAGGGGTGCCCACCTCAGAAGAAGAGGTTTGAGGGGGAGAAGAGCAGATGGGCTTCATGAAAAGCTTATGCTGTGTTGCAGAACACTCAGTCCCAGTGGGAGTTTCAAGTCTAAGTCCTAGAAGGAGTTGAAGTACTGTGATATGGGGTGTTTGCTCTGAATGTTCAGTTCAAACCCAGAGCAGCAGAAGTCACACGGGAGATAAAGGGCTCAGTTCAGCGGACTCGAATGAGGAGGGTATTTTAGCTAGACTTGAGAGATCTGGCTTGAAAAGAATCCTCCTTTAGCCAAAGAAAATCTGAGAAACCTCACAGTATTTTTCGTACAGAATCCAATAAGAGATGCAAAAGCTGCTTCTTGCAAGGTTTGCTGATTTTGCTGTGACTATTTCACAGAACTGCAAGAGGGTAAAACTCACATCTTAAATCTAATTTTTAAGGTTGAAAGCCTCTTTACAAATTTTTATGAGTATGAGGGTTAAATGAATGGTGATCTTGTCTTTAGTTTGGCTTTTGCCAGCTTGGAATTGACCAGTGATTTTCTGTCTTCAGGGTAAGGATGGTTTTATTCC
This sequence comes from Strix uralensis, assembly GCF_047716275.1. Classification (NCBI taxonomy): domain Eukaryota; kingdom Metazoa; phylum Chordata; class Aves; order Strigiformes; family Strigidae; genus Strix; species Strix uralensis. The sequence continues at coordinate 22,367,406 of NC_133986.1, forward strand.
CTATGAATTTAACATACAGTGGAGATTTTAGAGAAAGAGAGTTATCAGTATCTTTGCAATACTGTGTTGTTGGGATGATGAGACTTCCTCTTACATCCCAGCTCAAGATCAGGTGAGACCCTAAAGTAAGATCAGTCAACATTTATTCTAGCTTGTGTACCTCAAAAAAAAATACGTCTGTGAAAGTCCTGAAAGTATTTCTGGGGAAATGCAGCTTATGCCTAAAATATCTTCTATAAAAGCACAAGATCAAGTAATTTTTCATTATAAAATTCCAGATTTTGCTAGCTTTCCTGGTGCAAAGAGAGGTTTATCAGGTGACCCCCATGTCATCAGCAGAGCTCTGCCTGGCTGGGTGGACAGCTTGAAAAATAGTTCTGAGAGGTATGAATGTCCCCATTCATCCAAAGGATGTTAGTGCTGAAATGTGGTCACCTGGAGAGCTGGGGCACTTCCACTCTCACACTGCAGCCGGAGGGTGAGGGCAGGGCTACAGGACAAGATACTTTTCTCCAGGATCTGGGATTACTCCCATGCCCTCAGACCATCGTGCAGTTTTCTAGCTGACTTAGGTTTAAATACTCTGAATAAAAATCTCAAAAGTTAATTTATTTATGGAGAGTATGTGACCAGTGCAATCTGGAAACAAGGAAATAACCAGCTCTGAGATGGCTCCATATGAAATGTAAAAAAGCTATTAAATATCCTCTTTAAACACAGCGGAATAAGCCAGTGAGAACGATGTGTCTCCTGACAGCTCAGGTAGGAAACAATTCCTGAGGCCAGTGAGCTGTGAAAGACTCATGTTTCCTCCCATTTAATTGCCCTGTAAAAATATGAAGCGAATAGTGCACTTTCCAAAGGTCACCCAAAAAGTAGTAAAATCAACAAAATCCTTCCAGCTGGGATTCCTCCCCCTCCTTCTCTGAAAAGATGTAGACGGATGTGTCGAGGGCAGTCCTGCACCTTCTCCCAGGTCGGAGTAGCTGCCCTGTGGCTCTTTGCCCTGCCTGCCCTGCTGATTTGTATGGCTTGAGACTCTAGGTATGGCCCAGAGAAAGGCTCTGGAGCTGCCCATGGGGTGTTTGGCTCTGCAGATAAGAGCGACATACCCACAGAAATCACCAGAAGGCCGAGAAACGGCAATGGGCATTACTGTGAAATGCAGCATCAAGTCATCTACTGGGCAGCCTTGGAGAAGGACCAGCAGGGTATGGCTGCCAGGGTCTTGTGAAGAGTTTGTCTCATTATCAGAGGTGGTTTGTGCACAGGCACGCAGGGATGTGTGTGCTCACCTGTGCATGGTGATGGGGAAGAGGGGAGGCAGTGCCTGAAGGGCTTTCCCTAGCCAGAGGTGGCTAGTCAAGCCGTGATCTGAGCATCCACCAAAAGCCACCCCACAACTGAACTGGGAATGAGTGCCTGAGGGATAGCGGCCGGAGGAGCTGCTCCCCTGGGGGGCGGTGGCTGTACTTCTCCCAGAAGGGGCATATTTGAAGAACAGGACTGACCAAGCCCTCCCCAGGGCTCTGACCGTGTGTCTTGTATCCAGCTGGCCAGATGTTCTGCCACCTAAGCCATGCCTCCCTCCGCACAATTTCTCCTGCTACTACCCGATTTCTCTTAATCTGCTGCTTATCTTGGATTTCCTACAAGATGAACTCTCAGGTACCTCTGTTGTGCTGTTACTTCCCACCCTGATTGATTTATGGGCATAGACATGTTTTTTTTTTCCTTAATGGAAAGCTGATCACCCCCACTACCCACTGCAAGTGATAGACTTTATCCCTGATCAATGGTGCACAAGTAAAGGAGGAATATAAGGGGAGATGGATGTGCAGATTTGGCCCTGGGCGGTGTAAGGGGACAATGAGAAGCCAAGGAGTAGAGCTCAGGTACCTAAAGTCTTAGTCAAATCTTTGCTGTATCCCTTTTCCTGCTCCTTGTCATTTGTTATTTCATTGCATCATTGTTCCATGAAGTCAGAAACACCTGAAGCCTCCTCTGCTGTTCATATGTGCTTAATCTTCAACAGGAATGCAGGGAAAATCCATGAACTGTTACTCCTGAGGCATGAAAAGGAAAGAAAATTACCTTTGAATTACCTAGAGTTGTACCAGAATGAGTATTACAGAGTCCATGTGAAAAATCCAAGCAAGATGTCAGGTGGATTCAGGAGGTATTTGCAGAGTCACTGGACTTAATGTTTCCTAGGATGGGTTGGTAAATAAAATTATTTGTATCTTAATGGATGTTGCCAGTGGAAGCATTGAGAATCATTTTCTCTCTTACAAAACTAATTTCATTAATCTTTTTCTTAGTCAATTAGCACAAAACTCTGCTATTAATATTAACCAATACAAGCCTGGAAGGTCCTCTACTTAGTAGAGAGATGATCAGAAGAAAATGGTACTGTTAATCATCTTTTAAAGGGCACCAGATGCTCACAAACTCAGCAACTGAGAGCCTACACTTGTGTTTTGGTTTTTAAATTATGACATGCGATTTTAGAACAATTTGTAGTATAATTAGAACTGGTTAATTAAAGTGTGACTTGCTTTCAACATCAAACTGCATTTGTGCTTTGGATTTGGAACCTGGGTGCTGTCTGGGTGGGCTTGAGCCCAGTAGCTGGTTTGCAGGGGTAGTCAGCATCCTCAGGTGCCAGGATGAAATCAAGTGCTCCAGAAAGCCCCTATTCAGACTGCTGTGCCATGAAAAGAGCCAGCCACATTTTTTGATAGCTTCTAATTACTCTATTTAATTTCTGGGGAAAACGTGATCAGGTACTATGAGTCTTTCCCCTCTTCATGCAGCAGGTACATGCACACATAAATGCTTTCCTTGCCTTACTGGAAATGGAAACGCTCTTTTTTGTTCTAGCAATAACCCTGATGGGCAAAGGTTCAGACCTTTGCTGGTAATTCAGGAAGGATCTGCTGTAGTGTTCCTTTTCATGTGATTTTAATGTGAGCGAGGTTTTCTTTTCTGTGCTTGTTTACTCAATGCAGTACCACATGTCTGTTCTGCAGCTCCATACGAACATTGTCAGTCTGGTCTGGGTAAAGACCCAGTTTAAGCCCTCGTGGCTCATTTGGGCTGCATGGTAAAGGCAGACCAGAGTCATAGAGCCAGTCTGGCTGGATCTTAGATTCACAGCCTGCTTCCCCTCAAAATATGGTTAAATGGGATAACCAGGGTCAAGGATAAAGCAAACTCTGAGACTCTAGCAACTTAATGTAATGTCTCTAATTGAAAATCTTGTCAGATGTCTCTCTCATTAGGCGTGCAAGCATTGACATTAGTAACAATGCAATTATATTAATCCACATCTTAATGTAAGCAGCAAAATGTTGGAACTTTATGGTATTTATAAAAGAATTTATTTCACTCTGGGAGGCTTTTCTATGCTCTTACTGAAAATTGACATGCCTAGTCCAAAACTAGCTCTGGCTTGACTGTGAGCTTTAGTGCTACACTTTCAGCATTGACAACAGACTATAACAATATTCCAGCCTCAATGTTTCCTTAAATATGGGTCTTCACCTCTCACCACCTCCCCTTCCCTCAGCAAATAAAATCTGTAACTTTTGTAACCAGTTCCTCACAAGAGAGAATGAATGTTGAGGATATTTTTCCACTCATCGTTTCCTTAGCAATTAGGAGTGATGAATAAAGTCAGCAAAGTCACATCTTGTCTCCATACATCTCCCTTGACTCTGTAAACTGCTTGAATCAAATCGTCTGTTAGCGAATTGTTGGGATATTTACCAGAGTAGCAGATGTAGCTGGGACGTAGCTGGAAGAGTCATCAGCAGGTGCATCTCATCTTCTTATTCCTAAATGTTCAACTTCAAAATGTGCTGGGATGCTGCAGCTCCAGCACAGGTGTGTGCTCCCTGCGTGCCCGGGAATACACTGCAGAGTGGTGGCGTACTTCTGAATGCAGGTTCCAGCACCACTAACCCTTGCTAGCCCACCCGGACTGCATCTGACTTATAGGACCCATATGGACACAGGCCTGAAAGAGAAATTGAGTCAGTGCCACTGTGTTTTGGGTAGTCTCTGGTTTGTAACTCTGCACTTTTGCTCAGCGTACAATCTATAGGGAAAATCAAGTGCTTGAGAAACCCCACAGGCAGAAGGAGTGCCAACTTCTGTGGCTGTGGGGGAGATCTCAGGATGTTTGGATGTTGTTCTGATTTTGTGGTTGTGTGCATACCCAGCGCCATCACTGTGATATCTGGAGGACCTTGCTGATGGAGGTTAAACTGCTGTGACAATTTAGGAAGAATTTAGAGAATTTAATTTGGGATTTAGCATCTTGCGTGGCAAGGATTCACTTCAACTGACGTGAGATAGCAGCAGCATGAATGTCTATGGTTGAGCTAGCCAGGTCCTGGGGTGCCTTTACAGGCAGTGGAAAGAAATGGGCACAGAGAGGAAGAGAATCACATCTCCACTTCCAGACATAGACTTTTGGTCAGGATGGTGAGTGGCCTCAGTTCCACTGTCTGTATTTCCTCTGGGATGTACCTACGCAGAGAGGTACTGCGACGGTTAGATCAGATACAGCTATTTAAATTCCTGTGAATTCTGCCCAACTCCAGGAAAGAGTTCACTGCATGGATGTTCATCAAATGAGGTTTTAGGCATTTATTTGAGGGACACCTTCAGAGATCAGGTCAGCCTGCCAATCACCTGATCTGAGTCATCCTCTGGAAATAGCTGTCTATATCCATTGACTACAAAGGGATCGTGTGCTCCAAACTTAATCTCAAATAGATTACATGGAATAAATCCAGACACCTGTATTTTTGGCTCCCTATCTGGCCATGACTGTTTTTGTTCTCCATCATTTTGTCCACCTTGTTGCTTGAATACATGATCTACGCATATCGAGAATACCTATCAAGTGCTCTAATGTTGACAGTGACATTCCTTAGACTATAAAGGGAGAGGGAAATTTATTTTATTGAACTTCAGCCGTTAGTCACCTAATCTAACCTCCTAATTCAAGCTTCACTATCTGACAGTGGTGTGATGCCGGTGCCTCCCTGGTTCTGAGATAGGTGTCCGATCTAGGCGGGATCAGTCGCCCTCTGGAAGCGTCCCTCTGCCTGCACTGACAATAGAGCCAGGTTTGCTGGAGGAGATTAGATGTTTAACTGGCAAGCAAGCAATCTGAGTACAGTAAAGCCACCCTCTGCCTCTTAGATTGCAGGTCATCTGTTTGTTGTACATTGGTATCTTGCCTGGCACAGCAGGATTCGAGTACATGAGTAGAACTCCTGTATCTTAACATAGTGCAAGTGATAGCAATAACGTAATAATTATACTGAACTCCAGAAACTGTATATAGCCCAGGAGGTGTGCAGATCCTGGCGGTATCCCTAGTATTCATTAGTCATGCAATTACACCTTTTTCTCCTTCCTTCGTCTTTGAGATTGTACAAGGTTCATTTTAAAATACCCAAGAAAATGATCAAAAACGAGTATACAAGTTAGTCCTGAAACAACATGTCCAGCTGTTTCCTTCAGCCCATGCTGTAAATGAGCCTGATCGTTCTCAGAGAAAATGCCACCAATACAACCTTAACTTATCAAGTTGCAAATGCCAGTGCTGTAACAACGGAATTTAACATGGGGAGGTGTTGAAGAGCAGGTTACTGCAAGTTCAGCTCAAAAAGAAACCCTTCACTGCTATTAACAATTTTACTGTTCTGTGAAAAAAGAAGGAGATCAAATAGTCATTACCTGAATTGGCCAGCAAATGCAAGACTAGAGACCAGGCAGTTTTTAGTAGGTCAGCCATCTATTTAAAGTAATTTGAATTATCTAAGGATAATTGAAATCCAGTGTTCATCCATTACTTTCACTTTTGGGTCTTAAATGATTATATCCATAGCTCTGCCTCACATTTATTTGGTGACCTATGAGACCTTCAGCTTTCCCATCTGTAATAGGTCACAGTATTATTTTCCATCAGATTATAACATATGTAGTCACAGGTTCTTCAAATGCAATTGGCTTGGCTGTGTGACAGCTGGAAGGAAAGCTGTTGCCTCAGTCTTATCTGGGGCTATTTATATTCAGCTCTGCAGCTTAACACTCTTTATTTTATTGGTGTTGCTCTGCTTACCAAGAAAAAAAAAAGCAGTCCTCTTTTGCATGGGAGTACTGGTTTCTTGTTTTCCAACATGAGACACAACACCATTGGCTTTGTGAAAAAATGTGCAGTGTTGCAGTGTATGTGTTAGTCACTTGGAAACAAGGTAAGAAAGATTTTACACTGTCCACAAGTTTCACCAGGAGACTCATTTTTTCAAATGAGAGATCTGAAGGCAGTTAGCATTTGATTTAGCCCACAACAGACGACTTACGCAATAAAGTGCATTCAACTTTTATTGCCACCTCTTAAAAGTGAGCAATTAAAGGAAAGAAAGAAAATCGGGTCATATTACAATCAACCACAGCTGTACAGTTGACACATTTCCCTGCAAAGCTGTGATATTGATGATGGAGCATTTTACTTTGGTCCCATGAACAACATTCACAACCACCTGCATCACTGGTGTAGAGCAGAAGTTTCTTTTTGCATTTCTCAGTTAATCTTTTTTTTTTGTGGTGGGTTGCCCAGTCAAGATATAGCTTCAGGACTGGTGTATCTTTAGAGAGTTTTAAGTGTGTGCTAAGGTGGAAAATCTCTGATGCCACTCCAGCTAGATTTTTGGGACTGCAGCAAGGAGCTTCAGGCAAGAGTACAGAGGTGCCTAAACCTGAGCTGCTGTGTGCGGATGGCTCAGCTCATCTTGGTCACGACAGCATGAGCTGTGTTAGCTCAGTGCCAAAAACTGGACTAAGGAGTGCTGGGGACATCGCTGGGTTTGCAGGCCTGGAGTATGGTAGTCTGCACACCACTTCCTTGAACAGCATCCTTTCCATAGCTTTGCGGGAGAATGTTGGGAACTGGATGATTTTAGTGAGAGCTGCACACGGAGGTGGGCAGAGACAGCCCGTGGCTTCAGCTGGTTGGGGCTGACCTGAGGGTCAGCTCTATGTGTCGGTGGAGGAGAAGCTTACAGGTTCATAGCAGAGCTAACTAGATCCTCAGCTCCATCAAACAAGCGTTGCTGCTGATGGAAGGGACCTTTTTTTTTACCGGGTGCAGTGGGCCCCAGCATAGGGACAGACAGTGAAAACATCCCTTGCTCCCTCCCCCCGTGGGGCTCTAAATGGTGTTGGTGGGCTGGGATGTGTGGCAGCATTGGCGTGAAGACCCACTGAGTGAGTGTATGCCTTAACTTCCATTTGTCTCACGCTGCTTATGGAGAGGGAGGGGAAACAGTTTTAAAAATGAATAGGGAGATTTATTTCTTTTTTCTTCATTTTATCACAAGATCTTGTGCTATCAAAGGAATCTGTCATTTGGGCCATCTCTCTCCTTGCCAGTCCCGCAGCAGCACGACTGGAGAGAGGAAGAAGCAAGTGCATGTGTATCAGCTGAACTACTGCTATCTGAGGGTGTGTCATAGGGGTTGTAGCTCTCTTTTGGGTTTGTTTGGTTTGGTTTGGTTTTCTCCTGGAAGGGAAAATAGATAAAATATTTTATTTGAATTTATGCTGATGGAGATATTATTATTTGGGCAAGATCCATCACTGACTCCTGTAATTCCACAGAGGTCTGGCACAACAGCAACTTACTAAACAAGCAAGACAATACAGTATGATTTTATTAGCTACTGAACTTTAGAAGCCCATGATATTCAGAAAGCTGAAGAATAGTCAATTTCTCACGAGTTTCTCCTGAGATGATCAGTAAAATCTGAGCATTTTGTCTACAGGACCAGGGGTATTTTGTCAGCAGCCTTAGAAGATATGAGCTATTATTACTTTTTCTTCCTTTAGGGATAAAAGACACAGAGATTACATATATCTATAGTCTGTGTTAGGCCTAAGCTTGAGCTCATCCTCAGCTCAAAATATAGCTGGCAACCACAGGATATGGATGGAAGGACGCCTGTGCTCAGACAGGAGCTATCACCAGATGTCTCTGTCTGTGGAGCAGACACTTGTATCTGAGCTAGGTGTCCAGATTGCCCTTAGAGTCAAAGAATAGGAATGGAATAAAACTGAGGTGAGAAACCATAGGTGAGAAAGTACTATCTTACAGAAAATTTGCTATCTCTTAGACCTTCCTTTCCTCTCTTCATAAGGTCTTTCCCCCTTAGTAAATTCTTCATGTGCTTAAAGCTTAAAACATTTTAGAGGATGACATTATTTCCATGTTATTGAAGAAATAAATTGGGCCATGAAGAAGTAGTAACTATCCTGAGGTGATAGTACTGGTCAGTGTCAGCTTGGAGACTGAAACTTCTGACTTTCTCCTTGGGACTTAGATCTTACAGAGCACTTGGGCAACTTCTTGTCCTGCAAGGATTCATCAGATTGCACCAATGCTTTGGAGCTCTGGCTCCTTTCGCAACTGACCCCACAGGCTCAGTCCTGCCTCTTGACTGCCATGCTTGGCACTGTCAGGGCAAAGGGAGACCATCCAGCCTTGATCAGGAAAATACTTGGCATTTGGCCAAACCAGACCATTGCAGGATCAGGAGTGAACCCCGACAGGACACACAAGGGTTAACTGTGCTGCTTGCTGGAGTTAGCAAAGCCTTCTCACCCGTGCTTTCCTGACGGACTTTAATGTAATCCATGTCAAGAGGTTTGGCCAAGATTGTCTGAGCTTCATCATTTCTGAACACTTACCAGGTCCTTCAGGAGCACTTTGTGCAGGAGTAAAATTCGGGGGCCATTAAGTTTCCCATTAGATCTCAAGAAGACAGGCTATCATTGGGGCAAATGAGTCGTAGCACATGATTTCTGGGGTTTTTTGGTTGTTTTTTGTTTGGGTTTTTTTTTTTTAAATGTAAGATTTATTAAGGACTCCGAAACTCCAGACAAAAGGAGTTTCTTTTCCTACTATTGCAGAAGAAATCAAAAGGTTAATCCTTGCAGGGTTTCAGACTATTGTGTTGATTGCTCCAGCTTTTGTGAATCTTTTTGTTTATAGAAAACTTGAGAAATCATACGGAAGTGGTAAGTGTTGCAAAATGTCCATGTCTCCCTCTACTCTCTCATATACTTTATCCATCTTCGTCTTTCCCTGTACTTCTACATTTTCTATTTTTGTACAAAATAGAAGTGAAAAACAGAGTAAAAAAGGTTTGAAGTTAAATTTTGTAACTGCCAAATGATTCTTCGCATGGGATTTAAACACCTCTCTCTGCCCTGTGGCTTGCAGGCCATGTGACACTATTGATATACCAATATCATGGGATCACCACAGTGACCTGCAAGATGGAGATGCAAACAAGAAGTCTCATGAGCTGGGCAGGCAAAGCTGAAGTCAAACTTTTCACTTCACTGTGACAAAACAAAATGAAGCACATCAAAATAGACTTTCACTCCAGAATAAAGGGAAAAGCTAGTTCAATTTGGGGGATTTTTTGCTGTTGATCTGGGGTGATAAAAAGAAAAGGATATTGTGGAGTTTTGTGTCACTATAGTAATGACAACCACGTTTCACTACCAACTTCTCTACAGAGATATTTCTTCAGCATGGGCTTTGCTGTACTATTTCTGTACTTTATCATGGAGTTCGTTATGCTCAGGTCTCATCCAGTGAGTCTGACCAGCTCTTGAAAGGCACATCACCTCCAGAACTTCAGTAATCTGTTGAATTTAGAAGGCAATTATTTTGATATGTAAATGAAATGATGGGAGGAAAAAGGTACCAGTTTTGAAATACAGTCAAGGTCAAAGATAAAAAAGGTTTCTCATCTACTCTCCAATAATTGTTTTTTAAATGATGCCCTTGGCATGGGATACATGGCTGTTTCCTTAGCTAACTGCAGGAAAAGCCTCTTGTACCATTACCCCCAAGGCTGGGAGGAATGTAATTCACTTCTGCAATGGCAAAAAAATGGTGGTAAAATCTCTATTGAGTGCACTTAATGGCTCGACAGATTATTAACGAGATATGGAGCTTTTCAAATCTAATTCCCTAGGTTTAAATCCAAGACCTGTCAGCAGCTGGAGAAAGACCTGAGGAAAATTAGTTCTCAGCCCAGCTCCTGGAAGATGAAAAGCTGCACAACAGTTGGCACTACTTAGCGCTTGTGTTGGCCCTCTGCTCCGAAATACCAGACCCAGAATGGGACAGGGAGAAGTGAACTAAAGCTGTGGGGACCAGCCACACCCTCACCCATGCACCCACCCTGCTCCTCAGAGAGCATCCCATCTTGGGTGTCCCATCCGGAGCTCCCCAGCTAAGTCGGTCCCTAATCGGGGCAGCTGCTGCCCCGGCAAAGAGCACAAGGGGATCCCAAACCTTATGGTTTCAGTTGACTGAGAAAGGGTGGAAAAAGAAACCCAGGCACAGCAGGGACAGAGCCAGAGAGGGAGAGGCAGGACCCACTGTCTGACCCTCTTCTGTCCTCCCTGCCTGCCTTCTCCTCCTGTCCTGCCTTGTGCTGGCCTCTGCTTCCGCTCTCCACCTCTCACCAGCTGTAAACCTGCCTGGAAATTATCGCAAGGTGCATTTTCCCCTTGTATTCATGATACTAATTTTACCACTTGGGGTAGCCTGGATCCTGCTCTGAGATGTATTTCCCAGCAGTGACTCCATCTTAGTGTAAAACCCAATTAGGATAGTAAATAAAGTTCAATATCATACATGGAGTTTCATTTGTCAGTGGCACTTAATCACTCAGTTTGGGCTCAGGCCAGCCTCCAGATCCAATCTGGAAAGCTGGAAGAGAGCAGGATGATGTCTACAGCACTCCGGTCCCTCGAGTGGTCCAGCCCCATTTCAGCCCTGCCTAGGTCCCCTACCCTGGGTGGTCCCACAGTGCCCCGCTGCGTCACTTTTTCTCAGTGATCTATCACACCAGCTCTGCCTTTATTGATAAAAGAAACAAATACAGAACTTGGTGCACATCCTGAGCCAGAGCTTTCTGCTCCCTGAAATCCTCTGGCAAGGGGAGAGGTATCAAACTGATCTCAGTCACGCTAGGACAGGCTGGAGTGTGTTAGGCATCCGTCTAATTGGCTGCTCTTATCCTGTGCTAATACTACTCTTCTTTGGAGTCTTTTACCTTTAAATAGTAAGCATTATCTGTAAAACAAGCAAATAAGTCAAAATCCTCTCTAAAAGCTACTACACCATGTTTAAGAGTGGGCAGTCCACTGCATTAATGAAAGTGAATGTCCAATCTCTTCTTTCTCCATGAATCTTCTTTAATTCACTGAGGGCATGTAGGATTTCCAGTAAGTGGTCATTCAATAATTTCTTCATTTCCAAAGAGGCAGAAGTCTGACCAGCAATGCAAGCTATGGCACTGGCTCACTGAACAGAGCTTAGATTTCAGATTATGGGAGAAGAGGGAGCAATTGTTAGGTCAAGGGAAATACCTTTCTGGCAAAGGCGTATAAATGTCATTCAGCTTGCAAACATTAAACCAAGGTTCTAGGAAGTCCTGGGATTTGTTTCAAAATCACGATGCTCTACAACATTTGCAGGTTCTTTTTACTTGACCTTTATTTTCTGAAGCTTTATGCAGCAGGCACTTCATCCTACTTTACTGAAGCGTTCCAGAAATTAAGTATCTAGCCTATGCCCTTTATAAACTGTAGAAAGAAACAAGCACAGCCTGATCCACCTGCCTTAGAAATGTGTGCTGTCTTAGAGGGGAATGCAAGATGATAGGATAGGAGTCCTGCTGACCGTGTTAGACTAGCTGCTTAAATTTAAAATTAATCCTACACTGACATTTTTTTATTAGTATTAGTTTAGTCCAACTAGGTCTGATGCTGGAGAGAAATTTCTCTCAGAGCTGTTTTCAAGCCAAGCAGCAATATTAGACAACATGTTTCTTTAGAATAAATTGTCTATTTATGCATAGGACTGCAGCAATATGAGAGAATATGATTCAACAGCAAAAGATCTGCGCAGGTATTTCTCACTTCCAGTTTAATTCTGTTCAAGCTTATCCCAGATGTCTACACTTCTTAGGAGTGTGTTATTAAAAGACAGTAACAGAAGCCAAAAAGGCTCTTGGAGTGGTTAGGAGATTAGAATAAGGGTCTTGCAGGGGTGTTTCACTTTTGCCTCAATCCAGAGCTCCTGGACCCATCTGTAAATAAAAGTGTATCTCTTCTGTCAATGCAGTCTGTTCCTTTGGGGTTTTCTCACAGGTCTGTAGAGTACTTAAAAAAAAAATAAAAATACACACAGCTGTAACATTGGTATTTTGGGAAGATCCATGGGAGGTCTGAGGGGCTCAGTCCTGGCTGTGAACGAAGGGCAGCTGAAGCATGGGGTCAGCTCCTAGGACAGAGACCCAGGATGGGTCTGTAAACTCTGATGATGTGCCAAGGAGGTTGAGCTGTGAGATGAATTTTTGATTTAGCAGGTTTAAAAGATAATGGAATTCAAGAGTTAGACCAAGATAGCATACAGCTATCCAGCCACAAAGAATGGAGCAAGGCTCAGTTAGTACCATAATAGAATCTTAAAGAAAAAAAGAAAAAAAAAATAGAAGGAAAGATTTTCTTTTATTTGCATCAGGATGGAAGGGAAATAGATTTTCTTGCTGCTGTCACAAACAGCCAGGTTGTCTGTGCTCTCTCCAAGCCTTGGTTCCCTCTTTCTCCACCGCTTTGTCATGTCTGTTTAGACTGGAAGATCTTCAGGGCAGAGACAGTCTCTAGAGGGGTTTGGAAGAGGGCAATGGTGCCCTGATCCTGCTGGGGGCATGCAGATGGTACAGCAAGTGAACCCGTCAGGTATTTATACCGCAAAGAGAGACAGTATCTCCAGCCAAGAGTTGTCCATCTCCACTTTTAGCAGCTCAGCTGGAAAACAGAGGGTTTCCTGCTAGTGCCACACACCACGGGGAGGAGTTTCTCACCATGAGGACCTTGTAAGAGCACGTGGCAGCTGCCACTCTGCTTCTAAACGCAGATCTGTGGCCACAGCGTGAAGTGGGCAAAAAAGCACCGTCTGTGGTCAGCTTCTGTTCCTCTGCTCCCTCTGACTCTCTGCTGTTGGAGATTCACGTGTTTCTGGGGTTTGTGCTGGCTCCCCAGCCATTTGCACCTGGGAACAGCTCTTTGCTTCCCGCCGAGCTGTGTCCCAGCCGCCAGCTAGGAAATAAACCCTACGGCGCTGTGTTCATTTCCTTTGGAGTGATTAATACTAAAAACGACAAGTAATACCCATGGGAAGTTTACAGGGAACATTTCCTGTAATTAAAAATAACTCCTGGGGGACCACCTGTGGGCTATGTTACAAAAGAAGTACTGTTCCCATCTCTGCATGTGTAAATCAAGATGGTAAAGGGAAAATATTAATGGATTCAGTGGCCAGGGAGGTGGTTTAGTTGCTGTTTCATTCTACAGTAGCAATTATCTGCACCTGCTTTCACCAGTTTCTCAATCAGGTACATTTGGGCGAAGGGACTGCGTAGGGAAATTCCTAGGGAACTGGAAAAAATGAAGGTGTCTGGGCACACAAGGAGATGAAGCTGGTTCTTGAGCATCAAGTGGTCTTCTTGGCACGTACAATGTGCTTCTGCATGCTGCAGAATATCAGGTCCGATCCTTACCATCTGGACCAATAATCAAGGCTTCATTAGAAACCCAGATTTGTTGTAAATTAGAACACATAATTAGGGAATGTGTCTGCTAATTGAGTCCCTTTGATGTAAGCTTCAAGATGTGATGCTGATCCCACACAGAAAGGGGTTTTAATGCCTTTTATTTATATACCTTTTCCCCCATTTATTGTTATTTGCAGCTTGAACTCTTTGCTGATCAGAAATATTCAGAAATTCATCTTGCAAAGAGCAGTGTCACTTCGGCTATTTATAAACACGATGCTGGCACAAAATGCCATTCAGCAAATTTCTTTTTTTAGGTTGCTTCTTCCCCTCCACCTCGTTTTTTTCCCTTTCCTTTATATTTCCAACTACAAAACAAGAAGTTTCTATTTTAGTTCATACAGAAATGTTCAAAGCAAGCCAAGTGTTGATGATTCAGTAGGTGGCACTCCTCCTTCTCAGTCAGCTCTCCACCGATGACAGCCCTGGCATGATAAGAAGGATTTTGCCTTCCTCAAGGTGCTACCTCTCCCGAGCGGTGGGAAACAGGACTCCCTGAACTCACACATTCACCCAGCATCCCAGAGCACCCTTGCAAAAAAAAAAATCAAGGTGTAAAACTCAATGCCACGGCACATTTCCAACTAGAATAAGCTCAGTTTAGCTCTCTGCAGTCCTTCCTGCAGTTTTAATTAGTGGCGGTGGCCTCTGCTTATGGTCTTGGGAAAGTACCACATGCTCTTGTTGGGCGTTAAGTGGCAGCCACTGTGCTTTGTCTTTGTACGGGGGCAGCTGCGAGGACTATTTCTGTTTCTGCAAAATGTTTTTGAGTTTCTTGAGAAAGGGAGTGCTGCAGACATGCACAATCTTATTACCTTTATATAAGCCAAAGGAATTAATTAAATAAATGCATAAAAATATCCTCTCAGAAAAACAGAACTGCTAGCATATAACTTAATTTCCTGCCACTCTCTAAAATCTGCTACAGCACAAAGCCGGGTCTTTCTAGTGCTTCTCACCTTGTGAGAAAATATCTTCAGATAGAGAAGAAGAAAGTTTAACCCCTAAGACTCTGGCCTCTTTCTGTATTAGGGTCACAGCTTCATTCTCTAAATTTTCAAATGTCTGTAAAATATAAAGGGATGTGGATAAAAGCACAGCAAGGAGCCACAGCCCTGAGGGGTGCTGTGCCTGGCACTGTATAGCAAGAGGCCAGCTCTGCACGCCTGCCAAGTGCTGCTTTACCAGACCTGATTTTTCAAGATGTAGCAACAAGCTTCCCGGGACCAACACTGACTTCCTCCCAGCCACCACTGACCCAGAACACGAAAGGACCAGAGCAGGCTGAAAAGCAGCCCCCGAGAGGTGAAGAAGGTGCTGCCAGTGTCGCATGAGATCGTGCTCTGGCCCAGCATCACTTACACGGCTTCAGGGGAATCACTGCAGCCTTACACTGAATTAACAAGGGAGGAATCAGACCCAAAGGATACTTGCAAAGGGACGCTGGATCAACAGGATGGGTTTACCACCAAACTCCGCCTGCTCCGCGCAGGCTTAGCTCACTAGCAAAGGTCTTTTGGGGGCTGCTGCATGGTACCAAGCAGAAGCAATCAGAGCAGACCAGCGCGATTACCCCAATTTGCCAGTTGTCCCCGCTGCAGAAAATAGGGTTCAAGGAGCTCTCTCTCCTCTCTAGGCAAAAGGCATCGCTTTCCTGGATATTGGACCGTCCTTGGAGATGCTGAACATCTCCAGCAGTGAGGCAGGTATCTCGGTGGCCCCAGCTTGGAGAGAGCATGGCTGAAATAATGACACAGCTCTGCAGGTGCCACAGGAATGGAAAACACCTCTCTTGTCCTGCTCGTGGGGGAACTCATTCAAAACCCAGCTCAGCTACCGAGATTGCTGGAATGGCTGAGGATTTAGGTCTTAATGAAGCAAATGCTCATGGCCGCAAACCCCACTGTGACAACAGGCTGTATGTTGTAATCAGGAAAAATGCATATTGCAAAAGACACAAAAGCATGGCAGATGGGTTTAGTGTTCCTAATAAAAAAATCTAATTCGCCTAATCTGTATCAAACACTAAAAGCTACAGGTTACCAATTATTTTCTTCTAGTTTTAATTTACAACAATCAGTTATAATGGATGAAATTAATTCTTAGTTTAATTTTGTTGGCTGTGTGCTTAGAATCCTATTTTTTTCCCATCTCCCCTTTCTGTGGTACTGGAAATTAGCTGCATCTAGCTTCAGTGATACTAGTTAAGATGGAACATTGGTCCTAATTGTTTACTAATCATCACAACCTTTGGTGTAATTCACTATTTGCTGCAGCTTCAGTGTGGGCTTTAGTTTAGTTTCATTAGCTTTGCTTACCCGTTCAAATACAAGGTTTTAAAATTAAAGTGATAAACATTGCCATCTGTATCTTCCATCAATACGTCTCTGTTTCCATCACTTACTCTGGTCTCTCTTTTCCTTTAGAGAAACCTGTGGGGTTATCCTAATTTCCACTAGTTTAACTGCATCTTCAGGCTCTTAGAAGTGGTCAGAAATCCTACACGTAGAGGTCCATGCTTAAACTTCATCGTGCTGCAGATGGGGACGGGCACGGTGAGGCCTGTGCTGTGGTGCGGGTGCGCAGCGAAGCAGCTGGGGAAGCAGCAGAGCCTGCACAGTCACGGGGCATTCTGCACATCGGTAAGAGAGCTCCAAAGCTGCTTCAGAAGACCGTGTATCACGAATGGCAAAATTATCCTCCGGGTTATAAGCTCTTGTGCTATGCAAATCACTGACAGCCTCTCCTTCTTAACTACACTCTGCAATTTCCTGCGGCAGCGGTGGATGTGAGCAGCTGTTGCATCGCAGAAACTCAGCATAAGCCTCCCAGCACCAAGAGGAGGGCCCCTTCCCTGCTGAAGGGGGCTGTGAGGGAGTTTTCCGTCATGCTATGCATTATGCAGTGTAATTATCCCAAAAAAACAAAGGTTGCCTTCCCCTTTTGCTTGCAGGAGCATGGTTCATATTCAAGCCTTAACAACCTTTAAATAAAATGCACCTACAGCGCTGGCTCAGAGGAACTCTGACAGATCGTGTTGGCTTGGCACTAGTTGACGTGAAAGTGTTTTCCAGATTTATCCTGATTTCCCTAGAATTTTGTCATTGCGGAGAGCTGGAGCAAAGTTCAGACAAAGTCAAAATGCTGGTATTTTTAGATACAACATCTCACTTTCTCCTTTCTACATCGCTTTTCATTATGAATGATTATTTTTGCCTGGCAAGTGATAACGTATTACATCACCAGAGAGTCAGCTTTAAAGCCTGACACTGCAACCAGAATGTCAGCATTTTGGGTTTTGTTTTCTCTCTGACACTGAATGAAACCAGTGTGAAAACTGAGACCTCTGGGCAAACAAAACACCATTCCTCTGCTCAGCTTTAACAACAAAAAACTTAGGAAGAGCTTATAGCACACTCACCTGTTATCATTGCCCTATCTGATCTACACGATGTGCTCAGGGCAGTGGGGACCAGGAATACTTGTACTCTTGAATGTGCACAGGGTTAAACCGATCAAATACACGCTGCTTTTATTTGCTTTAAGTGACTGAGCTTATTTTGCTTTGGTGAAGACACAAAGATTCATATCGAGCTCAAATCACTCCTGCAGACTGGCTGTTACTGACTGTGCTCCCCCCACACCCAGCACCGAAGCTGAGCGACAGCATTGGCCAAGCTTTGGCTTCTGAGAGATCAGTCTTGCCTGCCAAGGGATGTCACAGACAGTGGAAGTAGCTGGGCCCTTTGATTTCTCATTTCCTAGATTAAAACGCCAGACACCAGGCAGTTTTAAGTGTAGCATCACAACCTCATGATTGTTTCTGGATTATGCTCTTGATACCCAAGAGATGCGCAGGTCTGGAGCCAGAGCTTCAAATTCCCTTCTTGTCTTTCTCCTCCTCACTTTTTTCCTTCCTTTCCTAACCAAGATTTTAGGTTGTTATATGGAAAAACTTTTGAACTCACGCTGTCACTGTGCAGAGCCTTGTATGCAGATGAATGGTTAATAGGTGCAATGCAGACGTAATTATAGAGTTATAAGAGCTTTATTTATGTTCTTCACATTAAAGTGATATCACACTATTAAATCTTCTTACCCATTAGCTACTCAGTGTGGAGAGAGAGAGAGCGTGTGTGTAAGTGAGGCAATCACAGGAAAATTTTCTCATTAGTTAAGAACAGTGGAAGGCACAAAGAAAGGCGTATTTGTCAGTCTGGGCTGTTATGGAGGCAGGCAGAGGTACATTATATACTTTGACATTGTTGCTGTAGAGAAGTTGGCACACGTTATTCTGATGAGCAGAGCATGGAGGTCACCGCGTACCTTCCCCTCCTTTCTTGCACTTTTCCTGGCTTTGGGCACTTGCCCCCAACACCTCCGCTCAGAGGCCAGTCCCCTCTCACCAAGAGAAAGGCACTTCCAGGGGGCAACTGGCCTGCTCAGAGCACTGGGGGACATTTTCCATCTGGAACTTTTTGTAGGGGGAGAAAAGTGCAGATTTGGTGATAGCAGAATATTTGTTTTCACTGGTGTTGGTTTTGCCTGTGTTCTGCATGATGCGAGCAAAAGCAGCCTCCCCCCACCCCAGATGAGGTGCTTCATGGCAAGGGTTTCCGAACAAGAGGAATCACTTCTGAAATTTGAAATAATCCATGGGTTTGAAATTCCTTTCCAGCATGTTAAACTGTATCAAAGCTGTGCATGGGTGAGAAGGACCTATTTATTTATTTACTGCTACACATCAGTGAAGTATTTTGTTGAGCTCAAAGCAGAAGCCTTTTGATTTTTCTATTTGCCAAAAAGTTCTAAAACCCCTTTTTGGTTTAATTTTCCCACTTTTTTTCAGAACTGACAACTCGGTGACTCCATATTCGCCAGAGGCTACATGGAGGGTTTGCTTTCTGTTAAAGGATTCTTAAAATGTTCATCTGAAATTAATAGTAGAATGTATTTTTATGATGTGGTGTGGAACAATATACCCAGATGTTCACTCTGCAACAGTGAGCTCGCTGCAGTGATATAAATCTTTGAATTCATTTAGTTTTTATCTTTTTTCAGATGTGTAAGGACAGTTTTCTGTGTATGTTTTATCCAACTCTGTTTTCACTTGGGAAAGCAAAATGAAGCTGTTTTGATCCCAAATGTTTTAACTGGATGAAAATGCTGCAAATCCCAGAATCCGAAAGATGAGCTGGGTCAGACTTTGGAGGTGCTCTGATTTGGGGTCTGTTTCGGGTGGTTTTAGGTTTCCAGTTACCTGTCTCCTGGATTAATGGGGCTATGATATATGTCAAAGCTTCACCCTCCGCCCCAAAAAGCAAATCCAAAGGGAACTGCTGCTGCTGAGGCTGCTTGCCAACTTTTGCAGTCGTGCTGTTTGCTCACAGCCATTTCACGGTGCAGTTCAGTTCGTTCCTGAAGGAGCCAGCGGCTCCGGGGCTCAGCTCTGGTGGTTGCTCTCCTGGGCAGGTCTGAAAGCCCCCCAAGCCCTGCGCAGAGACGTGCTGGTGCCAGAGTGAACTGGAGCTTCCAGCAAACTGGAAACCATGTCTGGGAGCAAGAGTAGTTTGTGGAGTTGTCCTGTGTACAGTGCAAGTCCTAATGTGAACAACAAAAACATCGGTTCAACTGCTCACTGGTTTCATTTTCCCTTCCCCACCCTTTGTTTGATGTTGCACGTTCAGAGGATGGTGGTACACGTGTGCACGCCCCAGCCACGCGCGTGTGGGATGGCTGTGCTGGCTCTTGCGTGGCGCAGCTGATCCACAGATCGCGGGTTGTGCTGCAGAGCAGCAGCACCACATTGGCTTTGCAGGTGGGGAAACTGAGGCACAATCTACTGCCTTTTCATCAAAGTCGAGAAGAAACCTCAGACCTGAACCAAAGTGCTTTCTGCTGGGTCTCCCTTTCCCCTGCAGAGCCCTGAGAGAGTCCAAGTTTTTAAGAGGCTACAGAGGAGCTATTGCAGCCCCGCTGTCGAGCTCAGCTCTGCATCTCACAGCCAGGGCTTTTGATTGTCACCTTCCCCCCATCTCTGCACAAGAGGGCAGGGGAAGGGGGAGGAACAGCAGGGCTGGGACAAGCTGCACAAAAATGCTGGGTCAAG
Source organism: Strix uralensis (assembly GCF_047716275.1). NCBI lineage: Eukaryota > Metazoa > Chordata > Aves > Strigiformes > Strigidae > Strix > Strix uralensis. The sequence goes on from NC_133986.1 coordinate 22,387,236, forward strand.
AGCAGTTCAGGAGGGGAAAAAAAGGAAGACGAAAAGGCCTGTCTGGTGCTTCCAGTAAACACAATATCTGACACAGAATTAATGGGGGGATTATGCAGAATCAGCATATACATTTCTCAGAGTGACTTTCCTCGACAGAAGGACACTAATCGCGCTTTCAGAGATCAAAACCTTTAATCAACGTTTAAGCATCTTAAGTTTGTTCCACTTTATTAAATGAAAATAATGACACTGTGTTTTACATTACATTAAGGAGGAGGAAGATTCCCCAGAAAAGCTGCCTGTTTCCTCTCTCTGCCTAAGTCCTACCCTTTATAGCTGAGCACAAAATGACCTCCTGTCCCACAGGAAAATGGGCTTGGTGGCAGCTTAAAGAGCGTAGCTGGAAAAGGCAAGCTTGATCTCTGCCACCGATAAGTAGATCAGATGCATCTCTTGACATGTGGTGAAAGTAGAGTCCTATAGCATGGGCACATCCACAGCAGCTGGGCATGTTCAGGGAGATGACAGGTAGTTCTGCGATGATTTGATGCAGTAAACCCTTTTTTTCACTGCAAAATACAGAGTGCCTGATTGAAATCTTTTGCAAACTTATCCCTCTTCTGCTAAGTAGCTTGCACTTGCTGGCTGTGCTTGGGAAGAGTTAGATGTGTCCCCTTGGAAAGTGCTAAAATGAGACTTTTACATTTTTCAGTTTGAAGCCATCTTGCTGATGATCACTTCTGAAAATGCTCAAGCTGGAAGTAAAACTTTCCCTTGGGTCTGCAATTACATTTTTTCCCCCTCCACTTTTTCCAAAGAAAAAGTTAAAAAAAAAAAAAACCAACAGAATCTTTTATTTCCTATTTTAAATTATGCAGCATTACCAAAGAGCCTTGAAACCAATTATTCAAACAGGTCTTTGCTTTCTCCCATGCCGAAGGACAAATCCTGCCCGTGCAATGGAAGAACGGCTCCAGGAAGGGGAGGGAGGCTTTGCACACCTTGTCTCTCCCCAGCACTCCAGAACAGAGGGGAGAAAAAGGACCCTCCTGCATCACACTTATTACCTCTCATCTGCATCCAGCACCAGTGCTGTGTCTCATGTTGCAGTGTCAGAGCAGGAAGGTCTGATCCAGCTTTCAATCACTCTCCTTGTTAATTGGGTCTTGCTTTAATAGGTTTACAATGAATAACCTAACCAGCGTAAGGCAGATGTAACACCAGACACTCCTTCTGTTGCAGTTGCCGTTTGCTGTCTCTCTCCCAGGTTCTTTCTCTCTGTGCTTGCCCACTCCTTACTACTTTTCTTGTGCAGAGCAGTGCGTTGGGTGCCCTGGGTTGGAGGGGGCTTGGGAGCCTCCTCCCCAGGTTTGGGTGTGCTGCTGCTTGGCTCGCTCTGCTCCACTCCCCTTCCAGTCGCTCTGGCCTGGGGAACCACCCCTTCTGCCAAGCTGGGTTACGTTTCCATTCTCACAGAAGATGCGGTGCTGTCGTGATGGATGCCTGTTTTCTATTGCTAGGAGAAAAAGGGCTTTTTGGCAGATGGTTGCAGCTCCCCACTCCAATCAATAAATATCCACTGATGGACAGATGAGCAAGCAGGATTGCAGGAATCAGCATTGGCTTGGGCTTCCAAAGCTGCTTTTCAGAGTGCCGTTAGCAGCTGCTGTCCTCCTCAACACTGCTGCAGCACTCATTGGCAGCGCCAGCACATCCCATGGAGGTGAGCAGCAGGGAGCCCAAGGCTCTGCCCCTCAAGCCCTGGTCAGAGAGGGACCTGGGGGTGTTGATTGACAGCCGGCTGAACATGAGCCAGCAGTGTGCCCAGGTGGCCAAGAAGGCCAATGGCATCCTGGCTTGTATCAGCAATAGTGTGGCCAGCAGGGACAGGGAAGGGATCTGACCCCTGTGCTCGGCACTGGTGAGGCTGCACCTCGATGACTGGGTTCAGTTTTGGGCCCCTCACTCCAAAAAGGCCATTGAATGACTCGAGCGTGTCCAGAGAAGGGCAACGGAGCTGGTGCAGGGTCTGGAGCACAGGTGTGATGGGGAGCGGCTGAGGGAACTGGGGGGGTTTAGTCTGGAGAAGAGGAGACTGAGGGGAGACCTCATGGCCCTCTACAACTCCCTGAAAGGAGGGTGCAGAGAGGGGGGAGGAGTCTCTTGAACCAAGGAACCAGCGCCAGGCCAAGAGGGAATGGCCTCAAGCTGCGCCAGGGCAGGGTCAGACTGGCTCTTAGGAAGTATTTCTTTGCAGAAGGGGTTGTTGGGCATTGGAATGGGCTGCCCAGGGCAGGGGGGGAGTCCCCATCCCTGGAGGGGTTGAAGAGTCGGGTTGACCCAGCGCTGAGGGATCTGGTGGAGTTGAGAATGGTCAGTGTGAGGTTCGTGGTTGGACTGGAGGAGCTTCAAGGTCTTTTCCAACCGAGATGATTCTGTGATTCTGTGACTTCTGGCTATGTAATCTGTAAGCTGTTGAAAGGCTCTTCCATCCCTGACTGCTCCAGATCCATCTCAACATCTCACCTGTGTTTGAAAGGACCCACTTGTTTCCTTTCTGGTTTAGGTGCAAGAATCTGCCAGGATGGTGTCTGTTCAGATCAGTGTTCACTACTCTCCCCAGTTCTTTATCTACCATTGCAGAGGCTTTTGGCTGCACTTTTAATTCTTGGCCTGAACATTTCCACGTGGCCATCCAGATGGCTTTAGAGGAAGAAATTGGGTAGTCATTGCCAAAACTCAGTTTGTTAGTTAGCAAGTCCAACTAACACTCTTTTATTAAGCAAATTGCTTTCCAGGGCCTGCAGAAGTTTGCAACTTTGCTGCATGTCAGATATCCACAATCATATACTTCGAGGAAAGTGAGAGCTGAGATATAAATCTGTAGTTTCATCTTGAAATGATAACTTTTTAAATGTCTAAATCTTGTTTTCTTCAGTCAGTACAACCTCTGTCTAGACGCACCGGTTCTATTATCTTTTCCTAAATAGCCCAGTCCAATGTTTATGTGTTGGCAAGGTTGCAAATTCACTCTGCTCTTGCATTCCTTCCCATCCAAAGTCACTTTTGTGCTGGGTGGCACTGGATCCTTCTGAGGTCTGTTTTTCATAACTGATCATTATCGCTGTCTTTCCTGCCGTACTGAACAGCCTGATCTTTGCATGTCACATGTCATTAGGTTTAAAGTCGTTAGCAAAGACATTAGTCTGCAGCTGGGTGGAACTGTCTGGTATGTGCCACTTGATTTCAGCTTTCATGGTCTGACGCTCACTTCAGGCTTTAAGTTCTTAATGTGATGAATCTGTGCCTCAGTTTACCTTTCGTACTTTTAAAAATGGAAGAAATGTTTTTCTTCTAATCTTTGCTGTTTCAAGTAGCAGTGGAGTGTTGGCAGCTGTTTGAGCCGTGGAGACTTTCACACATGAACAATCACACACGTGTGCAAGCACACACCAGCACACACCCCCCAGCCTCCAAGCAGAGGGAGATGTGCTTGGCTCTGTGGCCTGGGAGACCTGCTGTGGTGCAGACTCCTCCTGGGAGTTCAGACAAGCCTTGGCTTCACCTTCTCCCTGTGCACAGAGCCCTTGCTTCAGAGCATCACCATAAGGGTTAGTTCATTAACACTTGTAGAAGGCACTGAAGCGGAAAATCATTTATGAGTGTGCTGTTTGGGCAGTGGGGGAGAGCTGTCATGTCAGTTCACTGGTTCCCATGAACCTGTCACCTCCATTTGGAGTTGGCCTTTTGCAGCGTCTGAGCATGGACATGGATGTAACTCCCACCCCGAGCTACCCAGCATCATCTGGTCTGGCTCCAAAGCTGACGAGAGATTTTTATCTGTCTAAACAGAGAGTCCAGCAGGAGATTTGTCCATGAAGGGAATGAGACAGATAATTGACTGCAACAAACTCACTGTACAAAGCAGTCTGGCCTGGTAGTTAGAGCACACTACTTGGACCTGGACAGGGGATTGCCATCCACAGGCAGAGGACATCAACTCCCCTCCCCTCCTTTGAAGCTATTTTTAACATGTGGGCTGGTGGATAAAGATGGGGGAAAATGGTTTTCTCTCCCAATTATAACAATCCCACTCTTTACCTCTGTGGCATTCATCACAGAGGGTTCAGGGCAAAACGAGCCAAGCTTTTCATTTTTTCCACTTTTGTCTGGTTTTTGTCTGCCTATCAGTGAAATAACTGATGGGCTCAGGTTTGGTCCCAAACGGAGACAGCAGCTATTGCTCCAACATCCCCGCAGATCCCAGACCTCGTCAGCACAAACTGTTCAGCAGCTTCTGCTGCTCTTCGGGCAGCATCTGCGGGGACCTGATACGACAAGGCGCCGAGCAGAGAACAAAGGGCAGAGGCAGGAGCCGTGCAGCCACCTCCGTCGTTCCCCCGTGATTCGTGTCTGTCCTTGGCAAGCGGCTGCACGCCTGTTAAAACCGATTGCTGGGAAGTGTTGGTACACGCTGCCACGCCGGCTCATCACTTTTGTCACACAGTGACCTTGGCAGGTATCAAGTGTCTGGCAGCACTAAAAATACCAGCTAGTGCTGTCTGTTAGGCTGCAAAACCATGGGGCACCCATGCACACAGGGCGTGCCAGCGAGGTGAGGCTCTCCAAAGTCTCTCCTCTCCTCCTCGCAAGGCAGTACCTCTGTTTTCTTGTACAGCAACTTAGTTGTCTTTGAGTGAAGACCTTTTTCAAGATGAAAATCCCCTTTTGATGGAGGATGGGAGAAACCCATAGTGACATGATTTCAGAAAGTGTGATGTAAGGGGAGATACAGGTCAAGAGAGGGGATGGATGGATGGACCCACCCCGGGCTAGGATGGCAGGAAAGCTGAAAGTCAAGGGCAGCCTTGAAGAGACAGGATGGTCCAGACAACTCAGCAGTGGTGTTGGCAGAAGGCTCAGCAGGCTCCTGTGGCTCTGATGATTTTTCACACTGACTTTTTGCATTCTGTTCCTGTTTCTTTCTATTTCTACACCTGGAACATGGCCAGAATGAAAAACAAGAAGGGGAGATAGAAAACTTAGTGCTTTTCAATTAAACAAGAAGCACTTTGCCATTGTAAGCAAGCTTATTTAGACATTAAATCAAAATCAAATGCTTGCACTATCAGTGCTACTTACAGTCTGATAATTAATGATGGCTTTCCCCAGCGAAAACTCTTCTGTGTTCTGTCAGCACCACTGTACATCTTTGATCAAAAGCTTTTTAAGTAGTTTCAGAAGCTGGATCTGTAAAATAAAAATAACACGTAGTGGTAATTCTCTGCCCAAGAAATAAATAATAAAGGCTTGTAACGTTTAAGTGTTGGATGTCAGCTAATCAACAATTTCAGCATCATTGCATGGTGGTGAGCTGAGAAATGGGAGACCAAAGGGTTTCCTTTGCAATCATGTGGAAACTCTTTTACATCCCTCTGACAGTGTGAAGGAGTTTTAAAGCAGTTGTAAATTATTTTTGCCTTGTTTTCAGGACTTTTTCCATAACCTAAATGGTGGAAAGGGATCTTAGTGCTAATGAAAATCAAGCTCAGTTCTTCTTATGGCAATTCAAACCATCCCAATCGCATTTGCCCTTCACCCTGCTTAGCATTAGAAGAGGATAAAAGCAGAAAGGGAGGCAAAACTGCATGTGTTAAATTGTATGCATTAGTCTTTGTTAAGCAGAAGTCCCCAAGGTCGTATCCCACCAGGGGCCTGCAGCAACCAGAAGGTAACATGGACACCTCAGGAGCTGGAAATGTGACCTACTAGAAGCTAGCTTCAGGTGTAAGGGCTGCAGGAAAGTCAGAAACCTCAAATTGGGATGTGGCTGGCAGATCTCACCTCCCCACTAATTCCTCCCCTTTCTTACACAGACTGGAGTGATCTCCATTCACAGGACTTTCTTTTCATGCCTTTCCCCCCCCACTCCCTTCAGAAGCACCTAGGAATGCTGTCTCCTTTCCCACCCCTCCATTTGGAGGTAGAGTGAAGTCCCACCTGATGCTCTTGAGCAACATGTGTCTTCCCTCTCCACTATCAGCCACCATGGCAGCGGGTGTGAGGACAGCATCCCTTGGCCTTCCCTCTCCCAACCTGTCTGCTGGAAGGAGTCTTCTCTTCTCCCATCACACGCTCAGCAGAGTAGGCAGCTGCCAAGTGCAATAATTAGGCCTCACCTCACTCCACCTAGCACTGCCAGCTGCTGGTACAATTAAGCTGCATTATTCTTTCTAAATTGAGAAACACTTCCCCTCCTCCCTTTGCTCCCCTCCTCCTTCCTCCTTCTCCCCCACGCACGCCGTGCGATTCACGATGGTGCAGCTTCAGCACTTCCCAGCCCGGGCGGGATGCTCGGTGCCAGGCAGGGCTTTGAGCTCAGCGCAGGACCTGCCCCTCCACCCAGGTGAGAAGAAAAATGGGTTTCTGCCCTATGTGGTGGAGAGGGGGGAGGAGATGGAGCAGTGAGTAGCCACCTAGTCTTCCTCACAGCCTGTCTCCCGTTATCGCCTTCGAGAGGATCGACGCCAACCAGAATGAAACTATTCCCAAACATCCTCTCCTGCCTCCCTCGATCTCTGCCCTGTTCCCAGCTACAGAGATATTGTCCCCATCAACATCCTGAGCAGGAGGGTGGGGTCTGTTCAGTCTGCTGGCACAGCTGCTTGTATGATCATTTGCTCACCTCATTAAGCCAACACAGGCCAGAGTAGCGTTAGACAGTAGATCTTTGTGATTTTGGTTCCTCTGGACTGAGAGTTGGAGTTTGAGCTCCTGTGGTAGATCGGTGTGCGGATAATGGGAGCAGTAGCATCTTCAAAGGGGTGGTGGAAGCTGGGGGAGGCAGGCTGAGCCCCAGCAGCTGGAGGAGTGTGCAGGCTGTAAACCCTGGTGAATAACCAAGCAGAAAGAAAAAAACATGGTCTTTCTTTTCATTTGTTTGCAAATGGCAGAAGGAGGGCACACGGTCTGGTTAGGACAATGGCATGTTTCAGTGTGTGCCCAGGAGCAGACCCATCATGCCATAAGGATGGTTTCATGTTGTTCAAGTGAGAGACACTTCTCATCTGCCGCGGAGGACAGGCCGTAGTGGGTGGACTCCAGCATCTCCAAAAGAAACCACGTGGCCTGCACAGAGGTGCAGGGCTCCAAGAGCAGGCTTACTGGAAGTAGTTATTAAGAACGATTTCTCATTTGGCAGTCATTACATCTCATGCTAGAAAAACACAAAATGACATGAAGCTATGGTATGCAGCCCATAAAGGACCTATTCATTCTTCTGACTAGGGATAGATATGGTTTTAGTTTCCTTTTTTGATTCAAATCAGATTTAAATAATTGGAAGCCATTTAAAAAGCACGTTGGAGCAATCTGAGCAGGATCAGGGCATGAACAGTTTGTCATGTTCCCTCAGACTGTGTGAGAGGATTGCTGGGGGAATCTAAAGCACTGGACTTTCTAGAAGTGACAGCTTGGATGCTGCTCGCTTCTTGACCTCGGCCTGTGATTTACACACTCATTGAATCTGGTGTCTGGAGTAGATGAATTCTTTACAGTGGGGGCTGTGTGGTGTAGTGGAGGGACAATAGGTCTGAATTTGTCATCTGAGGGGATTGTAATCACAGTAATTAACAGTATTTGTAATTTTAGTCTGGCTGGCAATAGGATTTTACACGGTGTATCTTCCCCAGAACAATTTCTATTACTTCGAGCACATATAAACTGACATAGGTTCAGAATGACTTGGAAAATCAATAACCAATAAAACTTAGCATGAAAGCAAATAAATTATCCCAATCAGAAAAAAAACCCCGAGAGACCATCAAAATAGTTAGACAGATGAAGTCAAATGTCACTCCAAGAGTTGTTAAGTCAGAGATGCCAGGCTCCCTTTCAAAATATTTTCCCAACCTCTTTCTCTCTTTAGGATTGGGCTTGTTTCCATCTGCCAAACTCAGTCTGAATCAAGTGGGAAAAGATAGACAGCCTATAACATACCTCATCTTCCTGGAAGGTGATTTCCTTGGCATTACTCTTCCATAGGGAATTTACCAGTGGCTGAGGAAGCCCTTTGGGAGCTGGATCACCGCGGCCCGCTACTTACATCTCTGCCAACAGCGGCTCAGCAGAGGGAACCGTGGCACTTGGGGCTGTCGCACTGGCCCAGTTTGAGACTCGGTGTGAAGGGGAAACTGCAGTTCACCCCGGTGTATGTTGCAGAGAGCTGGGTTGGGGGCTGAGATGTCACTGTCAGGGTGTCACCAAGAGAGACTCTGCACAGCAAGACACCGGGAGTGCGCCTGGAGCGAGTCACCCTGCCTGTGCTGGGAACGGGAAACCAACTTGTATGAGTGCTAACTAATTAAAATGCACTAGAAAAATTGCAATTGAATGTCTGACTATAACCTTCAACTCTGGCTTAGTTAGTACACGAACCTTGCTTTACGCCCTGTGCAAAGGAGTGAATTTAATGTGCTTGGACTTTTCTGTTCAGCCTACCAAGGAGGGTACCAACAGCTCACTCTGCTGCCGATACCTCCCCTCACATGGCTGGACTGTGATCATCCATTTGTACCTTACGGGGCACTGAGTAGGTTTAAGACTAATGATTTAAGTCAGTATGAACTGGATTAGGAGAGCTGCTAGGCCTAGATGCTGGCAGGTGCGGTTATTATACGAGGAAGCAGTCTCAGCCAGTTTCCAGCAGCAGAAGAAATAATTTTTTACTGCTCATAATTATATGTTTTTAGCTAAATTAATCACGGGAGTTGATCTAGTATTTGGTTGAATGGAATTGCACCATGCTACACTTACTCTGAATTTGACCCTCTGGCTTTATGTGAGCTAAGTCTATGGATGTTAATTGTGGTGGGAGGAAAGAACAATCCACTGGTTAAAGTCCAGCTGAGTGCTCTGGAGCAGAGCTGGTGGGGCTGTTGTGCTTGGTGGCTATTGCAAAATATTGGGGTTGACTTGATGTGAATTGTGTTTTCTCCAGCTTTTTAGGGAAAACCAAAACAAAACAAAACAAAAAAACCCCCAAGTTCCAGCTTGAACAAAACATTTGCTTCATTTGGGGGAGATTGTGAAGTCTTTGTTGTTCAATTGTCTAGAAGGACATTGAGTAACAAAATCCCATATTAAAATAAAACATCACAATATTTTGATAAGGGAATTTGAAGTGGGGGAAGGGGGCCAGCAAGCTGAAGTGAATGAACTCAGTGCTAGCTCACGACATATTCCAGGTTTACCAGAACCTGGGTTTTTTCAACATAAAACAGCTGAGCCCAGCTGGACTTGGAAGAGGTAACCTCAAGTCCTTGCCTGTCACAGGCTCCTTGATGGACCTTGGGTGAGCCACTTTGCCCTTTAGACCTCAGTGAACAGCAATTTCAAGATAAGTTCCAGAGAAAAAAGTAAAATCCTGTGTTTTTCACAAATGGGTAATCCATAGGGTGTTTACGTCTAGTCTGAAGGTTTTATTTAGATCAGTTCTTTCTGGTTTTGACCTTTTCATCCTTAATTGTTTTCTCTCTTTGTAAGTTAAGTTAAGTTTTGAATTGGAAAATCGGCCTAAACAGAAAACCAGAGCTTTTAATTAATCCTGTCAAAACAGGGTGTTTCGGACTTCTTCCAAAACTTTTTGAACACTTAAAATTACAGATGAGTCAAAATGGACCTTTTCCTTTGAAAAGTCCTGGTTCCAGCACATCAGCACTCCTCCGTGGGGAAAGGTGAGGGAATTTCCTTGACAGCTTCTGAATATTTCTGGTACCTGCAGCAGCTTTTTAAAACCCTTTCACACACTTTCACTTTTACCCTCCCGCACACAGTGCTGAGAAATAAATCCTTTGGAAATGGAAATCAGGCTTGAAGTAAACAGATTAGTCATGGTTATTTGGTAACACTTTATTAATTAAATGTCCTAAATGCATTTAAACCTAGGCATTTAATTTAGATTTATAAGGATAATTTAGATTTATAAGAATCGTTATTATACATTAAGTACAGTAAATGCCAATTGATTTTTATCGACAATATTTACTGAGGTGTAACCACACTGCAAAATTTAATTATCTTCATACTTAGTTAAAAGGACAGTACAAAGGTTTCAGAACCAAGACCTTGTGTAAGGGCTGGCAGGGTTGGGAGCTGCTCCTGCTAATCTCGCCTTAGAAAGCCAGCCTTTGCCCTGCCCCATATCTTCTGGAGCCATTTCCATAAATGCCAAGTAAAAATCTCAACATGCACTTTTCAGTGGGGAAATCTTTCACCTCGGTGTTCTCTGGCTGTCGGCTGCAGCTTGGTGGAGGGCAGCACGCAGGCGGTTGCCCAAGGATGGAGAGTTTGGATGCTGAGGCCAGAGCGAGTCCCCTTCAGCATCCTTTGTGGTAGAGAGAAGTGTAACGGATCCCATCAAATATTTTCTGCCAATATGGGGCATCGTTAGGCCCCATTCTTAATATGAGAACTTAATAACTTTTAGCATCGCTCGTAACAAGGGCCAAGGTGTAAGGAAAACAATGTCGGGGAAGCCAGTGGAGCCCGTGGCTGTGAGCAGAAGCCCTTTCTGACTCCTGCCGTGGAGAAGCACTGATTCGTCATTCTGGAACTGTTCATGGAAAAGGAGCCACATCAACACATCTCCATACTGGGAAAAAAATTTAACATTTTCAAGTTGTTGTATGTGGTTTCCAGAACAGAAGGTATTAATCCATGGATTTTTTATTTTGCCTTTGTGTTCTTTATATAAATATACTTTTGCCATCTGAGCAGCTTTCATTTTCTTGTTAGCCTGTGTAGGAACTCATTCATAAATCAGGTCAGAAGCAACCCAGAAGTTAGTGCCTGTGTGGATGCTGGCCAGACCCGGTCAGAGGGACCACAGCAGCCAGTGCTCCTGGGGAAGGAGAGCAGGGAGTACAATTCCCCAAGCCCTGCGGATAAAACCACATGCAGAACCAATGTTTGCAGCAAGGTTAAACACAGCCTCAATAACCAAGTTTGTAGCTTCCAGTCCTTCAGTGGTGGGAACCTGCAGCAAAATCATTTTCACTGTTGTCTTCCAAGATGGAAACATCATCAGGGCAGGGACAGTCTGTGTGGGATCTCTTGCTGTTTCGTTTTGCAAAAATTTTTACAAACATTTGATTCATTGGCAGTTTAGGAAGGTTCATGTTCCATAAGCTTCACTTTGAGGTTTGAGCAAGAGCAAGCCCAGAATCTCAAGCAGAGGCCAATGAGTCTCACCCGTGTTCACGTCAGCCCCATAAATCAGCCCAGACACTCAAGCAAGTTCATGAACGTTCGGGAAACTTTAAACGAACCTGGCCTGAATCTCCAGGTTAGATGCACAGTTCTTGTAGGAAATAATTCACAACATGCAGCTCAGAGGGCAAGATAATGATTTCTAAAGTGAAAATAACATAAAGCATAGATATTATATGGGATAAACACATTTTTAATGCAGTTATGCTGAAGACTTTGCTGTTGTAATCTTGGAATGTAAATTTGCCTGCTCTGACCACTCTGACTTTCCCCACATTTTTCTCTCTCTCAAACATGACAAGTACCGAAAGCCTTCAATTCTCATCAAAATTAACAGTAATCCCAAGTGCTTTAAAACCGCTGCAAAATCCAGCCCATGCTGTATATTCTGTATTGTATCTCTTTAAGATGCAGTATTGCACATTTTCCAGATGAAAAGTGATCCACTGCTGTACGGGGTAATTTCACAGCTAAATTGCTCCGTGGTCGTAAGGAATAACAGCTCAGCTGCGAGCCAGTGCGTCGAGCATATGACAGAGAGGGTGCTTTGAGTGGAAAGATATTGTGCATGGGGAATCTAGCAAGCAAATGAGATGATCCTGGTGAATCTGTAATTGAGATAATTACTTGGAATATAGCTATTGAGTTTGTGGAGGAGGAGCTTCTCTGTGTGTGCTGGTGCATCTCTTCATGTATTTGTGTGCATGCATGAATATTTGAGCTGACTTGCTAGTTGCAGATCAGGACCCAGTTGAAGTCAGTGATGATGCTTTTAAGGAGCTCAGGCTTTTATTCCTAAAAATGTCCATCCTCATATGTAATATCAGAGAAAGAGCGATGGTAAAGGTGGACTTTAGGAAGGAGCAAGGCTAGGTGCCCACATCACCATCACTCAGTGGGAACAAGGCTCATGAACTGCTCTGGCTCCTTTGCAAATTCCTGGGATAACAAGGATGCAAGCAAGAATCGTCGTCTAAAATACTTCCCTTCTAGGTGTGCTTTGGCCTTGAAGTTGAAAACTTTCTGAAGTCTTTGGAACTTCAGAGGCATTTGGGTTTTACTTTGCAGCCATGCTTTCTCATGTTTGTGTAGTACAGCCTGGGGGGCAGAAGCAAAATCTGGCTGTGCTCCAGAGAGGCTAAAAGTCACAGCCCCACGTTTGTGCCACGCTGTGCCCGAGCTGGCCGACCGAGCCCCTCAGCGGGTGGGCTCAGTGCCCGAGCAGCGCCAGGCCGTGTCAGCAGGCAGACAGCTTTGTAGGTGCGTGCTCTATTCATGCACTGGGACCCAGCGTGAGCTCCTTCGTGGCAGTTTCCCAGAGGAAGGAGAGCTGGAACCCATCTGTCACAAACAGTTCTTCACTGTCTGCCTCTGCCATTCTGGTGCAATTCTGAACTACAGCTGCTTCACGTGGGCTTCTTTGACTACTTCCAGGGTGTCCCAAAAACTCAAACCTTGGCCCAGGACGTGCAGGCACAGCAGTGGAAGGGTTAGAGCTTGATGGCTTTGCACAAGAGCAATGAGCAGTGGTCCTGTGTCTGGACCAGCGTTATGCTGAGGGCAATTTACTGCCCACCCTTTATCCTTGGGGTATAAACAAGCAAAAATGATACTTGGACAATGCAGCAGCCCCAGAAGTGAGGTTTTTCTTTTCATTGGCCTTGCAGAGAATGACCAGACAGAGAAATAAAAAGAGAGATAAATCTACTCACGCACACAAATATTGTGATGAAAATGAAGACAGTTCTGTCGTGCGAATGTTTTCGAGGAGCACAGAGCACTGGGAACATGTTCCAAATGTCAAATGGATTATACTCCAGCGCCCTTATTGTTCCATATAATTCTCATCTAATGTCACCCCTGGCAACAATAATACAAGTCTCAATATTTGCTTTGATGTAGCCTCACTGAATATTTTTAAGCAATGAGGAAATTGCCAGGAGGAGTGAGAGAAGGAGGGGCAGGTGGGGCAGGGGTTGCTGTTGCACCCAACACAAGGGTGATAAAACACATCCCTGAATTAAATCCATCAGAAAGATTGAGTTTTCAGTTTCAGGGTCCCTGACACCTGTGCTGCTGAAGCCTGGATAAGCTCGCATTTGAGTTTTAATCATGAGGTTTGTCTCCATTGGAATACGATTAGGGAGCCCTGAGCTTGAAGCAAACAGATGGAGGAGCACAGTGAAAGCAAATGCAGTAACATGAAGGGGGACAAATCATCTTAATTTTGCCAGGCTGAACAGAGCTGTCACATTACAAGGTCAGGCCAAAGCGAGCTGATTTTGTGGGAAGGAGGGATAAAATGACTAGAAAGGTGGAAAGTGCAAAGGGGCAACATGGGCTTGTCCTCCATTATTTTATTACTTTCTTGACCCCAAAAGTTTTCATAAAGTTGATTAATGGATATAGCAGCCAACCCCTGAGGCCCTAATGCAACCGTTACTCCATCCTCCTTCCAGGCACGCTCCGGCTGCTGCCTGCAAGGGCATTTGCACAGTTACTTTGCAGCACCATCACTGAGAGCTGGTCCGTGTCCCCTTTGCACGCAGCAGAACAAGGGTGGCCCGGTGCAAGGGGGGAGCAGGGGAGAGCACAGCTCCATCTCCTCTGCTGAGCACCAGGGGATCTGCTGAGCGGCATCTCTCCTCACCTCTGCCTCCCTCCACCCCAGGCTGGATCCATGAAAAGGTTTCCCAGGTTATCTCCTCTCTCATGCCCAGACCACTGCACTGGACAAGGAAGACCCCATCCACCTCCTAGAAGTTGTATTTCTGTGTGAAGCTTCTCTTCGCACATGATGTGGGAGAGGGGACAATATTCTGCTTCAGTGCTTTGAGATGCTGCTGACAAACACAGTAAAACTTGGGCTTAGGTCTCCTAGGAGATACAGATAAAGCATTCCTCCTCCTGCAGGACCTCATCTGGGAGGTACAGGGGTGCCCAAACACTACAGACAGGACCAGGACAGTTGTACTCTTTCCTATCCAAAATTTCCCTGGCCAGGGGGCCACTCAGCACAGGGTCAGCAAGTCCTCTCAACGGACTAGACCTACATTTGAAGAAGTAAGAGTAAATGTGAATTAGGAGCATTCAAGCTTTACTCAGTGCAGGCTCTACTTTTCAGAGCATGAACAAAATCTCATTAAAGTCAGTCACAACACAAAGTTGATGTCCTGTTGACCTGAAAGGAGGTTGGTTCAGACAAAATCTTTGCACAGGAAGAATGGAAAGCATTTCAAAGCCATTAAATCAGAGAGATGCTTTGCCTTTCACTGTATTCTCTGAGGACTCTTCTGGAGTAGATGCTGCAGTCTGTTTCAGATTGGTGCTGTCATGCCAGATGCCCAGACCTGGGAATGGACGATTTTGGGTCTATAGTACTTACAGTGTTGGTGTGTGGCCTCTCTTCTGTGTCCTGCTGTCTAAACCAATTGCACAGCATTTGTCTTATTCCAAGAGCCATCATATGTGACATGGGCATAATGCTTCACTTCTTATTTCTCCCTTAAATTATAGGAGTTTCATGGAGCTCTGTGATTTGTGTGGTCAGAATTACAGGCATCAATCACAGCTTGCTTTTTTCCCTCCCATCTCTAATGCCACAAGGTTTCTTTCCTTCACTGCTCTCCATCCTCACAGACCTACTGTGGATTAAAGAGGCTGTTGCTTGTGGAGGAACTGGAAGGAAAGAGCAGCATAAAATGGTTAGAGGTCTGGTGTCAAATGGGTGTGCAAAAGAGTAAATTACTGTCAGCATGTATGGTTATAATCTGAATATCATCTTATGGTTATGTCCTCATGTTTCACCAGAGCAGCCACAGGACAGGAATTCAGGAGATGGGGTCAGGACCTGGTGGGCTCCTGCCCTTCTGTGAACTCCAGCACATCATACCCCCAGTTACTCACCCCATCCCCTTTATTCCCTCTCTGGTTACAATTCTTGGACCAAGTTTCTCCCTGATCATAAATGGCTGGAAGCTTATGTTTTGTGGAGGATCTCTCTAGTAAAAGGAGACACAGACAGGACCTGCGTAACTGTTTCTGTCTTGGATACCACATTACTAACATGTAGTGAGATAAATCCCACCTGATGTTCCCTTTTCAACCAAAGAAAACAGAAGTTTGCCCTACAGAAGCCAGCTTGGGTCTGAAGTTACCCATCTCTTGCTATTGGCTACAGAGGCCAACTGGACTGACTTGCTTCTTAATTTAGATGACTCAGTTAAGTGCCACAGTTGCACCTTGAAGAGTGGGTGTATGCTGCAGGCTGTATGGGTCACACCCTGCAAAAGGGCCTTTGGTTGGAGTTGGGATCCCCAGACATTACCACAACACTGGTTTTCATCATCATAAACATGCACCAGATCAGACTAACAGAGAATTAGGATATAAGAGATCTAGTATTTTCTTTAGAGGGCAATTTCTCCCTTATTTCTCCCTGCTGAAATACAGCTGCTTGATTTGGCCCCAAATCTTCAGCCCACAATAGCTGATCAGATAGATAACTCTGTTGGAATCTCTCCTGGAAAACCATCCCCTTTCTGGTGAGTGGCACAAGGTGATTTATCTTAGAGTAATCCAGTGCCAGCATCCCAAGTGATGTCTTTTCCGTGCCCTTGGTCCTGCCACGCCACTGAAATGCAGTAACGGCCAGCCACCTGCAAGTTGTTTTGATACTGCTGATACTTCTTACTCTCTTTGCCGCTGCCTGGGGGTATGCACCAATCTCTTAAAACATATATAAGTATTAACCTTGTTAATCCCTCAGAGAAAAATAATATCAACAAAACTTATTACCATTTCCCGTGTGGCTGACTGAGTAATGTGAACCAGATGATGTTTATATTCCAAAAAAATTGAAAATGCCAATAAAAAAGTAATTTAAAAAAATTCACCTCTTGGTATTTTCCTATTCCAAATGGAGAAATAACAGAGACATGCTGCATCTGCATGTTAAAATTCAGCAAAGACAAATGGTCTTTATTACAGTAGTCACTGACATTACGACCATGGTGGCCGCATTTCAAGGTGGCAGTCCTAATTTTAAGTGCATACCTAAATTTTAAGTATTTCTGTGGGATGAGCTTAATAAATCAAGAGCTTGTGAACATTTCTAGTGGGAGCACAAGTCAGAGCTACCAGGTCTCAGTTGTGCCCTTCACAGTGCTGAGCTAGAGAGAAAGGTCTGTTGCTGGAAAAAGCCTATGTAACTCTTTTCTGCTCAGTAAGACCACACTTGTTTACACAGATTTGCATAGTTCTGGAACTCATTCATCCATACCAACAACGCAAGATTAAAATAAGGGGGAAAAACCCACTAAAATCACACAGGAGTGCCCTCCAAACAGGACAAAAGGCAGCACTGTAGCTGTAGGAATGGCTCTCTGCATGTTGCACAGTTGGGCACTGAGGGAACCCACAGCAAACACCACCAGTGAATAATTCTCATCCCCTGTAGAGACAAATGTATCTGATGGCTATTAGAGAATTGTCTATCTGACCAGATGTTAAGCTCTGAAAATTCTTTCCAATTTCCTCCTTTCACACCTCCATTGCTTCCCGAATTTTTCATCTTTCAGGCTATAATTATTACTGATTGATCCCTTTCATTAGATGATGTCTTTAATTTTTGTTTTGTGTTTTTGAATTCTGTAAGCAAAATCCTTTTTGACGTTTTTGGTCACAATTATAAAAGAAAGAGTCATCAAGTACTACAAACGGAATGGCCAAATTATAAAGCAAGAGTGCCCATAGTCTTCTAGAAATGAGAAAAATCAGGCCAGTTTTCTAACATGATGAAAACAGAGCTCTCCATTGCCAGTGTCTTGTGTTGCATCTGTCAGACCTCAGCCTTATCTGTAATTCTGAACTGGCTATTGTCCAATTACAATTCTGTTGCAGTTCTCCCAATAGCTGTTTTTTCCTTCGAGCTCCACTCTAGTCATTTGTGTGATCAGACGGGACTCTCAGCTGGCTTTAAAGAAACAATCAGTCATCTTGTCTTTATGGCTCCGAAAAGAGTAATGTTTAAAACACTGCTTCCTAAAGAGAGATAGACAGCAAGATGCTGGTATGAATTTCTCTTTCTCTAGTGTATCTATTTATGCCTGTCCACCTAGCTAGCTGATTGTCTATCTGTCTTTCTAAAAATAACAGATGTGCTTAAATGTAATGTAGAAAGAGTGACAGTCATTCAGCAGAAGGCCTTGCGTCCTGTAAATCTTATTTGAGCCTTTCTGTGAGGACCTGGAAGGGTTTAGGTTTAGTGCTGGCCCTGTTGAAAGGGGTGATTTTCTCCTAGTCAAAGCCCTGTGGCAACTGAAGGGCTCAGCCAAATGAATGTAGGACACAGGAGGATTGGCACCATCCTGTTAGGACTAAACATCTCCAGGTCATGCTCTAGCTATATGAGACTGGGCAGTGGGCTGTGCTCACACACCTCCAGCCAGCTTTTGCAGAAAGGCAGCAGTGGTCTTCGTCCCCTTGCCTCATCCTCCCCAGGCAGCTCCACCACCCAAGGCAGTAGCAGCAGGGTTAGAAAAGTTTCTTTCAGTCATTGGAATAACAAAACTTCTCTGGCAGGCACACATCTCCTATGTGTCATGAATGAAACAATTAATAATGATAAAAGGTCTATCTTGGTTCTGAACACTCCGGTTGAGTGAAAAGTCCCCCTTTCATTCAAAGTCATTAACGGCTCAGCAATTTCAATGCCGTTTCCCATCGAAATGTATGAATTTTTAATCCTTTAATTACATGTTATCCTAAACACCACTTGTGCTTTTTTCTTATTTATCCGCTTGCTTTTGTTGTTACAGGTAAATGCTTTTTTGAACTCGCTTTTATGGGGGGAAACCGCATTGTTATCTCTCTCTCTGCAGGAAGACAATGGGGGCTGCTGGCCTCTGCCGGGGAATGGCAGAGGAGGGGTGTCTCGTGTGTCTCGGAAGTTGCCTTTGGATGAGATGGGGCTGCGATCCTGGGATCAGCATGGAGGCCAGTGAGTAAAACAGGGTTTTTTCTTCCCAGTCCCTGAAAGGGCTTTCGTGATAACAGAAAAATTAATTACTAGGGAGATTACTGAAAGAAATATTCTGCCGATATGATAACTGTGTTCATTGGAGACATCTGTTTGGTTTTATTTCTGAAGAAACTCCTGTGTTTGGCTCTTGGAGCTGTGAATGGCTGGTAATACAGCTATTGTTGCAATAAATATGCATTCATTTCTGACCTCAGGAACATTTATGGAGCTTTGTCTACCCTGAGTTGAATTTTTAGGAGACTGAACACAATGGTTCATGCCAAGATTGAGATCAAATTTTTTCAAAGACTCGGGAGATTGGAGCCAGGGGTTAACTCTAGATCGCAGGCTTCCTAATTATAATAGGACTCATTTTACAAAAATAATCAACAGAACAAACCATTCCTAAAACATCTGACATTTGCTGGGAGGAAAAATGAGCTGATTTTTCTTGTTGTGAAGGATCTATCAGTGGCCTGTGGTGACACACATCGTATTTGGTTTTGAACTCAACTGTCTTCAGTAACTTTCCTGTTGTGGTTATATTTGTTTCTTGCCCATGGACTAAACATAAATAGTCTGTGAAATTCCAGCTGAGTTGCAGATTTTGTCTGATACACCGTTGCTCTGCCTTTTACATTTTTACATGTACTTCTACAAATTTGATATAAAAAGCTGTTAAATGAGAACCCTGATGGTCTGCACTTACCTTGCACTTTACCACCAATTGATGACATAAATTTCAGGCCAATGAATAATGTGGGCGATGGAGTTGAAGACCAGAAGATATCACAGGAATTATTTAGATGATTTCCTCCATAGCTCAGGTCACACATGGAGTAATTCTTAAGCTGGAGGACATTAGTCTTCCCATATGCAAGGCGTACTGGTTCAAAAGGTCAACTGTTTGGTAAAATTCATGTGTCACTCCTGTGTCCTGTGCAAGGAGGGAGGATATATTTGGATCTCACCAGAATCCTTCTGTGAACTGAGTGCATGTGTCATAAATCTAAGAATTTTCTTCCATACTTGAGCCTATTCCTTTCTATGAGTCAGACTTCCAGGGTTTTTAGGAGAATATGAAATGTCCATGAAAGATAGAGGGCTGAGGGGATGGTGGTTGTTGATTTTTTTGCAAAATGGGAATGCATACGGCATACTGGAATTGTGATGGGTGCTGTGAATACGAGTGTCACAATACCCTCAGGGTTGTCACCATTTTCTTTTCTTTGACCTGTCTAGAACTTAAAAGTACCAAAAAGTTCAGAACTGTGCATTCTGGTCAAATTCTGCAGATTCAGCTGATCTATTAAGAGTTTGGATAAGGGTTGGAGTAGAGTCTCACACTGATCTGAAAGCAAACATGACAAACACGAGGGCAGTTTATGCTTCTGGCTAAATATGCTGATTGCCAAAATCAGCATCAAACCACCTGTTACTATGTTCTCTGTCAGGATTTGCTGTAACTAAGGTCTGAATTCACTAACATTTACAGTTTTTCATTGCTTTTTTGGCCAAGAACAGGGATTAGTAGCTGAAGCTAAAGGCTATGCTTGTTTTTCCCAGCCTTAGTTGATCATGCATAAAAAGGCACAACATATAAAACTTCTACACGTCTCTGCCCAACCTTGGGAAGACAATTTTATTTTGAACTGGGTCATTTGCCTTCTCTTACTGTAGCATCATTCCATGCAGTAGTTGGAGAGGAGTTGTGGCAAGATATGAAACCTGGGTGTGAGGCTTGTGCAGATCCCCATGAGCCACATTGCATGGACCAGAAGCCCTCCAGAATAGGAGGGACCTGGATCTAAGAGACCCAGGAAGGAAAGAGGAAAAGATATGTCTTCTGTGATTTCATAATGTAATGTCTCGAATATAACAGCAAAGAGCAAGCAGAAACATCCAATGGAATTACTGGTTCTGGACCTACCAGATGCATTTTTCAACCCTGCCTTTAATTCAGTCTGACACACGCAGACCCAGTAATACAGCGCTGAGCCAAATCAAGTCCTGAGATCTCCTTGATAATATCAATGGTAGTTTGCAAACCTCTTACAGACTCAAAATGTTAAATGCAATAAAGACAATGTTTCCTTAAGCAAGCCATTCACAAGTCAAGACCAGATGTATGCTTCACAGTGGCTAATATCCAGCATGACACGGCTGAGCAGGTGTACGGGTATGAATGTCTCTGTATTAGGATGCACAGTAAATATGATTCCAGCAATATCACAGGGACCAATTGGCTATTAAGCTAGAGGCTAAATTTGGGTTTTTTATGTTGCAATAAATCTTACTTTTCTACAAAGACTAGGCAAATATTAAATCAAATCCCTTTCTTCTCTCCCCTCTCTTTAGTTATTGATTGGGGGTGTTATATATCAACTAACCACAAGGAGAGCATGCCATAACTTTGATGGATCGCCCGTATATTTCTGATACTAATTCTGTGACAAGTGCATGCTTTGCTGCCCACCCTTATCTGTGCTTTATTTCAGTGGCCTTCTCCCCTGGACGATTCATAGATTAAAAGATGGGAACACCATGATGTATGAGGTCTTTCTAGGTGACTTTCTGCCCAGGGAGCTGGGTACCCTACTGCATAGGACAGGCAAACATCCCTCTCCCAAAATAGTGTTCCTCTATGCAAAAAAAAATTGCTTGTGAAAACAGAAGGAAGGAAAGTAGGTAGAAGGGAGAAGAAGACAGACAGAGAGAAATATAAACAAGAAAAGCTGCTAGGTCAGAACAGTAAAGGTAGAATTCTTCAAATAAGATACGGTGAGTCCTTCTCTAGGGTCAAAGAAGTCTCTGTGCAAATGCAGGTTGCTGTGAAATGTTATGTCTGTTACCAAAATGCACTGAGAATATGAGTGGTTTGGGATGGGTATCACCTAAGAATGTATACAGCTCTTTTCCTGTTGCTCATCCCTACAGCCCACACAAGTAAATGTCCAGGATCTCATTGCACTTTGGTTCTGAATCCTTGCTGCTCCATTTCTGCTGCCAGGAGAACCCAAAATGTCCCTGCAAGTGTGTTTCAGGTTTTTGTTGAGGTCAGGGAGACTGGTGGAGAAAATAATTTCTCTCACACAGTTATTTTTGAGATATTAAATAACAGAAGGAAATGATATTATGAATATAATATAATTCAGACTCATCCCTTAGCAGATTTCACTTTGGTGGGTTAAATTTATCCCTGTCGGATTTCAAGAGCTGTCCACTGCTGGTTCCTAATGAATCAAACCAGCTCTGGATAACAATAATTTCTACAAATCTGCTTATCAGGGCTAAATGTTTATCCCTTTAGCTGCAAACCTCTTGATCCAAAATCATTGTTATAAAACATAAGCAGGGAGTGTCTGCAACAAGCATGTAATTGAAAGGCACTTATTTGCTCAGTTGTTAAAATGTTCAACAGAAAACCAGAATCTGTTACCTGCAGATTCTCCTGTTTGATTCATTTCTACAAACTCGCACATGGGAGGCTTTAAAATCACTCCTTATGAAAAAACCTGGAGATACTGGGTGAAAGCCATTTGGTGAGTGTGGGACACAAGCAGTTTGTGCGGTGTGATAATACACCTGCTGGTGAGATGAACATACACTTTGAATTCAGACCCAGAGACAGGAAGAACATGGGAGGAAACAGAGACTCTAAAATAAAAGCTGTAGAAACATTACAGTGAAGCAAAAATACTTGGGCTAGATTGCTGTCTAATCTAAGAGCAATGAAAAAAAATGCTGACTATGGTCTGTAATTAATCTGTTGGGGCTGGCTTAAAACACCTCTTGCTTAAATTGTGTTGTATGGAGTAAAAGGATTGATCAGACTGGTACAGTGTGATCAGACTCCCATTATGGTATTTGGCATGCAGAATCATAGAGATCTACTTCCAAGTGAATGCAGTGAAGGAAAATAAAAGAGAACATTCGAAGTGGTACCCGTTAGCTGACTGTATATGAAAACCATTGCGGCAATACTAGAAGATTGTCATAGACTGTTTTTGCAAAATCTCTATATTGTCTGTTAATTTAAAGAAGCTGATAAACAATGCACTATGTGGGCTCCTATGACTCTCCTGCAGATCCTCCGTGTAATACTTCTTTTTGTAATCCTAGACTAAATTATTGCAATTTTCTTCGAGGCCCACCAGAGAAGGATGGTGGTATCTGGAGGAACCAGCCTGATGCATCAGTAGGGAGAGCTTCAAGGGTTCTCCAGGAGGGATGGGGTTTCCAAAGGCACCCATCAGGCTGGGATGAACCAGCTAAAGAAAAGCATTTCACTGGAAAATACGGCTCTTGGAGGGCTCAGAAACACCCTAGGCCAGCGCTGCTGCCCTTGCATGACTGCAGGAGGGACGGCTTGGCCGTTCCAAGCCTGCTGGTCACTGAGAACATGATGGGACATGAAGTGGCAGATAGCCCATTATTTACCGTTATTTCAGGTAGACTGGACCTATGTTATTTACAGCTCCAAAACCGAACAGTAAAACCTTGGCTTTCATTCATCTGTGTCACTTGGCAATTTGTCTACATTCAATATTGCTTCAGTAGCATTCATATAAACAAATTAAGGGAGGAGAAAGCAACAAATGCAGCTTAAGACTAATTCCCCTCCACCCACTGAATCACTGAGAGCCTTTAAGAGTGTTCAAAGCCAAATTACACTTCAGTGCACAGGATTTAATTTGCATCTGCCAACTTCAAAAGGGGGATTTAGTCGGATAGGGCATTGGCATTCCATAAAAGGAGTTGATCTCTAATTAAATTAATATCACGTTTGAGTTTCCACAGTGATAACTGGGAAGACAAACATGCAGGTCTCGGCAAGAAGAGGGAGCAGGCTTGGTGCACAGGACGAGAATGACTCTCCTTTTAAACTGCCAAAGGCAAACGAGCGTATTTCAATGTGTTAGGAGGGGTTGATGATGTATAGAGAGAAACACTTACCTTGTACTTACAGACCCATACAAGGTCTCTGCACCATTTATGTAGCACTTACACTCAGAAAATGCACCCAGCTCGCTCTGTTCCAAGTGCATTTTCCAGGCATTGACACTCCGGCACGGTGTGGGCACACTCAGCTCCCACAGAGTGCCAGATGGAGCCCAGGGACTTGCAGGATCAGGATTCTTTCCTGGAAAAATTTGAATATCTCCTCTTCTGTTCTACATGCTTTAGCTTTTCTTTCTATGTGAAGTAAAAACAACTTTCGGTTTTTACTCTTCAACCTTTATGAGGACACCGCTTGGTATATGTTCACAATTTTAATCCCGTCATTTGAGCAAGAATGATGTGATGGCTTGCAATTAAGTCAAATAAGTCAGAAAGTGCCTGTGTTTCTCTGCATACCAGCATTCCCAGGCCCACACACAGGATGATGTTGAGTAGTCCTGACAGCCACATTCCATTGAGAAAATACAGAAAAAAAAATATCAAAAAAGTAAGCAAAGCTGCATTTAAACTTTTTCTTTGGTTATGCTGAATCAATTTTTTCTTTTTTTCCTAATTCCTGCTCAATGCTAAGAGGAAATTCTTTCAGGGCAGCTCAGGCCACAGGAGACAGAAGTATTTCTTACCTACCATCAAACATTCAGGAAAATCAGAAAACTGTGGCAATTATTTTCACAGATCAATAGATTTTGAGGCCAGATAGGAACACAATTACAACCATCAAGTCTGATTTCCTGCTGTACACTGTCATAGAGTGATTCCTTTTCTGAGCCCAACAACACAGATTTAAACCAGAATGTAACTTTTAGCAAGACATCCCATCTTAATTTAAAGATACCAGATGACAAGAGAACAAACATAGCATCATAGAATCATAGAATGGTTTGGGTTGGAAGGGACCTTCTCTTCTCCAGCTGAACCCCCCCAACTCTCTCAGCCTGTCCTCACAGGGGAGCTGCTCCAGCCCCCGAGCATCTTCGTGGCCTCCTCTGGCCCCGCTTAAGCAGGTCCGTGTCCTTCTGATGTTGGTGCCCCCAGAGCTGGACACACTGCAGGGGGGGTCTGATGAGAGCAGAGCAGAGGGGGAGAATCCCCCCCTCGCCCTGCTGCCCACACTGCTCTGGATGCAGCTCAGGACACAGTTGGCTTTCTGGTCTGTGAGTGCATGTTGCTGGCTCACAGTCAGTTTTCCATCCACCAACACCCCCAGGTTCTTCTCCTTGGGGCTGCTCTCAACCCACTCATCACCCAGCCTGTGTTTGTGCTTGGGATTACCCCGACCCATGGGCAGAACCTTGCGCTTGGCCTTGTTGAACTTCATGAGGTTGGCACATCCCACCTCTCCAGCCTGTCCAGGTCCCTCTGGATGACATCCCTTCCCTCCAGTGTGTGACCACACCACACAGCTCGGTGGTGTCAGCAAACGTACTGAGGGTGCCTTGATCCCACTGTCCATGTCACCAACAAAGATGTTAAAGAGCACCGGTGCCAGTGCTGACACATCCCAATATGGCATCATCCCTCGGTAAGCCCTGTAATTATAAATTACCTACCTTCTTAAAACTTTGCTATTTATTTCCTCCCTTAATTCTTCTAATATTCATCTTTGAGCTACTGAAAGCGCTCTGCTGGGTTAGGGAGCTGCTGGCGTCAGATGGGCATCCGATAGAGGCCATTCTCCTACAGCTTATCTCAGTGATCAAATCACAGTTTACTCTTAGTAGCAACATGCAAGTCCCTTCTGAAGTCATGACTTCATTGAGGACCAGATGTCACATGTCTTTTGATATGATATTGAGGTGCTGGGGCTGTATCTGAAGTCTTTGGTCAGACAGCGAGTGTCCGTCTGTCCGGGCAGCAAGGAAGGGATGAGAGATGCGGTGATTTTTGTGTGCCAGCCCAGACTGCAAGCTACCCGCCCATGTCTGGTTTTCCCCCAAACCACGGCCAACAGCAAGATTAGTAGAGCAGCCCCATCAGGCACAGAGGGAAATCCCAGTCTCATTAAAAGCAAGAAGTTTTGTTTTTATCTCTGATGGGACTGACATTTCATTGGAAACTTTAGAGATGAGAATATTCATAGTCTTGTTATGCATGCTATACGCAAAAACTCCAGTTTCTGATGAAAAGCCCAGCTCCATCCCTTTTACACAGTTAATTTTAGTATCATTTTTTTATTTCACAGTGGAGTGCATCTGGCTTACAATATTACCCAAGTAAATATCCCATTTCACCTCTCTCCCAGGAAACAGATGTACATAGATCAACCCAAGAAAGATGACTGTTTATTTTTTCTCTTGTGACTCAATCCTGTGCATATGCCACAGTGTGTGGCATTTTCCACTCCTCAAAGAAAGCAAAATCACACTTGATATTAAAACTTGGTTTTCTAGAAGTTAGTGTTTTTAAGATGAAAGCACCCAAGGAAAATATGCTTTGGACAGAAATAAAACAGGTAACTTTTCAAACTAATGAGATATTTGTGGTCAAGTTCTGATCTCCATCACAGTGATATGAATCTGGGCTAATTCCCTACAGAAGATAAAAGCCCCTGCTCTGTCTGCTGGGTAAAACAAATTTTCTCAAGATATAAGCCCTTTTTTAAAAACTCCCTTAGTAATCAAAGCCCCCAAAACTCTGGGGATTTGAGTTTTCTGAGCTTCTTAAAATAGCAATAGGGTGGTGTGTCCCTGGAGCTTAGAGGTCCCCCCTCCCCTGGTGCTCTCACCTTCCATGGGGTCTCTTGGGAGAGGAATTCCTGGGTCCCAGCTCACAGCCTGCACACCCACAGCCATCCCTGTGGGGAAGGAGGCTTTCCCCTTCAAACTGCTCTAAGGGGAAAAAAAGAGCAAGGCAAGCAGAGCTTTTTCACTTTCTTGAAGAAGACAGACCCTGGGAGCCAAAGGCAAAGCTCCCCCTGACTCCCACACCTTGGGCGTGCCAACCAGACCCACACCACAGACCAAATGACAAGCATTGCCCAGCACCGAGGCATGAGGAGCACAAATGCCTCCTCTTGCTTTTTATTCCCCAGAAGAGTGTGTGGGAGCCAGCAAAAGGGGAGGGAGAACATACAGTTATGGTGCCGCAGGGCAGCCAGCCTCGTAAATGGCGGTTTCTTACTAAACAAATAAATAAATGGGAATTGTAATCGTGGCTCAGCAAGCCTTCAAAACTATCCAAATATGCAAACTTCCTCATGAGGAAGGGGGGGGGGGGGGGGGGGGCAGCTTGTCAACATGCTGTGCATGCTAAGGCTCCTGTTGTTCCAGCAGGCTGCTGGAGATTATAAAGCCAGCTTGATTTCACAGCAGGATGCAGGGGGACATGGAGGGGGGGAAAAACCTACCTGTGCAATTCCAATTAACATAAATTAGCAGGGTCTGCACTCCGGAAATAAACAAACAAACACAGCATTGGTGGGAACAAGGCAGCACAAGGCAGCACAGGCCCAGATTGTTTCTTGTTCACAGTTGAAACCAGGAGAGTGCAAATGCTGGTGGTGTCCATGGGGTGGAGAGGGGACACTGCATCCAGCCAGAGAAAGGCCTCCAAACCTCTTCAAAGGTTCAGAAGTTGGTAGGATGTGTGGGAGCGTTGAGTGGTGCATGTGAGCTCCCTGTGTCAGTCCCAGAGCACAAAGAGAGTCAGCAGAGGTTGGATTCATCACACCAGGATCACAGCTGGATCACAGGACACAGCCCAGTGCCTCTGGGAGGTGACATCTCACCAGTCCCCTGCCAGATGGCAGATGAATCCCAGCCTTAGGGTCTAATTTCAAGAGCTGTTTGAGCACCTGCAGCTCGAGCTGTAGGCAAGAAGATGAACCGGGCACATTAGACATCCTGGATATAACACCAGGATAAATTGCAGGATAAATTACAGCCTGGTTCTTAACCCCTCCCTCCTTCCCTGTGGGTTTTCACTGCTCAGATTAAATTCAATCATTGAGCAAAGCCAGAATTTAGAGAGGCCCCTGTTGTGTTGCAAGGTGGGATCATACTTTGCACTTCTTTTGGTCACTTGGAAGATGATACTTCAGATAAAAGTGAATCCAGCTTACTGTTGCCTCTCTTCTCTCAAACTCAGCCCGCTTAGTGTGTGCTTGCTGTGGAGGGACTGCTGCTTTTTATGTTGGTCCCTCAGTATCCTCAGCTCTTAAGGCTACATTACACTGAAGGCTCTTTCCTGCCCATTTTGCTTAACAGCATGCAGTCCAGGGGAGAGGCTGGAAAAGCCTCTTTTGCCCATTTCCCACCACATTTCAACAAAACAACTCTTAAGAGCCACTGTAAGAAACCTTTAGGAGGTGAAAATGTCCACTGGAATCACCAAGAGTGATTTGATATTTTCCCCCACGAGGAAATTCAAATCAAGATGCTGCAGAGTCAGACACATCACCTGCCTCACAGCTAAAGTCAGCTGAAGAGTTTACTAACCTGTGGTATCTGTGCCTGATTTGCTTTGATTTACTGCGAGTCGCTACTGGCAGAAACACAGACTTTGCTGACATCTTTCCCAGAGTAAACTGATGCAACTGTATGTGTGCAAAAGAAGAGGAGCATTTAAGCTTTGGTTTGCTTGACCTTGGGAGGGTGGGTGACTCTTTGATCATTTCTGAGCTGGGTTTGCCCAGAGTGTCCTCGCTTCTTCCATCAGAGGAAACGTTTGAATGTGTTTAGTGTGAGTCAATGAGCGGATAGCAAAGGAAAAGGTCAGAAAGGGAGAGTGAGGCTTCCCCAGGATGGCACTGAGCCTGGCAGCAAGAGGGGGAAATGAAAAATGTCACTCATGGCAGCCAGCAGCAGGGCTGGAACCCAGGAATGCCTGTAATGGGATTACACAAGGCAGGAGCAGATGGACCCTCCTGGAAAACAAAACCATGCAACCAACATTGAGCCTGTGCGTGCTCCCACAGAGAGGAGGTGGGAGCAGAGGAGAGAGCAAGGGCTCTCATCTAATATATGGAGGCAGCTGGAACAAATTCAGGGCTCCTGACCCAGCGCCCAGCAGTGAGCAAGCAATACTTTTAGAGGGGCCTCTCTAACTTGTTCCCGCTGTGTGTGTGTGTACCAGAGATAAGCAGCAGTGAGACTGGGATCCGTTTATTTAACTGTGCAAACAACAGCTGACAGCTAAAATTACAAGCTGCTGGTGAAAGCCTCGCCTTGCGTGTTGATCCACCATATACCCATCCCTATCTGCTTCCCTACTGCGCACGTACAAACTTTAAATAAAACAAGAGCTAGAGTCCAACCAGCCTTCGTTACAAAGGCCTGCTTTCACTACAGAGACAGGACTTGGTTGCAAATACTCTCAAAAGATAACATATACTTTAATTATATTTTTTTTTCTTTCCTGCACCACTCTAATCCACAGAGGCACCCTCAGCTTGGATAAGCTGCCTGTTGCTGTCTCTCTGTAGCAGTCTCTCTTCTGCTCTCTCAGTAGGCAAAATAAACCTTTTCCAGCAACGCTGCAGAGGATTATGTTAATATAAAGACTTAGGGACTGAATTCCCAGCTGTTGCAAGCAGAAATAGCTCTGCTGACTTTGGTGAGGTAGAGCCAGCACTGACCAGTTTAAGACCCAGTTTGCAGGGGTTTCTGCCTGTGCAAAGCCAGTCTAATAGGGCACCGCCACCACCACCACTCCCTCACTATATCCAAGAACTGTTGCTACTCTGTCCACCTTACTTGGCACCAGAGTCAAAAATTATTGCAGGGAAATACCTGGTTTTTTATTTAGTGGGAGAGAGATGGACAAAATTACATCTGCAAATGCAACATTTCTTTTGATTTCCATCAGTTTTCAGTCATTTTACTTAATTTTTCAGTTCCTGATGGTCTTTCCCAACCTTGGTATTTTGTGAAAAGCTGCTTAAGACTTAGTCCACACGTTATCCCAGAGTCGTAACTGGTGTATATATATAAACAACTTGCAACAAAGTATTGCTTAACCTCCCTGTAAAGCTCATCCATGATGGAAATGTCACTTTCCCCAGACTGTCTGTTCCAATGTCTTACTGTCCCTGCTGTTAGCAAGTTGTTCTGTCATGAATTTCGATCCATTTTTGTTTGTTTTGTCAAAGATGGACAAGGAGATTAGATTGTTTCCTTCTACAGAAGCCTATTTAGATGAAACAAATAAAATTCAACTAATTCTGAATTCACACTTTTTACAGGGGAGGAGTACACCCATCTGCTTTTGGATTCTTCAGAAAAAAAAGAGATTATGTTCGTCACCAAAACAATGAACAGTTTTGTCATAGTGAGCCTTTCCAAAAGGAAAATAAGGCATGTTCTGACAATATCTCTGTCTTCATTCATCAGAGTTGCCAATCCAAAAGCTCTCAAACAGCAAAACGCTTACAGGAGAACAAAAGGCAAGCCCTGTTTTACACAACACTGAACAAAAGATTCCGATTCTCAAGCAATGGCACTTTTGTTTGAATAAAGGTGGAAAATGAATGCAAGGCTTGTGGCGCTGCCTGTGGTCTGGGCTAGCACACAGCCGTCACAGAAGCCCATTCTCCTCCTGTGAACGTAACTGAATAGGTCATGTCTCCAACAGCCAGAAGTTCATCATTGAACAATGAAAGTAGCAAGTTCAAAGAGAATTTAATGAGGAAAGAAGACGGGTGGAAGGAATTCAGATGAGAAGAGAGACAGGAGCAGCTGGTGTGATACAGATGTTTGAGAAAAAGTGTTTTCTATCTCAAAAAAACTCAAAATAAATGGATATCTTTTGGATTGCAAATTATTTTTTTTAAATTAAAATAAGCAAAAAACCCCCACCCAACCAAAAAACCCTGACTTCTTTTCCCACTGGACTAAAGCCAAGAGAGAGGAATAAAATGAGAAGTATATGCAGAGAATCAAAATGTTCAGTGATCAAAATTAGAGATATTTTAACCCAAACAACAGCTTTCTGCTAAAATTCTCACTTTGGTTAAAAAGCTGTTCTGTGCTTAAATATACACAGAGTAGGAGACAGAGGGATTTTAACTAAAATTATTTTAACCAGTTCGGTATGTTTTTTCCTGCTGGTGTCTTCCATACTTCAAGAATTGGGAGAAAGATTAAAAAAACTGCAACTCCAAAGAAATCTGAAAATCAGATGAACTGGTTGTATTTGTCATTATTTGCCTTTATTGTGAAACATCAAGAAACAATCCTGGTTGAAAACCACCTGCAACATACAATAATGCAAAGAACTGACAGAGTGTAGAAAGTCCTTATGCATCCCTCTGTAACCCAGTGAAAATCATCAGTGAGCGCTTTAACTTGCCCTGCCACAGCTTTCAGTCTCCATATCAACTTCTGAGCTTTGCTAGCCATTTTGGAATTATGATTTATCTTGGGATTAAACTATAGTCATCTTCCTTCTAGTCTAATTTTTAAAAAGCCCCTCCTGTGAACTAGTAACAAGAAGCCATTCTTACAGTTCAATTTCCCAGCTATTATTATGTTAAGAAATATCATCTCCGTTCAAATGGCTTCAATTTTCTAATCCTGAATAACCTAAAGGATGAGGAGTGACCTTGCTTTATATCAAATCAAATGTGATGCAATAGCAGTGTTTAAATCCTAGACAGTTCATCAGCAAACGCCAACATCACTGCATTTATTAGTAAAATCAATGTCTAAAATTGTCCAAAATTCGGTAGTGGGGTGATGAAGTGTTACACTTCTGTCAGCAGAGGCCTGGCAGTGGTGCAGACATGCCTAAGTTAAACACATCAACCTCTGCCATCTGGAGCTCATGATGAGCATCTATGCGGTGCTCCAGGGCATGGGGCAGAGATCCTTCGGCTGCTGTCAGACCCTGCTCTGGCACTGCAGGAAATGTAAAAAGACCGTTGTCGCACCAAGGTGTCACAGCTGACCTGCCAGTGCGGGTTAACGTGACCAACCACCACCCTGAGCTGCCTCTGTCGCTCTTGACAAGAGCTCATCTTGTCATTATTGGTGCCCGTGTGAACAAGGATGAGGATACGCTGTCTTACAAGAGCCATGCTCTCTTTATGAACCTGCTCAGGCCTATAGTTACCCTTTGTGTGATGTTACTGACAAACAGAGATGTGCCACTCTTGGAACGAGTGCAGTAGCCATCAGTTAAGGCAGCAATCAATCCATGAGACCTGGATATCGAATCCCTGAGGACAAGGACACATACATAGGACAGCTACAGCCCGTATCCAGATCTGTGGTGAAGGGAAGAAGGCAAAATCTCCAGGGAGGCATTAAATAAAGATGAAACATGCCACCAGAAGAGTCTTCAGGTCCACAGAAGTAGCTGGAAGGATCATCAGAGTCCAAAGGGTTTGGATGGGCATCACCTGGAGTGAGGAAGTGCTCCAACAAGACCCCAAGAAAAACTCCTCTTTGATTATCCCTAGCATGTGCTGAGATCAATATGGATTTGCATCAATTGGACTGCATGTCTCTCTGTCAAATTCAAGCTGCAGATACCTCCAGACCCCACTTCGAGACAGCAGAAGGCATTGAGGTTCAGTAGCTCCAGGGCAGAGTGATCAGCAGAGGCCTGACTTCCAATCCAGTCTCTATGCATAACGTGCCGTGTCATCATTTGTATTTAGCTTGGGCTCTTCCTCCCGCTCCAAAATTTTTCTGACATATTTGCATTGCAAATTGTTTGGTCTAAGCTCTGACTTCAAGGATGCATTTGTTCAGCACTTAATCCAGCAGCAACCTCAGTATCTTATCATCCATTGTGTATCTCTAAAGTGAGGCCCCAATCTTTAATTTACAGATCTGTAGAGAGCCCCTGATGTAAGCCTCTAGGCAGTAATGGCTGTATAAATCACAGCCACAAGAAGCTTATTGCCAAGAAGATTTTTCCTGATATTCAGCCTGAATTTTCCCTTTCTTTGTTTAATCCCGTAACTCTTCAGAATGCTCTAATGACCTGCCCCAGTTAATCCTCACCCTCCTTTGGGTTTGTGGCATACAATTTAGAGTTGTCCAGAAAATGTATTCCATTCAGTGATATAATTACAGCTTCAGAATGCATTTTCATTACGTGTTTGAACAGAAGGGAAATGGTCTGAACTTGGTGTTGAAGAAATGAGGCAGGAAGAGTTATTATGCAGGGTTCAGCTCTGGACCCTCAATGAAACAGTCAAGGCTTGGACTTCTCCCACTCACTTTCTCCCAAAGTATCCAAGACTTCTGGCACCAGAGCCAGCCTTACCTGTTCCCTTTGTCCAAAAGACCCGGTGATGCAAGAAAAGCAGAATTATCAAAACAAATATATTTCCCATAGCATTTCCTCTTTAAAACCTTCTCTGTCTACCATAGAAATAAATGTTTCCCCAATAATCCCCCACAAGTGCCACCTCATTTCTTCCTAGCAGTCTTCCTGCCCTACCCCCATGACATCCAAGAAAGCTATGTGTAGGCACTCTCTTACATTTTCCCTTTCAATTCCCATGAGAATTTTTTTTTGGCTTGAAAATAAGAAGAAATCCCCAAAGCATTTCCATCAGCAATGTTGTGTTTTGTTCTGGGCATTGCATTAGGCAGAAAAGGAGCAGAAATGGCAAAACACTATTACCAGCCCCCAAAG
Organism: Strix uralensis; assembly: GCF_047716275.1. NCBI lineage: Eukaryota > Metazoa > Chordata > Aves > Strigiformes > Strigidae > Strix > Strix uralensis. The sequence continues at coordinate 22,420,057 of NC_133986.1, forward strand.
AGTGATGAATTACCTGTATTTTCTACATGCTTATTCAAAGTATCCCTCAGTTCTCAGATGTTTACTAGATGTTTGCTCTCTCCTTATGCATTTCAAGCATCATACAATGCTGTACATCTGCAGTGAGAGGCAAGGGCAAGACCAGAATGTTTTACTGTAAAAATCACTTAGCCAGAAATTTGATTTCCTTCAATTTTCTGATTTTTTTTCCACTAGGGAGCAACAACCATATTGTAACTGAACTGACAATCATAGTGTCTTACTTAAAATGAAATTGTCAAAATATTGTGTCAGGGATCCTGTATAAAGTGATTTCTTTGACTGTCACTCATACTTGCCATCCTAAAGAGTCTGGTTACTATTAACAAAGATACTCAACACATAAATAATCTCAAAACATCGATACAGCTAAAGTTAGGAACCCCCAGAAATATTAATAGCAGCAATAATCTAACCTCTGAAAAGATGTTTAGGAAAAAAAAAAAAGATGAAACCAAGAAAATCCAACTTAAAGAATAATGTAAAAACTAACTCTTTTGAAACATATGAAATTTAGTACTGTTAGCAAATGCCATTAACTCTGTCCTCATATACCATCTAATTATATGTTTGTGCTGTGCAAATAATGATAATGATGTAGTGCATTCCAATTTATGCCCATTTTTGCAGTGTATAGTATCATTACAAGAGCTGTAACATTTTATCAAAATGAGATCTTTCACACCTGTATTAGTCACTGAAGAGCTGGCCCAGTACCTGTGATGCAAATCTGCAGTTAGAGATACCCGCTTTCTCATGGGTCCAACCTCAAGGTCTCCCGAAGTGCTCTCTCAGAGCATTAGTCTGAGCAGTACGTTATGAGAAAGGGTTACATGAAAAAAGGGCCAAATCCAGCAGCCCAGAGTTTTGTACAGGAACTCCAGACTGTTTTTGTAAGGTACTACCTTGTGTGCTAAAGGCTTTGTTAAAACTGTCCTCGGCAGATGCAGCGCTCTGCTCCACGCTGGATGATGTTACTCTGTGAAGTGACTTGTGCCACTGCTAATCCGCGTGCTCTAAGGATGAAAACCCTGAGTGGAGAGACATTTAGGCAACAGTTGGACATGCGCAGCCCACATATTCAAGAGGCTGGTGAAATGCTCTTCACAAGCTCTTGGCATGAGCACACGTGGAAAATGCAGTATATTTGGCATGACTGTTGTGCTCACAGTGACTGCCTCGGTTTCCCCATCCGTCCAGCGGGCTGCCTTGCGGTGAAGCAATGCAGTAATGCCTTCTATTAGGTGAAGGGAGAAGTTATCATTTACAAGAAAAACAAACTCCTTTGGAAGAGCGTAGAGGAGGCAAAGAAAGCAAACAATAGTTCAGCCAAATTCTGAAGGAACTGATGATCCTCTTTGCTCTGGAACTGGTATTTCATCCTGGAGAAAACCAAGGATAAAGCATTAACTGTTCCTGGTGATGGTCTGTGCCAGGCCTGCACCTATTTGGAAGAGAGGTATGTGAAACTCCAAAGCTGCAAGGCTTGGAGAAACCAGCTGCTGACTGTGACATTCTGCCAAATATCACAATTGTTTTTCAAGTCTCAGATCATAAAGCCCTTGCTCCTGAAGGCATGTGATTACAGGAAAATATTTTCTCTCATTAAAAGGAAAAAAAACCCACAGCAAATGCAAAGCTTTCTTGTATGGATGTAGAAAAAAGCATTCCAGTAGACTTATAAAGATTTAGAAACCAAAAGAAATACAGAGAGCGGACAATATTTATTGTTTGAAACACTTTATGATTTTCTGAAGTCCAGTTCTTTCTTTTGTGCAATTCTTTGTTCTGTGAAGCTGAACACATTTTACTTGATTTCAGTCGATTAACCCCAACACGCCTCTCGCATTTGGCCTGACTCCTCAGCACAGGTTTATCCCTGGAGACTCACGGCAAAGCAAGAGTGGTTTTGTTGCTTGTACCTTTTCTGTATAAAACAGAAGGTTTGAGCAACAGTTAAGACCAAGTAATTACAGACAGATACATAGCATTACAATTCAAACCTGCACCGTAATGGCTCCATAAAGTCACCTAGGTTTAGATACACATCAAACCATTTTTCACATTGCAAATGAATACTTTTTTAAGAGCTATAACTTTCTGGGAGTTCATGGATTTCATGGATTCATAGCCCTTTACTAGATGGAGGAAGGTGTACGAGATACTGCTGTACAGAAAGAAAAAAGAGGGAGAGTGGCAGAGGGAGCTGAGGCAGAGGGAAAAAAATAATTCCTTAGAGATGAGATTTCCAAAGCTGCTTGAAAAAAAAGCTGGGGTAAATGTATGACACACTCAATAATATCTCTTTGCTTTATCAGCCCTCCTCTTTCCCAGACTTGCCCAAGGATTGTGGGAGCCTGATCTGAAACATGAGGCCCTTAATGTCCAAGAGCCTGTAATTCTGCCCTCCACTGGTGCTGGAGTCCTTAGTCAGGGTGTGAGTGGTGCCTGGGCTTGTCGCTCCCTGCTGTGCCCACACCTACATGTGTCGTGGATGAAAGTATTGACACGGTGATATTTAGTAAGAAATCTAGGTTTATTGATAACTAACAGCAATTTATTATTATAAAATAATTCAGAAATACTAAAAGAAAGAAAAGCGACTTATTCAGATCTAAAATGACAAGATTCACACTAACTTACTTAACGGTACCTTTATATATACATGTGCATACACAAAACGGACAAACATACAGAAACAAAGGAGTTTGGATTCAGTAGAATGAACACAGAACAGACACACACACACAGAAACAAGGGTACGTACCCACACACACACACACAGAGTAAAGAGAAGCTAGCTCAAAGAAAATTCCCCTCTCGAGTTTAGAGCAAATACTCCCAATGCCTTGGCATTCCTCAACGGGCAATAATTGAGACTCGAGTGGGGGACTTCGCCCTGGCCTTCCGTCTGGAGCAGACGACACCTTAAGGGTTTGGTACCTGAGAGGCTCCCAGCTCAGGGGAGGTACTAGTCACAGGCCGCTGCGATCCAGGAGAGCTCAAAGGGTCTCCCTTGTGGTCGCCATTTATAGGGTCCAAGATAATTGAATTTTGTCAAAAACCTTCTGGTGCCTTCCAGCAGTTACACAAGAATTTGATTAATGTGCGACTCTGTTATTGTTCCCATTTGACCACATCCCAGGCACAGGTGTGCCAGGCCCTTAGGAGTTGATGGGCTGTTATAGCTGTTTCCGAGCAATCGGGAGGGGCAGGAGCCAGGCTCGTTAACATTGTCAGTCCTTATCTCCACAGACTGGTGTATAGCTCCGGGGATGTGGGTGGAATCGCACCTAGCACCAGGCAGCCCAACAAAGAGGGGCCGGGCGGTGGGGGGGGGGGGGGGGGGGGGGGGGGGGGGCGCGGGGGGAGGTAAGAATTGTACCACCACAACATGTTGGCCACACTCAGCCTGAAACAAGGCAGCTGACAGGAGCCACCGTGATGTTGGTGACAACTCCAGGTGGGCCCCAAACAGCCATAACCATGCTGACCTCACTGCAGTGGCCCAAGGAGAAGATCTTTGTAAGGGCAATAGATGTGGCACCTGGCTCTTGTCCCAGGGCTATAGGGATGGCCAACCTCCTTGCACACTGTCTGCAGCACTTCATGGACCCTCTGTCCCATAGAGGCCACTGACGGGTTGAACCTACTGCTGCAGTCCCTAAAACCATTTTTTTAATAAAAAAGATTTTGGGGGTCCATAGCCGTAGTGATGGCTAAATTAAAGCTTGGGCAATTTTTTGCCTCCGTCTCCTCTAAACGCACTCTGTCTGTGCCACACGCCATGTCCTTGTGTCCTGGTGGCAGTAGAGCACGGTGCTGCTGAGCAGTGGGGCTAAGATGTCTTCCCAATGCTTTTCCTGAAGCCTGCTGTGATCAGATCAGACAGATGATGAAAGCAGGCTACTATTTTTGCATTTTTAAAGTGAAAGGTCACAGATATGTGGTGCTTGTGCTGTGATTTCCTACCCCAAAGAGTGCTTTCAATCTGGGCAATTTTGGCAATTAAGGAAAACCTCAGAGAGGCACAAACCAGACATCTCCATGCCCGAGGAAGCACAGAGCGTGTTACTCATGCAGTAACATCCCTCTGGGGTTGAGTTGTTGTGCTGGCAGTACTGCACAACAGCAGCAAAGTGTCATAAAACTGAGCATACTGCATGCCCCACAGGACCCTGACTTAACACTACAGGGCACACACCCTGGCTTCCAAGTCAGGAAGTCATGGTGACCCTTTCCTACATATCAATGAAAGTGCTTTTATTCCTTTCCTAAAATCCCCTTAAATTCTCCACCCGTTGGTTAGACCAGCAAATCCATCTTTCTCATGCAGTTAAATCAAGATTAAGGGGGCTTGATAGATAATTAATTTTAATAATAATTTGCTTTTTTCTTTCTGAGTTACAGACATTAGCTTGTTATTCTCTTAAAGATTTGGGAACTGATTTCCTACTAATCTCAGTGAGAAGCACAAGCCTTCATATCTGTAAGGAGCAGTCATCTTCTCTTTACAGATACAGATTGAACCATACCTGCTTTATGAAGCCAGAACCTGATGAAAACTCATGCCTGGGAACCCTCATGGGTGCTCCAGGGAGCCAGCAAGAGCTTTCATCTGCTGTCGAGAATTTTGATTTTTCTAAATTCTAATTTGCCTAACTGAGAAGAAAATCTTTCACCTTCTTCTAGGGGCATAATTCGCTCCCTGGGGTTTGTAGTACTGTTTTTTTTAACATAATTTGGGCTATTTGCTTTTTGTCAATTGACGAACAAAGGAGACAGGGAGAGAGAAAGAATACCAGAGAGGCGTAAAACTAAGATAAACAGGTGTGAACAGGTAAAGTATGCTGGTATGTACTGCATGGTGAGTGCACTTGAATCTACATTTAACCGACCATGGCAATAGGCATCTATCTTTCCTCCTACAGCTTTTTCTAAATGTGCCCCAGTGTCCCTGGAAGAACATTGCCTCTCATGGGAGGATGTGTAATGAAATGCCCTCATCCTGTTTTAATCAGTTTTAAATGTGGAAAAGACAGTCATGATCTGAGAAAGGCAGTGTTTCCCTTGCATGTGAATTATGTGATACTGTAGCTTCTTAACATGCTTTACAGTATTATCTTTATTCGTACTGGCAAATTAAAGTAGCACTGTCTTTCAAATCTCTGCCTATTTTTCCCCCTAGGCAACCACCAGCAGCACAAAATAAATGACAGTAAGGGGAGTGGATTGCCGTGCTCTTGACGCTAGTCTCTGGATTTTAAGCAACCATCCCTCCAAGTAATCATATTTGTTCTTGTTCCAAGAGCTGAGCTGCATTACACCGTGCTTGTTGCAATTAGAGAGCTCCATGTACTGGCACAGAGCCTGGGCCAGCACATGGGGCACCGGGCTGTCAACCTGGAGCCTTGATGGCCCTTTTCTCTTTAGTTTCCCCAGACATCGACAGTATTTTGATATTTAGGCAGGTGCCCCCTTCGTCCCTTCATGGTCCTCTCCCTCTGTCAGCTCCTCTGAGGCCTGGATGGGGAAAGCACAAAGCGTGGACTGTTTAGAGAAAAGATCTTGGTGGAAAGATATAAAAGGTGGGATGGGGTGGAAAAGACTTTCCTCACTTACATGTTTGCCATGCAGCTACCTGGGCTGAGGACTAGTGGGGATTTGTCAACTCTGCAGTCAGGCGTAAATCAAGCTTCATAACCTTGCAAGTGCAAAGCATTAGGAGCAAGTGATTTTACATTAACCACTAAATATTGCAGCTGTTACAGAACATTTATGATCCACACAAGGTGCCTGAACAGAAATGAGCTGTAGCATCTCCTGCAACATTGACTGTAAGCACACTAAAACCATCACTCTGCTGTCAGTCATTTCCATCTGAGAGGGGAGACCTGGCACTCAGAGGAGCATCAGCCCATCCTTTGCACAGCATCCTGGGCTGGCCTCCAGCTCGGCTTAGAGCCACAGGTCCTGGTACCTCCAAACCCCACCTCTTTGTGCTTCCTCTGTATTCTGCTCTTTAGCTCTGACTGCAGTGTGGTGTCCCATCCTGTGGCACTGTTGTCCCCACTGGAACAAGTGGTGGTAAAAGAGGAGGTCACAGATACTACCCAGTGATTTGACCAATGTTAAATGACCACCTCACTGTTGCTCACAGGTGTGTTCTGTGGAAAAGGCACAAGCCCACAGGCAACGCTGTGCAATTGGTTGTGGTGGAGATTATGGCGACATTGCAGCCTTCTTCCCAAAACTTCAGTGTGATTAAACCTGGACAACTTTGTTTCCTTTTCCTGAGCAATTCCTCTGGACTGTACATTGTTATCACCAACCCCAAGAGATGGCCCAAGCCTCCAACCTAATGAAGTTTTCATTTCCTTCTGCTTTCCTACCACCAGGCCAGCCAAGACATGCATTGTGCTGGGGAGATTTGCTCGGTCCAAGATTGTGCTTCAGATAAGAGTTTGGATGATTATGATTAATATAACTGCTTTATTTGTCTGACAGGTGGACTGATAAATAGATATTGTTGCTAGGCCTCTGTTCCTTCCTGATATGATAAGCAATACAGACAGCCTGAAATGCTGATGTTTCTGGGAGATCTCTGAAACAAGAGGTCAGGGCAGTCCGTGCCTTGCCCTTCGATTGTACTTGGATAAAGAACTTCAGTCCTTTAAGTGAAGAGTGGTGATCTCATCAAGACCTGACATGTCCTTAGTTTCCAGCAAGGAAAACAAACAAAACCTCACAGTTTTGAGAATATAGTCCAAACATAGCTGAATGCTCATAAAAGGGCAGAGAGTCTGCAGATCCAACAGAAAAAGTAGCTTAAAATGTCACCAGAAGCTGTTAAAATCTTTGGTGAGATTTTCCCCCTTATCTGATCTCCATTTATCATTCTTTCTGTCTTTACCTGACATGAACAGATGAAATTTTGGACTTTCTCAGCAAGCAGATACCCTGCCAGCAGTGGCCTGGCCTGGGCTGAACAAACCCCTGGCTCCTGAATCTCCCCTGCCCCAGGCGAGCACCAGCCACGGCTGCAGGAAGGCTCCATCCCATCTGGGGAGTAGCCCCAGCTGCAGACGGGCACATTGTCCTGCAGTTGTGATCCTTGCACAACTCTGCGGAGCTGTGCTGCTTGTCCTGCAGCCACGGGGACACCAGCATGCTCAGAGCAGAGAACAGACCAGCAAGCTCTCGGCCTCAGTGTTGAAAACCCTCTTGCTTCACTTTGCATTACTAACCCATACCATGCAGCCATGCGTCACTGGGACCCACCAATCCCGTCCTTGAATCCTCTGCTGGTCGCTGAGCCATCCTCCTCCTCCCAAGCTCTATAAATCCTGTGCCAGCTTTGCTGTCTGTCTGCGTGTGGGTGGGTGGCTGCTGCTGCTGTGTTGGCTGGGAGCTAGTGATTGGGAAGGTCTTTGTGCAAATTGCTTGAGAATTATGTGTACAGGAATCTCACAGCAGTAGCTTTCAGACACTGTATTGTTAATCTGTATAACTCAGACTCCAGAGAAGATTAGCAATGCTGATTATAACTTGCCTATCTCATTTAAGCAGCTCATTTAATATAGGCCCTTCTTGCAAAAGTGTCTGGGAGCCTCCCATTTCCTAACTAATTTTTCTTCTTAGTAGTGGAGCAAACGCTGATGTTTCATTATATTGATCAGGAACTTCTGGAGGTAGATAGACAGGACCTCTGTCTGTGGAGGGAGGTAGATGATGGGAAGCTAGAGTCTGCTGCAGAGCTTGGGAACCTGTAGCAAGACTAATGTGCTAAAACAGGCACCATTCTCCACTCAGACCGTGCATCATTGCCTGTTGTCAAAGTGTGAGCTGACTTAGGTACTCTCCTTAATGATGAAGAGTAGGTCTTTTTAGCCATAATTGAGGGGTTTTTTCCAGAGGTTGATGACCTCAGGATGAGATCAGCTTTTGTCTATTGTGTGTTCCTCTCCATCAACCTCCAGAGAATCCTAGATGACTAGGTCCTATGTACAAACTGAAGTTGGGGTAAATTAGTGCCAGATGAAAACCAGCCATGCACAGGTAAGCACTTGCCCTCTGATGTACGTCTTACCCTGTGCCTTGGGGCTAGGAGGAGTCTGAACAAACTGTGCTCTTTTAGTGCAGTAGCTTTGGCCAAGTCCAGGCTCTTTTGTGCTGTCTGGCCACGAGAGACAGGGCAAATGCTGTGTCCTTTCTCTGGTTAGTTAAGGCTATTAGGAACTTTGCTCTGAGGTTAAATAGCTTTTCAGCAAACGTTGGAACAGTTAAAGGTTTCTATTTCTTCCTAGGAGCTCTGTTGAATACCCAGCACTCTCCAAAGTTGGTACTGCTTATTTCAGAAAAAAATTACATTGGTACATGGCAGTTCAGGGGAAGCAAGAGCTTTGCAGCCTGCACAGCAGCCTGTATAGGGGGGCCAGGCCACAGCTGAGGGCAGAGACCCCTCAGTTCCTGAGCTGTGCCTACCCACCCAGGTGTCCAGTGTGAGTCATTAGTTCCCACACTGATCTCAAGTTCTCTGTTGATATTATTCCTGTATTTGCTGTCTGCAGCTGGAAGCTCAGTGTTTCCAGAGGACTGTCTTTGGTCCCTCCTGTTGTCAGAAATGCCTAAGCCTGGGTGGGATGGGATCTGTGGCTGCAGGGTAACGTACAGGGTGCCAGGTCCTTGGCTGGCTTCGTTCAGTCCATGTGTGCTCTGACTCTCAGGCACTGGTGACGGCCTAAAGAGCAAGTGACTGTGTTTTGGAATTAGATGCAGCTTTCTGGGGTCTGTCCTTTCTAGCCTGCCCACGACAGCAGCTAGACTCCCTGGAAGGGGTTGGGTGATGGGAGAGGGGAGGAGGTTAACATCCCAGTGCAGACCTTGCTGTCATCAGGTCTGGGATCAGCTTAGTTGCCCTCTACTCTTTGAACAGCCAAATCTCTCCCCTCAATCAGGCTTTAAGGGAAGATTAAGTGCTCAAAAGCACTATTTACATTTCAAAAACTAACCAGGGCCTGGTGTGAGATCAAAGTGAAAGTGGAGTTTAGGTGTATTGATCAGATGCCCACAATGGTTTCTGCTTTCCTGTATCCTGTAAAGGATCAAAGAAGAGTTTGGAAATGTAAAAACTGTCAGCATGGTTATTTTTTTCTAGGTAAAAAGAATTTCTAATCCCAGATGCTTACCTCAAAGAGAAATCATTCCTTTGTGGCATTCCCTGGATTAATTAGTGACTACACCTTACATGCATGGCACTTGTCTCTTCCCACCCCAACCTCAGGGACTGAGCTGGACAGGGACATGGGGCTGATCGCTGGGTCACAGCCAGTTCATTCCAGGACACTGACAGCAATCATCATTTCTGCTGTTGGAGCCATTTATTAGAGCATAGACTGATCAATTTGCACTGGAGGAGATCCTACTCCCCCTCCCCAGTAGTGACTTATAAATTTCCCCTGCCTCAAATAAAGACCTTCATCCCCTTCTGCAAAATCATGGTTGTGACTTTGCCCTTACAGGGGCTCCCGTGCTGGGAGGACAGGGCTGTCCCAGTGCTCCCAGAGCTCCTGTTCTATGGAGTTAAGCAAACACTGAGCCTCTGCCCCCACCCTGCAGCCATCCTGCCTGAGACTTTGGTTTGGGGGTGACTGCCATGTGCCAGCCCAAGCTCCCCTCTGGGCTTGTGCCGCTTCCCAGAGGTTGTGAAGGATTCCCAGTTCTCAGCCCTCTCCTACGGCGCTGCTGAGTGATGCTCGTGCTCGTGAAATGGTCTCCTTGCTGGTCACCTAATGGCATGGCAGGGTTCCTTCCCTGGCTGGGTGATTGCTGCACAGCTATTGAGAACAACAGGTGCCCACACTATGTAATCTTGAACTCTCGAGACTGGGGGATTTAAAAAAATA